>NC_061505.1:5988630-6732288 GCF_022539355.2 Hippoglossus stenolepis | reverse complement strand
TACAACACCAACCCCTACAACAACTACAACACCGACCCCGACAACAACTACAACACCAACTCCAACAACAACTACAACACCAACCCCAACAACAACTACAACACCAACCCCAACAACAACTACAACACCAACCCCTACAACAACTACAACACCAACCCCTACAACAACTACAACACCAACTCCGACAACAACTACAACCCCAACACCAACAACGACCCGACTCCAACAACAACTACAACACCAACCCCTACAACAACTACAACACCAACCCCTACAACAACTACAACACCGACCCCCACAACAACTACAACACCGACCCCGACAACAACTACAACAACGACTCCGACAACAACTACAACACCGACCCCAACAACAACTACAACCCCAACCCCTACAACAACTACAACACCAACCCCTACAACAACTACAACACCAACCCCGACAACAACTACAACACCAACTCCAACAACAACTACAACAACTCCAACACCAACTCCGACAACAACTACAACCCCAACAACGACCCCGACTCCAACAACAACTACAACACCAACCCCTACAACAACTACAACCCCGACCCCGACAACAACTACAACACCAACTCCAACAACAACTACAACACCAACCCCAACAACAACTACAACACCAACCCCAACAACAACTACAACACCAACCCCTACAACAACTACAACACCAACCCCAACTCCAACAACGACCCTGACTCCAACAACGACTACAACACCAACCCCGACAACAACTACAACACCAACTCCGACAACATCTACAACACCAACTCCAACACCAACTACAACACCAACCCCTACAACAACTACAACACCGACCCGACAACAACTACAACTACAACACCAACACCAACAACAACTACAACACCAACCCCAACAACAACTACAACACCAACCCCTACAACAACTACACCACCGACCCCGACAACAACTACAACACCAACTCCAACACCAACCCCAACAACAACTACAACACCAACCCCTACAACAACTACAACACAAACCCCTACAACAAATACAACACCGACAACAACTACAACACCAACCCCAACAACAACACCAACCCCTACAACAACTACAACACCAACCCCGACAACAACTACAACACCAACTCCAACAACAACTACAACACCAACCCCTACAACAACTACAACACCAACCCCTACAACAACTACAACACCAACACCGACAACAACTACAACACCAACCCCTACAACAACTACAACACCAACACCGACAACAACTACAACACCGACTCCGACAACAACTACAACACTGACTCCATCAACAATTACAACGCCAACAACAACGACAACACCAACCCCTACAACAACTACAACACCAACTCCAACAACAACTACAACACCAACCCCTACAACACCAACCCCTACAACAACTACAACACCAACTACTACAACAACCACAACACCAACCCCTACAACAACTACAACACCAACTCCAACAACAACTACAACTGCAGCAACAACAACTGCAACCCCAGCCCCAACAACAACAACAACTACAACTGCGGCAACAACAACTACAACCCCAGCCACAACAATAACTACAACTGCTGCACCAACAGCTACAACAGCGGCACCAACAGTTACAACTGCGGTACCAACAGCTACAACTGCGGCACCAACAGCTACATCTGCGGCACCAACAGCTACAACTGCGGCACCAACAGCTACAACTGCGGCACCAACAGCTACAACTACGGCACCAACAGCTACAACTGCGGTACCAACAGCTACAACTGCAGCAACAACAACTACAACTGTGGCTCCTCAACCTACTTACACTGTCTCAGTGGGCTTGACTGATGAGCCATTTACTGACGAGCTCAAAAACCCAGAAAGCAGTCAATACAAAGATCTTGAACAAAAACTCGTAGGGCCGGTCAGTACACTTTCATATTCTATATATTATTTATTAACTGTGTCAGTTTTGCCCATTATTTACATTTTACACTAGAAACCAGTTGTGATGATTTATTTCCACCAGAATATCAATTTATTCCTTAATTTATTTCATGAAAATTGTTTGAAATCTTCCCAGCGTCTAAGTGTTGCTTCTTTTTTTGCAGTGCAACACAATATACAAGAACAAATTTGGTAATAAGTTCGACAAGTGCAGTGTGAAAGAGTTCAGGTAAAAACACTAATTTTACTAATATTGTTTAAACTCAGGGTTACTGACTCACTGTGTTGATAGTTTCACGTACAAATTACACGTTTGGATTAATCTACACTCAGGAAATATTATTATTAATACTTGTTTGGTTTCCTCACGTAGGCAACCACTAACTAGAGCAAATGGAGTTGTTGCAGATTTGAACATTGCGTTCAGTACGAATTCTACCACTTCAGAACTCCCAGAGAATGGTGCTGTTGCTGAAACCTTAGTATCAGCTGTAAATAATTCCAACAGCCCCTTCAACGTGACGATAGATTCCAGCACAATCACTCTAATTGGTAAGTAAAAACAACATCTATCTCACAGCATGACACAACTGACTTTTTGTTATTCCCCCAGCCAAGTTCATCATCTAGTACATACTACTGCAGTCATCGGAGCACCAATCTGTCCAATTATCCTCAAATTCAGCAAACATTTTTCTGTGAAACAAGTGACAGTGTATTTGGAAACAACACTAATGCACCTGCACCACGTGCTTCACACCAAGTGTTAAGCTTGTTAAAATGGAGCCACTCATCAGTGACGCTCTCATCAGTCCTAAATACATGTGAAAAAACTCTCACCAGAAGTAGCCATTGGCTCTCTAAAATGTAGCTGAAAGTCGCAAAATTACGTAATGACGCAACATGTGAAGTAGATACGTCTAATTTGTATACGTCGCGCTGCCGACCGGCGTCCTATTCTCTTGCCGGTTTGATAGTTTGTTTGGTCCTTGATTCTATTTTTGATTCAGTGTTGGTGGGGAAAACGGGTGGGGATGATTTCTGTTGTTTTAAATTTTTTGGGGGTCTTTATTTTTATCAGTGAACCATAACTGATCAACCCTTTTTTCTGAAAGAGCTCTTCTCAGCTGACCAACATTAACTTGTGACGTGTTCCCATAGAGTCTTTTGACTTCGGGGCTCTCTGTTCATATGGAACAGCTGATGAGAGCTCATCAACACAGAGAACATGATTTATCTGTTGCTCAACAACCAAAATTTTGAGATTGCCAATATAACGGAAAGTCACCAGATTTGTTTCTAGAAACGATTTTTAGTGGCTAGGGAAGGTGAAAAGTCAATAAATCTAGTGACAAATTCGCTAAATTGGGAACACTGTGTGAAATACCACTTGCTACTGATGCTGGTGTTAAATGAGTCACATTCAAAATTGTGTTTCTATACAAGACAATGAGGTAAAATAAAGATTTTTTTAGGACAACTTAAAGATTTTCAGTTCTGAACAGTTGAAATCAACCTATCAACAGTGTGTGTGTGTGGCAACATTCAACAGTCTTTGCTTCCTTTTATCAATCTAAACTGCTCGTTCTGTAAAGTATTTGTTTTTAACTCTGATTCTTACAACAGCTGCACAAACTACCACTGCACCAACTACAGCTGCACCTACTACCGCTGCACCTACAACCGCTGCACCTACAACCGCTGCACCAACTACTGCAGCACCAACTACCCCTGCACCTACAACAGCTGCACCTACTACCGCTGCACCTACTACCGCTGCACCAACTACCGCAGCACCTACTACCGCTGCACCTACTACCGCTGCACCTACAACAGCTGCACCAACTACCGCTGCACCAACTACCGCAGCACCAACTACCGCTGCACCTACTACCGCTGCACCTACAACAGCTGCACCAACTACCGCTGCACCAACTACCGCTGCACCTACAACCGCTGCACCTACTACCGCAGCACCAACTACCGCTGCACCTACAACCGCTGCACCTACAACAGCTGCACCAACTACCGCTGCACCAACCCCTACAACAAATACAACACCAACCCCTACAACAACTACAACACCAACCCCTACAACAACTACAACCCCAACTCCAACAACGACCCCAACTCCAACAACAACTACAACACAAACCCTGACAACAACTACAACACCGACAACAACTATAACACCAACCCCAACAACAACTACAAAACCAACCCCTACAACAACTACAACACCAACAACAACTACAACACCAACCCCTACAACAACTACAACACCAACCCCGACAACAACTACAACACCAACCCCTCCAACAACTACAACTCCAACAACGACCCTGACTCCAACAACAACTACAACACCAACCCTTCCAACAACTACAACCCCAACTCCAACAACGACCCTGACTCCAACAACAACTACAACACCAACCCCTACAATAACTACAACACCAACCCCAACAACTACAACACCAACCCCTACAACAACTACAACACCAACCCCGACAACAACAACAACACCAACCCAAACAACAACAACAACCCAACCCCTACAACAACTACAACACCAACCCCTACAACAACTACAACACCAACCCCGACAACAACTACAACACCAACCCCAACAACAACAACAACAGCAACCCCTACAACAACTACAACACCAACCCCTACAACAACTACAACACCAACCCCGACAACAACTACAACACCAACCCCGACAACAACGACAACACCAACCCCTACAACAACTACAACACCAACTCCAACAACAACTACAACTGCAGCAACAACAACTGCAACCCCAGCCCCAACAACAACAACAACTACAACTGCGGCAACAACAACTACAACCCCAGCCACAACAATAACTACAACTGCGGCACCAACAGCTACAACTGCGGCACCAACAGCTACAACTGCGGTACCAACAGCTACAACTGCGGCACCAACAGCTACATCTTCGGCACCAACAGCTACAACTGCGGCACCAACAGCTACAACTGCGGCACCAACAGCTACAACTACGGCACCAACAGCTACAACTGCGGTACCAACAGCTACAACTGCAGCAACAACAACTACAACCACAACTACAACTGTGGCTCCTCAACCTACTTACACTGTCTCAGTGGGCTTGACTGATGAGCCATTTACTGACGAGCTCAAAAACCCAGAAAGCAGTCAATACAAAGATCTTGAACAAAAACTCGTAGGGCCGGTCAGTACACTTTCATATTCTATATATTATTTATTAACTGTGTCAGTTTTGCCCATTATTTACATTTTACACTAGAAACCAGTTGTGATGATTTATTTCCACCAGAATATCAATTTATTCCTTAATTTATTTCATGAAAATTGTTTGAAATCTTCCCAGCGTCTAAGTGTTGCTTCTTTTTTTGCAGTGCAACACAATATACAAGAACAAATTTGGTAATAAGTTCGACAAGTGCAGTGTGAAAGAGTTCAGGTAAAAACACTAATTTTACTAATATTGTTTAAACTCAGGGTTACTGACTCACTGTGTTGATAGTTTCACGTACAAATTACACGTTTGGATTAATCTACACTCAGGAAATATTATTATTAATACTTGTTTGGTTTCCTCACGTAGGCAACCACTAACTAGAGCAAATGGAGTTGTTGCAGATTTGAACATTGCGTTCAGTACGAATTCTACCACTTCAGAACTCCCAGAGAATGGTGCTGTTGCTGAAACCTTAGTATCAGCTGTAAATAATTCCAACAGCCCCTTCAACGTGACGATAGATTCCAGCACAATCACTGTAATTGGTAAGTAAATACAACATCTATCTCACAGCATGACACAACTGACTTTTTGTTACTCCCCCAGCCAAGTTCATCATCTAGTACATACTACTGCAGTCATCTGAGCACCAAACTGTCCAATTATCCTCAAATGAGCTGTGGTTGGCTGCAGTGTTGGTGCATTGATATCAAACTACCACAAAAGTGAATCGTCCAGTATTTTCCTGTTATTTCATGGGGCCTTATAAAGATAGTAACATGCACCCACATGCTGCACAGGGCATGTACACTGTTGTCACGCAGATGATCTGCTCATGTACTTTGCCTTTGAGCACTAGCAGAACTGTTTCCTCTGCAGAGAAGCGTAGTCTCTTACTACTTATGGAAAAACTGCTTATAACAGTAATCCACCAATGTTCAAGGGTCTTTTAATAGGTGACACTATGATTGATGTATTGCCTGTTATGACAAAAATTAAGAACCATGTGTCTGATGCAGCAAACATTTTTCTGTTAAACAAGTGACAGTGGATTTGGAAACAACACTAATGCACCTGCACCATGTGCTTCAGACCAAGTGTTAAGCTTGTTAGAATGGAGCCACTCATCAGTGACGCTCTCATCAGTCCTAAATACATGTGAAAAAAATCTCACCAGAAGTAGCCATTGGCTCTCTGAAGGTCGCTAGATTGCGTAATGACGTCACATGTGACATAGATACGTTTAATTTGCATACGTCGCGCTGCCGACCGGCATCCTATTCTCTTGCAGGTTTGATATTTTGTTTGGTCCTTGATTCTATTTTTGATTCAGTGTGGGTGGGGAAAACGGTTGGGGATGATTTCTGTTGTTTAAAATTTTTTGGGGGTCTTTATTTTTATCATTGAACCATAACTGATCAACCCTTTTGTGTGAAAGAGCTCTTCTCAGCTGACCAACATTAACTTGTGACGTGTTCCCATAGAGTCTTTTGACTTCGGGGCTCTCTGTTCATGTAGAAAAGATTTTTAGTGGCTAGAGAAGGTGAAAAGTCGATAAATCTAGTGACAAAGTAGCTACATTGGGAACACTGTGTGAAATACCATGTGTCTCTGATGCTAGTGTTAAATGAGTCACATTCAAAATTGTGTTTCTATACAAGACAATGAGGTAAAATAAAGATATTTTTAGCACAACTTAAAGATGGTCAGTTCTGTACAGTTGAAATCAACCTATCAACAGTGCCTTTGTGTGTGTGGCAACATTCGATAGTCTTTGCTTCCTTTTATCAATCTAAACTGCTCGTTCTGAAAAGTATTTGTTATTAACTCTGATTCTTACTACAGCAGGAGATGTACATATTGATTTATTCATTTACACAAAATGTGTTGTAGGAAGTCCAGTTGCAACTAATACAACTGCTACAACAACTACAACTGCAGCAACAACAACTACAACTGCAGCAACAACAACTACAATTGCAGCAACAACAACTACAACTGCAGCAACAACCCCAACTACAACTGTGTTAACAACAACTACAACTGCAGCACCAACAACCGCTGCCATCACAACAAAGCGAGTGATTTTCAGGTCTGTTGGGGAAACATTCACAACCGACTTGTTGGATACAACATCTGCTGCTTTTAAAGGAAGAGCTGCTACCATAAAGACTGAGGTAAGCCTCTTTTCAAAATAAAACCTGTGGCTTCATATTATTGTGTTTTCTATTTCAGTAATTTTTTTTATCAAGCAGCCAAAAATAGAACAAGTAAAAGTACGTCGAGCATAAAACAAGTCGATTTTTTAAAATACCATGTGTTTTCTGTTTCTGCAGCTTGAACCTCCATACAAAAGGCAATTCCCCTCTTCCTTCCGTTCCTTGGAAGTGGTGGAATTCAGGTAATTTGTTAACATATTGTTACATTTTCAGGATTGCAGCCTAAATCTGATATTTCATTCAACATTTATTTGTTTCTCCTCCTGCAGAAATGGATCAATCTTCAATACTTTGGTTCTCGTCTTCAGCGGTGCTGTTCCTAACAACACTGCGATTGCAGACGTTTTGCTAAATGCAGCTTCATCAGTCACCAGCTTCAACATTGAAGCCAGCTCCATCACCGTGGATGGCATAGGTAAGAAATATACAAGACAATGAGGTAAAATAAAGATATTTTTAGCACAACTTAAAGATTGTCAGTTCTGTACAGTTGAAATCAACCTATCAACAGTGCCTGTGTGTGTGTGGCAACATTCAATAGTCTTTGCTTCCTTTTATCAATCTAAACTGCTCGTTCTGTAAAGTATTTGTTATTAACTCTGATTCTTACAACAGCAGGAGATGTACATATTGATTTATTCATTTACACTTCTAAAAAATGTGTTGTAGGAAGTCCACTTGCAACTAATACAACTGCTACAACAACAACTACAACTGTAGCAACAACAGCTACAACTGCAGCAACAACAGCTACAACTGCAGCAACAACAACTACAACTGCAGCAACAACAGCTACAACTGCAGCAACAACAACTACAACTGCAGCACCAACAACTGCTGCCATCACAACAAAGCGAGTGATTTTCAGGTCTGTTGGGCAAACATTCACAACCGACTTGTTGGATACAACATCTGCTGCTTTTAAAGGAAGAGCTTCTCTCATAAAGAATCAGGTAAGCCTCTTTTCAAAATAAAACCTGTGGCTTCACATTATTGTGTTTTCTATTTTATTATTTTTTATCAAGGAGCCAAAATTATATCAAGTAAATGTACATCGAGCATAAAACAAGTTTTTTTAAATACCATGTGTTTTCTGTTTCTGCAGCTTGAACCCCGGTACAAAAAGGAATTCCCCTCTTCGTTCACTTCCTTGGAAGTGGTGGAATTCAGGTAATTTGTTAACATATTGTTACATTTTCAGGATTGCAGCCCAAATCTGATATTTCATTCAACATTTATTTGTTTCTCCTCCTGCAGAAATGGATCAATCATCAATCTTTGTGAGATCACCTTCAGCGGTGCTGTTCCTAACAACACTGCGATTGCAAACATTTTGCTAAATGCAGCTTCATCAGTCAACGGCTTCGACATTGAAGGCAGCTCCATCACCGTGGATGGCATAGGTAAGAGATAATGAGTTCTGCTTGTTTGGAAAACTTCACAGGCTGAAAAAGTATTTATCAAACTAATGTTTTGATGTATTTTCTCCTCATTTACAGCTTCAAGTGGAGTCAGTCAACAGATCAGTCTCGTCACTGCATCCTGTCTGGTGCTGTTGTCATGGCTACTGTCAAGCCAGCAATAGCATCTGTGCTGATTTCCTTATGAATTCCCATGAGAACAAGAACGACATCTCTGGAATGAAAAAGGACTTTATCGTCAGCAAAAATCCCAGATTGTGACTTTGCACTGATCCGACACATCAATGACAGTGGATTAGGTTTGTTTGTGGAACTGAACACGTTAGTGTTTGGGGACGTCCAGGATCCTGGACAGAATGACACAGCTGCCTTTAAGCTTCTGTTCTATTGAAACATAACAACACTATCTATGAAACACTGGGGAGTTCAAAAAATATCTGTACTGTTGCACTGTTAAATTCAAAATGTATCTGGATTCAATGAGCACTGTGGCATAGCAATATTCAACTTTGTTCGGTAATAATGTCGTCTTATCTAAACTTTTCTATAATCTCCAAATGCATGTAAAATGAATGTTTAAGTTTGTATCTTAAATTAAATGAAGGAACACATGCAGGTCATAGCGGGCTTCACAATGCGACCTCTTTTATTTTATCAAAGGTCATGGTGTATCTGGTATATATATATATATATATATATATGTGAAAACTCGATTTTTATAATTACATATAGTGGATTTACATAATCGCACATTTCTTCATTCTGTGAGATTTCATGTATTTTCTGGGGTTTCTGTCAGAAATGTCATAATAAACAAGGTACAAAATGTTTGAAAATGTTTGTCCTCTCTTGGGTGATGATTTTCAGGTTTTACTCATGAGATTTTTCAGTCTTGAGAAAAGTGTCGAACCAAACATCTTCATTCCTAGAAGCACATAGTAGTATACAATTCTTATTCATCCATCATCATGATCCACGATGTGGCTGCAATCAACAATTGATTGATTGTATTCAGTAAAGTACTATTAATTAGGGGCAGAATTTCATAACTTTGCAGGAATGGGATCTAAAATACAAGTTGTTGGTTTAGACGATGAGATTATTATGATCAGCTGATCAAGGGTGACCAGAGAGAAGCTTTCTAAATATTTGTCAGAATTCTGAGCTGTTCCTGAGATTTCTGTGCTTTATGATGTATCAGCGTCAACTGAGGGCAGGAGATGGTAGATTATATTTCTAATTGTTAGAATTTCATCGCTAAAGAAGTTCATAAAGACATTGCTATTCACGGATGGAGGAATAATGAAGCTTAAGCGTAAGTTCAGTCAGGAAGACTTAACCTGCATGCTGATCAGCTGATTGTGGGCTTAACCTGCATACTGATCAGCTGATCGTGGGTGTTCCTAAATGTCCAATCAGGTCTGCCGCGGTCTCTTTCAGCCAATCATTCAGCACCTGTCAAACTTTAAAAATCCCTTCTCCTCTCTTCCGCAGTCAGCTGTCTTTCAGTGACGCGCATAACGCAAGCTTTCGCTCACCTAGTTTATTTCACATCGGTTTCATCTCGATGTCGGATCCTGACAATGATGATTCCCCAAGAGGTTCGGACCCAGCATCCAAGAGATCGTTCAATCCTACGGATCGTCGTGGCAGGAGCCTTCGCCGAGCGAACCCGACGAGTCTCCCACGGGGAGGCCGATTCCTCATCGCTCAGCTTCAACATCGCGGCATCATGCCAGTTTCAGGCCGGCCTCCTTCTCGGCTCCGTAACCCAGCGGTTCAAGTAAACTGTCCATTGATTCTACCTGATCGCAGATTGAGCACGAACCAGCGACCCCAGCCGAGTCCCCCGCCGCGGCTGTTCGCGGTCGAAAAAGGTTCAAGATAAGTATCATATCGTACTTCTTAACACTCTTGCTACCACTTTAGCTTTAGATAAATATTCTGACGACCACTCTGCAGTCCCCGGTCCTCACCGTGCAGGACATTGACACTCGCCTAAAAACCCTCAAACCAGAGCCGCGCTTTGCTCAGCGAACATCAGCGCGCGCCTCCCGATGCAACCAGGCATAGGTCACTCAGCGGCCCGGCTCCGGCTGAAAGTGGCCACACACACCTCAGTCTGCTGATATTCCGCATGGCTCAATTCAGAGTATTACAAGGCAAAAACATATTCCAGTTAGCCTCAAACGCCATCCCAGAGTGCGATAAAGCGCCAATACGGCAAATTTCTCTGCCGCACACAGAGTGCGTCTCCGCCAAACAGAGACCGTAGATCGGCAGTTCCTCGTGCTTCAGCATTTAACCACAACACAATTTGCTTCGTCTACCACGGGAGAGTCAACAACTCGACGCTATCTGTCGTATTCAGCGATCTAATCTGAGACACGGAAGCAACGTATTCCTTCAGAATCACAAAACCGCTCGTATAAAGCATGCAATACACACCTGAATTGGCCGAACTACATCTCCTCTAATTGAGTGCGCGTGACGCGTGCACTTGATGGCTGTCTCGCATATCCTGAGTCCATTTGGAGCGTCACTTGTGCACGTCCTCAGAAATTAACGCTACGCGAACGCCAGATGCAATATGCACTTGAACGGCAGGGGTAGTGTAGCAGAAGGTGGGGAAGCTCACTTTGTGTCTTGTGGTGTAAAATCAGTGGGCCAATCCGCCATACTTGATTGATGGGCCTTACAGACCATCTACGTGGCGCCGCTGTCTCTTTCTGCTGTAATCTTAAAATTAACAAAACAGTAATCTCCTAGAGCGTCACATGCTCTTGTTTACGTCATGCAATTCCAGAAGTCCTACACGGTCTGATTTCTCCGTGTGCCCTCCAGTGGTATCCTCCGTAACGCGTAGTACGTCGGCAAGTATGCGAACAACATTTCAAGTGTCAAATTGATCCCCCTCATGTCCTCAGCGCACCGACAGGCCCCAGGCGCATCATTCAACAAGTTTCCAATTTTAAAACAACGAACTTGGAAGTTCGTACATTCCAACAGCTAGTTCTTAACAGCCACAAGACTCTCATCCCGGTCAGTCTCTCCAGGCGCTCGATCCCATCCCGGATCCTACATATTCAGGAGACAAGCGGTGATTTCCGACCTCTCTGCCGGCCCTGTATCTCTCTCTAACTACAAGGCATAATTAGACATAGGCGGTCGACAAAGCAAATAAATGAATAAGCTCGCAGGTCAAGGTGCTTGGCTTCCTAAAGCAGACATAACTGACAATTTCATAATATATCCTCTGGCGACGGTGGGAATTATGCGCCTGACTTCAGGTGCAGAGCACCAAAGAGCTGCCAAATTCTCAGCCAATTTCTGTGATGGTTGCTAGGGTTACCTGTTTAATGGGTTAATACATGAATCTCTGTCGCTCCGCTCATTTTAACACTGAGCGTCACGTCTCGTGGTGTACTGAGCACTAAATGTTGACTAGTCTTGTTTGACTCGTTAAAGGCAGACTCATAAACTCTGGCGCGAATTCAAACAACATTAAGTTACTTCATGTTCTGATCAGGTCCTGATAACTAGTGATGAGTGTTTATTAGTTCGAGTGGAGCAGGACACAGAAACTCCAGCTCGCTACAAACCAAGTGCAGCTTCTGCTCTGAACACCGAGCAGCTGTGACCAGAGAAACCCACAAACTCATACAACACATTTTGTGCTCCTGGTATTTCAATGATGGTCTGTTACGATGATTTATAAAATATATTAAAATAATAAATAAATAAATATATATATATATATATATATATATATATATATATATATATAAAACTAAAATCATAAATTAAAAACAATCTTAATTAATAAATAAAATCACATTCTTCACATGTAAATTGATTCGTTCAACTCATTGTTCACAAAAATAAATAAATGAACGCGTTCACGTACGCGTTAATATACAAACGGTCTCCAGAGGCGAGATAATAGGCACGCCGTGATTGGACCAAGGTGTAAGTGCAACAGCTGACCTATTTTTCAAACTGTCAGACGCGTGTTCCTGAGAGGTCCAGCATAAACGAGTCTAATTAAAGCAAACTTTTGCCTGCACTCTATTCAGCTCATGCATTCAGGATAGGAGCTGCCATTTCTTCAGCCAACCAAGGTGTTTCCTCTGGTTCCGTACAACAATTGGGAAGATGATCTTCTTCTGCCTTCACTTCCTATATCCGTCCTCATATAAAAGCACTCCTTTCGAATCAAAGTTTTAAAAACCTGATGTCGGTAAATCTTGCATATAACTGGTGGTGGTTTTGTATTATCTGCTCGCTCTTTTGAGTCATGCTAGCTATACAGATAACTTCTCATTAAACACACACCTGGGCACTCTCCTCACTCATTGCCTACGCGGTCTTGGTGACCCTGCTTGGTCTGAAGGACCCCATACGTGCTTCGCGACGTATGTGTGCACACTGTATTTAATTTCGGTCCAGCGGACCTTAATTTCTGTTTGTCATGCGACTTAATTTCTGTTACGGGGGCTGTACCGATTTGCATTTCTGTTGACATTTCATTTTATTTGGTCTTGGACCTTAATTTCAGTTGGTCAAATGACCTTTTATTTAAGTTTGGTCCTTGCTGACCGTTTATTAAGTTCTACATTTAGATCTTGCACTCACCATGGCTTTAACTTGGTCCAGCGGACCTTTATTTAAGTTTGCCATGCAACTTAATTTCTTTTGGCGGTTGCTGTACCGTTTTTAATTTCTGTTTGTCATGCGACTTAATTTCTGTTACGGGGGCTGTACCGATTTGCATTTCTGTTGACATTTCATTTTATTTGGTCTTGGACCTTAATTTCAGTTGGTCAAATGACCTTTTATTTAAGTTCGGTCCTTGCTGACCGTTTATTAAGTTCTACATTTAGATCCTGCACTCACCACGACATTCACTTTCGGTCCAGCGGATCTTAATTGTGGGTATCAAGCAACCTAAATTTTGTTGCGGTTGCTTTACCGATATCTATAATTTCGTTAGCATTTATTATTTAGTCTTAGACCTAACTTTATTTATGTCTAATAACCTTTAGTTATGTTCTACATTTTAGATCCCATATCATACCTACACATATGATCTTTTACTTGTCGGTCTCCAGACCTTTATCTCATGACATGTTCACTCGGGCTGCAGATGCACTCTAACGAGTCATCTCTATAATTCTATCCGATAAATGTTATAACGATTGTCTGTTTTACCAAAGCATGTATTATTTTGCCTAGAATACTACAACACGAGGTAAGACTCATCATTATCTCACTTCTCCTGATCTACCTTCTTGGTCTTACTTTCTTTTGGGGGTATTCCTGTTCGATGCTCTGCTCCACCCCCTTCTAATCCTGATGACATCTCACAGGGGTCTAAAATGCCAAAGACTGTAAACATTCACTTTGCTTCTGTGCATTTGTCAAATAAACATTGTTAAATTATGAATCAAGTCTCTCCTGATTGAAATGAAGCTTAAGCGTAAATTCAGTCAGGAAGATTTAACCTGCATGCTGATCAGCTGATTGTGGGCTTAACCTGCATACTGATCAGCTGATCGTGGGTGTTCCTAAATGTCCAATCAGGTCTGCCGCGGTCTCTTTCAGCCAATCATTCAGCACCTGTCAAACTTTAAAAATCCCTTCTCCTCTCTTCCGCAGTCAGCTGTCTTTCAGTGACGCGCATAACCCCTCCTCCACCCCAATCTCCTCCAGTCTCCAGCAGAATATCATCACCTCTTCCGGATCCCGACCTCAATTGATCGTATGCATAATCCCACATTGGGCGATCATGGACCTTGATGATGGATCCCAATAGTATCAGTGGATCATGACAAGGGATCATGGATTACGGCGGCACCCGATCATGGTGGGAGCTGATCGCGGACTAAAAATCAACAAGACTGCCTGACAATATACCTATTACTCGTGGCATCCATTGCACTTCTGTCCGTCCTGGAAGAGGGATCCCTCGCATGCGGCTCTTCCTGAGGTTTCTACGTTTTTCCTGTCAAAAAGGTTTTGTAGTTTTTCCTTACTCTTGTTGAGGGTTAAGGGCAGAGGATGTCAAAATTGGCGAAGTCCAATAGGACAATTCTCACGAATATGGGCCATCCAAAACAATCGATTGACTGATGAACCACCACCAGTGTCTAGACCCCGGGGGGTATTCCTGTTCGATGCTCTGCTCCACCCCTCTAATCCTGATGACATCTCACAGGGGTCTAAAATGCCAAAGACTGTAAACATTCACTTTGCTTCTGTGCATTTGTCAAATAAACATCCTTAAATTATGAATCAAGTCTCTCCTGATTGAACTGGGTTTAGTGGAGGTGTGACTCTCTGTCAGCCTGGCTACAGTGCTGAAGAGAAACCTGGGGTTGTTCTTATTTCCTATTAATGTGGAGTAGTTGCAGCTCTTGCTTTGTGGCAGGCCTTCTTGTATACCTTAACACTATCTTTCCGGGATAGGGGGTTTTCAACACATTTGTTGAAGCGCCACTTCCTTTCTAGTGTTCTTACGCTTGTTTTAATTCACGTGTTGGAATTATACCAGGGAGCTAATTTACTTTGTTTTACACGCTTCTTTTTTGAGGTGCTATAGTCTAATGTTAATCATAATGAGTTTACAGAGCTATCGACAAGATGGTCAATCTCAGTGGAGCTAGGGTTTTTAAAGAATTCATTGGTTGAAGTGAGGGATAATACTGAGTAAAATGTAATTGCAATTATTTCCTGAAATTTTGCCACAGCATTATCAGGTAGACATCTCGAAAAGGAGTTGTTAATGGCATGTAGTCTGATAATAATAAATCGAAGGTTACTAAATTATGGTCTGATATAATCGGATTATGTGGAAGTACTATTAGATGTAAAATTTTGACCATATGATAGTACAAGGTGAAGTGTGTGGTTACAATGAGTGGGTTGGTGAACACACTGGCTGAAACCAATTGAGTCTAATGTTGAAATGAATGCAACACTAAGGCTGTTGTCGACATGAATATTAAAGTCCCCGACAATAATAACTTTATCTGTTTTTAGTAAAAAATTTAGAATAAGCCTCAGGAGTACGGTAAACTACAGCAAATAGGATTGGCTTTTGTGATTTCTTGGATGGGTGTGGCAGACAAGACTTTCAAATGAGTTATAGTTTAGTATTAATTAATAGACTGGAGTTAAAAATAGCAGCAACTCCACCTCCTCGGCTAGAGTCTCGAGGAATGTGTGTATTTATATCACTGGGGGGAGTAGGTAAATTTAGGCTGACATATTCTTCAGGATGCAGCCAGGTCTCAGTGAGAGACAATAAATCAATATTGTTATCTTAGACTAATTCATTAACTAAAACAGCCTTTGATGACAATGATATTATGTTTAAGAGTCCAAATTGAATTGTCTTGCTTTGTTGTGTTGTTGCAGAGGTTGGGTTAATTTTTATTAGGTTTTTGTGTGGATTCTCCCTCTGTTAATTTGGATCTTTGGTCTCTGACCTTCATTTTAATGCTATCGCTGTGACAAAATCCACCCAGCAACAGAGAACCTGAGATCATGACGGACTGCAACTGCAACACCAGCAAATGGACAAATCAGGTGCAAAATAAGAATACATCACAACTGTAACAGCCCCTGGCTGGCAAAGCAAGACGCAGAGAGTCCCAAAACTGATGCTTCATGGCTCTTTAATCACACAATTCACCATGGCACCGTAGAAACACCGTGAAACTAGGAAGAAATACACAAATGTAAATTCATATTGAAACTAACAAGTACAAGATAATCATTTAATAAAAGACAAATACAACTATTAAAATATCTAAACATCCCTTAATCAAAACAAATACCACGTGAGAGAAATTTGACGGGTTAATAAAGTAACAATGACGCGCATTCAAATGAACACGACTCACCCGCTGTGCGCCGTCAATGTAAACAAAGAACGGCTAATGCCGTGACTAAGCGACTCCCACCCCGCACTAACTGTAGCAGAGGGAATTTAAACTGCTTCGTACCTCATTCCGCTCGCCGAGGGGTGTTAAAACGGGGATTAATGCAGTCTTCTCATCGGATTCGTCAGTTTGATCAGGAATCGCCGTAGAGCTGCTGTCCTGCCATTTCCGCTGCTACCATCATCAAGACGCCGATGCACAGCAGGTGTTTTATCAAGCTCAGACTGGAAGTCTCTAATTATCCAGGAGCAAGTGATTTTTTGTGTTATATCTTTCCACTCCGTGAAAGCTACAGGCACACGAGAGCTGAGTCGCCAAATTAAAAGGACAACAAATTACTAATTTAAATAACAAGATACATACTTGAATATGAATAACAAAATAAACCCAACACAAATAATAAATCAAACAATCTGCATAACCTAACAAGTTAGCAGTCAGTTACAACAACAACTACTTTCACTAATCAACCGTAAATAATACCTATTTTATTTTCTAGCACTTATAACTTGTGAACAATAGTCAACAAAGCAGCAGTAAAAGCATACGTCCTTATGTCAACTCTATGCTGTAATTGTTACCATTGAAACTTTGTTTTCCACCAACATTCAGGATGGAAGCAAAATATATTCAACATCTATTAAAAACAATGAAAAGAAATCACATTGATGGAGGAATTCTGCTCTTGTCATGAGGCTTTGGAACATTTAGATTTTTGGTTGTGTTTTTGGTATTTACCCGTGTTTTCCTTGTGTTTGGATTTGCTTTTGACTACCAGGTTACCAAAAATGTGTTTGTCTGACTGAAGACTATTTTTAGAAATTGCATTTGCGTCCTCACATTTTTCTAGATGTGACAACTTGGCACTCCCTCCGACAAATATGATGAAGTAAAACTCTTGAATTATCTTTGGATGTGTCCATATGAACATCAAAGTTGCACACTTTAATTGTATTGTATCTCCAAATATCGCACAAATATATTCATTCAGTGGTTGCATATGATCATCTCAAGTTTTCTTGTATTTACTTCACTAAACTACAATTGTTCATTCGCCGTAATTTACTGTCACACAAGACGAACCTTCCAACATTCACGTCGATGGAATGCACCTGTACTTTTCTCACAGGACAAAAGAAGGGAGTGTACCATGGCACTATGCCAAGAAACTAACTGTAAGCACATTGTTATTTTCTAAGGTGTCACAGCATTTCTGATCGATGTATCACCAATCTGTCACGTCAGTAGACTCTCTTACATTTGAATATATAAAGGCCCAAATAGATGTCGACTGTCACAGAAGAAGAGAGGTTTGCAGTCACTCATATGTGAACTGAGCTGAATCTAAGAGAAAAGTGAACATTTTAAGAACCTGTTCGTCGGAAAAAGAAGGGAATCGATAACTTCTCATCTTGTACCGATCTATATTGGGGTAAGTACAAGTTTAAAACTTTTTGTACAGTTTCTAAATTCATCATCAGTGTGTGTGTGTGTGTGTGTCTGTTGAATGTTTGTCCGATTATTTATTATACTCATTTTGTTTAATGTTTAATTATTGACCCAAAGATGTAACATGTATTTCATTATGAATAAGAAACATTACTACATATTATCTAATACTTAAAATGATAATAATTGATTGACAATTAAATCATAAACCTTTGTTGTTAAATGTAAAATCCTGCATCAACGGTTTCTATTCACCTGATTTTCTAGTTTTGTTTTCTAGTTTTAAGCTCAATTGAAATTTGGATATTATATTTGCATTAATACATTTGTTAAATGTTTGAAAACAAATTGATACAGTAGTGGTTCTTCTCGAATTTTCTGGCGTCCAATTGCTCAAGAACAGCTCAGCCTGGTTAATGCTTAAATTACACTTCGTTCGAGATCGTTGTTGCTTTTCTGTTACATTTCCTGAGTTGAGTTTAAACAGAAAAACTGTTTTTTTTTATTGTTCAGGGATGTTAAGGTTTTTCCATCAAATAATTAATAGATTCTTACTCACTGAATTGAAAAATAGCTGGAAATCTCCCAAAGGAATATTTTTTAGATAGCAGTTTAAAAATAATAGTCTCTCAATTACACTTAAAAAGTGAAAAGTTGAATTGATCACTTTATTTTAAAACGATATCCTAGACATCTGAAATGCATCTTAGTCCCTAAATTTGGAAACAAATGGCCATAGAAAAAGTTTTGGTTGTGCGTGTGGGCCACCAGTTTACACTGCAACCAAAATATGATACAAGTAATTGATGGCATTTCAATGTGCAGCTGAAAGGATCAAAAATAACATTAAAAAAACTAACCAGCATGTCGTAGATGTTTATAAAAAATATGCATTTACTCCATAGTACAATTCAAATAAAAAAAAGAAAATTCTCATCAGTGTTTTCGTAATCACTACAATATTTGGACATTGATAAATGTACACATTTTGAATCATTTTTAACATATGATATACCATATATCAAGAAAGTATTTATCAACATGATCAATACTTATTTAATGAGTTAGACATCTCAGAAACCTGTGTAACAGATAAATGAAACAACTGTCATTAAAGGGTTAAGGAAAACAATGGATTATATTTGTGAAAATTTACCTTCTAAACATATGTGTTAATGTTATGCTATTTCTTTCTTCAAAACCTTTCTTCTATTTAAAACATAGTTCCAAAGAAAAACGTTAACAAAAACTAAACGATGTATATATAATGAAATAAAAAAAAGTTTAATTCAGAATATTGCAAAAATAGTCAAGATGTTTTTGATGGTGTATAAACTCATTCAACAGTTTCATCCGAGACAAGGTAATACATCTCTGAGGGTCAACTAATCCAACTGTGGAACAACATCTCTTCACATTCTGCATCTATCTTGTTTGATTTTGCAGATTGCATTGACAGGATGGGGACCAGAAAGATCATATCAGTTTTCTTGATCCTAACAGGTAAGATAAATAAGGTTGAACTGATTGACTTCAGATTGTCTTGAAATAAATAAGAATAAAGTCTGTAATGATCAATACTATGTGACTTTAGTAAGAGAACTTGGTAGAAACTTTATCTAATATCTTACACAATAAAATATTAAATCACATTAACATATACAGATTATAAGGTGATTAATTGCAACAAACTTTTTAGTTGAACACTTATAACACAGTCGTTTACCACAGTTTATTTTGTAAGTTAATTTATTTGTTCACCACTTAAGCACAAATCTTGTATTTTAGTTATTTACGGATCAGTCCAAACTCAAACAACTGCGGCAACAACAGCTACAACTGCTGCACCAACAGCTACAACTGCGGCAACGACAGCTACAACTGCGGCAACGACAGCTACAACTGCGGCACCGACAGCTACAACTGCGGCAACAACTGCGGTAGCGACAGCTACAACTGCGACACGAACAGCTACAACTGCGGCACCGACAGCTACAACTGCGGCACCGACAGCTACAACTGCGGCAACGACAGCTACAACTGCGGCACCGACAGCTACAACTGCGGCAACGACAGCTACATCTGCGGCAGCGACAGCTACAACTGCGGCAACGACAGCTACAACTGCTGCACCGACAGCTACAACTGCAGCAACGACAGCTACAACTGCGGCAACAACTGCTGCAACAACAGCTACAACTGCGGCAACAACAGCTACAACTGTGACAACAGCTACAACTGCTGCACCAACAGCTACAACTGCGGCGACAGCTTCAACTGCGGCAACGACAGCTACAACTGCGGCACCAACAGCTACAACTGCGGCAACAACAGCTACAACTGCGGCACCGACAGCTACAACTGCGGCAGCGACAGCTACAACTGCGGCACAGACAGCTACAACTGCAGCAACAACTGCGGCAACAACAGCTACAACTGCGGCAACAACAGCTACAACTGCGGCAACAACAGCTACAACTGCTGCAACAACAGCTACAACCGGCAACAACAGCTACAACTGGAGCACCGACAGCTACAACTGCGGCAACGACAGCTACAACTGCTGCACCAACAGCTGCAACTGCAGCACCGACAGCTACAACTGCCGGCAACGACAGCTACAACTGCGGCACCGACAGCTACAACTGCGGCAACGACAGCTACAACTGCAGCAACAACAGCTACAACTGCTGCACCAACAGCTACAACAGCAGCAACGACAGCTACAACGGCAACACCAACAGCTTCAAGTGCGGCAACGACAGCTACAACTGCGGCGACAGCTACAACTGCGGCAGCGACAGCTACATCTGCGGCAACGACAGCTACAACTGCGAAGCAACAGCTACAACTGCTGCACCGACAGCTACAACTGCAGCAACGACAGCTACAACTGCGGCAACGACAGCTACAACTGCGGCACCGACAGCTACAACTGCGGCAACAACTGCTGCAACAACAGCTACAACTGCGGCAACAACAGCTACAACTGCGACAACAGCTACAACTGCTGCACCAACAGCTACAACTGCGGCAACGACAGCTACAACTGCGGCAACGACAGCTACAACTGCGGCACCGACAGCTACAACTGCGGCAACAACAGCTACAACTGCGGCACCGACAGCTACAACTGCGGCAACGACAGCTACAACTGCGGCACAGACAGCTACAACTGCGGCAACAACTGCGGCAACAACAGCTACAACTGCGGTAACAACAGCTACAACTGCGGCAACAACAGCTACAACTGCTGCAACAACAGCTACAACTTCGGCAACAACAGCTACAACTGCAGCACCGACAGCTACAACTGCGGCAACGACAGCTACAACTGCTGCACCAACAGCTGCAACTGCAGCACCGACAGCTACAACTGCGGCAACGACAGCTACAACTGCGGCACCGACAGCTACAACTGCGGCAACGACAGCTACAACTGCGGCACCGACAGCTACAACTGCGGCACCGACAGCTACAACTGCGGCAACGACAGCTACAACTGCGCACCGACAGCTACAACTGCGGCAACTACTGCTGCAACAACAGCTACAACTGCGGCAACGACAGCTTCAACTGCGGCAACGACAGCTACAACTGCGGCACCGACAGCTACAACTGCAGCAACAACAGCTACAACTGCTGCACCAACAGCTACAACAGCAGCAACGACAGCTACAACTGCAGCACCAACAGCTTCAAGTGCGGCAATGACAGCTACAACTGCGGCACCGACAGCTACAACTGCGGCAACGACAGCTACAACTGCGGCAACGACAGCTACAACTGCGGCAACAACTGCGGCAACGACAGCTACAACTGCGGCAACGACAGCTACAACTGCGGCAACGACAGCTACAACTGCGGCACCGACAGCTACAACTGCGGCAACAACTGCGGCAACGACAGCTACAACTGCGGCAACGACAGCTACAACTGCGGCAACGACAGCTACAACTGCGGCACCGACAGCTACAACTGCGGCAACGACCGCTACAACTGCGGCACCGACAGCTACAACTGCGGCAACGACAGCTACAACTGCGGCAACGACAGCTACAACTGCGGCAACGACAGCTACAACTGCTGCACCGACAGCTACAACTGCGGCAACGACAGCTACAACTGCGGCAACGACAGCTACAACTGCGGCACCGACAGCTACAACTGCGGCAACAACAGCTACAACTGCGGCAACAACAGCTACAACTGCGACAACAGCTACAACTGCTGCAACAACAGCTACAACTGCGGCAACGACAGCTTCAACTGCGGCAACGACAGCTACAACTGCGGCACCGACAGCTACAACTGCGGCAACGACAGCTACAACTGCGGCACCAACAGCTACAACTGCGGCAACGACAGCTACAACTGCGGCACAGACAGCTACAACTGCGGCAACAACTGCGGCAACAACAGCTACAACTGCGGTAACAACAGCTACAACTGCGGCAACAACAGCTACAACTGCTGCAACAACAGCTACAACCTGCTACAACTGCAGCACCGACAGCTACAACTGCGGCAACGACAGCTACAACTGCTGCACCAACAGCTGCAACTGCAGCACCGACAGCTACAACTGCGGCAACGACAGCTACAACTGCGGCACCGACAGCTACAACTGCGGCAACAACTGCTGCAACAACAGCTACAACTGCGGCAACGACAGCTACAACTGCGGCAACGACAGCTACAACTGCGGCACCGACAGCTACAACTGCGGCAACGACAGCTACAACTGCGGCACCGACAGCTGCACGACTGCGACAGCTACAACTGCAGCAACAACAGCTACAACTGCTGCACCAACAGCTACAACAGCAGCAACGACAGCTACAACTGCAACACCAACAGCTTCAAGTGCGGCAACGACAGCTACAACTGCGGCACCGACAGCTACAACTGCTGCAACGACAGCTACACCTGCTGCACCCACAGCTACAACTGCGGCAACAACAGCTACAACTGCGGCACCGACAGCTACAACTGCGGCAACAACTGCGGCAACAACAGCTACAACTGCGGCACCAACAGCTACAACTGCTGCACCAACAGCTACAACTGCGGCACCAACAGCTACAACTGCGGCACCAGCACTACAACTGCCGCTCCAACAGCTACAACTGCCGCACCAACAGCTACAACTGCCGCACCAACAGCTAAACTGCCGCACCAACAGCTACAACTGCGGCTCCAACAGCTACAACTGCGGCTCCAACAGCTCCAACTGCCGCACCAACAGCTACAACTGCGGCACCAACAGCTACAACTCCCGCACCAACAGTTACAACTGCCGCACCAACAGCTACAACTGCCGGACCAACAGCTACAACTGCGGCACCAACACCTACAACTGCGGCACCAACAGCTACAACTGCTGCACCAACCGCTACAACTGCGGTACCAACACCTACAACTGCGGCACCAACAGCTACAACTGCGGTACCAACAGCTACAACTGCCGCACCAACAGCTACAACTGCGGCACCAACAGCTACAACTACAACAGCTATAGCTGCGGCACCAACAGCTACAACTGCGGCTCCAACAGCTACAACTGCGGCACCAACAGCTACAACTGCAACACCAACAGCTACAACTGCTGCACCAACAGCTACAACTGCTGCACCAACAGCTACAACTTCTGCACCAACAGCGACAACTGTGGCACCAACAGCTACAACTGCTGTACCAACAGCTACAACTTCTGCACCAACAGCTACAACTGCGGCACCAACAGCTACAACTGCGGCACCAACAGCTACAACTGCCGCACCAACAGCTACAACTGCCGCACCAACAGCTACAACTGCCGCACCAACAGCTACAACTGCCGCACCAACAGCTACAACTGCGGCACCAACAGCTACAACTGCGGCACCAACAGCTCCAACTGCCGCACCAACAGCTACAACTGCCGCACCAACAGCTACAACTCCCGCACCAACAGCTACAACTGCCGGACCAACAGCTACAACTGCGGCACCAACAGCTACAACTGCGGCACCAACAGCTACAACTGCCGCACCAACCGCTACAACTGCGGTACCAACACCTACAACTGCGGCACCAACAGCTACAACTGCGGCACCCACAGCTACAACTGCTGCACCAACAGCTACAACTGCGGCACCAACAGCTACAACTGCGGCTCCAACAGCTACAACTGCGGCACCAACAGCTACAACTGCTGCACAACAGCTACAACTGCGGCTCAACAGCTACAACTGCGGCACCAACAGCTACAACTGCGGCACCAACAGCTACAACTGCTGCACCAACAGCTACAACTGCGGCACCAACAGCTACAACTGCGGCACCAACAGCTACAACTGCCGCACCAACAGCTACAACTGCGGCACCAACAGCTACAACTGCGGCACCAACAGCTACAACTGCGGCACCAACAGCTACAACTGCGGCTCCAACAGCTACAACTGCCGCACCAACAGCTACAACTGCCGCACCAACAGCTACAACTGCCGCACCAACAGCTACAACTGCCGCACCAACAGCTACAACTGCCGCACCAACAGCTACAACTGCGGCTCCAACAGCTACAACTGCGGCACCAACAGCTACAACTGCCGCACCAACAGCTACAACTGCCGCACCAACAGCTACAACTGCCGCACCAACAGCTACAACTGCGGCACCAACAGCTACAACTGCGGCACCAACAGCTACAACTGCCGCACCAACAGCTACAACTGCGGCACCAACAGCTACAACTGCGGCACCAACAGCTACAACTGCGGCACCAACAGCTACAACTGCGGCACCAACAGCTACAACTGCCGCACCAACAGCTACAACTGCCGCACCAACAGCTACAACTGCCGCACCAACAGCTACAACTGCCGCACCAACAGCTACAACTGCGGCTCCAACAGCTACAACTGCGGCTCCAACAGCTCCAACTGCCGCACCAACAGCTACAACTGCGGCACCAACAGCTACAACTCCCGCACCAACAGTTACAACTGCCGCACCAACAGCTACAACTGCCGGACCAACAGCTACAACTGCGGCACCAACACCTACAACTGCGGCACCAACAGCTACAACTGCTGCACCAACCGCTACAACTGCGGCACCAACACCTACAACTGCGGCACCAACAGCTACAACTGCGGTACCAACAGCTACAACTGCCGCACCAACAGCTACAACTGCGGCACCAACAGCTACAACTGCGGCACCAACAGCTACAACTGCGGCACCAACAGCTACAACTGCGGCACCAACAGCTACAACTGCGGCACCAACAGCTACAACTGCAGCACCAACAGCTACAACTGCTGCACCAACAGCTACAACTGCTGCACCAACAGCTACAACTGCTGCACCAACAGCGACAACTGTGGCACCAACAGCTACAACTGCTGTACCAACAGCTACAACTTCTGCACCAACAGCTACAACTGCGGCACCAACAGCTACAACTGCGGCACCAACAGCTACAACTGCGGCACCAACAGCTACAACTGCCGCACCAACAGCTCCAACTGCCGCACCAACAGCTACAACTGCCGCACCAACAGCTACAACTGCCGCACCAACAGCTACAACTGCGGCACCAACAGCTACAACTGCGGCTCCAACAGCTCCAACTGCCGCACCAACAGCTACAACTGCCGCACCAACAGCTACAACTCCCGCACCAACAGCTACAACTGCCGGACCAACAGCTACAACTGCCGGACCAACAGCTACAACTGCGGCACCAACAGCTACAACTGCGGCACCAACAGCTACAACTGCCGCACCAACCGCTACAACTGCGGTACCAACACCTACAACTGCGGCACCAACAGCTACAACTGCGGCACCAACAGCTACAACTGCTGCACCAACAGCTACAACTGCGGCACCAACAGCTACAACTGCGGCACCAACAGCTACAACTGCGGCACCAACAGCTACAACTGCGGCACCAACAGCTACAACTGCGGCTCCAACAGCTACAACTGCGGCACCAACAGCTACAACTGCGGCACCAACAGCTACAACTGCTGCACCAACAGCTACAACTGCGGCACCAACAGCTACAACTGCGGCACCAACAGCTACAACTGCCGCACCAACAGCTACAACTGCGGCACCAACAGCTACAACTGCGGCACCAACAGCTACAACTGCGGCACCAACAGCTACAACTGCGGCTCCAACAGCTACAACTGCCGCACCAACAGCTACAACTGCCGCACCAACAGCTACAACTGCCGCACCAACAGCTACAACTGCCGCACCAACAGCTACAACTGCCGCACCAACAGCTACAACTGCGGCACCAACAGCTACAACTGCGGCTCCAACAGCTACAACTGCCGCACCAACAGCTACAACTGCGGCACCAACAGCTACAACTGCCGCACCAACAGCTACAACTGCGGCACCAACAGCAACAACTGCGGCTCCAACAGCTACAACTGCGGCTCAAACAGCTACAACTGCCGCACCAACAGCTACAACTGCCGCACCAACAGCTACAACTGCCGCACCAACAGCTACAACTCCCGCACCAACAGTTACAACTGCCGCACCAACAGCTACAACTGCCGCACCAACAGCTACAACTGCGGCACCAACAGCTACAACTGCGGCACCAACAGCTACAACTGCGGCACCAACAGCTACAACTGCCGCACCAACAGCTACAACTGCGCCCCAACAGTTACAACTGCGGCACCAACAGCTACAACTGCGGCACCAACAGCTACAACTGCGGCACCAACAGCTACAACTGCGGCACCAACAGCTACAACTGCGGCACCAACAGCTACAACTGCGGCTCCAACAGCTACAACTGCCGCACCAACAGCTACAACTGCCGCACCAACAGCTACAACTGCGGCTCCAACAGCTACAACTGCGGCTCCAACAGCTACAACTGCCGCACCAACAGCTACAACTGCCGCACCAACAGCTACAACTGCCGCACCAACAGCTACAACTCCCGCACCAACAGCTACAACTTCTGCACCAACAGCGACAACTGTGGCACCAACAGCTACAACTGCTGTACCAACAGCTACAACTTCTGCACCAACAGCTACAACTGCGGCACCAACAGCTACAACTGCGGCACCAACAGCTACAACTGGGCACCAACAGCTACAACTGCCGCTCCAACAGCTCCAACTGCCGCACCAACAGCTACAACTGCCGCACCAACAGCTACAACTGCCGCACCAACAGCTACAACTGCGGCTCCAACAGCTACAACTGCGGCTCCAACAGCTCCAACTGCCGCACCAACAGCTACAACTGCCGCACCAACAGCTACAACTCCCGCACCAACAGCTACAACTGCCGGACCAACAGCTACAACTGCCGGACCAACAGCTACAACTGCGCACCAACAGCTACAACTGCGGCAGCTACAACTGCCGCACCAACCGCTACAACTGCCGGACCAACACCTACAACTGCGGCACCAACAGCTACAACTGCGGCACCCACAGCTACAACTGCTGCACCAACAGCTACAACTGCGGCACCAACAGCTACAACTGCGGCTCCAACAGCTACAACTGCGGCACCAACAGCTACAACTGCTGCACCAACAGCTACAACTGCGGCACCAACAGCTACAACTGCGGCACCAACAGCTACAACTGCGGCACCAACAGCTACAACTGCGGCACCAACAGCTACAACTGCGGCACCAACAGCTACAACTGCGGCACCAACAGCTACAACTGCGGCACCAACAGCTACAACTGCGGCACCAACAGCTACAACTGCGGCACCAACAGCTACAACTGCGGCACCAACAGCTACAACTGCGGCTCCAACAGCTACAACTGCCGCACCAACAGCTACAACTGCCGCACCAACAGCTACAACTGCCGCACCAACAGCTACAACTGCCGCACCAACAGCTACAACTGCCGCACCAACAGCTACAACTGCCGCACCAACAGCTACAACTGCCGCACCAACAGCTACAACTGCCGCACCAACAGCTACAACTGCCGCACCAACAGCTACAACTGCCGCACCAACAGCTACAACTGCGGCACCAACAGCAACAACTGCGGCTCCAACAGCTACAACTGCGGCACCAACAGCTACAACTGCCGCACCAACAGCTACAACTGCCGCACCAACAGCTACAACTGCCGCACCAACAGCTACAACTGCCGCACCAACAGCTACAACTGCCGCACCAACAGCTACAACTGCCGCACCAACAGCTACAACTGCGGCACCAACAGCTACAACTGCGGCACCAACAGCAACAACTGCGGCACCAACAGCTACAACTGCCGCACCAACAGCTACAACTGCGGCACCAACAGTTACAACTGCGGCACCAACAGCTACAACTGCGGCACCAACAGCTACAACTGCGGCACCAACAGCTACAACTGCGGCTCCAACAGCTACAACTGCGGCACCAACAGCTACAACTGCGACTCAACAGCTACAACTGCCGCACCAACAGCTACAACTGCCGCACCAACAGCTACAACTGCCGCACCAACAGCTACAACTGCCGCACCAACAGCTACAACTGCCGCACCAACAGCTACAACTGCGGCACCAACAGCTACAACTGCTGCACCAACAGCTACAACTGCGGCACCAACCGCTACAACTGCGGCACCAACAGCTACAACTGCGGCACCAACAGCTACAACTGCGGCACCAACAGCTACAACTGCGGCACCAACAGCTACAACTGCGGCACCAACAGCTACAACTGCGGCACCAACAGCTACAACTGCGGCACCAACAGCTACAACTGCCGCACCAACAGCTACAACTGCCGCACCAACAGCTACAACTGCGGCACCAACAGCTACAACTGCGGCACCAACAGCTACAACTGCCGCACCAACAGCTACAACTGCCGCACCAACAGCTACAACTGCCGCACCAACAGCTACAACTGCGGCACAACAGCTACAACTGCGGCTCCAACAGCTACAACTGCGGCACCAACAGCTACAACTGCCGCACCAACAGCTACAACTGCCGCACCAACAGCTACAACTCCCGCACCAACAGCTACAACTCCCGCACCAACAGCTACAACTGCCGCACCAACAGCTACAACTGCCGCACCAACAGCTACAACTCCCGCACCAACAGCTACAACTCCGCACCAACAGCTACAACTGCCGCACCAACAGCTACAACTCCCGCACCAACAGCTACAACTCCCGCACCAACAGCTACAACTGCCGCACCAACAGCTACAACTGCCGGACCAACAGCTACAACTGCGGCACCAACAGCACAACTGCGGCACCAACAGCTACAACTGCGGCACCAACAGCTACAACTGCCGCACCAACAGCTACAACTGCCGCACCAACAGCTACAACTGCGGCACCAACAGCTACAACTGCGGCACCAACAGCTACAACTGCGGCACCAACAGCTACAACTGCGGCACCAACAGCTACAACTGCGGCACCAACAGCTACAACTGCGGCACCAACAGCTACAACTGCCGCACCAACAGCTACAACTGCCGCACCAACAGCTACAACTGCCGCACCAACAGCTACAACTGCCGCACCAACAGCTACAACTGCCGCACCAACAGCTACAACTGCCGCACCAACAGCTACAACTGCTGCACCAACAGCTACAACTGCGGCACCAACAGCTACAACTGCCGCTCCAACAGCTACAACTGCCGCACCAACAGCTACAACTGCCGAACCAACAGCTACAACTGCCGCACCAACAGCTACAACTGCGGCTCCAACAGCTACAACTGCGGCACCAACAGCTACAACTGCGGCACCAACAGCTACAACTGCGGCACCAACAGCTACAACTGCGGCACCAACAGCAACAACTGCGGCTCCAACAGCTACAACTGCGGCTCCAACAGCTACAACTGCGGCACCAACAGCTACAACTGCCGCACCAACAGCTACAACTCCCGCACCAACAGCTACAACTGCCGCACCAACAGCTACAACTGCCGCACCAACAGCTACAACTGCGGCACCAACAGCTACAACTGCGGCACCAACAGCAACAACTGCGGCTCCAACAGCTACAACTAAGGCTCCAACAGCTACAACTGCCGCACCAACAGCTACAACTGCCGCACCAACAGCTACAACTCCCGCACCAACAGTTACAACTGCCGCACCAACAGCTACAACTGCGGCACCAACAGCTACAACTGCGGCACCAACAGCTACAACTGCTGCACCAGCTGCCTGCGGCACCAACCGCTACAACTGCGGCACCAACACCTACAACTGCGGCACCAACACCTACAACTGCGGCACCAACAGCTACAACTGCGGCACCAACAGCTACAACTGCGGCACCAACAGCTACAACTGCGGCACCAACAGGTACAACTGCGGCACCAACAGGTACAACTGCGGCACCAACAGCAACAACTGCGGCTCCAACAGCTACAACTGCCGCACCAACAGCTACAACTGCCGCACCAACAGCTACAACTGCCGCACCAACAGCTACAACTGCCGCACCAACAGCTACAACTGCCGCACCAACAGCTACAACTGCCGCACCAACAGCTACAACTGCGGCACCAACAGCTACAACTGCGGCACCAACAGCTACAACTGCGGCACCAACAGCTACAACTGCGGCACCAACAGCTACCACTGCGGCTCCAACAGCTACAACTGCCGCACCAACAGCTACAACTGCCGCACCAACAGCTACAACTGCCGCACCAACAGCTACAACTGCCGCACCAACAGCTACAACTGCCGCACCAACAGCTACAACTGCGGCACCAACAGCTACAACTGCCGCACCAACAGCTACAACTGCCGCACCAACAGCTACAACTGCCGCACCAACAGCTACAACTGCCGCACCAACAGCTACAACTGCCGCACCAACAGCTACAACTGCCGCACCAACAGCTACAACTGCCGCACCAACAGCTACAACTGCGGCACCAACAGCAACAACTGCGGCTCCAACATCTACAACTGCGGCTCCAACAGCTACAACTGCCGCACCAACAGCTACAACTGCCGCACCAACAGCTACAACTCCCGCACCAACAGCTACAACTCCGCACCAACAGCTACAACTGCCGCACCAACAGCTACAACTGCCGCACCAACAGCTACAACTCCCGCACCAACAGCTACAACTCCGCGCCAACAGCTACAACTGCCGCACAGCAGCCAGCTGCCGGACCAGCAGCTACAACTGCGGCACCAGCAGCTACGCTGCCAGCACCAACAGCTGGCTAACACCAACCTTCTACAACTGCGGCACCCAACAGCTACAACTGCCGCACCAACAGCTACAACTCACGCACCAACAGCTACAACTGCTGCACCAACAGCTACAACTCCGGCACCAACCGCACAGCTGCGGCACCAGCACACTAGTCTGCGGCTCCAACAGCTCTGACTGCCACCAACAGCTACAACTCACGGCTAGCAGCTACAACTGCGGCACCAACAGCCTACCAACTCTTGACACCAACAGCAACAACTCTTGGCACCAACAGCTACAACTCCTGCACCAACAGCTACAACTGCGGCACCAACAGCTACAAGCTGCGGCTCAACAGCTGGCTGCGGCTGCTCAACCCCGGCAACTGTTGGCTCCAACAGCCACAACTGCGGCTCCAACAGCTACAACTGCGGCTCCAGCAGCTACAACTGCAGCACCAACAGCTACAACTGCCGCACCAACAGCTACAACTCATTTTAACAGCTACAACTCCACGCAACAGCTCAGCTACCAGCACCAACAGCTACAACTGCCGCACCAACAGCTACAACTGCCGCACCAACAACACAACTGCTGGCTCAACGGCTGGCTGCGACCAAGCAGCTACAGCTGCGGCTTAACTGACTACAGCTGCCGCGCAACGGCTCACGGCTGCGGGCACCAACAGCTACAGCTGACCAACGGCTCCAGCTGCGGCACCAAGCAGCGGCAACTCTTGTCAGCAATACAACTGCTGCCAACCCATTCACAACTCGACACCCACGAAGCTACGAACCTCACGGCACCAAAAAAACGGCTAGCTCCACAACAACAGCTACAACTGCGGCACCAACAGCTACAACTGTGGCTCCTCAACCTACTTACACTGTCTCAGTCGGCTTGACTGATGAGCCAATTACTGATGATCTCAAAACCAGAAGCAGTAAATGCAAAACTAGACAAAAAAACTTGTTGGGCCGAGGTGGTACTTTCATATCCTATATATTATTTAACTGGGTCAGTTGTGTGCCCATTCATTACATTTTTCGAAACCAGTTGTTATGATTTCTTCCACCAGATTTTCCATTTATTCTTAAATTTATTTAACGAAAATTGTTTGAAATCTTCCCAGCGTCTAAGTGTTGCTTCTTTTTGCAGTGCAACACAATATACAAAGAAAGATTTGGTAAAGTTCGACAAGTGCATTGAAAGGTTTCAGGTAAAAACATATTTGTTACTTTACTAATATTGTTTAAACTCAGTTAAGCTCACTGTGTTGAAAGTTTCTTGTTCACAAGGTATCGTTTAGATTAATCTAAAGTCAATGTATTGTGTAATACTTGTTGGTTTCCTGGCGTAGAAGCGATCAACAAGCAGTTGAAGTTGATGCAGATTTGATTGCGTTCAGTACAGATTCTACCACTTCAGACCTCCCCAGAGAATGGTGTTGTTACTGAAACCTTAGTAGCAGCTTTATAAATAATTCCAGCAGCCCCTTCAACGTGACGATAGATTCCAGCACAATCACTGTAATTGGTAAGTAAAAACAACATCTATCTCCTGGCATGACACAACTGACTTTTTATTTACTCCCAGCCAAGTTCATCATCTAGTACATACTACTGCAGTCATCCCCAGAGCACCAAACTGTCAATTATCCTCAAATGAGCTGTGGTTGGCTGCAGTGTTGTAGTTGCATTGATATCAAACTACCACAAAGTTAATCGTCCAGTATGTTCCTGTCATTTCATGGGGCCTTATAAAAGATAGTAACATGCACCCACATGCTGCACAGGGCATGTACACTGCCTTTGAGCACTAGCAGAACTGTTTCTCTGCAGAGAGCGTAGTCTCTTACTACTTATGGAAAAACTGCTTATAACAGTAATCCACCAATGTTCAAAAGGGTCTTTTAATAGGTGACACTATAAATTTGATGTATTGCCTGTTGCCAAACCAAAATTAAGAACCATGTGTCTGATGCAGCAAAACATTTTCTGTTAAACAAGTGACAGTGGATTTGGAAACAACACTAATGCACCTGCACCATGTGCTTCAGACCAAATTGAAAACATTGGGAATGGAGCCACTCATCAGTGGCCTTTCTCATCAGTCCTAAATACATGTGAAAAAATCTCACCAGAAGTAGCCATTGGCTCTCTGAAATTAAGCTAGTTGTAATGGCGTCACATGTGACATAGATCGTTTAATTTGCATGCGTCATGTGCCGACCGGCATCCTATCTCTGCAGGTTTGATATTTTGTTTGGTCCTTGATTCTATTTTGATTCAGTGTGGGTGGGGAAAACGGTTTGGGGATGATTTCTGTTGTTTAAAATTTTTTGGGGTCTTTATTTTTATCATTGAACCATAACTGATCAACCCTTTTGTGAAAGAGCTCTTCTCAGCTGACCAACATTAACTTGTAGCGCGTGTTCCCAATGAGTCTTTTAGCTTGGGGCTCTCTGTTCATGTAGAAACGTTTTTAGTGGCTAGAGGTGAAAAGTCGATAAATATGCTCTGACAAAGTAGCTAAATTAGGAGCACTGTGTGAAATACCATGTGTCTCTGATGCTGAGTGTTAAATGAGTCACATTCAAAATTGTGTTTCAAACAAGCAATGAGGTAAAATAAAGATATTTTTAGCACAACAAAGATTGTCAGTTCTGTACAGTTGAAATCCAACCTATCAACAGTGCCTGTGTGTGTGTGGCAACATTCAATAGTCTTTGCTTCCTTTTATCAATCTAAACTGCTCGTTCTGTAAGAGTATTTGTTATTAACTCTGATTCTTACAATGACAGGAGATGTACATATTGATTTATTCATTTACACTTCTAAAAAATGTGTTGTAGGGAAGTCCACTTGCAGCTAATGCAACTGCTACAACCCAACAGCTGTGTGGCAACAACAGCTACAACTGCAGCAACAACAGCTACAGCTGCAGCAGCAACAGCTACAACTGCAGCAACAACAGCTACAACTGCAGCAACAACAACTACAACTGCAGCACCAACAACTGCTGCCATCACAACAAAGCGAGTGATTTTCCAGGTCTGTTGGGCAACGTGCAACCGACTTGTTGGATACAACATCTGCTGCTTTTAAAGGAAGAGCTTCTCTCATAAAAAGAATCAGGTAGCCTCTTTTCAGAGAATAAAACCTGTGGCTTCACATTGTGTGTTTTCTATTTTATTATTTTTTTATCAAAGACCAAAATTATATCAAGTAAATGTACATCGAGCATAAAACAAGTTTTTAATGCCATGTGTTTCTGTTTCTGCAACTTGAACCCAGTACAAAGGAATTCCTCTTCGTTCACTTCCTTGGAAGTGGTGGAATTCAAAGAGTAATTTGTTAACATATTGTTACATTTTCAGGATTGCAGCCCAAATCTGATATTTCATTCAACATTTATTTGTTTTCTCCTCCTGCAGAAATGGATCAATCATCAATCTTTGTGAGATCACCTTCAGCGGTGCTGTTCCTAACAACACACTGCGATTACCGACATTTTGCTAAATGCAGCCCCATCAGTCAGCAGCCCGACATTGAAGGCAGCTCCATCACCGTGGATGGCATCGGTAGAGATAATGAGTTCTGCTTGTTTGACTTCACAGGCTGAAAAAGTATTTATCAAACTAATGTTTTGATGTATTTTCTCCTCATTTACAGCTTCAAGTGGAGTCAGTCAACAGATCAGTCTCGTCACTGCATCTGTCTGGTGCTGTTATCATAGCTACTGTCAAGCCAGCAATAGCATCTGTGCTGATTTCCTTATGAATTCCCATGAGACAAAACGACATCTCTGGAATGAAAAAGGACTTTATCGTCAGCAAAAATCCCAGATTGTGACTTTGCACTGATCCGACACATCAATGACAGTGGATTAGGTTTGTTTGTGGAACTGAACACGTTAGTGTTTGGGGACGTCCAGGATCCTGGACAGAATGACACAGCTGCCTTTAAACCTGTTCTGTTGAGCATAACAACACTATCTATGAAACACTGGGGAGTTCAAAAATATCTGTACTGTTGCACTGTTAAATTCAAAATGTATCTAGTTTAATGAGCACTGTGTATAGCAATATTCAACTTTGTTCCAGTAATAATGTCGTCTTATCTAAACTTTTCTATAATCTCCAATGCATGTAAAATGAATGTTTAAGTTTGTATCTTAAGAAATTAAATGAAGGAACACATGCAGGTCATAGCGGGCTTCACAATCGACCTCTTTTATTTTATCAAGGTCATGGTGTATCTGGTATATATATATATATATATATATGTGAAAACTCGATTTTTATAATTACATATAGTGGATTTACATAATGCTTTGCATTTCTTCATTCTGTGAGATTTCATGTATTTTTCTGGGGTTTCTGTCAGAAATGTCATAATAAACAAGGTACAAAATGTTTGAAAATGTTTGTCCTCTCTCTCTTGGGTGATGATTTTCAGGTTTTTACTCATGAGATTTTCAGTCTTGAGAGAAAGTGTCGAACCAAACATCTTCATTCCTAGAAGCACATAGTAGTATACAATTCTTATTCATCCATCATCATGATCCACGATGTGGCTGCAATCAACAATTAGTTGATTGTATTCGTCATTACTAATAATTAGGGCAGAATTTCATAACTTTGCAGGAATGGGATCTAAAATACAAGTTGTTGGTTTAGACGATGAGATTATTATGATCAGCTGATCAAGGGTGACCAGAGAGAAGCTTTCTAAATATTTGTCAGAATTCTGAGCTGTTCTAGAGATTTCTGCTTTATAGTGTATCATGTGTCAACTGAGGGCAGGAGATGGTAGATTATATTTCTAATTGTTAGAATTTCATCGCTAAAGAAGTTCATAAAGACATTGCTATTCACGGATGGAGGAATACTGGGTTTAGTGGAGGTGTGACTCTCTGTCAGCCTGGCTACAGTGCTGAAGAGAAACCTGGGGTTGTTCTTATTTTCTATTAATGTGGAGTAGTTGCAGCTCTTGCTTTGTGGCGGGCCTTCTTGTATACCTTAACACTATCTTTCCGGGATAGGGGGTTTTCAACACATTTGTTGAAGCGCCACTTCACTCTAGTGTTCTTACGCTTGTTTAATTCACGTGTTGGAATTTATATGGGAGCTAATTTACTTTGTTTTACCTTCTTTTCGAGGTGCTATAGTCTGTTAATCATAATGAGTTTACAGAGCTATCGACAAGATGGTCAATCTCAGTGGAGCTAGGGTTTTTAAAGAATTCATTGGTTGAATTGAGGGATAATACTGAGTAAAATGTAATTGCAATTATTTCCTTAAATTTTGCCACAGCATTATCAGGTAGACATCTCGAAAAGGAGTTGTTAATGGCATGTAGTCTGATAATAATAAATCGAAGGTTACTAAATTATGGTCTGATATAATCGGATTATGTGGAGTACTATTAGATGTGAAATTTTGTGTATGATGAGTACAAGGTGAAGTGATAATGGTTACAATGAGTGGGTTGGTGAACACACTGGCTGAAATAATTGAGTCTAATGTTGAAATGAATGCAACACTAAGGCTGTTGTCGACATGAATATTAAAGTCCCCGACAATAATAACTATCTGTTTTAGTAAAAAGAATTTAGAATAAGCCTCAGGGTACGGTAAACTACAGCAAATATGATTGGCTTTTTGTGATTTCTTGGATGGGTGTAGCAGACAAGACTTTCAAATAAAGTTATAGTTTAGTATTAATTAATAGACTGGAGTTAAAAATAGCAGCAACTCCACCTCCTGCGGCCAGAGTCTCTAGGAATGTGTGTATTTATATCACTGGGGAGTAGGTAAATTTAGGCTGACATATTCTTCAGGATGCAGCCAGGTCTCAGTGAGAGACAATAAATCAATATTGTTATCTTAGACTAATTCATTAACTAAAACAGCCTTTGATGACAATGATATTATGTTTAAGAGTCCAAATTGAATTGTCTTGCTTTGTTGTGTTGTTGCAGAGGTTAGGTTAATTTTTATTGGGTTTTGTGTGGATTCTCCCTCTGTTAATTTTGAGTCTTTGGTCTCTGACCTTCATTTTAATACTGTCGCTGTGACAAAATCCACCCAGCAACAGAGAACCTGAGATCATGACGGACTGCAACTGCAACACCCAGCAAATGGACAAATCAGGTGCAAAATAAGAATACATCCCCAACTGTAACAGCCCCTGGCTGGCAAAGCAAGAGCATGAAGTCCCAAAACTGATTAGCTGGCTCTTTAATCACACATTCTTTATGGCACCATTAGAAACACCGTGAAACTAGGAAGAAATACACAAATGTAAATTCATATTGAAATAACAAGTACAAGATAATCATTTAATAAAAGACAAATACAACTATTAAAATATCTAAACATCCCTTAATCAAAACAAAATACTGCAGTAGAGAAATTGTGGGTTAATAAAGTAACAATGGCAACATCAAATGAATACGACTCACCCGTAATGCGCCGTCAATGTAAACAAAAGAGCAGTAATGCAGAAGCTAAGCGACTCCACCCGCGCACACTAACTGTAGCAGAGAATTTAAACTGCTTCGTGCCTCATTCGGCTACTTGAGGGTGTTAAAACGGATAATGTGATCTTCTCATCAGTTTACGTCAGTTTGATCAGGAATCGCCGTAGAGGCTGCTGTCCTGCCATTTCGCTCACTACCATCATCAAGGCCTTGATGCACAGCAGGTGTTTTATCAAGCTCAGACTGGAAGTCTCTAATTATCCAGGAGCAAGTGATTTTTTGTGTTATATCTTTCCACTCCATGAAGCTACAGGCACGAGGCTGAGTCATGGATTAAAGGACAACAAATTACTAATTTAAATAACAAGATACATACTTGAATATGAATAACAAAATAAACCCAACACAAATAATAAATCAAACAATCTGCATAACCTAACAAGTTAGCAGTCAGTTACAATAACAACTACTTTCACTAATCAACCGTAAATAATACCTATTTTATTTTCTAGCACTTATAACTTGTGAACAATAGTCAACAAAGCAGCAGTAAAAGCATACGTCATATGTCAACTCTATGCTGTATTGTTTACCATTGAAACTGTTTTTCCACCAACATTCAGGATGGAAGCAAAATATATTCAACATCTATTAAAAACAATGAAAAGAAATCACATTGATGGAAGGAATTCTGCTCTTGTCATGAGGCTTTGGAACATTTGATTTTTGGTTGTGTTTTTGGTATTTACCGTGTTTTTCCTTGTGTTTTGGATTTGCTTTTGACTACCAGGTTACAAAAATGTGTTTGTCTGACTGAAGACTATTTTTAGAAATTGCATTTGCGTCCTCACATTTTTCTAGATGTGACAACTTAGCCTCCCTCCGACAAATATGATAGTAAAACTCTTGAATTATCTTTGGATGTGTCCAGCATGAACATCAAAGTTGCACACTTTAATTGTATTGTATCTCAAATATACTCAAATATATCTTCATTCAGTGGTTGCATATGATCATCTCAAGTTTTCTTGTATTTACTTCACTAAACTACAATTGTTCATTCGCCGTAATTTACTGTCACACAAGACGAACCTTCCAACATTCACGTCGATGGAATGCACCTGTACTTTTCTCACAGGACAAAAGAAGGGAGTGTGCCATGGCATATGCCAGGAAACTAACTGTAAGCACATTGTTATTTTCTAAGGTGTCACAGCATTTCTGATCGATGTATCACACCAATCTGTCACGTCAGTAGACTCTCTTACATTTGAATATATAAAGGCCCAAATAGATGTCGTGTCACAGAGAAGAGAGGTTTGCAGTCACTCATATGTGAACTGAGCTGAATCTAAGAGAAAAGTGAACATTTTAAGAACCTGTTCGTCGGAAAAGAAGAATCGATAACTTCTCATCTTGTGCCGATCTATATTAGAGGTAGTACAAGTTTAAAACTTTTTGTACAGTTTCTAAATTCATCATCAGTGTGTGTGTGTGTGTGTGTCTGTTGAATGTTTGTCCGATTATTTATTATACTCATTTTGTTTAATGTTTAATTATTGACCCAAGATGTAACATGTGTTTCATTATGAATAAAACATTACTACATATTATCTAATACTTAAAATGATAATAATTGATTGACAATTAAATCATAAACCTTTGTTGTTAAATGTAAAATCCTGCTTCAACGGTTTCTATTCTCTGATGTTTCTAGTTTTTCTAGTTTTAAGCTCAATTTAAATTTGGATATCATATTTGCATTAATACATTTTGTTAAATGTTTGAAAACAAATTGATACAGTAGTGGTTCTTCTAGAATTTTCTGGCGATCCAATTGCTCAAGAACAACTCAGCCTGGTTAATGCTTAAATTATACTTCGTTCGAGATCGTTGTTGCTTTTCTTACATTTCTGAGTTGAGTTTAAACAGAAAAACTTTTTTTTATTGTTCAGGGATGTTTAGGTTTTTCCATCAAATAATTAATAGATTCTTACTCACTGAATTGAAAAATAGCTGGAAATCTTCCAAAGGAATATTTTGTAGATAGCAGTTTAAAAATAATAGTCTCTCAATTACACTTAAAAAGTGAAAAGTTGAATTGATCACTTTATTTAAAAACGATATCCTAGACATCTGAAATGCATCTTAGTCCCTAAATTTGGAAACAAATGGCCATAGAAAAAGTTTTGGTTGTCGCGTGTGGGCCACCAGTTTGCTACAGCAAAATATGATAAAAGTAATTGATGGCATTTCAATGTGCAGCTGAAAGGATCAAAAATAACATTAAAAACTAACCAGCATGTCCAAGATGTTTATAAAATATGCATTTACTCCATAGTACAATTCAAATAACAAAGAAAATTCTCATCAGTGTTTTCGTAATCACTGCAATATTTGGACATTTGATAAATGTACACATTTTGAATCATTTTAACATATGATATACCATATATCAAAAGTATTTATCAACATGATCAATACTTATTTAATAGGATTAGACATCTCGAAACCTGTGTAACAGATAAATAAAACAACTGTCATTGTTAAAGGGTTAAGAAAATAATGGATTCTAGTTGTGAAAATTTACCTTATAGCTATAAAGGAGAATATTTCTCCGACAATGGAATGTGTTGCAGGAGTTTTAAAACATATGTGTTAATGTTATGCTATTTCTTTCTTCAAACCGTTCTTCTATTTAAAACATAGTTCCAAAGAAAAACGTTAACAAAAACTAAACGATGTATATATAATGAAATAAAAAAAAGTTTAATTCAGAATATTGCAAAAATAGTCAAGATGTTTTTGATGGTGTATAAACTCATTCAACAGTTTAATCAGAGACAAGGTAATACATCTCTGAGGGTCAACTAATCCAACTGTGGAACAAAATCTCTTCACATTCTGCATCTATCTTGTTTGATTTTGCAGATTGCATTGACAGGATGGGGACCAGAAAGATCATATCAGTTTTATTGATTCTAACAGGTAAGATAAATAAGCCCAGACTGATTGACTTCCGATTGTCTTGAAATAAATCAGAATGAGTCTGATGATCAATACTATGTGACTTTAGTAAAGAGAACTTGGTAGAAACTTTATCTAATATCTTACACAGAAAATATTAAATCACATTAACATATACAGATTATAAGGTGATTAATTGCAACAAACTTTTTAGTTGAACACTTATAACACAGTCATTTACCACAGTTTTATTTTGTAAGTTAATTTATTTGTTCACCAGTTACTTCAAATCTTGTATTTTAGTTCTTTGCGGATCAGTCCAAACTCAATCAACTGCGGCACCAGCAGCTACCTTTCTGGCTGTAGCTACAACTGCCAACAGCTACAACTGCTGCAACAACCCAGTGACTGCCAACGGCTACGGCTGCTGCGCCAACGGCTCTGGCTTCTGCCAACAGAGCGGCTGTGAAACAGCAATACAACTGCTGCCAACGGCTACAACTAGCAACAGCAGCTGGCTCGACCAGCAGTACAGCTGCGAAACCAGCGGCTGGCTGCGCTTAACGGCGTTACCAAACCTGCGGCAACAGCTACAACTGCGGCTCCCAACAGCTACAACTGCCAACAGCTCGCTGCGGCTCAACAGCTACAACTGCCGCACCAACAGCCCTGACTGCGGCTCCAACAGCTACAGCTGCGGCTCCAAGCATTACAACATAGCACCAGCAGCTACAACTCACGGCTGACAGCTACAACTCCGCCAACAGTTACAACTCTTGCTGTGCTGACTGCGCGCAGCATTACAACGCTGTGGCTACAACTGGGGCACCAACAGCTCTGGCTGCTGCCAGCAGCTCTGACTGCTGCTGTGGCTACAACTTCTGTAACTGGCTACAACTGCGGCTGTGGCTCTGGCTGCGCTGTAGCTACAACTCTGGCACCAACCCAGCTACAGCTGGGGCTCCAGCAGCTGGCTACGCTCCAGCAGCTACAACTGCCGCACCAACAGCTACAACTGCGCACTGTGGCTGGCTCTGCGGCCTGTAGCAACAACTGCCGCTCCAACAGCTACAACTGCGGCTCCAACAGCTACAACTGCCGCTGTAGCTACAACTGCCGCATAACAGCTACAACTGCCCAGCACCAACAGCTACAACTCGCACCAACGTTACACAGCTGCGGCACCAGCAGCTACATGCGGCGCCAACAGCTCTACAACTGCGGCGCCAACAGCAACAGCTGCGACCAGCAGCTCTGACTGCGGCTCCAGCAGCTACAGCTGCAGCGCCGGCAAAGCTGACTGCCGGCACCAGCAGCTCACAACTGCCGCACCAACGGCTACAACTCGCACCAGCAGGTTACAACTGCCGCGCAGCAACAACAACAGCAGCTGGCGGCGCCAACGGCTACAGCTGCTGCCAACATCTGCAACTGCGGCTCAACCGCTACAACTGCGGCGCAACACCTGCAACTCACCGGCGCCAGCAGCTACAACTCGGCACCAACGGCTACAACTGCGGCTGTGGGTGCAGCTGCGGCGCAACGGCTGGCTGCCTTTCAGCATTTCTAACTGCGCTTAACCGGCTTTCTGACTCGGCGCAAACAAACACAGCTGAAAACAGCAGCTCAATAAGAAACCCAGCAGCTCTGGCTCCGCTGCCAACAGCTACAACTGGCGCCAGCAGGCACAACTGCGGCGCCAACGAAGCTGGCCTGATCCAGCGACACGGCTGCCGCCTCAAACGGCTACAGCTGCCGCACCAACGTACAACTGCCGGCACCAACGGCTACAACTGCGTTCCAGCAAGCTCTGGCTGCGCACCAACGGCTCTGGCTGCTGACAGCAAGCTCTGAGCTGCCGGCACCAGCAGCTCTGCAGCTGCGGCACCAGCAGCTCTGACCCTGCGGCGCCAGCGGCTGCAACTGCTACGCGCAGCGAAACCTGACTCTTACAGGCTCCAGCAGTACAGCTGTTGGCTGTAGCTCTGGCTGCGGCACCAACAGCAACTGCGGCTCAACAGCTACAACTGCGCTTTTAACGTGGCTTTCTGACTGCACCAAGCATTTCCCTTCTAGCACCAACGGCTACAACTATGTACCAACAGCTACAACTGCGCACCAAACAGCTGGCCTGCGACTTAGCAGCTCTGACTGTGGCTCCAACATCTACAACTCACGGCACCAACAGCTACAACTGCCGCACCAACAGCTACAATATAGCACCAACAGCTACAACTCCGCATAAACAGCTACAGCTCCAGCACCAACAGCTACAGCTGCCGCACCAACAGCTGGCTGCCCCGGACCAGCAGCTACAGCTGCTGTGGCTACAGCTACTTTGGCTGTAGCTACAACTGCCGCACCAACCGCTACAGCTGCGGCACCAGCAGCTACGCTGCCGCTCCAACAGCTACAGCTGCATTGTGGCTACAACTGCTGCACCAGCAGCTACAACTCCGGCACCAACCGCTACAGCTGCGGTGCCAACAGCTCTGGCTGCAGCACCAACAGCTACAACTGCCGCACCAACAGCTACAACTGCCGCACCAACAGCTACAACTGCCCATACCCAACAGCTACAGCTGCCAAGCACAACATCTACAACTGCTGCTGTGGCTACAACTGCCACCAACAGCTACAGCTGCAGCACCAACAGCTACAACTGCGGCTCCAACAGCTGCAACTGCCGGCACCAACAGCTGGCTGCCGCACCAACAGCTACAGCTGCCGCACCAAGCAGCAGCTCTGACTGCGGCTCCAGCAGCCACAACTGCCTTTCAAGCAGCTACAACTGCGGCATCCAACAGCTACAACTGCCGCACAAACAGCTACAACTGCGGCACCAACAGCTACAACTGCGGCACCAACAGCTACAACTGCGGCACCAACAGCAACAACTGCGGCTCCAACAGCTACAACTGCGGCTCCAACAGCTACAACTGCCGCACCAACAGCTACAACTGCCGCACCAACAGCTACAACTGCCGCACCAACAGCTACAACTGCCGCACCAACAGTTACAACTGCGGCACCAACACCTACAACTGCGGCACCAACAGCTACAACTGCGGCACCAACAGCTACAACTGCGGCACCAACAGCTACAACTGCGGCACCAACAGCTACAACTCCGGCACCAACAGCTACAACTGCGGCACCAGCAGCTACAACTCCGCACCAACAGCTACAACTGCGGCACCAACCGCTACAACTGCGGCACCAACACCTACAACTGCGGCACCAACAGCTACAACTGCGGCACCAACAGCTACAACTGCCGCACCAACAGCTACAACTGCGGCACCAACAGCTACAACTGCCGCACCAACAGCTACAACTGCGGCACCAACAGCTACAACTGCGGCACCAACAGCTACAACTGCGGCACCAACAGCTACAACTGCCGCACCAACAGCTACAACTGCGGCACCAACAGCTACAACTGCGGCACCAACAGCAACAACTGCGGCTCCAACAGCTACAACTGCGGCTCCAACAGCTACAACTGCGGCACCAACAGCTACAACTGCCGCAGCAACAGCTACAACTCCGCACCAACAGCTACAACTCCCGCACCAACAGTTACAACTGCCGCACCAACAGCTACAACTGCCGCACCAACAGCTACAACTGCTGCACCAACAGCTACAACTCCGGCACCAACCGCTGCCGCTGCCGCACCAACAGCTACAACTGCCGCCACAGCTACAACTGCCGCACCAACAGCTACAACTGCGGCGCCAACAGCTACAACTCCGGCTCCAACAGCTACAACTGCCGCACCAACAGCTACAACTGCCGCACCAACAGCTACAACTGCCCACCAACAGCTACAACTGCAACACCAACAGCTACAACTGCCGCACCAACAGCTACAACTGCCGCACCAACAGCTACAACTGCGGCACCAACAGCTACAACTGCGGCACCAACAGCTACAACTGCCGCACCAACAGCTACAACTGCCGCACCAACAGCTACAACTCCCGCACCAACAGCTACAACTCCGCACCAACAGCTACAACTGCGGCACCAACAGCTACAACTGCCGCACCAACAGCTACAACTGCGGCACCAACAGCTACAACTGCTGCACCAACAGCTACAACTGCGGCACCAACCGCTACAACTCCGGCACCAACACCTACAACTGCGGCACCAACAGCTACAACTCCGGCACCAACAGCTACAACTGCGGCACCAACAGCTACAACTGCCGCACCAACAGCTACAACTGCCGCACCAACAGCTACAACTGAGGCACCTACAGCTACAACTGCTGCACCAACAGCTACAACTGAGGCACCTACAGCTACAACTGCGGCACCCACAGCTACAACTGCTGCACCAACAGCTACAACTGCGGCACCAACAGCTACAACTGCGGCTCCAACAGCTACAACTGCTGCACCAACAGCTACAACTGCGCCAACAGCTACAACTGCGCACCATCAGCTACAACTGCTGCACCAACAGCTACAACTGCGGCTCCAACAGCTACAACTGCGGCACCAACAGCTACCTCTGCGGCACCAACAGCTACAACTGCGGCACCAACAGCTACAACTGCGGCACCAACAGCTACAACTGCGGCAGCTACAACTGCCGCACCAACAGCTACAACTGCCGCACCAACAGCTACAACTGCCGCACCAACAGCTACAACTGCCGCACCAACAGCTACAACTGCGGCACCAACAGCTACAACTGCGGCACCAACAGCAACAACTGCGGCTCCAACAGCTACAACTGCGGCTCCAACAGCTACAACTGCCGCACCAACAGCTACAACTGCCGCACCAACAGCTACAACTCCCGCACCAACAGCTACAACTCCGCACCAACAGCTACAACTGCCGCACCAACAGCTACAACTGCCGCACCAACAGCTACAACTGCTGCACCAACAGCTACAACTCCGGCACAACCGCTACAACTGCGGCACCAACACCTACAACTGCCGCACCAACAGCTACAACTGCCGCACCAACAGCTACAACTGCGGCACCAACAGCTACAACTGCCGCACCCACAGCTACAACTGCCGCACCAACAGCTACAACTGCCGCACCAACAGCTACAACTGCCGCACCAACAGCTACAACTGCCGCACCCACAGCTACAACTGCCGCACCCACAGCTCTACTCCCGCACCAACAGCTACAACTGCCGCACCAACAGCTACAACTGCGGCACCAACAGCTACAACTGCCGCACCCACAGCTACAACTGCCGCACCAACAGCTACAACTGCCGCACCAACAGCTACAACTCCGCACCAACAGCTACAACTGCCGCACCAACAGCTACCACTGCGGCACCAACAGCTACAACTGCGGCACCAACAGCTACAACTGATGCACCAACAGCTACAACTGCGGCTCCAACAGCTACAACTGCGGCACCAACAGCTACAACTCTGCGGCACCAACAGCTACAACTGAGGCACCTACAGCTACAACAGCTGCACCAACAGCTACAACTGCGGCCCAAGCTACAACTGCCGCACCAACAGCTACAACTGCAGCACCAACAGCTACAACTGCGGCAACAGCTACAACTGCGGCACCAACAGCAACAACTGCGGCTCCAACAGCTACAACTGCGGCACCAACAGCTACAACTGCCGCACCAACAGCTACAACTGCCGCACCAACAGCTACAACTCCCGCACCAACAGCTACAACTCCGCACCAACAGTTACAACTGCGGCACCAACAGCTACAACTGCCGCACCAACAGCTACAACTGCGGCACCAACAGCTACAACTGCTGCACCAACAGCTACAACTGCGGCACCAACCGCTACAACTGCGGCACCAACACCTACAACTGCGGCACCAACAGCTACAACTGCCGCACCAACAGCTACAACTGCCGCACCAACAGCTACAACTGCCGCACCAACAGCTACAACTGCCGCACTGACAGCTACAACTCCGCACCAACAGCTACAACTGCGGCACCAACCGCTACCTGCGGCAGCAACACCTACAACTGCGGCACCAACAGCTACAACTGCGGCACCAACAGGTACAACTGCGGCACCAACAGCTACAACTGCCGCACCAACAGCTACAACTGCCGCACCAACAGCTACAACTGCCGCACCAACAGCTACAACTGCCGCACCAACAGCTACAACTGCGGCAGAAACAGCTACAACTGCGGCACCAACAGCAACAACTGCGGCTCCAACAGCTACAACTGCGGCTCCAACAGCTACAACTGCCGCACCAACAGCTACAACTCCGCACCAACAGCTACAACTCCCGCACCAGCTACAACTCCGCACCAACAGTTACAACTGCCGCACCAACAGCTACAACTGCCGCACCAACACCTACAACTGCGGCACCAACAGCTACAACTGCGCAGCAGCTACAACTCCGCACTAACCGCTCTGGCGTTACCAACACCTACAACTGCGGCACCAACAGCTACAACTGCCGCACCAACAGCTCTAACTGCCGCACCAACAGCTACAACTGCCGCACCAACAGCTACAACTGCCGCACCAACAGCTACAACTGCGGCACCCAACAGCTACAACTGCCGCACCTACAGCTACAACTGCCGCACCAACAGCTACAACTGCCGCAGCAACAGCTACAACTGCCGCACCAACAGCTACAACTGCCGCACCCACAGCTACAACTGCCGCACCCACAGCTACAACTCCGCACCAACAGCTACAACTGCCGCACCAACAGCTACAACTGCGGCACCAACAGCTACCACTGCCGCACCCACAGCTACAACTGCCGCACCAACAGCTACAACTGCCGCACCAACAGCTACAACTCCCGCCCAACAGCTACAACTGCGGCACCAACAGCTACAACTGCGGCACCAACAGCTACAACTGCGGCACCAACAGCTACAACTGATGCACCAACAGCTACAACTGCGGCTCCAACAGCTACAACTGCGGAACCAACAGCTACAACTGCGGCACCAACAGCTACAACTGAGGCACCTACAGCTACAACTGCTGCACCAACAGCTACAACTGCGGCACCCACAGCTACAACTGCTGCACCAACAGCTACAACTGCGGCACCAACAGCTACAACTGCGGCTCCAACAGCTACAACTGCTGCACCAACAGCTACAACTGCTGCCCCAACAGCTACAACTGCGGCACCAACAGCTACAACTGCTGCACCAACAGCTACAACTGCGGCTCCAACAGCTACAACTGCCGCACCAACAGCTACAACTGCCGCACCAACAGCTACAACTGCGGCACCAACAGGTACAACTGCTGCACCAACAGCTACAACTGCGGCACCAACACCTACAACTGCGGCACCAACAGCTACAACTGCGGCACCAACAGCTACAACTGCCGCACCAACAGCTACAACTGCGGCACCAACAGCTACAACTGAGGCACCTACAGCTACAACTGCTGCACCAACAGCTACAACTGCGGCTCCAACAGCTACAACTGCGGCACTAGCTACAACTGCGGCACCAACAGCTACAACTGCGGCACCAACAACAACTGCGGCACCAACAGCTACAACTCCTGCACCAACAGCTACAACTGCGGCACCAACAGCTGAACCTCGACCAACAGCTACAACCTCGCGCAACAGCTACAACTGCCGCACCAACAGCTACAACTGCCGCACCAACAGCTACAACTGCCGCACCAACAGCTACAACTCGGCACCAACAGCTACAACTGCAACACCAACAGCTACAACTGCTGCACCAACAGCTACAACTGCTGCACCAACAGCTACAACTGCCGCAGCAGCTACAACTGCCGCACCAACAGCTACAACTGCCGCACCAACAGCTACAACTGCCGCACCAACAGCTACAACTGCGGCTCCAACAGCTACAACTGCCGCAGCAACAGCTACAACTGCCGCACCAACAGCTACAACTGCGGCTCCAACAGCTACAACTGCCGCACCAACAGCTACAACTCCGGCAGCAACAGCTACTACGGCACCAACAGCAACAACTGCGGCACCAACAGCAACAACTGCGGCTCCAACAGCTACAACTGCGGCTCCAACAGCTACAACTGCCGCAACAGCTACAACTGCCGCACCAACAGCTACAACTCCGCACCAACAGCTACAACTCCCGCACCAACAGTTACAACTGCGGCACCAACAGCTACAACTGCCGCACCAACAGCTACAACTGCGGCACCAACAGGTACAACTGCTGCACCAACAGCTACAACTGCGGCACCAACACACCAGCTGCACCAACAGCTACAACTGCGGCACCAACAGCTACAACTGCGGCACCAACAGCTACAACTGCCGCACCAACAGCTACAACTGCGGCAGCACAGCTACAACTGAGGCACCTACAGCTACAACTGCTGCACCAACAGCTACAACTGAGGCACCTACAGCTACAACTGCGGCACCCACAGCTACAACTGCTGCACCAACAGCTACAACTGCGGCACCAACAGCTACAACTGCGGCTCCAACAGCTACAACTGCTGCACCAACAGCTATAACTGCAGCCCCAACAGCTACAACTGCGGCACCATCAGCTACAACTGCTGCACCAACAGCTACAACTGCGGCTCCAACAGCTACAACTGCGGCACCAACAGCTACAACTGCGGCACCAACAGCTACAACTGCGGCACCAACAGCAACAACTGCGGCACAACAGCTACAACTCCTGCACCAACAGCTACAACTGCGGCAGCAGACTACAACTGCGGCACCAACAGCTACAACTGCGCACCAACAGCTACAACTGCGGCAGCAGCTACAACTCCTGCACCAACAGCTACAACTGCGGCTCCAACAGCTACAACTGCTGCACCCACAGCTACAACTGCGGCCCCAACAGCTACAACTGCGGCCCCAACAGCTACTGCGCAACACTCTGCGGCACCAACAGCTACAACTGCGGCACCAACAGCTACAACTGCGGCACCAACAGCTACAACTCCTGCACCAACAGCTACAACTGCGCACAGCTACAACTGCGGCACCAACAGCTACTTTACGGCACCAACAGCAACAACTGCGGCTCCAACAGCTACAACTGCTGCACCAACAGCTACAACTGCGGCACCCACAGCTACAACTGCGGCACCAACAGCTACAACTCCCACAACAACAGCTACAACTGCGGCACCAACAGCTACAACTGTGGCTCCTCAACCTACTTACACTGTCTCAGTCGGCTTGACTGATGAGCCATTTACTGATGATCTCAAAAACCCAGAAAGCAGTAAATACAAAGAGCTTGAACAAAAACTTGTTGGGCCGGTGAGTACACTTTCATATCCTATATATTATTTATTAACTGGGTCAGTTGTGCCCATTCATTACATTTTACACTAGAAACCAGTTGTTATGATTTATTTCCACCAGATTTTCCATTTATTCTTAAATTTATTTAACGAAAATTGTTTGAAATCTTCCCAGCGTCTAAGTGTTGCTTCTTTTTTTGCAGTGCAACAAAATATACAAGAAAAGATTTGGTAAAAAGTTCGACAAGTGCCGTGTGAAAGGTTTCAGGTAAAAACATATTTGTTACTTTACTAATATTGTTTAAACTCAAGTTGCAGCTCACTGTGTTGAAAGTTTCATGTACCAAATTATCGTTTGATTAATCTAAAGTCAGCTAATATTATTATTAATACTTGTTTGGTTTCTAGCGTAGGAAGCGATCCCAACAAAAACAGTTGAAGTTGATGCAGATTTGGAGATTGCGTTCAGTGCAGATTCTACCACTTCAGACCTCCCAGAGAAATGGTGTGTTACTGAAACCTTAGTAGCAGCTGTAAATAATTCAACAGCCCCTTCAACGTGACCCGATAGATTCCAGCACAATCACTGTAATTGGTAAGTAAACGACATCTATCTCACAGCATGACACAACTGACTTTTGTTACTCCACAGCCAAGTTCATCATCTGGTACATATTTGCTGATCATCTGAGCACCAAACTGTCAATTATCCTCAAATGAGCTGTAGTTGTGGCTGCAGTGTTGGTGCAGTGATATCAAACTACCACAAAGTTAATGCGTCCAGTATGTTCCTGTCATTTCATGGGGCCTTATAAAGATAGTAACATGCACCCACATGCTGCACAGGGCTGTACTGCCTTTGAGCACTAGCAGAACTGTTTTCTCTGCAGAAAAGCGTAGTCTCTTACTACTTATGGAAAAACTGCTTATAACAGTAATCCACCAATGTTCAGGAGTCTTTTAATAGGTGACACTATGATTGATGTATTGCCTGTTATGACAAAATTAAGAACCATGTGTCTGATGCAGCAAACATTTTCTGTTAAACAAGTGACAGTGGTTTGGAAACAACACTAATGCACACCTGCACCATGTGCTTCAGACCAAGTGTTAAGCTTGTTAGAATGGAACCACTCATCAGTGGCGGCTCTCATCAGTCCCTAAATACATGTGAAAAAAATCTCACCAGAAGTAGCCATTGGCTCTCTGAAGGTCGCTAGATTGCGTGTGGCGTCACATGTGACATAGATACGTTTAATTTGCATACGTCGCTGCCGACCGGCATCCTATTCTCTTGCAGGTTTGATATTTTACTTTGGTCCCTTGATTCTATTTTTGATTCAGTGTGGGTGGGGAAAACGGTTGGGGATGATTTCTGTTGTTTAAAATTTTTTGGGGGTCTTTATTTTTATCATTGAACCATAACTGATCAACCCTTTTGTGTGAAAGAGCTCTTCTCAGCTGACCAACATTAACTTGTGACGTGTTCCCAATGAGTCTTTTGACTTCGGGGCTCTCTGTTCATGTAGAAACGATTTTTAGTGGCTAGGGAAGGTGAAAAGTCGATAAATATACTGACAAAGTAGCTAAATTGGGAGCACTGTGTGAAATACCATGTGTCTCTGATGCTGGTGTTAAATGAGTCACATTCAAAATTGTGTTTCAAACAAGACAATGAGGTAAAATAAAGATATTTTTAGCACAACTTAAAGATTGTCAGTTCTGTACAGTTGAAATCAACCTATCAACAGTGCCTGTGTGTGTGTGGCAACATTCAATAGTCTTTGCTTCCTTTTATCAATCTAAACTGCTCGTTCTGTAAAGTATTTGTTATTAACTCTGATTCTTACAACAGCAGGAGATGTACATATTGATTTATTCATTTACACTTCTAAAAAATGTGTTGTAGGAAGTCCACTTGCAACTAATACAACTGCTACAACAACAACTACAACTGCAGCAACAACAGCTACAATTGCACCAACACCAACTACAACTGCAGCAACAACAACCGCTGCCATCACAACAAAGCGAGTGATTTTCAGGTCTGTTGGGCAAACATTCACAACCGACTTGTTGGATACAACATCTGCTGCTTTTAAAGGAAGAGCTTCTCTCATAAAGAATCAGGTAAGCCCTCTTTTCAAAATAAAACCTGTGGCTTCACATTATTGTGTTTTCTATTTTATTATTTTTTATCAAGGAGCCAAAATTATATCAAGTAAATGTACATCAGAGCATAAAACAAGTTTTTAAATACCATGTGTTTCTGTTTCTGCAGCTTGAACCGGTACAAAGGAATTCCCTCTTCCGTTCACTTCCTTGGAAGTGGTGGAATTCAGGTAATTTGTTAACATATTGTTACATTTCAGGATTGCAGCCCAAATCGATATTTCATTCAACATTTATTTGTTTCTCCTCCTCCACGAAATGGATCAATCATCAATCTTTGTGAGATCACCTTCAGCGGTGCTGTTCTAACAACACTGCGATTGCAAACATTTGCTAAATGCGCTTCATCAGTCAGCGGCCCGACATTGAAGACGGCTCCATCACCGTGGATGGCATAGGTAAGAGATAATGAGTTCTGCTTGTTTGGAAAACTTTACAGGCTGAAAAGTATTTATCAAACTAATGTTTTGATGTATTTTCTCCTCATTTACAGCTTCAAGTGGAGTCAGTCAACGAATCCAGTCTCGTCCTGCATCCTGTCACAGTGCTGTTGTCATGGCTACTGTCAAGCCAGCAATAGCATCTGCTGATTTCACTTATGAATTCCCATGAGGTAAAACGTCTCTGGAATGAAAAAGGACTTTATCGTCTTAAAAATCCCAGATTGTGACTTTGCACTGATCCGACACATCAATGACAGTGGATTAGGTTTTGTTTGTGGAACTGAACACGTTAGTGTTCAGGGACGTCAGGATCCTGGACAGAATGACACAGCTGCCTTTAAGCTTCTGTTCTATTAAAACATAACAACACTATCTATGAAACACTGGGGAGTTCAAAAAATATCTGTACTGTTGCACTGTTAAATTCAAAATGTATCTGGATTCAATGAGCACTGTGGCATAGCAATATTCAACTTTGTTCGGTAATAATGTCGTCTTATCTAAACTTTTCTATAATCTCCAAATGCATGTAAAATGAATGTTTAAGTTTGTATCTTAAATTAAATGAAGGAACACATGCAGGTCTGCATGAGCTAAATCGACCTCTTTATTTATCAAAGGTCATGGTGTATCTGGTGTGTATATATATATATATATATATGTGAGAAAACTTGATTTTTATAATTACATATAGTGGATTTACATAATCGCACATTTCTTCATTCTGTGAGATTTCATGTATTTTTCTGGGGTTTCTGTCAGGAATGTCATAATAAACAAGGTACAAATGTTTGAAAATGTTTGTCCTCTCTTGGGTGATGATTTTCAGGTTTTACTCATGAGATTTTTCAGTCTTGAAAAGTGTCGAACCAAACATCTTCATTCCTAGAAGCACATAGTAGTATACAATTCTTATTCATCCATCATCATGATCCACGATGTGGCTGCAATCAACAATTGATTGATTGTATTCAGTAAAGTACTATTAATTAGGGGCAGAATTTCATAACTTTGCAGGAATGGGATCTAAAATACAAGTTGTTGGTTTTAGGCGATGAGATTATTATGATCAGCTGATCGGTGACCAGAGAAGCTTTCTAAATATTTGTCAGAATTCTGAGCTGTTCCTGAGATTTCTATGCTTTATGATGTATCAGCGTCAACTGAGGCAGGAGATGGTAGATTATATTTCTAATTGTTAGAATTTCATCGCTAAAAAGTTCCATAGAACATTGCTATTCCACGGATGGAGGAATGCCAGGTTTAGTGGAGGTGTATTTCTCTGTCAGCTAGGCTACAGTCTGAAGAGAAACCTAGAGGGTTGTTCTTATTTTCTATTAATGTGGAGTAGTTGCAGCTCTTGCTGTGGCGGGCCTTCTTGTATACCTTAACACTATCTTTCCGGGATAGGGGTTTTCAACACATTTGTTGAAGCGCCACTTCCTTTCTAGTGTTCTTACGCTTGTTTTAATTCACGTGTTGGAATTGTACAGGGAGCTAATTTACTTTGTTTTACCTTCTTTTAGAGGAGTGCTATAGTTTATTGAAATGTAATGAGTTTACAGAGCTATCGACAAGATAGTCAATCTCAGTAGACTAGGGTTTTTAAAGAATTCATTGGTTGAATTGAGGGATATTACTGAGTAAAATGTAATTGCAATTATTTCCTTAAATTTTGCCTGACATTATCCATTAGACATCTCGAAAGGAGTTGTTAATGGCATGTAGTCTGATAATAATAAATCAGAGTTACTAAATTATGGTCTGATATAATCGGATTATGTGGAAGTACTATTAGATGTAAAATTTTGACCATATGATAGTACAAGGTAGAGGTAATGTGGTTACAATGAGTAGGTTGGTGAACACACTGGCTGAAACAATTGAGTCTAATCAGTAAATGAATGCAACACTAAGGCTGTTGTCGACATGAATATTAAGTCCCGACAATAATAACTTTATCTGTTTTAGTAAAAAAATTTAAGATAAGCCTCAGGAGTACGGTAAACTACAGCAAATAGGATTGGCTTTTGTGATTTCTTGGATGGAGCAGAACAAGACTTTCCGATGAGTTATAGTTTAGTATTAATTAATAGACTGGAGTTAAAAATAGCAGCAACTCCACCTCCTCGGCAGAGTCTCGAGGAATGTGTGTATTTATATCACTGGGGGAGTAGGTAAATTTAGGCTGACATATTCTTCAGGATGCAGCCAGGTCTCAGTGAGAGACAATAAATCAATATTGTTATCTTAGACTAATTCATTAACTAAAACAGCGCTGATGACAATGATATTATGTTTAAGAGTCCAAATTGAATTGTCTTGCTTTGTTGTGTTGTTGCAGAGGTTGGGTTAATTTTTATTAGGTTTTATTGTGGATTCTCCCTCTGTTAATTTGGATCTTTGGTCTCCTGACCTTCATTTAATGCTATCGCTGTGACAAAATCCACCCAGCAACAGAGAACCTGAGATCTTAATGGACTGCAACTGCAACACCAGCAAATGGACAAATCAGGTGCAAAATAGAGAATACATCACAACTGTAGCAGCCCCTGGCTAGCAAGCAAGGCATGAGAGTCCCAAAACTGGCTTCATGGCTCTTTAATCACACAATTCACCATGGCACCGTAGAAACACCGTGAAACTAGGAAGAAATACAAATGTAAATTCATATTGAAACTAACAAGTACAAGATAATCATTTAATAGACAAATACAACTATTAAAATATCTAAACATCCCTTAATCCAAACAAATGCCACGTGAGAGAAATTTGACGGGTTAATAAAGTAATGTGCGCATTCAAATGAACCGACTCACCGCTGTCTTGTGTCAATGTAAACAAAAGAGCAGCTAATAAGTGACTAGCGACTCCCACCGCACTAACTGTAGCAGAGGGAATTTAAACTGCATTACCTCATTCCGCTCGCCGAGGGGTGTTAAACGGGGATTAATGCAGTCTTCTCATGGTTCGTCAGTTTGAGTCAGGAATCGCCGTAGAGCTGCTGTCCTGCCATTTCCGGCTGCTACCATCATCAAGGCAGCCACGATGCACAGCAGGTGTTTTATCAAGCTCAGACTGGAAGTCTCTAATTATCCAGGAGCAAGTGATTTTTGTGTTATATCTTTCCCTCCGTGGCTTCTACAGGCACCACCGAGCTGAGTCGCCAAATTAAAAGGACAACAAATTACTAATTTAAATAACCAAGATACATGCTTTGAATATGAATAACAAAATAAGCCCAACACAAATAATAAATCAAACAATCTGCATAACCTAACAAGTTAGCAGTCCAGTACAACAACAACTACTTTCACTAATCAACCGTAAATATCCTATTTTATTTTTCTGTACTTATAACCTTGAACAATAGTCAACAAAGCAGCAGTAAAGCATACGTCTTATGTCAACTCTATGCTGTAATTGTTACCATTGAAACTTTGTTTCCACCAACATTCAGGATGGAAGCCAAAAATATATTCAACATCTATTAAAAACAATGAAAAGAAATCACATTGATGGAGGAATTCTGCTCTTGTCATGAGGCTTTGGAACATTTAGATTTTTGGTTGTGTTTTGAGTGTTTACCGTGTTTTCCTTGTGTTTGGTTTGCTTTTGACTACCAGGTTGCAAAATGTGTTTGTCTGACTGAAGACTATTTTTAGAAATTGCATTTGCGTCCTCACATTTTCTAGATGTGACAACTTGGCACTCCCTCCGACAAATATGATGAAGTAAAACTCTTGAATTATCTTTAAGGATGTGTCCATATGAACATCAAAGTTGCACACTTTAATTGTATTGTATCTCCAAATATATAAGCACAAATATATTCATTCAGTGGTTGCATATGATCATCTCAAGTTTTCTTGTATTTACTTCACTAAACTACAATTGTTGTCATAGTAATTTACTGTCACACAAGGCAGACCTTCAACATTCACGTGGATGGAGATGCACCTGTACTTTCTCACAGGGACAAAAGAAGTGTACCATGGCACTATGCCAAGAAATAACTGTAAGCATTGTTATTTTCTAAGGTGTCACAGCATTTCTGATGGAGTCTTATCACCAATCTGTCACGTCAGTAAAGACTCTCTTACATTTGTGAATATATAAAGGCCCAAATAGATGTCGACTGTCACAGAAGAAGAGAGAGTTTTACAGTCACTCATATGTGAACTGAGCTGAATCTAAGAAAGTGAACATTTTAAGAACCCATTAAATGGAAAAGAAGGGAATCGACTCTTCTCATCTTGTACCCGATCTATATTGGAGGTAAGTACAAGTTTAAAACTTTTGTACAGTTTCTAAATTCATCATCAGTGTGTGTGTGTGTGTGTGTCTGTTGAATGTTTGTCCGATTATTTATTATACTCATTTTTGTTTAATGTTTAATTATTGACCCAAGATGTAACATGTTTCATTATGAAAAACATTACTACATATTATCTAATACTTAAATAGTAGTAATTGATTGACAATTACATCATAAACCTTTGTTGTTAAATGAAAACCTGATGTTCACATTTTTCAAATTTTAAAGCTCAATTTAAATTTGGATATTATATTTGCATTAATACGTTTGTTAAATGTTTGAAAACAAATTGATACAGTAGTGGTTCTTCTAGAATTTTCTAGCGTCCAATTGCTCAGAAAGCTCAGCTGGTTAATGCTTAAGTACACTTCGTTCGAGATCGTTATTTTGCTTTTCTGTTACATTTCTGGTTGAGTTTAAACAGAAAAACTGTTTTTATTGTTCAGGGATGTTAAGGTTTTCCATCAAATAATTAATAGATTCTTACTCACTGAATTGAAAAATAATGGAAATCTCCCAAGGAATATTTTTTAGATAGCAGTTTAAAAATAATAGTCTCTCAATTACACTTAAAAGTGAAAAGTTGAATTGATCACTTTATTTTTAAGCGATATCTAGACATCTGAAATGCATCTTAGTCCCTAAATTTGAAACAAATGGCCATAGAAAAAGTTTGGTTGTCGTGTGGTACCAGTTTACCTGCAACCAAAAATATGATACAAGTAATTGATGGCATTTCAGTAATAAAAACAGAAAGGATCAAAAATAACATTAAAAAATAACCAGCATGTCGTAGATGTTTATAAAAATATGCATTTACTCCATATTACAAATTCAAATAAAAAAAAGAAAATTCTCATAGTGTTTTAAGTAATCACTGCAATATTTGGACATTGATAAATGTACATTTTGAATCATTTTAACATATGATATACCATATATCAAGAAAGTATTTATCAACATGATCAATACTTATTTAATGAGTTAGGTATCTCAGAAACCTGTGTAACAGATAAATGAAACAACTGTCATTAAAGGGTTAAGGAAAACAATGGATTATATTTGTGAAAATTTACCTTCTAAACATATGTGTTAATGTTATGCTATTTCTTTCTTCAAAACCTTTCTTCTATTTAAAACATAGTTTAAAAGAAAAACGTTAACAAAACTAGCGATGTATATATAATGAAATAAAAAAAAAGTTTAATTCAGAATATTGCAAAAAATAAGTCAAGATGTTTTGATGGTGTATAAACTCATTCAACAGTTTCATCCAGAGACAAGGTAATACATCTCTGAGGTCAACTAATCCAACTGTGGAACAACATCTTCACATTCTGCATCTATCTTGTTTGATTTTGCAGATTGCATTGACAGGATAGAGGACCAGAAAGATCATATCAGTTTTTCTTGATCCTAACAGGTAAAGATAAATAGAGTTGAACTGATTGACTTCAGATTGTCTTGAAATAAATAAGAATAAAGTCTGTAATGATCAATGCTATGTGACTTTAGTAAGAACTTGGTAGAAACTTTATCTAATATCTTACACAATAAAATATTAAATCACATTAACATATACAGATTATAAGGTGATTAATTGCAACAAACTTTTAGTTGAACACTTATAACACAGTCGTTTACCACAGTTTATTTTGTAAGTTAATTTGTTGTTCACCATAGCACAAATCTTGTATTTTAGTTGTTCACGGATCAGTCCAAACTCAAACAACTGCGGCAACAACAGCTACAACTGCCAACAGCTACAACTGCGGCAACGACAGCTACAACTGCGACACCGACAGCTCAACTGCGGCAACAACTGCGGCCAGCGACAGCTACAACTGCGGCAGCACGACAGCTGCAACTGCGGCACGACGGCTACAACTCGACACCGACAGCTACAACTGCGGCGACCGCTGCTGCGACACCGACGGCTACAGCTGCGGCAGCGACAGCCCATCTGCGACGCGACAGCTACAACTTCTTGACAACGACAGCTACAACTGCTGCACCGACAGCTACAACTGCAACAACGACCCAGCTACAACTCGGCAACAGCTACAACTGCGGCACCACGACAGCTACAACTTTCTGGCAACGCTGCTGCAACAACAAGCTACAACTGCGGCAACAACAGCTACAACTGTGACAACAGCTACAGCTGCTGCACCAGCAGCTTCCTGGCTTCACGTAGCGACAGCTTCAACTGCGGCAACGACAGCTACAACTGCGGCACCGACAGCTGCAACTGCGGCAACAACAGCTACAACTGCGGCACCGACAGCTACAACTGCGGCAACATTGGCTACAACTGGCACAGACAGCTACAACTGCGGCACTCAACTGCGGCAACAACAGCTACAGCTGCGGTAACCTTGTAGCTACAACTGCGGCAACAACAGCTACAACTGCTGCAACAACAGCTACAACCGGCAACAACAGCTACAACTGCAGCACCGACAGCTACAACTGCGGCAGCGACAGCTACAGCTGCTGCGCGCAACAGCAGCTGCAACTGCAGCACCGACAGCTACAACTGCGACGCGACGGCTTCTTCTGCGGCACCGACAGCTTCGCTAAGCAGCGACAGCTACAACTGCTGCACCGACAGCTACAGCTGCGGCACCGACAGCTACAACTGCGGCAACGACAGCTGCAACTGCGGCTGGTGTTCAACTCGGCAACAACTGCTGCAACAACAGCTACAACTGCGGCAACGACAGCTTCAACTGCGGCAGCGACAGCTACAACTGCGGCACCGACAGCTACACCTGCGGCTTAGCACGACAGCTACAACTGCGGCACCGACAACTACAACTGCGGCAACGGCAGGCTACAGCTGCAGCAGCAACAGCTGGCTGCTGCACCAACAGCTACAACAGCAGCTTAGCGACAGCTACAACTGCAACACCAACAGCTTCCAAGTGCGGCAACGACAGCTACAACTGCGGCACCGACAGCTACAACTGCGGCAACGACAGCTACACCTGCTGCACCCACAGCTACAGCTACGGTAACAACAGCTACAACTGCGGCACCGACAGCTACAACTGCGGCAACAACTGCGGCAGCAACAGCTGCACTTCTGCCGGTAACAGCAGCTACAACTGCGGCAACAACAGCTACAACTGCTGCAACAGCAGCTACAACCAGGCAACACAACAGCTACAACATGTGACAGCTACAACTGCAGCACCGACAGCTACAACTGCGGCAGCGACAGCTACAGCTGCTGCTGCGACAACACAACTGCAACACCGACAGCTGGCCTGCTGACAGCGACAGCTAGCTGCGGCACAGACAGCTACAACTGCGGCAACAGCTGCGGCAACAACAGCTACAACTGCGAGTAACAACAGCTACAACTACGGCAACAGCTACAACTGCAACAACAGCTACAACCCGGCAACAACAGCTACAACTGCAGCACCGACGGCTACAACTGCGGCAACGACAGCTACAACTGCTGCACCAACAGCTGCAACTGCAGCACCATTGGCCTGCAGCTGCGTAGCGACAGCTACCATGCGGCACCGACAGCTACAACTGCGGCAACAACAACAACAACAGCTACAGCTGCGACAACGCCAGCGGCTGTCTGCGACATACGACAGCTACAGCTGCGGCACCGACAGCTACAACTGCGGCAACGACAGCTACAGCTGCGGCACCGACAGCTGCAACTGCGGCAACGACAGCTACAGCTCTTGTAACAGCTACAACTGCTGCTGCTGGCTACAACAGCAGCAACGACAGCTACAACTGCAGCATAAAGCTTGGCTTCAAGTGCGTAGCGACAGCTACAACTGCGGCACCGACAGCTACAACTCGCGACAGCGACAGCTACACCGCCTGCCGGCTACAACTGCGGTAACAACAGCTACAACTGCGGCCCACGACAGCTACAACTGCGGCAACAACTGCGGCAACAACAGCTACAACTGCGAGTAGCAACAGCTACAACTGCGGCAACAACAGCTACAACTGCTGCAACAACAGCTACAACCCGGCAACAACAGCTACAACTTGACGCGGCAGCTACAACTGCAGCACCGACAGCTACAACTGCTGACAGCGACAGCTACAACTGCTGCACCGACAGCTACAACTGCTGCACCGACAGCTACAACTGCCGCCGCTGACAGCTACAACTCGTGACAGCGACAGCTACAACTGCGATAGCGACGGCTACAACTGCTGCACCGACAGCTACAACTGCGGCAGCGACAGCTGCAACTCTGCGGCACCGACAGCTACAACTGCGGCAACAACTGCTGCAACAACAGCTACAACTGCGGCAACAGCAGCTACGCTGTGACAGCAGCTACAGCTGCTGCACCTACAGCTACAGCTGCATGCCGACGGCTACAACTGCGGCAACAACTGCTGCAATAACTTGGCTACAACTGCGGCAACAACAGCTACCAGCTGTGACCAACAGCTACAGCTGCTGCATAACAGCTACAACTGCGGCAGCGACGGCTTCAACTGCGGCAGCGACGAAAGCTACAACCTAAACGCAGGCAATACAACTCTGCGGCAACAACAGCTACAACTCACGGCTGCGACAGCTACAACTGCGGCAACGACAGCTACAACTGCCCGGCACAGACAGCTACAACTCTTGACAACAGCTGCGGCAACAACAGCTACAACTGCGGTAACAACAGCTACAACTGCGGCAACAACAGCTACAACTGCTGCAACAACAGCTACAACCGGCAACAACAGCTACAACTGCAGCACCGACAGCTACAACTCTTTGACAACGACAGCTACAACTGCTGCACCAACAGCTGCAACTGCAGCACCGACAGCTACAACTGACGCGACAGCTACAACTGCGACACCGACAGCTACAACTGCGACAGCGACAGCTACAACTGCTGCACCGACAGCTACAACTGCGACCTACGAAACAGCTACAGCTGCGACAGCGACAGCTACAGCTCACGGCGCCCGACAGCTACAACTAAGGCAACAACTGCTGCAACAACAGCTACAACTGCGGCAGCGACGGCTTCAACTGCGACGCGACAGCTACAACTGCGGCTGCCGACAGCTACACCTCGCGACAACGACAGCTACAACTGCGACACCGTGGCTACAACTCACCCGGCATGACAGCTACAACTGCAGCAACAACAGCTACAACTGCTGCACCAACAGCTACAACAGCAGCAGCGACGGCCCCCAACTGCAACACCAACAGCTTCAAGTGCGGCATGACAGCTACAACTGCGGCACCCGACAGCTACAACTGCGGCGCCCCGACAGCTACACCTGCTGCACCCACAGCTACAACTGCGGTAACAACAGCTACAACTGCGGCACCGACAATACAACTGCCCAGTAACTACTTTGGCAACAACAGCTACAACTGCGGTAACAACAGCAGCTACAGCTGCGGCAACAACAGCTACAACTGCTGCAACAACAATACAACCGTAACCAACAGCTACAACCAAACCAACGACAGCTACAACTGCCAGCACCGACAGCTGGCTGCGGCGCAACAGCTACAACTGCGGCTGCAACAGCTACAACTGCGGCTCCAACAGCTACAACTGCGGCACCAACAGCTACAACTGCGGCTCCAACAGCTACAACTGCCGCAACAGCTACAACTGCCACACCAACAGCTACAACTGCCGCACCAGCAGCTACAACTGCAGCACCGACAGCTACAACTGCGAGCATGACAGCTACAACTGCGGCACCGACAGCTACAACTGCGGCAACAACTGCTGCAACAACAGCTACAACTAAAGCAACAACAGCTACAACTGACAACAGCTAGCTGCTGCACCTACAGCTACAACTGCGGCTCGACAGCTACAACTGCGGCAGCAACTGCTGCAACAACAGCGCAACTGCGGCAACAAGCAGCTACAACTGTGACAACAGCTACAGCTGCTGCACCAACAGCTACAACTGCGGCAACGACAGCTTCAACTGCGGCAAGCGACAGCTACAACTGCGGCACCGACAGCTACAACTGCGGCAACAACAGCTACAACTGCGGCACCGACAGCTACAACTGCGGCGACAGCTACAACTGCGGCACAGACAGCTACAACTGCGGCAACAGCTGCGGCCAGCCAACAGCTACAACTCACGGTAACAACAGCTACAACTACTGACAACAACAGCTACAACTGCTGCAGCAACAGCTACAACCGGCAACAACAGCTACAACCCGGCAACAACAGCTACAACTGCAGCACCGACAGCTACAACTGCGGCAACGACAGCTACAACTGCTGCACCAACAGCTGCAACTGCAGCACCGACAGCTACAACTGCGGCAACGACAGCTACAACTGCGGCACCCAGGCAAGCTACAACTGCGGCAACGACAGCTGAACTACGACAACGGCAGCTGGCTGCGGCTCCAACAGCTACAACTGCGGCTCCAACAGCTACAACTGCAGCACCAACAGCTACAACTGCCTTTGTCAGCTACAACTCCGGCTACCAACAGCTACAACTCCGCACCAACAAGCTACAACTACGCTGCTGCTTCTATGCCCGGCACCAACAGCTACAACTGCCGCGCAACAGCTACAACTGCGGCTCCAACAGCTATTTCGGCGCAACAGCTACAGCTACGGCGCAACAGCTGGCTGCGGCGCAACAGCTACAACTCGCGGCACCAGCAACTACAGCTGCGGCACCAACAGCTACAGCTGCGGCACCAACAATACAACTGCGGCACCAACAGCAGCAACTGCAGCTCCAACAGCTCCACAACTGCTGCACCAACAGCTACAACTACGGCACCCACAGCTACAACTGCGGCACCAACAGCTACAACTCCACAACAACAGCTACAACTGCGGCACCAACAGCTACAACTGTGGCTCCTCAACCTACTTACACTGTCTCAGTCGGCTTGACTGATGAGCCATTTACTGATGATCTCAAAAGCCAAGCAGTAAATACAAAGGCTTGAACAAAAACTTGTTGGGCGGTGAGTACACTTTCATATCCTATATATTATTTATTAACACTGGACAGTTGTGCCCATTCATTACATTTCACTAGAAACCAGTTGTTATGATTTATTTCCACCAGATTACCATTTATTCTTAAATTTATTTAACGAAAATTGTTTGAAATCTTCCAGCGTCTAAGTGTTGCTTCTTTTTTTGCAGTGCAACAAAATATACAAAGAAAGATTTGGTAAAAGTTCGACAAGTGCCGTGTGAAAGGTTTCAGGTAAAAACATATTTGTTACTTTACTAATATTGTTTAAACTCAGAGTTACTGACTCACTGTGTTAAGTTTCATGTGTACCAAATTATAGTTTTAGATGATACAAATTCAGCCAATAACATTGTGGTTCTGTATTTGAACTTTATTGACGTAGGAAGCGATCAACAAAAGCAGTTGAAGTTGATGCAGATTTGGAGATTCTGTTCGTCGAATTCTACCACTTCAGACCTCCCAGAGAATGGTGTTGTTGCTAGATGCCGTGCTTGACTGCAAATAATTCCAACAGCCCCTTTAGCGTGATAGTTCGCTTCACAATCACTGTAATTGGTAAGTAAAACAACATCTATCTCACAGCACAACTGACTTTTTGTTCTCCCCAGCCAAGTTCATCATCTAGTACATACTACTGCAGTCATCTGAGCACCAAACTGTCAATTATCCTCAAATAGACTGTGGTTGGCTGCAGTGTTGGTACGTGATATCAAACTACCACAAAGTTAATCGTCCAATGTATTCCCTGTCATTTCATGGGGCCTTATAAAGATAGTAAGCTTATGCACCCACATGCTGCACAGGGCATGTACACACTGCCTTTGAGCACTAGCAGAACTGTTTCTCTGCAGAAGCGTAGTCTCTTACTACTTATGGAAAATGCTTATAACAGTAATCCACCAATGTTCAAGGGTCTTTTAATAGGTGACACTGCCAGTTGATGTATTACCTGTTATGACCAAAATTAGAACCATGTGTCTGATGCAGCAAACATTTTTCTGTTAAACAAGTGACAGTGGATTTGGGCAACACTTTAATGCACACTGCCGTAATATCCAGACCAAGTGTTAAGCTTGTTAGGGAATGGAGCCACTCATCAGTGGCCGCTCTCATCAGTCCTAAATACATGTGAAAAAATCTCTCTACCAGAGTAGCCATTGGCTCTCTGAAGGTCGCTAGATTGCGTAATGGCGTCACATGTGACATGAATGCGTTTGAATTTGCATAAATCGCGCTGCCGACCGGCATCCTATTCTCTGCAGGTTTGATATTTTGTTTGGTCAGCCAGTTCTATTTTGATTCAGTGTGGGTGGGGAAAAGCGGTTGGGGATGATTTCTGTTGTTTTTAAAATTTTTTGGGGTCTTTATTTTTATCATTGAACCATAACTGATCAACCCTTTTGTGTGAAAAGCTCTTCTCAGCTGACCAACATTAACTTGTGACGTGTTCCCAATGAGTCTTTTGACTTGGGGCTCTCATTCATGTAGAAGCGATTTTTAGTGGCTAGGGAAGGTGAAAATTGATAAATATATGACAAGTAGCTAAATTGGGAGCACTGTGAAATACCATGTCCTCTGATGCTGGTGTTAAATGAGTCACATTCAAAATTGTGTTTTCAAACAAGACAATGAGGTAAAATAAAGATATTTTTAGCACAACTTAAAGATTATCCCAGTTCTGTACAGTTGAAATCAACCTATCAACAGTGCCTGTGTGTGTGTGGCAACATTCAATGATCTTTGCTTCCCTTTTATCAATCTAAACTGCCTGGATTCTGCTAGTATTTGTTGATAACTCTGATTCTTACAACAGCAGGAGATGTACATATTGATTTATTCATTTACACTTCTAAAATGTGTTGTGGAATCCACTTGCCCAGCTAATACAACTGCTACAACAACAACTACAACTGCAGCAACAACAGCTACAACTGCAGCAACAACAACTACAACTGCAGCAACAACAACCGCTGCCATCACAACAATGAGTGATTTTTCAGGTCTATTGAGCAAACATTCACAACCGACTTATTGGATACAACATCTGCTGCTTTTAAAAAGGAAAGGCTTCTCTCATAAAGAATCAGGTAAGCCTCTTTTCAAATAAAACCTGTGGCTTCACATTGTGTGTTTTCTATTTTATTATTTTTATCAAGGAGCCAAATTATATCAAGTAAATGTACATCGAGCATAAAATCGTTTTTTAAATACCATGTGTTTCTGTTTCTGCAACGAACAGTACAAAATTCCCTCTTAGATTTCTTGCTTCCTTGGAGTGGTGGAATTCAGGTAATTTGTTAACATATTTACATTTTCAGGATTGCAGCCCAAATCTGATATTTCATTCAACATTTATTTGTTTCTCCTCCTGCAGAAATGGATCAATCATCAATCTTTGTGGAATCACCTTCAAGCAGTGCATATTCTAACAACACTACGGATTACCGACATATTTTACTTCGAAATACAGCTTCATCGATCATGACCCGACATTGAAAATTAACTCATCGTGGATGGCATGAGCAGAATGTGGTTCTGCTTGTTTGGAAAACTTCACAGGCTGAAAAAGTATTTATCAAACTAATGTTTTGATGTATTTCTCCTCATTTACAGCTTCAAGTAGGAGTCAGTCAACAGATCAGTCTACGTCCTGCATCCTGTCTGGTGCTGTTATCATAGCTACTGTCAAACCAGCAATAGCATCTGTGCTGATTTCATATGAATTCCATGAGAACAAAACGACATCTCTGGAATGAAAAAGGACTTTATCGTCCAGCAAAATCCCAGATTGTGACTTTGCACTGATCCGATATATCAATGACAGTGGATTAGGTTTGTTTGTGGAACTGAACCGTTGAGTGTTTGGGGCCGTCAGGATCCTGGACAGAATGACATGGCTTCACCTTTAAGCTTCTGTTCTATTGAAACATAACAACACTATCTATGAAACACTGGGGAGTTCAAAAATATCTGTACTGTTGCACTGTTAAATTCAAAATGTATCTAGTTCAATGAGCACTGTAGCATAGCAATATTCCTTTGTTCAGGTAATAATGTAGTTTTATCTAAACTTTTCTATAAATCTCCAAATGCATATAAAATGAATGTTTAAGTTTGTATCTTAAATTAAATGAAGGAACACATATTATACGAGTCATAAGCAGACTTCACAATGCGACCTCTTTTATTTTATCAAGGTCATGGTGTATCTGGTATATATATATATATATATATATGTGAAAACTTCGATTTTATAATTACACATATAATTAGTTACATAATCGCACATTTCTTCATTCTGTGATTTCATGTATTTTTCTGGGGTTTCTGTCAGAAATGTCATAATAAACAAGGTACAAAATGTTTGAAAATGTTTGTCTCTCTTGGGTGATGATTTTCAGGTTTTACTCATGAGATTTTTCAGTCTTGAGAAAGTGTCGAACTGACATCTTCATTCCTCGAAGAAGCACATAGTAATTATACAATTCTTATTCATCCATCATCATGATCCACGATGTAGCTCCCAATCAACAATTGATTGATTGTATTCAGTAAAGTACTATTAATTAGGGGGCAGGGTTTCATAACTTTGCAGGAATGGGATCTAAAATACAAGTTGTTGGTTTAGGCGATGAGATTGTATGATCAGCTGATCAAGGGTGACCAGAGAGAAGCTTTCTAAATATTTGTCAGAATTCTGAGCTGTTCCTGAGATTTCTGTGCTTTATGATGTATCAGCGTCAACTGAGGGCAGGAGATGGTAGATTATATTTCTAATTGTTAGAATTTCATCGCTAAAGAAGTTCATAAAGACATTGCTATTCACGGATGGAGGAATACTGGGTTTAGTGGAGGTGTGACTCTCTGTCAGCCTGGCTACAGTGCTGAAGAGAAACCTGGGGTTGTTCTTATTTTCTATTAATGTGGAGTAGTTGCAGCTCTTGCTTTGTGGCGGGCCTTCTTGTATACCTTAACACTATCTTTCCGGGGATGAGGTTTTCAACACATTTGTTGAGCGCCACTTCCTTTCTGATGTTCTTATGCAGCTTGTTTTAATTCACGTGTTGGAGATTATACCAGGAGCTAATTTACTTTGTTTTACCGCTTCTTTTCGAGGTCACTATAGTTTGTTAATCATAATGAGTTTACAGAATATCGACAAGATGGTCAATCTCGATGGAGCTAGGGTTTAAAAAATTCATTGGTTGAATTGAGGGATAATACTGAGTAAAATGTAATTGCAATTATTTCCTTAAATTTTGCCACAGCATTATCAGGTAGACATCTCGAAAGGAGTTGTTAATGGCATGTAGTCTGATAATAATAAATCGAAGGTTACTAAATTATGGTCTGATATAATCGGATTATGTGAAGTACTATTAGTGTGAAATTTTTGACCATATGATAGTACAAGGTGAAGTGTGTGGTTACAATGAGTGGGTTGGTGAACACACTGGCTGAAACTCAATTGAGTCTAATGTTGAAATAGATGCAACACTAAGGCTGTTGTCGAGCATGAATATTAAAGTCGACAATAATAACTATCTGTTTTTAGTAAAAATTTAGAATAAGCCTCAGGATCACGGTAAACTACAGCAAATATGATTGGCTTTTGTGATTTCTTGGATGGGTGTAGCAGACAAGACTTTCAAATGAGTTATAGTTTAGTAATTAATAGACTGGAGTTAAAAATAGCAGCAACTCCACCTCCTCGGTGCGTCTCGAGGAATGTGTGTATTTATATCACTGGAAATTAGGTAAATTTAGGCTGACATATTCTTTAAGGATGCAGCCAGGTCAGTGAGGAGACAATAAATCAGCATTGTTATCTTAGACTAATTCATTATTTAAACAGCCTTTGATGACAATGATATTATGTTTAAAGTCCAAATTGAATTGTCTTGCTTTGTTGTGTTGTTGCAGAGGTTAGGTTAATTTTTATTAGGTTTTTTGTGTGGATTCTCCTCTGTTAATTTGGATCTTTGGTCTCTGACAGCTATTTTAATGCTATCGCTGTGACAAAATCCACCCAGCAGCAGAGAACCTGAGATTATGACGGACTGCAACTGCAGCACCAGCAAATAGGACAAATCAGGTGCAAAATAAAGACATCACAACTGTAACAGCCTGGGCTAATAAAGCAAAACATAGAGAGAGTCCCAAAACTGATGCTTCATGGCTCTTTAATCACACAATTCACCATGGCACCGTAGAAACACACGTGAAACTAGAAATACACAAATGTAAATTCATATTGAAACTAACAAGTACAAGATAATCATTTAATAAAAGACAAATACAACTATTCAAAATATCTAAACATCCCTTAATCAAAACAAATACCACTGTGAAGAAATTTGGCGGGTTAATAAAGTAACAATGGCGCATTCAAATGAACCACGACTCACCACGCTGTCGCCGTCCAATGTAAACAAAGAGCAGTAATGCCGTGACCAGCGACTCACCCCGCGCTAACTGTGGCAGAGGAATTTAAACTGCTTCGTGCCTCATTCCGCTCGCCGAGGGTGTTAAAGCTGGGGGATTAATGCAGTCTTCTCATGGTTACGTCAGTTTGATCGAGATATGGTAGAGCTGCTGTCCTGCCATTTCCGCTGCTACCATCATCAAGACGCCGATGCACAGCAGGTGTTTTATCAAGCTCAGACTGGAAGTCTCTAATTATCCAGGAGCAAGTGATTTTTGTAGTATATCTTTCCTCCGTGAAAGCTACCCAGGCACACGAGGCTGAGTCGCCAAATTAAAGGACAACAAATTACTAATTTCAAATAACCAAGATACATACTTGAATATGAATAACAAAATAAACCCCTTTACAAATAATAAATCAAACAATCTGCATAACCTAACAAGTTAGCAGTCAGTTACAACAACAACTACTTTCACTAATCAACCGTAAATAATACCTATTTTATTTTCTAGCACTTATAACTTGAACAATAGTCAACAAAGCAGCAGTAAAGCATCGTCCTTATGTCCAACTCTATGCTGTAATTATTACCATTGAAACTTTGTTTTTCCACCAACATTCAGGATGGAAGCAAAATATATTCAACATCTAGCTAAAAACAATGAAAAGAAATCACATTGATGAAGGAATTCTGCTCTTGTCATGAGGCTTTGGAACATTTAGATTTTTGGTTGTGTTTTGGTATTACCACGTGTTTTCCTTGTGTTTGGATTTGTTTTGGCTACCAGTTACCAAAAATGTGTTTGTCTGACTGAAGACTATTTTGAAATTGCATTTTGCGTCCTCACATTTTCTAAGATGTGACAACTTGGCTCCCTCAGGCAATATGATGAAGTAAAACTCTTGGATATCTTTGGATGTCATATGAACAGCAAAGTTGCCTTTAATTGTATTGTATCTCCCAAATATCAGCACAAATATATTCATTCAGTGGTTTCATATGATCATCTCAAGTTTTCTTGTATTTGCTTCACTAAACTACAATTGTTCATTATACGTAATTTACTGTCACACAAGGCGAACCTTCCAACATTCACATCGATGGAATGCATATGTGCTTTTCTCACAGGACAAAAGAAGGGGAGTGTACCATGGCACTATGCCAAGAAACTAACTGTAAGCACATTGTTATTTTTCTAAGGTGTCACAGCATTTCTGATCGATGTATCACCAATCTGTCACGTCAGTAGACTCTCTTACATTTGAATATATAAAGACCAAATAGATGTGACTATGCAGAAAGAGGTTTGCAGTCACTCATTGCCAGGCTGAGCTGAATCTAAGAAAAGTGAACATTTTAGAACCTATTAGTCGGAAAAAAGAGGAATCGATAACTTCTCATCTTGTACCCGATCCTATGTGCAGATTCAAAGTACAAGTTTAAAGCTTTTGTACAGTTTCTAAATTCATCATCAGTGTGTGTGTGTGTGTGTGTCTGTTGAATGTTTGTCCGATTATTTAATATACTCATTTTGTTTAATGTTTAATTATTGACCCAAGATGTAACATATATTTCATTATGAATAAGAACATTACTACATATTATCTAATACGCAAAATGATAATTGATTGACAATTAAATCATAAACCTTTCTTGTTAAATGTAAAATCCTGCATCAGCGGTTTCTATTCACTGGTTTTCTAGTTTTGTTTTCTGGTTTTAAGCTCAATTGGAAATTTGGATATTATATTTGCATTAATACATTTATTTAAATGTTTGAAAACAAATTGATACAGTAATGGTTCTTCTCGAATTTTCTGGCGTCCAATTGCTCAAGAACTGGCCTCAGCCTGGTTAATCTTAAGTACACTTAGATTGAGATGGTTGTTGCTTTTCTGTTACATTTCCTGAGTGAGTTTAAACAGCTTTGTTTTTATTGTTCAGGGATGTTAAGGTTTTCCATCAAATAATTAATAGATTCTTACTCACTGAATTGAAAAATAGCTGGAAATCTCCCAAAGGAATATTTTTAGATAGCAGTTTAAAAATAATAGTCTCTCAATTACACTTAAAAGTGAAAAGTTGAATTGATCACTTTATTTTAAAGCGATATCCTAATTTATCTAAATGCATCTTAGTCCCTAAATTTGGGAAACAAATGGCCATAGAAAAGTTTTGGTTATGATGCTGGGCCACCAGTTTACACTCTAACCAAAATATGATACAAATAATTGATGGCATTTCAATGTAGCTGAAAAGGATCAAAAATAACATTAAAAAAACTAACCAGCATGTCCAAGATGTTTATAAAAAAATATTAAATTTTACTCCTTAATTACAATTCCAAATAAAAAAAGAAAATTCTCATCAGTGTTTTAAGTAATCACTACAATATTTGGACATTGATAAATGTACACATTTGAATCATTTTTAACATATGATATACCATATATCAAGAAAGTATTTATCAACATGATCAATGCTTATTTAATCAGAGTTAGACATCTCGAAACCTGTGTAACAGATAAATGAAACAACTGTCATTAAGGGTTAAAGGAAAACAATAGGATTATATTTGTGAAAATTTACCTTCTAAACATATGTGTTAATGTTATGCTATTTCTTTCTTCAAAACCTTTCTTCTATTTAAAACATAGTTCAAAGAAAAAACGTTAACAAAACTAAGCGATGTATATATAATGAAATAAAAAAAAGTTTAATTAGAATGTGTAAAAATAGTCAAGATGTTTTGATGGTGTATAAACTCATTCAAGCAATTTCATCTAGAGACAAGGTAATACATCTCTGAGGGTCAACTAATCCAACTGTGGAACAACATCTCTTCACATTCTGCATCTATCTTGTTTGATTTTGCAGATTAGAAGTGACAGGATAGGGGACCAGAAGATCATATCAGTTTTCTTGATCCTAACAGGTAAGATAAATAAGGTTGAACTGATTGACTTCAGATTGTCTTGAAATAAATAAGAATAAGTCTGTAATGATCAATACTATGTGACTTTAGTAGAGAACTTAGTGAAACTTTATCTAATATCTTACAATAAAATGTTAATCACATTAACATATACAGATTATAAGGTGATTAGTACAGCAAACTTTTTAGTTGAACACTTATAACACAATTGGTTACCACAGTTTATTTTGTAAGTTAATTTATTTGTTCACCACTTAGCACAAATCTTGTATTTTAGTTGTTTACGGATCAGTCAACTCAAACAACTCTGTAACAGCTACAACTGCTGCTAACAGCTACAACAATAGCGACAGCTTCAGCTGCGGCTTAGCGACCTTCTGACTGCGACTGCGACAAAGCTCTACAGCTGCGGCAACAACTCTGCGGCAGCGACAGCTACAACTGCGGCGACAGCTACAACTGCGGCACCGCGACCTTTACAATACGGCACCGACAGCTACAACTGCGGCAGCGACGCTACAACTGCGGCACCGACGGCACAACTGCGACAGCGACAGCTACATCTCTGCGGCTTAGCGACAGCTACAGCTACTGACAGCGACAGCTACAACTGCTACACCGACAGCTTCACAGCTGCGGCTTAGCGACGGCTACAGCTGCGGCAGCGACAGCTACAACTGCGCGGCACCGACGGCTACAACTGCGGCAACAACTGCTGCAACAAGCAGCTGCAACTCGCGGCAACAACAGCTACAACTGTGACAACAGCTACAACTGCTGCAACAGCTAACTGCGGCCAAGCGACAGCCAGCCTGCAGCGACAGCTACAACTGCGAGCACCGACAGCTACAACTGCGGCAACAACAGCTACAACTCTGGCTTCCGACAGCTACAACTGCGGCTGCTTGACAGCTACAACTGCGGCACAGACAATACAACTGCGGCAACAACTGCGGCAACTGTAGCTACAACTCTACGGTAACAACAGCTACAACTCACGGCAACAACCATTACAACTGCAGCTTATGCTTCTAACCAAGCAACAACAGCTACAACTGCAGCACCGACAGCTACAGCTGCGACAGCGACGGCTACAACTGCTGCACCAACAGCTGCAACTGCAGCACCCGACAGCTACAACTGCGGCAAGCGACAGCTACAACTGCTGACACCGACAGCTACAACTCGCGTTAGCGACAGCGCCGACACTGCACCCGACAACTACAACTGCGGCACCCGACGGCTACAACTGCGGCTTGCTGACAGCTACAACTGCGGCACCGACAGCTACAGCTGCGGCTGCGACAGCTACAACTGCGGCAACAACTGCTGCAACAACAGCTACAACTGCGGCGACAGCTTCAGCTGCGGCAACGACAGCTACAACTGCGGCACCGACAGCTACACCTCGGTAGCGACAGCTACAACTGCGGCACCATTAGCTACAACTGCGGCAACTGACAGCTACAACTGCAGCAACAACAGCTACAACTGCTGCACCATAGCTACAGCTGCATGTGACAGCTACAACTGCAACACCAACTTCAAGTCACGGCAGCGACAGCTATCACGGCACCGACAGCTACAACTCACGACAGCGACATGCCTGCTGCACCCGCAGCTACAGCTGCGGTAACAACAGCTACAACTGGCGACAGCTGGCTGCGACGTAACTGCGGCAACAACAGCTACAACTGCGGTAACAAGCAGCTACAACTGCGGCAACAACGGCTACAACAACGCAGCAACAGCTACAACCGGCAACAACAGCTGGCAATAGCGAGCGGCTTCTAGCTGCAGCACCGACAGCTACAACTGCGTAGCGACAGCTACAACTGCTGCTACCGACAACTACAACTACAGCACGGCTACAACTGGGAGGAGGCATGACAGCTACAACTGCGGCACAGACAGCTACAACTGCGGCAACAACTCACGGCAACAACAGCTACAACTGCGGTAACAAAACAGCTACAACTACGGCAACAACAGCTACAACTGCAACAACAGCTACAACTTCGGCAACAACAGCTACAACTGCAGCACCGACAGCTACAACTGCAGCAGCTGACAGCTACAACTGCTGCACCAACAGCTGCAGCTGCAGCACCGACAGCTACAACTGCTGACAGCGACGGCTACAACTGCGCAACCGACAGCTACAACTCCGGCACCAACAGCTACATCTGCGGCACCAACAGCTGCAACTGCGGCACCAACAGCTACAACTGCGGCACCAACGGCTACAACTGCGGCACCAACGGCTACAACCCGCAACAACAACTACAACTGCAGCAACAACAACTACAACTGCAGCAACAACAACTACAACTGTGGCTCCTCAACCTACTTACACTGTCTCAGTCGGCTTGACTGATGAGCCATTTACTGACGAACTCAAAAACCCAGAAAGCAGTAAATACAAAGAGCTTGAACAAAAACTCGTTGGGCCGGTGAGTACACTTTCATATCCTATATATTATTTATTAACTGTGTCAGTTGTGCCCATTCATTACATTTTACACTAGAAACCAGTTGTTATGATTTATTTCCACCAGATTTTCCATTTATTCTTAAATTTATTTAACGAAAATTGTTTGAAATCTTCCCAGCGTCTAAGTGTTGCTTCTTTTTTTGCAGTGCAACACAATATACAAGAAAAGATTTGGTAAAAAGTTCGACAAGTGCCGTGTGAAAGGTTTCAGGTAAAAACATATTTGTTACTTTACTAATATTGTTTAAACTCAGGGTTACTGACTCACTGTGTTGAAAGTTTCATGTGCAAATTATACGTTTTGATTAATCTAAAGTCAGCTAATATTATTATTAATACTTGTTTGGTTTCCTGACGTAGGAAACGATCAACAAAAGCAGTTGAAGTTGATGCAGATTTGGAGATTGCGTTCAGTACGAATTCTACCACTTCAGACCTCCCAGAGAATGGTGTTGTTACTGAAACCTTAGTAGCAGCTGTAAATAATTCCAACAGCCCCTTCAACGTGACGATAGATTCCAGCACAATCACTGTAATTGGTAAGTAAAAACAACATCTATCTCACAGCATGACACAACTGACTTTTTGTTACTCCCCCAGCCAAGTTCATCATCTAGTACATACTACTGCAGTCATCTGAGCACCAAACTGTCCAATTATCCTCAAATGAGCTGTGGTTGGCTGCAGTGTTGGTGCATTGATATCAAACTACCACAAAAGTTAATCGTCCAGTATGTTCCTGTCATTTCATGGGGCCTTATAAAGATAGTAACATGCACCCACATGCTGCACAGGGCATGTACACTGCCTTTGAGCACTAGCAGAACTGTTTTCTCTGCAGAGAAGCGTAGTCTCTTACTACTTATGGAAAAACTGCTTATAACAGTAATCCACCAATGTTCAAGGGTCTTTTAATAGGTGACACTATGATTGATGTATTGCCTGTTATGACAAAAATTAAGAACCATGTGTCTGATGCAGCAAACATTTTTCTGTTAAACAAGTGACAGTGGATTTGGAAACAACACTAATGCACCTGCACCATGTGCTTCAGACCAAGTGTTAAGCTTGTTAGAATGGAGCCACTCATCAGCGACGCTCTCATCAGTCCTAAATACATGTGAAAAAAATCTCACCAGAAGTAGCCATTGGCTCTCTGAAGGTCGCTAGATTGCGTAATGACGTCACATGTGACATAGATACGATTAATTTGCACGTCGCTGCCGACCGGCATCCTATTCTCTTGCAGGTTTGATATTTTGTTTGGTCCTTGATTCTATTTTTGATTCAGTGTGGGTGGGGAAAATGGGTGGGGATGATTTCTGTTGTTTGAAATTTTTGGGGTCTTTATTTTTATCATTGAACCATAACTGATCAACCCTTTGTGTGAAAGAGCTCTTCTCAGCTGACCAACATTAACTTGTGACGTGTTCCCATAGAGTCTTTTGACTTCGGGGCTCTCTGTTCATGTAGAAAAGATTTTTAGTGGCTAGAGAAGATGAAAAGTCGATAAATATACTGACAAAGTAGCTAAATTGGGAACACTGTGTGAAATACCATGTGTCTCTGATGCTGGTGTTAAATGAGTCACATTCAAAATTGTGTTTCTATACAAGACAATGAGGTAAAATAAAGATATTTTTAGCACAACCTAAAGATTGTCAGTTCTGTACAGTTGAAATCAACCTATCAACAGTGCCTGTGTGTGTGTGGCAACATTCGATAGTCTTTGCTTCCTTTTATCAATCTAAACTGCTCGTTCTGTAAAGTATTTGTTATTAACTCTGATTCTTACAACAGCAGGTGATGTACATATTGATTTATTCATTTACACTTCTAAAAAATGTGTTGTAGAAAGTCCAGTTGCAACTAATACAACTGCAGCAACAACCCCAACTACAACTGTGTTAACAACAACTACAACTGCAGCACCAACAACCGCTGCCATCACAACAAAGCGAGTGATTTTCAGGTCTGTTGGGGAAACATTCACAACCGACTTGTTGGATCCAACATCTGCTGCTTTTAAAGGAAGAGCTGCTACCATAAAGACTGAGGTAAACCTCTTTTCAAAATAAAACCTGTGGCTTTCATTATTGTGTTCTCTATTTTAGTAATTTTTTTTATCAAGGAGCCAAAAATAGAACAAGTAAAAGTACGTTGAGCATAAAACAAGTCGATTTTTTAAAATACCATGTGTTTTCTGTTTCTGCAGCTTGAACCTCCATACAAAAGGCAATTCCCCTCTTCCTTCCGTTCCTTGGAAGTGGTGGAATTCAGGTAATTTGTTAACATATTGTTACATTTTCAGGATTGCAGCCTAAATCTGATATTTCATTCAACATTTATTTGTTTCTCCTCCTGCAGAAATGGATCAATCTTCAATACTTTGGTTCTCGTCTTCAGCGGCGGTGTTCCTAACAACACTGCGATTGCAGACGTTTTGCTAAATGCAGCTTCATCAGTCACCAGCTTCAACATTGAAGCCAGCTCCATCACCGTGGATGGCATAGGTAAGAAATACGGAGTGCTGCTTGTTTGGAAAACTTCACAGGCTGAAAAAGTATTTATCAAACTAATGTTTTGATGTATTTTCTCCTCATTTTCAGCTTCAAGTGGAGTCAGTCAACAGATCAGTCTCGTCACTGCATCCTGTCTGGTGCTGTTGTCATGGCTACTGTCAAGCCAGCAATAGCATCTGTGCTGATTTCCTTATGAATTCCCATGAGAACAAGAACGACATCTCTGGAATGAAAAAGGACTTTATCGTCAGCAAAAATCCCAGATTGTTGATTTTTTAATGTATTGCACGGTTTTGGATGAACTCACCAAGTTCAACTTTGCACTGATCCGACACATCAATGACAGTGGATTAGGTTTGTTTGTGGAACTGAACACGTTAGTGTTTGGGGACGTCCAGGATCCTGGACAGAATGACACAGCTGCCTTTAAGATTCTGTTCTATTGAAACATAACAACACTATCTATGAAACACTGGGGAGTTCAAAAAATATCTGTACTGTTGAACTGTTAAATTCAAAATGTATCTGACTTCACTGAGCACTGTGGCATAGCAATATTCAACTTTGTTCGGTATTAATGTCGTCTTATCTAAACTTTTCTATAATCTCCAAACGCATGTAAAATGAATGTTTAAGTTTGTATCTTAAATTAAATGAAGGAACACATGCAGGTCATAGCGGGCTTCACAATGCGACCTCATTTATTTGATCAAAGGTCATGGTGTATCTGGTATATATATATATATATATATATGGGAAAACTCGATTTTCATATTTACATATAGTGGATTTACATAATCGCACATTTCTTTATTCTATGAGATTTCATGTATTTTTCTGGGGTTTCTGTCAGAAATGTCATAATAAACAAGGGACAAAATGTTTGGTCAATTGTTTGTCCTCTCTTGGGTGATGATTTTCAGGTTTTACTCATGAGATCTTTCAGTCTTGAGAAAAGTGTCGAACCAAATATCGTCATTCCTAGAAGCACATAGTAGTATTCAATTCTTATTCATCCATCATAATGATCCACGATGTGGCCGCAGCTGCGGTCCTGGATCTGCAAACGATAAGGCACAGGGACTCCGGGGAAGAAGTCAATTCAGTCACATGTATAGATGAGACATTAATGTCTTTAATGTGATAAAGAGGGAGAAGAGCAACGAGAAGCTCCATGTGTGATGTGTCCCCCGACATTCTAGACCTGTAGACTCTTTTCAGGTTCTTTTCAGGACACGTGCTGCAGCACTTTGGACAAGCTGCAGAGTCTTTAACGACTGACGAGCCTGATAATAAGGAATCAAGTCTGTGTAACAAAGGCATGGATTTGTTTTTCTGCATCTTTGTGAGACAGGACATGTCTGATTTTTGAGATGTTACGTAAGAGAAAGAAGGCGGTCCTAGAAATTAGTTTTAAGTGAGAATTAAAGGACAAATCGGGATCAAAGATAACTCCCAGATACCTGACTGTTTCACTGGAAGCAAGGGTAATGTCATCTAGATAATGCATTTATATGGTGTTTGGGGCCGAGTATTAGAGCCTCTGTTTTATCTGAGTTTAATAAGAGAAAATTGCGCACAGATGACTCATCATTAATTTCTGCTCTTTGGCACGTGAGCCCGCCAACTGCCGGGTCGCCGTGTTTGCTTCCTCCTCCGTTCACCGGTGCAGATTCACACGTGGTGTGACCGGCTCGTGATGCCCGCAGGCCACTGTTGGTGTGTGAGCGTGGTCCTCTCCTCTCCCTCATGTGTCCGCATGGACGCAATATGATCGGAACCGAGGGACAGGTTTGCTCAGCCCGTAATTGATGACAGAAACACTGCTGTTTTGCCTACCTTCGCTGTTTTGCCTCCCTTGGATGCTTTGCCTACGTTGGATGCTTTGCCTACCTTCGCTGTTTTGCCTCCCTTGGATGCTTTGCCTACGTTGGATGCTTTGCCTACCTTCGCTGTTTTGCCTACCTTCGCTGTTTTGCCTCCCTTGGATGCTTTGCCTAAGTTGGATGCTTTGCCTACCTTCGCTGTTTTGCCTACCTTCGCTGTTTTGCCTCCCTTGGATGCTTTGCCTAAGTTGGATGCTTTGCCTACCTTCGCTGTTTTGCCTACCTTTGCTGTTTTGCCTCGTTCAAGTTGTTTTGCTTAACCTGCTTTCGCTCAGGTGATTGTCGCCTCGCTGCTTTTGATTCTTTGCTTACACCGCTTGGCTTTGCTCGGCTCACCTGCATTGCCTGCATGCCTTGGCTGCTTCGCCTTCACAGCGTGAGACCTTGACATAGCTACACAGCCGGCTAAGCCTTTGGGTCCCTTTTAGCTTGGGTCACATGTTAAATGTTTGAGTGGACTGTGGGGTTACCTCCTTCTTTTGACCTGAATTGTTTGAGTTCCTCATTATTTGAATTGTTTATTCCTTTATTTAGCTTGTGATCATTTGTTTATTTCATTGAATCAATATTAACTCCTTTTCATTTGAGATTTCTTTTTGTTTGCTATTTTTGAATTAGTTGCATTATGTTTTATGTTCCATTTGGGAACTGATATCATTGAGTTTCGGTTTAATTAATTTAAATATATTAATTATCAAACCTAGTATAGTGTGTCATGCCTGCCCCATTGCCACGGCTGATTTTGTTTAATAGGGTAGAGAGAGTAGATTTGGGCCTTGGTTTAATTATTTTGTAACCTGATGGCTGCCAACCCCATAGGTTTTTGGTATATTGTGTTTATTTGTACATTGGTTAATTTATTTTGCCTGTTACCCTACTGACTGTGTTCCCTTATCCCTTTCAGTCACTGAGAGCCGAAGGTGGTGGTGCTGGAGTCCCGGGTGGTGGTCTCCCCCTTTGTGTGCTTGCTCCCCCTGGTTTGATTTTCTTCACAACATATGTGTGCGAGTGGTCTTCACGTGTGACTGGGGTGAAGTTGTGTTTTGGTTTTTGGGATCCCTCCTCCCTCATCGACCCATCCCCCCATTGGTAAGCCTCAGCTCCTGATTAGGACTCCCTTTCACCACATCCCTGTGTGACTGGATTTTACTGCCTTTTAAGACATGCTATTTTTGTAATAAAAATTATTATATTTTTGTTAAAAAGAGCCTCAGTGTAATGAACTGAATGCCTTGGAACAGGTATTACTAAAATCTAAATAATTCTTCAGGTGAAATTCCTGAGGTGGCGTTGTCTGGCTGTTGATTACTTGATAAGGTATTATTTCTAACTAGCATTAAGCTTCCAAATGTGCCTAATCACACTCTGATCGCCCCAATCTGGTTGGGTTAATTTTTATTAGGTTTTTGTGTGGAATTCTCCCTCTGTTAATTTGGGTCTTTGATCTCTGACCTTCATTTTAACGCTACCGCTGCGACAAAATCCACCCAGCAACAGTGAACCTGAGATCGTGAAGGACTGCAACTGCAACACCAGCAAATGGACAAATCACATGCAAAATAAGAATACATCACAACAACTACTATCACTAAAAAAACATAAATAATAACTATTTTATTTTTATAGCACGTATAACTTGTGAACAATAATCAACAAAGCAGCAGTAAAAGCATACGTCCTTATGTCAACACTATGCTGTAATTGTTACCATTGAAACTTTGTTTTCCACCAACATTCAGGATGGAAGCAAAATATATTCAACATCTATTAAAAACAATGAAAAGAAATCACATTGATGGAGGAATTCTGCCCTTGTCATGAGGCTTTGGAACATTTAGATTTTTGGTTGTGTTTTTGGTATTTACCTGTGTTTTCCTTGTGTTTGGATTTGGTTTTGACTACCAGGTTACCAGAAATGTGTTTGTCTGACTGAAGAGTATTTATAAAAACTTGACTCTTGTCAATTCTGTTTTGCCTCCTCACATTTTTCTAGATGTGACAACTTGGCACACCCTCAAACACATATGAGGAAATAAATCTAATCTTCTTGAATTATTTAACTTGGATGTGTCCATATGAACATCAAAGTTGCACACTTTACCTGTATTGTATCTCCAAATATCGCATTAAGATATTCATTCAGTGGTTGCTTACAATAAAAAAATTGTAATATCATCTGAGTTTTCTCGTAATCACTTTACTCAGCTACAATTGTTCATTTGCCTTAATTTACTGTCACACAAGAGGAACTTTCCAACATTCACGTCGATAGATTGCACCTGTACTTTTCTCACAGGACAAAAGAAGGTACAAGTGTACCATGGCACTATGCAAAGTAAACTGACTGTAAACAGATTGTTATCATCTTAGGTATCGCAGGATTTCTGATCGATGATTCACCAATCTGTCACGTCAGTAGCTTCTCTCACATTTGAATATATAAAGGCTCAAATAGAAGTCGACTGTCAGAGAAGAAGAGAGGTTTGCAGTCCATCATATGTGAACTGAGCTGAATTGAAGGGAAAAGGAACATTTTAAGAACCTGTTCGTCGGAAAAAGAAGGGAATCAATTTCATCTTGTACCGATCTATATGGGGGTAAGTACAAGTTTAGAACTTTTTGTACACTTTCTAAATTCATCATCAGTGTGTGTGTGTGTTGAATGTTTGTGTGTGTCTGTTGAATGGCGATTATTTATTATACTCATTTTGTTTAATGTTTAATTATTGACCCAAAGATGTAACATGTATTTCATTATGAAAAAGAAACATTACTACATATTATCTAATACTTAAAATGATAGTAATTGATTGACAATTACATCATAAACCTTTGTTGTTAAATGAAAACCTGATGTTCACATTTTTTTTCAAATTTTAAGCTCAATTTAAATTTGGATATTATATTTGCATTAATACGTTTGTTAAATGTTTGAAAACAAATTGATACAGTAGTGGTTCTTCTAGAATTTTCTGGCGTCCAATTGCTCAAGAAAAGCTCAGCCTGGTTAATGCTTAAATTACACTTCGTTCGAGATCGTTGTTGCTTTTCTGTTACATTTCCTGAGTTGAGTTTAAACAGAAAAACTTTTTTTTTTTATTGTTCAGGGATGTTAAGGTTTTTCCGTCAAATAATTAATAGATTCTTACTCACTGAATTGAAAAATAGCTGGAAATCTTCCAAAGGAATATTTTGTAGATAGCAGTTTAAAAATAATAGTCTCTCAATTACACTTAAAAAGTGAAAAGTTGAATTGATCACTTTATTTAAAAACTTTATTTAGTCCCTAAATTTGGAAACAAATGGCCATAGAAAAAGTTTTGGTTGTGCGTGTGGGCCACCATTTTGCACTGCAACCAAAATATGATACAAGTAATTGATGGCATTTCAACGTGCAGCTGAAAGGATCAAAAATAACATTAAAAAAACTAACCAGCATGTCCAAGATGTTTATAAAAAATATGCATTTACTCCATAGTACAATTCAAATAACAAAAAGAAAATTCTCATCAGTGTTTTCGTAATCACTACAATATTTGGACATTGATAAATGTACACATTTTGAATCATTTTTAACATATGATATACCATATATCAAGAAAGTATTTATCAACATGATCAATACTTATTTAATGAGTTAGACATCTCAGAAACCTGTGTAACAGATAAATAAAACAACTGTCATTAAAGGGTTAAGGAAAATAATGGATTCTAGTTGTGAAAATTTACCTTATAGCTATAAAGGAGAATATTTCTCCGACAATGGAATGTGTTGCAAGGAGTTTAAAACATATGTGTTAATGTTATGCTATTTCTTTCTTCAAAACCGTTCTTCTATTTAAAACATAGTTCCAAAGAAAAACGTTAACAAAAACTAAACGATGTATATATAATGAAATAAAAAAAAGTTTAATTCAGAATATTGCAAAAATAGTCAAGATCGTTTTGATGGTGTATAAACTCATTCAACAGTTTCATCAGAGACAAGGTAATACATCTCCTAGGGTCAACTAATCCAACTGTGGAACAACATCTCTTCACATTCTGCATCTCTCTGGTTTGATTTTGCAGATTGCATTGACAGGATGGGGACCAGAAAGATCATATCAGTTTTCCTGATTCTAACAGGTAAGATAAATAAGGTTGAACTGATTGACTTCCGATTGTCTTGAAATAAATAAGAATAAAGTCTGATGATCAATACTATGTGACTTTAGTAAGAGAACTTGATAGAAACTTTATCAAATATTTTACACAAGAAAATATTAAATCACATTAACAGATACAGAATATAATGTGATTAATTGCAACAAACTTTTTAGTTGAACACTTATAACACAGTCTTTTACCACAGTTTATTTTGTAAGTTAATTTATTTGTTCACCAGTTAAGCACAAATCTTGTATTTTAGTTCTTTACGGATCAGTCCAAACTCAAACAACTGCGGCACCAACAGCTACAACTGCAGCACCAACAGCTACAACTGCGACACCAACAGCTACAACTGCTGCACCAACAGCTACAACTGCGGCACCAACAGCTACAACTGCGGCAACAGCTACAACTGCTGCACCAACAGCTACAACTGCGGCACCAACATCTACAACTGCGGCTCCAACAGCTACAACTGCGGCACCAACATCTACAACTGCGGCACCAACAGCTACAACTCCGCACCAACAGCTACAACTGCCGCACCAACAGCTACAACTGCCGCACCAACAGCTACAACTCCCGCACCAACAGCTACAACTGCCGCACCAACAGCTACAACTCCCGCACCAACAGCTACAACTGCTGCACCAACAGCTACAACTGCGGCTCCAACAGCTACAACTGCGGCTCCAGAAGCTACAACTGCCGCACCAACAGCTACAACTGCCGCACCAACAGCTACAACTGCCGCACCAACAGCTACAACTGCCGCACCAACAGCTACAACTGCCGCACCAACAGCTACAACTCCCGCACCAACAGCTACAACTGCTGCACCAACAGCTACAACTGCGGCTCCAACAGCTACAACTGCGGCACCAACATCTACAACTGCGGCACCAACAGCTACAACTGCGGCTCCAACAGCTACAACTGCCGCACCAACAGCTACAACTGCCGCACCAACAGCTACAACTGCCGCACCAACAGCTACAACTGCCGCACCAACAGCTACAACTGCGGCTCCAACAGCTACACCAACAGCTACAACTGCCGCACCAACAGCTACAACTGCCGCACCAACAGCTACAACTGCCTCACCAACAGCTACAACTGCTGCACCAACAGCTACAACTGCGGCTCCAACAGCTACAACTGCGGCACCAACAGCTACAACTGCGGCACCAACAGCTACAACTGCGGCACCAACAGCTACAACTGCCGCACCAACAGCTACAACTGCCGCACCAACAGCTACAACTGCCGCAACAGCTACAACTGCCGCACCAACAGCTACAACTGCGGCACCAACAGCTACAACTGCGGCACCAACAGCTACAACTGCGGCTCCAACAGCTACAACTGCGGCACCAACAGCTACAACTGCGGCACCAACAGCTACAACTGCGGCACCAACAGCTACAACTGCGGCACCAACAGCTACAACTGCGGCACCAACAGCTACAACTGCGGCACCAACAGCTACACCAACAGCTACAACTGCGGCACCAACAGCTACAACCGCGGCACCAACAGCTACAACCGCGGCACCAACAGCTACATCTGCGGCACCAACAGCTACAACTGCGGCACCAACAGCTACAACTGCGGCACCAACAGCTACAACTGCGGCACCAACAGCTACAACTGCTGCACCAACAGCTACAACTGCTCCACCAACAGCTACAACTGCTGCACCAACAGCTACAACTGCTGCACCAACAGCTACAACTGCGGCACCAACAGCAGCACCAACGGCTACAACTTCGGCACCAACAGCTACAACTGCTGCAGCAACAGCTTCAACTGCGGCACCAACAGCTACAACTGCGGCACCAACAGCTACAACTGCGGCACCATCAGCTACAACCGCTGCACCAACAGCTACAACTGCGGCACCAACAGCTACAACTGCGGCACCAACAGCTACATCTGCGGCACCAACAGCTGCAACTGCGGCACCAACAGCTACAACTGCGGCACCACGGCTACAACTGCGGCACCAACAGCTACAACTGCAGCAACAACAACTACAACTGCAGCAACAACAACTACAACTGCAGCAACAACAACTACAACTGTGGCTCCTCAACCTACTTACACTGTCTCAGTCGGCTTGACTGATGAGCCATTTACTGACGAACTCAAAAACCCAGAAAGCAGTAAATACAAAGAGCTTGAACAAAAACTCGTTGGGCCGGTGAGTACACTTTCATATCCTATATATTATTTATTAACTGTGTCAGTTGTGCCCATTCATTACATTTTACACTAGAAACCAGTTGTAATGATTTATTTCCACCAGAATATCCATTTATTCTTAAATTTATTTAACGAAAATTGTTTGAAATCTTCCCATCGTCTAAGTGTTGCTTCTTTTTGCAGTGCAACACAATATACAAGAAAAGATTTGGTAAAAAGTTCGACAAGTGCCGTGTGAAAGGTTTCAGGTAAAAACATATTTGTTACTTTACTAATATTGTTTAAGCTCAGGTTACTGACTCACTGTGTTGAAAGTTTCATGTGCAAATTATACGTTTTGATTAATCTAAAGTCAGCTAATATTATTATTAATACTTGTTTGGTTTCCTGACGTAGGAAACGATCAACAAAAGCAGTTGAAGTTGATGCAGATTTGGAGATTCTGTTCAGTAGGAATTCTACCACTTCAGAACTCCCAGAGAATGGTGTTGTTGCTGAAACATTAGTATCAGCTGTAAATAATGCCAACAGCACCTTCAACGTGACGATAGATTCCAGCACAATCAGTGTAATTGGTAAGTAAATCCAACATCTATCTCACAGCATGACACAACTGACTTTTGTTATTACTCCCCAGCCAAGTTCATCATCTAGTACATACTACTGCACTCATCTGAGCACCAAACTGTCCAATTATCCTCAAATGAGCTGTGGTTGGCTGCAGTGTTGGTGCATTGATATCAAACTACCACAAAAGTTAATCGTCCAGTATGTTCCTGTCATTTCATCGGGCCTTATAAAGATAGTAATATGCACCCACATGCTGCACAGGGCATGTACACTGCCTTTGAGCACTAGCAGAACTGTTTTCTCTGCAGAGAAGCGTAGTCTCTTACTACTTATGGAAAAACTGCTTATAACAGTAATCCACCAATGTTCAAGGGTCTTTTAATAGGTGACACTATCATTGATGTATTGTCTGTTATGACAAAAATGAAGAACCATGTGTCTGATGCAGCAAACATTTTTCTGTTAAACAAGTGACAGTGGATTTGGAAACAACACTAATGCACCTGCACCATGTGCTTCAGACCAAGTGTTAAGCTTGTTAGAATGGAGCCACTCATCAGCGACGCTCTCATCAGTCCTAAATACAAGTGAAAAAAATCTCACCAGAAGTAGCCATTGGCTCTCTGAAGGTCGCTAGATTGCGTAATGACGTCACATGTGACATAGATACGTTTAATTTGCATACGTCGCGCTGCCGACCGGCATCCTATTCTCTTGCAGGTTTGATATTTTGTTTGGTCCTTGATTCTATTTTTGATTCAGTGTGGGTGGGGAAAATGGGTGGGGATGATTTCTGTTGTTTGAAATTTTTTGGGGGTCTTTATTTTTATCATTGAACCATAACTGATCAACCCTTTTGTGTGAAAGAGCTCTTCTCAGCTGACCAACATTAACTTGTGACGTGTTCCCATAGATTCTTTTGACTTCGGGGCACCAACAGCTACATCTGCGGCACCAACAGCTGCAACTGCGGCACCAACAGCTACAACTGCGGCACCAACGGCTACAACTGCGGCACCAACGGCTACAACTTCGGCAACAACAACTACAACTGCAGCAACAACAACTACAACTGCAGCAACAACAACTACAACTGCAGCAACAACAACTACAACTGTGGCTCCTCAACCTACTTACACTGTCTCAGTCGGCTTGACTGATGAGCCATTTACTGACGAACTCAAAAACCCAGAAAGCAGTAAATACAAAGAGCTTGAACAAAAACTCGTTGGGCCGGTGAGTACACTTTCATATCCTATATATTATTTATTAACTGTGTCAGTTGTGCCCATTCATTACATTTTACACTAGAAACCAGTTGTAATGATTTATTTCCACCAGAATATCCATTTATTCTTAAATTTATTTAACGAAAATTGTTTGAAATCTTCCCATCGTCTAAGTGTTGCTTCTTTTTTTGCAGTGCAACACAATATACAAGAAAAGATTTGGTAAAAAGTTCGACAAGTGCCGTGTGAAAGGTTTCAGGTAAAAACATATTTGTTACTTTACTAATATTGTTTAAGCTCAGGGTTACTGACTCACTGTGTTGAAAGTTTCATGTGCAAATTATACGTTTTGATTAATCTAAAGTCAGCTAATATTATTATTAATACTTGTTTGGTTTCCTGACGTAGGAAACGATCAACAAAAGCAGTTGAAGTTGATGCAGATTTGGAGATTCTGTTCAGTAGGAATTCTACCACTTCAGAACTCCCAGAGAATGGTGTTGTTGCTGAAACATTAGTATCAGCTGTAAATAATGCCAACAGCACCTTCAACGTGACGATAGATTCCAGCACAATCAGTGTAATTGGTAAGTAAATCCAACATCTATCTCACAGCATGACACAACTGACTTTTTGTTACTCCCCCAGCCAAGTTCATCATCTAGTACATACTACTGCACTCATCTGAGCACCAAACTGTCCAATTATCCTCAAATGAGCTGTGGTTGGCTGCAGTGTTGGTGCATTGATATCAAACTACCACAAAAGTTAATCGTCCAGTATGTTCCTGTCATTTCATCGGGCCTTATAAAGATAGTAATATGCACCCACATGCTGCACAGGGCATGTACACTGCCTTTGAGCACTAGCAGAACTGTTTTCTCTGCAGAGAAGCGTAGTCTCTTACTACTTATGGAAAAACTGCTTATAACAGTAATCCACCAATGTTCAAGGGTCTTTTAATAGGTGACACTATGATTGATGTATTGTCTGTTATGACAAAAATGAAGAACCATGTGTCTGATGCAGCAAACATTTTTCTGTTAAACAAGTGACAGTGGATTTGGAAACAACACTAATGCACCTGCACCATGTGCTTCAGACCAAGTGTTAAGCTTGTTAGAATGGAGCCACTCATCAGCGACGCTCTCATCAGTCCTAAATACAAGTGAAAAAAATCTCACCAGAAGTAGCCATTGGCTCTCTGAAGGTCGCTAGATTGCGTAATGACGTCACATGTGACATAGATACGTTTAATTTGCATACGTCGCGCTGCCGACCGGCATCCTATTCTCTTGCAGGTTTGATATTTTGTTTGGTCCTTGATTCTATTTTTGATTCAGTGTGGGTGGGGAAAATGGGTGGGGATGATTTCTGTTGTTTGAAATTTTTTGGGGGTCTTTATTTTTATCATTGAACCATAACTGATCAACCCTTTTGTGTGAAAGAGCTCTTCTCAGCTGACCAACATTAACTTGTGACGTGTTCCCATAGAGTCTTTTGACTTCGGGGCTCTCTGTTCATGTAGAAAAGATTTTTAGTGGCTAGAGAAGGTGAAAAGTCGATAAATATACTGACAAAGTAGCTAAATTGGGAACACTGTGTGAAATACCATGTGTCTCTGATGCTGGTGTTAAATGAGTCACATTCAAAATTGTGTTCCTATACAAGACAATGAGGTAAAATAAAGATATTTTTAGCACAACCTAAAGATTGTCAGTTCTGTACAGTTGAAATCAACCTATCAACAGTGCCTGTGTGTGTGTGTGGCAACATTCGATAGTCTTTGCTTCCTTTTATCAATCTAAACTGCTCGTTCTGTAAAGTATTTGTTATTAACTCTGATTCTTACAACAGCAGGTGATGTACATATTGATTTATTCATTTACACTTCTAAAAAATGTGTTGTAGAAAGTCCAGTTGCAACTAATACAACTGCAGCAACAACCCCAACTACAACTGTGTTAACAACAACTACAACTGCAGCACCAACAACCGCTACCATCACAACAAAGCGAGTGATTTTCAGGTCTGTTGGGGAAACATTCACAACCGACTTGTTGGATCCAACATCTGCTGCTTTTAAAGGAAGAGCTGCTACCATAAAGACTGAGGTAAACCTCTTTTCAAAATAAAACCTGTGGCTTCATATTATTGTGTTCTCTATTTTAGTAATTTTTTTTATCAAGGAGCCAAAAATAGAACAAGTAAAAGTACGTTGAGCATAAAACAAGTCGATTTTTTAAAATACCATGTGTTTTCTGTTTCTGCAGCTTGAACCTCCATACAAAAGGCAATTCCCCTCTTCCTTCCGTTCCTTGGAAGTGGTGGAATTCAGGTAATTTGTTAACATATTGTTACATTTTCAGGATTGCAGCCTAAATCTGATATTTCATTCAACATTTATTTGTTTCTCCTCCTGCAGAAATGGATCAATCTTCAATACTTTGGTTCTCGTCTTCAGCGGCGGTGTTCCTAACAACACTGCGATTGCAGACGTTTTGCTAAATGCAGCTTCATCAGTCACCAGCTTCAACATTGAAGCCAGCTCCATCACCGTGGATGGCATAGGTAAGAAATACGGAGTGCTGCTTGTTTGGAAAACTTCACAGGCTGAAAAAGTATTTATCAAACTAATGTTTTGATGTATTTTCTCCTCATTTTCAGCTTCAAGTGGAGTCAGTCAACAGATCAGTCTCGTCACTGCATCCTGTCTGGTGCTGTTGTCATGGCTACTGTCAAGCCAGCAATAGCATCTGTGCTGATTTCCTTATGAATTCCCATGAGAACAAGAACGACATCTCTGGAATGAAAAAGGACTTTATCGTCAGCAAAAATCCCAGATTGTTGATTTTTTAATGTATTGCACGGTTTTGGATGAACTCACCAAGTTCAACTTTGCACTGATCCGACACATCAATGACAGTGGATTAGGTTTGTTTGTGGAACTGAACACGTTAGTGTTTGGGGACGTCCAGGATCCTGGACAGAATGACACAGCTGCCTTTAAGATTCTGTTCTATTGAAACATAACAACACTATCTATGAAACACTGGGGAGTTCAAAAAATATCTGTACTGTTGAACTGTTAAATTCAAAATGTATCTGACTTCACTGAGCACTGTGGCATAGCAATATTCAACTTTGTTCGGTATTAATGTCGTCTTATCTAAACTTTTCTATAATCTCCAAATGCATGTAAAATGAATGTTTAAGTTTGTATTTTAAATTAAATGAAGGAACACATGCAGGTCATAGCGGGCTTCACAATGCGACCTCATTTATTTGATCAAAGGTCATGGTGTATCTGGTATATATATATATGTGAAAACTGTTTACTGTCGATTTTCTTATTTATATATAGTGGATTTAAGTAATCGCACATTTCTTTATTCTGTGAGATTTCATGTATTTTTCCCGGGTTTCTGTCAGAAATGTCATAATAAACAAGGTACAAAATGTCTGTCCTCTCTTGGGTGATGATTTTCATGATTTACTCATGACATTTTTCAGTCTTGAGAAAAGTGTCGAACCAAACATCGTCATTCCTAGAAGCACATAGTAGTATACAATTCTTATAGTACATTATAAATAAATAGAACAAGAGTTATCCCTGTGTGCTGAACTTTGATGAATAACTTTTATTTTTTATCTTGATTTAATTTAATTTATTTATTAGTTGTTATTAGGGCTGTCAAAATGAACGCGTTAACGCGGGATGATTAATTTGTGGAATTAACGCGTTCATTGTTTTTGACGCGTTTACGCATGCGCAGAATGAGCCGCTCCATGTACCCATACTCGCCCCCACTCACTCGCTCAGAGCGACACACGCAGTGAGATCAGAGCTCGTTCACGTTCCGCAGCCGCTCAGTGACTTTGTAGAAGAACAGTGAAACACAGAGTTTCTCTGATCACAGCTGCTGCACCAACTACCGCTGCACTAATCATCACTTGAACTAATAAACACTCGTCACTAGTTATCAGGACCTGATCAGCACATGAAGTCACTGAGTGTTTGTTTGATTCGCGCCAGAGTTTATGAGGCTGCATTTAAACATCATGGAAATGATTCGTCAACATGTCGTGCTCAGTACGACACGAGACGCTCACAGTCAGGACTCAGTGTTAAAGTGAGTGGAGCGACACGCAGACGTGATCCGACTCCATCGATTCATCACCAAACACGTGACCGCACGTTTGTCACCTAAATCATCCCAAGAAAAAATTAACTATGAACGTGAACTAGTTCATTTTCATCTGCATGAACTGAACTTGGAACTCGTTCTTTTTAAGTGTGAACTGGCTCAACACTGCTTCTACAGATGGGCTCAGATTCAGATTTCACATTTAATTGTGTAGCCGAGCGTTTTGTTCTCTTATACTGTCAGGCATCAGCCGAAAAGGGACACGAAAGATGGTTATTGAATCAGGACAACACACCCGTTTATTTTCCTTCACTCATCCACACTCCTCTTTCTGGCAGAACCCACTTCCGTTAGAACCCCTTCAAAACAAGAGTCCCAACCGACACCCTGCTTATAACAGGAACTCCACACAAACCTTCCATAATAAAGCCACTAAATAAAATAGCTTACAATTGTGTAAAGGTTTGGTTGTTTGTATGGAAAAACGTCTGTGGCTTGACAAGGTGGTACGTATGGTCCCATTACTCCCGAAATTGTGTATTTGTCATTTTATTTACTAAATTTGTTTATTCGCCTTTCTAGAGGCCCTGGTCCTTCGTCAGCCGTCATTGGCCACCACTCTTCGAACTGCCCTGCTGTTCTGGCTTCTATGGAAGGGCTCTGCTTTTAAGGAAGTGTTTTGGCATTATGGAAGTGCTCTCTATGCTCCTTTGATTAGAAGCTTGGAGTGACCACCTCAGAGGGACGCCTGACTTCGATCAATATTGTTCTTATCCCATTTTTGTTACCCGAGTTGACGTAATAGTCATTTTGTACATTGTTATTGTTTGTTTCTTTCAAATTGTTCTTTATATTGGTTTGGATTTGGTTTATTTTGTTTTCAATGTTTTGTTTGTTTTCACCTGTATTGATTTAACACTTGTGACATGTTTTAATTATCTTTTTATTGTTGGACAGGTGCTGTGGGCCTGAGGCAGCGACCCAATCCCTGGTGGTGGTGTTTTCTTCATGACTCGTTTTGTTGGTGTGCAGTGTCACAGGTGGTTAGTTTATTTATCCTTCCCTTTTTCCTTTGGTTTTTTGTCGCCGTGGTAAGTCCCAGCCCTGTCCTTTTCTCTTGTCTAAGTGTTTAATTTCATATGATAATTTGTGTTCTGGTGATTGTTGTTTCATTTAGCTTTTTGTTGATTTATGCATTTATCGAGTTAAATAAAAGTTGTTTCTTTTCTATGAGTAAAGCCGTCTGTTGCCCTCTGATATCAACGAACCATGCTGTTGCACACAAAAGGGTTTAGTTATTTCCTTGAGGTGAAATTCCCCAGGTGGCATTGTTGCAATCCCTTATTTTCCCCGCTTCCCTCACGCTACATTCATATCCGCCTTCTGTCATTTAGTCACAGCTACCCTGTGATTAATCTGATAAAAGATTTTAATCGTTTGACAGCCCTAGTTTTTATGTGTTAGCTTTCCCTTCCCCCTCCCCAGCTAAATGGGACAGGGCCTATCTGTTTGGGTCTTTGGCCTCTGACCTTCATGTTAATCTCAACTCCATGCTACAGCTGTGGCAAAATCCACCCAGCAACAGTGAACCTGAGATCGCGAAGAACTGCAACTGCAACACCAGCCAATGGACAAATCACATGCAAAATAAGAATACATATCCTGCAAATACACTCTTTTTTTTAGCACCAATCAAAACATGGTTACAAAGTGCTTCACAAAATACATGGCAAAAAACATGAATAAAGATACAAGGTATTTAATTCAATTCAATTTTTAGCACCAAATCACAACATATTGTGGTTGATACCTTAAAATTTAAAGAGAAACACAACAGTTCCGACAAAACTTACACTCTCATCACAGCCATATACATTTTGTATATATTTATTTGGTTTTCTTGCAGTGCATGTATGTAAATATAGACTTATGCATACACTTACCCCAAAATATACTCTTGTCAAGTCTGTTTTGCGTCCTCACATTTTTCTAGATGTGACACAGTGACATGTGGCACTCCCTCCGATAAATAAAAGGAAATAAATCTGATGCGTCTTTAATTATCTTTGGATGTGTCCATGTGAACTTTAATGGTGTGGGCTTTGTAAATCGTGTGGGCTTTGTAGATAATTGGCAAACTTTTTGGAGGAAACCTGGTCTTGTTAGGAGAAACGGCATTCATTCCACTTGGGATGGAGCAGCTCTCTTATCTAGGAATATTACTCAGTCTATAAAATGACAACCCAGAGTTAGAACTGCAGTGCTACACACTTCTGGCTTATTCAGGCTTACTTGTCATCCCTAAAGTCTCTAAAAGTAGAGTAGGAGCCATCTGTACGTTTAAGAGTAGACTTAAAACCTTCCTTTAAAATAAAGCTTATAGTTAGAGCCGGTCCAGGCTTGTCTTGGACCTGCTCTTAGTTATGCTGCTATAGGTATAGAATGTCGGGGGACACATGACACACGGAGCTTCTCTTCCCAGCTTCTTCTTCCACTTCTCCATCCTTATCACATCAAAGAAATTAATATCTCATCAATACATGTTACTGACTTGACTTCTTCCCCCGGAGTCCCTTTGCCTCATTGTCTGCAGATCCAGGGCCACGGCTGCGGCCACATTATGATGGTGGATCGCAAATCAGAGATTGTGATCGTAATGATGGATCCTGTATGGCGAATTCTGTATCGTGCTGGCTGATCGTGATAATAATGGCGGATCCTGTATGGTGTTGGCATCTGATAGTGGTGGTGGACCACGATTGAGGTGGCAGCTGATGGTGGATCCTGATGGCGGCAGTGGACAATGACTGTGGACTATCGTGGCATCCGATCGTGATGGTGGATCATGATCGTGGTGGCTGCTGACCATGGACTATGATTACAACAAGACTGCTTGATATACAATATTTCTCCTCAGATACTCGACCATTACTGACAATAATCCATCAATTAATTGACCTTCCATTATGCTACAATGTGTATATTCTAATCAATGCTGCAAATACCCTTATCTTTCTGAGGTTCTCCATTACACTTCTGTCTGTCCTGGGAGAGGTCTCCCTCACACGTGTCTCTCTCTGAGGTTTCTACGTTCTTTTTACCCTGTTAAAAGGGTTTTAGTAGTTTTTCCTTACTCTTGTTGAGGGTTAAGGGCAAAGGATGTCAAACCTTGTTAAAGCCCTATGAGACAAATTGTGATTTGTGAATATGGGCTGTACAAATAAAATTTGATTGATTGATTGATTTAAAGTTGAACACTTTAATTGTATTGTATCGTCAAATATCGCATAAGATATTCATTCGTGGTTGCATATGATCATCTCAAGTTTTCTTGTATTTACTTCACAAAACTACAATTGTTTATTTGCCATAATTTACTGTCACACAAGAGGAACCTTCCAACATTCACGTCGAGGGATTGCACCCGTACTTTTTAGCAGGAAGTGAATGTACCATGGTACTATGCCAAGAAACTGATAAACTTTAAGCAGACTGTTATCATCTTAGGTATCACAGCATTTTTGGCGTCACGTCAGTAGCTTCTCTTACATTTGAGTATATAAAGGCCCAAATAGAAGTCGACTGTCACAGAAGAAGAGAGGTTTGCAGTCTATCATATGTGAACGGAGCTGAATTTAAGAGAAAAGTGAACATTTTAAGAACCTGTTCGTTGGAAAAAGAAGGGAATCGATAACTTTTCATCTTGTACCGATCTATATTGGGGTAAGTACAAGTTTAAAACTTTTTGTACACTTTCTAAATTCATCATCAGTGTGTGTGTGTGTGTGTTGAATGTTTGTGCGATTACTCATTATACTCATTTTGTTGAATGTTTAATTATTGAGCCAAAGATGTAACATGTATTTCTTTATGAATAAGAAACATTATTACATATTATATAATACTTAAAATGACCAGATTTTTTTCCAATTTGAAGCTCAATTAAAATTTTGATATTGTTTTTGCATTCATACATTTGTTAAATGTTTGAAAACAAATTGATACAGCAGTCGTTCTTCTAGAATTTTCTGGGGTCCAATTGCTCAAGAACAGTCTAGCCTGGTTAATGCTTGTGAACACTTGTTATTGTGTGAGGAAAAAGGTGGAGCAAGTTTGTCAGGCAGAATTTTAAATTACTCTTCGTTCGAGATCGTTGTTGCTTTTCTGTTACATTTGCTGAGTTGAGTTTAAACAAAAAAACCTTTTTTTTTATTGTTCAGGGACGTTAAGGTTTTTCCGTCAAATAATTAATAGATTCTTACTCATAGCTGGAAATCTTCCAAAATAATATTTTGTAGATAGCAGTTTAAAAATTATAGTCTCTCAATTACACTTAAAAAGTGAAAAGTTGATTTGATCAGTTTATTTAAAAACGATATCCTAGACATCTGAAATGCATCTTAGTCCCTAAATTTGGAAACAAATGGCCATAGAAAAAGTTTTGGTTGTGCGTGTGGGCCACCATTTTGCACTGCAACCAAAATATGATACAAGTAATTGATGGCATTTCAATGTGCAGCGGAAAGGATCAAAAATAACATTTAAAAAACTAACCAGCATGTCCTAGATATTTATAAAAAATATGCATTTACTCCATAGTACAATTCAAATAAAAAAAAGAAAAATTCTCATTAGTGTTTTCGTAATCACTAATATATTGAGACATTGATAAATGAACACATTTTGAATAATTTTTAACATATGATATACCATATATCAAGAAAGTATTTATCAACATGATCAATACTTATTTAATGAGTTAGACATCTCAGAAACCTGTGTAACAGATACAAAAACAACTGTCATTAAAGGGTTCAGAAAAACAATGGATTCTATGTTCATTGTGCCAAAGTTAAACATCTGCATGGTTCAGAATACAGTTTTTAAAACTATTTACCATTTGTGAAAAGTTACCTTCTAGCTATAAAGGAGAATATTACTCCGACAATGGAATGTGTTAATGTTATGCTATTTTTTTCTTCAAAACCTTTCTTCTATTTGAAACATAGTTCCAAAGAAAAACATTAAAAAAACTAAACGATGTATATATAATAAACTAAAATAAAGTTAAATTCAGAATATTGCAAAAATAGTCAAGATCGTTTTGATGGTGTATAAACTCATTCAACAGTTTCATCAGAGACAAGGTAATACATCTCTGAGGGTCAACTAATCCAACTGTGGAACAAAATCTCTTCACATTCTGCATCTCTCTGGTTTGATTTTGCAGATTGCATTGACAGGATGGGGACCAGAAAGATCATATCAGTTTTCCTGATTCTAACAGGTAAGATAAATAAGCTTGAACTGATTGACTTCAGATTGTCTTGAAATAAATAAGAATAAAGTCTGTAATGATCAATACTATGTGACTTTAGTAAGAGAACTTGGTAGAAACTTTATCTAATATCTTACACAATAAAATATTAAATCACATTAACATATACAGAATATAATGTGATTAATCGCAACAAACTTTTTAGGTGAGGTCAGCTTATTTTGTAAGTTAATTTATTTGTTCGCCAGTTAAGCACGAATCTTGTATTTTAGTTCTTTACGGATTTATCCAAACCACAAGCCAAGAACTTACAACAACAACTACAACTGCAGCAACAACTACAACTGCTGCACCAACTACTGCTGCACCTACTACCGCTGCACCTACTACCGCTGCACCTACTACCGCTGCACCAACTACCGCTGCACCAACTACTGCTGCACCTACAACTGCTGCACCTACAACTGTTGCACCTACTACCGCTGCACCAACTACCGCTGCACCTACTACCGCTACACCAACTACCGCTGCACCAACTACTGCTGCACCTAAAACTGCTGCACCTACAACTGTTGCACCTACTACCGCTGCACCAACTACTGCTGCACCTAAAACTGCTGCACCTACAACTGTTGCACCTACAACCGCTGCACCAACTACTGCTGCACCAACTACTGCTGCACCAACTACCGCTGCACCTAAAACTGCTGCACCTACAACTGTTGCACCTACTACCGCTGCACCTACTACCGCTGCACCAACTACTGCTGCACCAACTACTGCTGCACCAACTACCGCTGCACCAACTACCGCTGCACCTACTACTGCTGCACCTACTACCGCTGCACCTACTACTGCTGCACCAACTACTGCTGCACCTACAACTGCTGCACCTACAACTGTTGCACCTACTACCGCTGCACCTACTTCTGCAGCACCAACAACCGCTGCACCAACTACTGCTGCACCTACAACTGCTGCACCTACAACTGTTGCACCTACTACCGCTGCACCTACTACCGCTGCACCTACTACCGCTGCACCAACTACTGCTGCACCTACAACTGCTGCACCTACTACCGCTGCACCTACAACCGCTGCACCAACTACTGCTGCACCAACTACTGCTGCACCAACTACTGCTGCACCAACTACCGCTGCACCAACTACCGCTGCACCAACTACAGCTGCACCTAAAACTGCTGCACCTACAACTGCTGCACCTACTACCGCTGCACCTACAACCGCTGCACCAACTACTGCTGCACCAACTACCGCTGCACCTACTACTGCTGCACCAACTACTGCTGCACCTACAACTGCTGCACCTACAACTGCTGCACCTACTACCGCTGCACCTACTACCGCTGCACCTACTACGCTGCACCAACTACTGCTGCACCTACAACCGCTGCACCAACTACTGCAGCACCAACTACTGCAGCACCTACAACCGCTGCACCAACTACTGCTGCAACTACAACCGCTGCACCAACAACCGCTGCACCAACAACCCCTGCACCAACAACCGCTGCACCAACAACCCCTGCACCAACTACTGCTGCACCAACAACCACTGCACCTACGACCGCAGCACCTACGACCGCTGCACCTACAACCGCTGCACCAACTACTGCAGCACCTACAACCGCTGCACCTACTACCGCTGCACCTACTACCGCTGCACCTACAACCGCTGCACCTACGACCGCTTCACCAACCACAGGTGATACAATGATTGATCTATTGCCTGTTATGACAAAAATTTAAAACCATGTGTCTGATGCAGCAAACATTTTTCTGTTAAACAAGTGACAGTGGATTTGGAAACAACACTAATGCACCTGCACCACGTGCTTCAGACCAAGTGTTTATCAAACTAATGTTTTGATTTATTTTCTCCTCATTTACAGCTTCAAGTGGAGTCAGTCAACAGATCAGTCTCGTCACTGCATCCTGTCTGGTGCTGTTGTCATGGCTACTGTCAAGCCAGCAATAGCATCTGTGCTGATTTCCTTATGAATTCCCATGAGAACAAGAACGACATCTCTGGAATGAAAAAGGACTTTATCGTCAGCAAAAATCCCAGATTGTTGATTTTTTTTTAATGTGTTGCATTGTTTTGGATGAACTCACCACCAAGTTCAACTTTGCACTGATCCGACACATCAATGACAGTGGATTCGGTTTGTCTGTGGAACTGAACACGTTAGTGTTTGGGGACGTCCAGAATCCTGGACAGAATGACACAGCTGCCTTTAAGATTCTGTTCTATTGAAACATAACAACACTATCTATGAAACACTGGGGAGTTAAAAAAATAACTGTTCTGTTGCACTGTTAAAGTCAAAATGTATCTGACTTCACTGAGCACTGTGGCATAGCAATATTCAACTTTGTTCGGTATTAATGTCGTCTTATCTAAACTTTTCTATAATCTCCAAACGCATGTAAAATGAATGTTTAAGTTTGTATCTTAAATTAAATGAAGGAACACATGCAGGTCATAGCGGGCTTCACAATGCGACCTCATTTATTTGATCAAAGGTCATGGTGTATCTGGTATATATATATATATATATATATATATATGGGAAAACTCGATTTTCATATTTACATATAGTGGATTTACATAATCGCACATTTCTTTATTCTATGAGATTTCATGTATTTTTCTGGGGTTTCTGTCAGAAATGTCATAATAAACAAGGGACAAAATGTTTGGTCAATTGTTTGTCCTCTCTTGGGTGATGATTTTCAGGTTTTACTCATGAGATCTTTCAGTCTTGAGAAAAGTGTCGAACCAAATATCGTCATTCCTAGAAGCACATAGTAGTATTCAATTCTTATTCATCCATCATAATGATCCACGATGTGGCCGCAGCTGCGGTCCTGGATCTGCAAACGATAAGGCACAGGGACTCCGGGGAAGAAGTCAATTCAGTCACATGTATAGATGAGACATTAATGTCTTTAATGTGATAAAGAGGGAGAAGAGCAACGAGAAGCTCCATGTGTGATGTGTCCCCCGACATTCTAGACCTGTAGACTCTTTTCAGGTTCTTTTCAGGACACGTGCTGCAGCACTTTGGACAAGCTGCAGAGTCTTTAACGACTGACGAGCCTGATAATAAGGAATCAAGTCTGTGTAACAAAGGCGTGGATTTGTTTTTCTGCATCTTTGTGAGACAGGACATGTCTGATTTTTGAGATGTTACGTAAGAGAAAGAAGGCGGTCCTAGAAATTTTTCTAGTTTTAAGTGAGAATTAAAGGACAAATCGGGATCAAAGATAACTCCCAGATACCTGACTGTTTCACTGGAAGCAAGGGTAATGTCATCTAGATAATGCATTTATATGGTGTTTGGGGCCGAGTATTAGAGCCTCTGTTTTATCTGAGTTTAATAAGAGAAAATTGCGCACAGATGACTCATCATTAATTTCTGCTCTTTGGCACGTGAGCCCGCCAACTGCCGGGTCGCCGTGTTTGCTTCCTCCTCCGTTCACCGGTGCAGATTCACACGTGGTGTGACCGGCTCGTGATGCCCGCAGGCCACTGTTGGTGTGTGAGCGTGGTCCTCTCCTCTCCCTCATGTGTCCGCATGGACGCAATATGATCGGAACCGAGGGACAGGTTTGCTCAGCCCGTAATTGATGACAGAAACACTGCTGTTTTGCCTACCTTCGCTGTTTTGCCTCCCTTGGATGCTTTGCCTACGTTGGATGCTTTGCCTACCTTCGCTGTTTTGCCTACCTTCGCTGTTTTGCCTCCCTTGGATGCTTTGCCTAAGTTGGATGCTTTGCCTACCTTCGCTGTTTTGCCTACCTTTGCTGTTTTGCCTCGTTCAAGTTGTTTTGCTTAACCTGCTTTCGCTCAGGTGATTGTCGCCTCGCTGCTTTTGATTCTTTGCTTACACCGCTTGGCTTTGCTCGGCTCACCTGCATTGCCTGCATGCCTTGGCTGCTTCGCCTTCACAGCGTGGAGACCTTGACATAGCTACACAGCCGGCTAAGCCTTTGGGTCCCTTTTAGCTTGGGTCACATGTTAAATGTTTGAGTGGACTGTGGGGTTACCTCCCTTCTTTTGACCTGAATTGTTTGAGTTCCTCATTATTTGAATTGTTTATTCCCTTTATTTAGCTTGTGATCATTTGTTTATTTCATTGAATCAATATTAACTCCTTTTCATTTGAGATTTCTTTTTGTTTGCTATTTTTGAATTAGTTGCATTATGTTTTATGTTCCATTTTGGGGAACTGATATCATTGGAGTTTCGGTTTAATTAATTTAAATATATTAATTATCAAACCTAGTATAGCTGTGTCAAGTGCCTGCCCCATTGCCACGGCTGATTTTGTTTAATTAGGGTAGAGTAGAGTAGAGGGATTTGGGCCTTGGTTTAATTATTTTGTAACCTGATGGCTGCCAACCCCATAGGTTTTTGGTATATTGTGTTTATTTGTACATTGGTTAATTTATTTTGCCTGTTACCCTACTGACTGTGTTCCCTTATCCCTTTCAGTCACTGAGAGCCGAAGGTGGTGGTGCTGGAGTCCCGGGTGGTGGTCTCCCCCTTTGTGTGCTTGCTCCCCCTGGTTTGATTTTCTTCACAACATATGTGTGCGAGTGGTCTTCACGTGTGACTGGGGTGAAGTTGTGTTTTGGTTTTTGGGATCCCTCCTCCCTCATCGACCCATCCCCCCATTGGTAAGCCTCAGCTCCTGATTAGGACTCCCTTTCACCACATCCCTGTGTGACTGGATTTTACTGCCTTTTAAGACATGCTATTTTTGTAATAAAAATTATTATATTTTTGTTAAAAAGAGCCTCAGTGTAATGAACTGAATGCCTTGGAACAGGTATTACTAAAATCTAAATAATTCTTCAGGTGAAATTCCTGAGGTGGCGTTGTCTGGCTGTTGATTACTTGATAAGGTATTATTTCTAACTAGCATTAAGCTTCCAAATGTGCCTAATCACACTCTGATCGCCCCAATCTGGTTGGGTTAATTTTTATTAGGTTTTTGTGTGGAATTCTCCTCTGTGTTTATTTGGGTCTTTGATCTCTGACCTTCATTTAACGCTACCGCTGCGATAAAATCCACCCAGCAACAGTGAACCTGAGATCGTGAAGGACTGCAACTGCAACACCAGCAAATGGACAAATCACATGCAAAATAAGAATACATCACAACAACTACTATCACTAAAAACATAAATAATAACTATTTTATTTTTATAGCACGTATAACTTGTGAACAATAATCAACAAAGCAGCAGTAAAAGCATACGTCCTTATGTCAACACTATGCTGTAATTGTTACCATTGAAACTTTGTTTTCCACCAACATTCAGGATGGAAGCAAAATATATTCAACATCTATTAAAAACAATGAAAAGAAATCACATTGATGGAGGAATTCTGCCCTTGTCATGAGGCTTTGGAACATTTAGATTTTTGGTTGTGTTTTTGGTATTTACCTGTGTTTTCCTTGTGTTTGGATTTGGTTTTGACTACCAGGTTACCAGAAATGTGTTTGTCTGACTGAAGAGTATTTATAAAAACTTGACTCTTGTCAATTCTGTTTTGCCTCCTCACATTTTTCTAGATGTGACAACTTGGCACACCCTCAAACACATATGAGGAAATAAATCTAATGCTTCTTGAATTATTTAACTTGGATGTGTCCATATGAACATCAAAGTTGCACACTTTACCTGTATTGTATCTCCAAATATCGCATTAAGATATTCATTCAGTGGTTGCTTACAATAAAAAAATTGTAATATCATCTGAGTTTTCTCGTAATCACTTTACTCAGCTACAATTGTTCATTTGCCTTAATTTACTGTCACACAAGAGGAACTTTCCAACATTCACGTCGATAGATTGCACCTGTACTTTTCTCACAGGACAAAAGAAGGTACAAGTGTACCATGGCACTATGCAAAGTAAACTGACTGTAAACAGATTGTTATCATCTTAGGTATCGCAGGATTTCTGATCGATGATTCACCAATCTGTCACGTCAGTAGCTTCTCTCACATTTGAATATATAAAGGCTCAAATAGAAGTCGACTGTCACAGAAGAAGAGAGGTTTGCAGTCCATCATATGTGAACTGAGCTGAATTGAAGGGAAAAGGGAACATTTTAAGAACCTGTTCGTCGGAAAAAGAAGGGAATCAATTTCATCTTGTACCGATCTATATGGGGGTAAGTACAAGTTTAGAACTTTTTGTACACTTTCTAAATTCATCATCAGTGTGTGTGTGTGTTGAATGTTTGTGTGTGTCTGTTGAATGGCGATTATTTATTATACTCATTTTGTTTAATGTTTAATTATTGACCCAAAGATGTAACATGTATTTCATTATGAAAAAGAAACATTACTACATATTATCTAATACTTAAAATGATAGTAATTGATTGACAATTACATCATAAACCTTTGTTGTTAAATGAAAACCTGATGTTCACATTTTTTTTCAAATTTTAAGCTCAATTTAAATTTGGATATTATATTTGCATTAATACGTTTGTTAAATGTTTGAAAACAAATTGATACAGTAGTGGTTCTTCTAGAATTTTCTGGCGTCCAATTGCTCAAGAAAAGCTCAGCCTGGTTAATGCTTAAATTACACTTCGTTCGAGATCGTTGTTGCTTTTCTGTTACATTTCCTGAGTTGAGAAAAACTGTTTTTTTTTTATTGTTCAGGGATGTTAAGGTTTTTCCATCAAATAATTAATAGATTGTTACTCACTGAATTGTAAAATAGCTGGAAATCTCCCAAAGGAATATTTTGTAGATAGCAGTTTAAAAATAATAGTCTCTCAATTACACTTAAAAAGTGAAAAGTTGAATTGATCACTTTATTTTAAAACGATATCCTAGACATCTTAGTCTCTAAATTTGGCAACAAATGGCCATAGAAAAAGTTTTGGTTGTGCGTGTGGGCCACCATTTTGCACTGCAACCAAAATATGAAACAAGTAATTGATGGCATTTCAATGTGCAGCTGAAAGGATCAAAAATAACATTTAAAAAACTGACCAGCATGTCCTAGATATTTATTAAAAATATGCATTTACTCCATAGTACAATTCAAATAAAAAAAAGAAAATTCTCATCAGTGTTTTCGTATTCACTAATATATTGAGACATTGATAAATGAACACATTTTGAATCATTTTAAACATATGATATACCATATATCAAGAAAGTATTTATCAACATTATCAATAATTATTTAATGAGGTAGACATCTCAGAAACCTGTGTAACAGGTACAAATACAACTGTCATTAAAGTTAAACATCTGCATGGTTCAGGATACAGATTTTTAAAACTATTTACTTTTTGTGAAAAGTTACCTTCTAGCTATAAAGGAGAATATTACTCCGACAATGGAATGTGTTAATGTTATGCTATTTTTTTCTTCAAAACCTTTCTTCTATTTGAAACATAGTTCCAAAGAAAAACATTAACAAAAACTAAATGATGTATAATAAAATAAAAAAATGTTTAATTCAGAATATTGCAAAAATAGTCAAGATGTTTTTGATGGTGTATAAACTCATTCAAGAGTTTCATCAGAGACAAGGTAATACATCTCTGAGGGTCAACTAATCACACTGTGGAACAAAATCTCTTCACATTCTGCATCTATCTTGTTTGATTTTGCAGATTGCATTGACAGGATGGGGACCAGAAAGATCATATCAGTTTTCCTGATTCTAACAGGTAAGATAAATAAGCTTGAACTGATTGACTTCAGATTGTCTTGAAATAAATAAGAATAAAGTCTGATGATCAATACTATGTGACTTTAGTAAGAGAACTTGGTAGAAACTTTATCTAATATCTTATACAAGAAAATATTAAATCAAATTAACATATACAGATTATAAGGTGATTAATTGCAACAAACATTTTAGTTGAACACTTATAACACAGTCGTTTACCACAGTTTATTTTGTAAGTTAATTTATTTGTTCACCACTTAAGCACAAATCTTGTATTTTAGTTCTTTACGGATCAGTCCAAACTCAAACAACTGCAGCAACAACAGCTACAACTGCTGCACCAACAGCTACAACTGCGGCAACGACAGCTTCAACTGCGGCAACGACAGCTACAACTGCGGCACCGACAGCTACAACTGCGGCACCGACAGCTACAACTGCGGCACCGACAGCTACAACTGCGGCACCAACAGCTACAACTGCCGCACCAACAGCTACAACTGCCGCACCAACAGCTACAACTGCCGCACCAACAGCTACAACTGCCGCACCAACAGCTACAACTGCTGCACCAACAGCTACATCTGCGGCACCAACAGCTACAACTGCGGCACCGACAGCTACAACTGCTGCACCGACAGCTACAACTGCGCACCAACAGCTACAACTGCTGCCCAACAGCTACAACTGCTGCACCAACAGCTACATCTCGGCACCAACAGCTACAACTGCGGCACCAACAGCAACAACTGCGGCTCCAACAGCTACAACTGCCGCACCAACAGCTACAACTGCCGCACCAACAGCTACAACTGCCGCACCAACAGCTACAACTGCTGCACCAACAGCTACAACTGCGGCACCAACAGCTACAACTGCGGCACCGACAGCTACAACTGCTGCACCGACAGCTACAACTGCGGCACCAACAGCTACAACTGCTGCACCAACAGCTACAACTGCGGCACCAACAGCTACAACTGCGGCACCAACAGCAACAACTGCGGCTCCAACAGCTACAACTGCCGCACCAACAGCTACAACTGCCGCACCAACAGCTACAACTGCCGCACCAACAGCTACAACTGCGGCACCAACAGCTGCAACTGCGGCACCAACAGCTGCAACTGCGGCACCAACAGCTGCAACTGTGGCACCAACAACCACAAAAAAACGAGTGAGTTTCAGGTCTGTTGGGCAAACATTCACAACCGACTTGTTGGATCCATCATCTGCTGCTTTTAAAGGAAGAGCTACTAACATAAAGAATCAGGTAAACCTCTTCTCAAAATAAAACCTGTGGCTTCACATTATTGTCTTTTTTATTTTAGTATTTTTTGTTAATCAAGGAGCCACAAATAGAACAAGTAAAAGTACATCGAGCATAAAACATGTAGATTTTTTAAAATACCATGTGTTTTCTGTTTCTGCAGCTTGAACCTGAGTACAAAAAGGAATTCCCCTCTTCCTTCCGTTCCTTCGAAGTGGTGGAATTCAGGTAATTTGTTAACATATTGTTACATTTTCAGGATTGCAGCCTAAATCTGATATTTCATTCAACATTTATTTGTTTCTCCTCCTGCAGAAATGGATCAATCATCACTATTTCTGACCTCACCTTCAATGGCACATCTGTTCCTGACAACACTGCGATTAAAAACGTTTTGCTAAATGCAGCTTCATCAGTCAGCGGCTTCAACATTGAAGCCAACTCCGTCAACGTGGAGGACATAGGTAAGAAATACTGAGTGATGCTTGTTTGGAAAACTTCACAGGCTGAAATAGTATTTATCAAACTAATGTTTTGATGTATTTTCTCCTCATTTACAGCTTCAAGTGGAGTCAGTCAACAGATCAGTCTTGTCACTGCATCCTGTCTGGTGCTCTTGTCATGGCTACTGTCAAGCCAGCAATAGCATCTGTGCTGATTTCCTTATGAATTTCCATGGGAACAAGAACAACATCTCTGGAATGAAAAAGGACTTTATTGTCAGCAAAAATCCCAGATTGTTGATTTTTTTAATGTGTTGCACGGTTTTGGATTAACTAAATTTTACTTTGTTAGATATTAATGTCTTATCTAAAGCTTTCTATAATCTCCAAATTCATGTCAAATGAATGTTCAGGTTTGTTTCTCGAAAAAATGAAAGAACACATGCAGGTCATCGCGGGCTCCACAATCCAACTGCTTATATTCTACCAAAGGCCATGGAGTAAAACATGAATACTGTGATTCAATATGATGCATAGTTGTGTTTTGTGAGAGTTCTTAATGTTAGAAGTTAAAAACTTTACAATGATCAGAATACAAAATATTCCCATCTTAAAGTCAAAGTGTTTATTGCGTGACGTTTTGTAATTTTGTTGATTAAGGAGAAACTGGATCATGTGTCTGAGTCAAAAGCATTAATAAAAGCATCACTGAAGTTGACAGAAAATCAAACCCTGCATTTTCTTTCTTTTCGCACTTGGTAATAACACAGCAGTGGAACAAGAAGGAGTCATTGCCACAGTTTGTTATGCAGCAGCATCAATCTAAACTTTATAAACTATTATCTTTATTAGACAAAAACTAGAGTTTTAAAAATAACATTAGCTAACCTGAATCCAGCACACATAAAGCTGTAGCAGGAAAAACACTGTGGCTATCTATGACTGATCTTTTATACATTTCCTTGGAGTTTTACATAAAAAAAATGATCACACATTATTACACTCCTTATTCGTTATTCACACCTTACAATGGAATATTAAATTTACTAAAATAATATAAAGAACTTTATTTTATACAAAAAACATTTCCCAGCACAATCTATAACTAATAACAAGGATTGGTTAGAGGCAGTTAGGTTAGGTTAATAGTTTCAGTCAGGTTTTAGAGATTTACACAGTAGAGAAAGTGTCCCCCTCAAGTTCACCAATGACTGCCTTGAACAATCGACAGGGATTTAAGAGCCATCTCAATTATTTTTGTGGCACACTGCACTAGTTGGTATTATTCCTATATCTTTTACAAAGAACCTGCTCAGGGTAATCACACCTCTTCAACAACTCACATTACCTGTGGTGTACCGCAAGGCTCAATTTTAGGTCCAATTTGATTCACCATCTACATGTTTTCACTGTCAAATAATCCATCGCCACAATGTATCTTTTCACTGCTGGGCTGATGACAAACAGACAGACCTTCCTCTGAGACGTGACGACCCCAAAAGCCTTGCTCCTGCTTTAGATTGTCTCAGATATTTCCACAGTTGGAGGGCACAACATTTTCTTCAACTCAATAACTCAAAATCCCCCGAACACAAACATCACCCTCAAATTCATTTTTTTAATAAATGTTTGCGCAACACTCCCATCATATCTATATTATCAATTCTAGGGGAGTGAGGAAGTCGGAGCCTCGATGCCAAACACTAACGTGTTCTACTGTTACAATAAACAATTGAACAGGAGTTGTCTGACTGAACTGTATTCATTAGTGGTATTATATTTTATGCATTTTATTCAACTTTGTTTTTCGAGATGTACTCAAAATTAAACGTTATTGACATCGTTATTATTATTATTATTATTATTATTAGTGTTTAATTAATAGGTGGTCTCAGTGATGGATATTTTTCACAATTTGTTCCAAGGCCAACCAATTATTCGGAAGCGTAATTAATCAATCAACCAACCAATGCAATGAACCATTTCACCGAACACTTGTTTATGTCTCTCTGGTCGCTCGATGACCTCGATAGACAGAGACTCGCAAACCGGAAGAGGAAAACACATAGATTAGTGTGTTTACAACCCCCGTCATCCTGCGCGCACCCGGCATCATCCTGTCATCCCACCAAAGCTATTTGCATTTGTCCGGTGCTGCTGTTTCGACTCTGCAGACATCGTTATGGTTATTATGATTATGATCAGATCACGGGCTTGTGTTGGATGCTTCGCCGAGGACTAGAGGATTTTATCGCGGGCTGCAGCTGGTGGGGGTTCTGTCGCAGCGTCGGGCCACCCACCATCCGCGGAAGTGGGACAAGGGAACAGATGGCGCGTCCAAGCCGGGCTGCAGGGCTGCTGAGGATCAGTCAGTAAAATAACAGCCTGTCTTTGCCTGTTTTTCTATTCGCTGCATCTTTCGCGAACTTGACGATGCCACAGTGATTTGGGTGAGAGTGTGTGGGGTGGGGGGGCATCGCGGATTCATCGCCATTCATCGATGTGCGCGGCGGACGCGACCCGCTGGCATCAACCTAATCTGCTTGTGACGCGCCTCTAGCCCGGTGAACAATGGTTGACAACCGCTACGCCACGGCCCTGGTCATCGCCTGCGTGCTGAGCGCGCTGGCCACCGTGTACGTGTCGGTGGCCATCGGGACGCAGCACTGGTACCAGTACAGCAGCCCCAGCGTGCGCGGAGAGGCCAACGTGTCCGAGCTGCGCTCCCTGTACGAGGAGTTCATGGACGGGGAGTTTGATGAGAAAACTTACAGCGACACCCTGTTCCGCCTCAACGGCAGCGTGGGCCTCTGGTGGCGGTGCGTGCTCGTCCCTGCCAACGCTCTTTGGCACAAGGAGCCAGGTACGTGGCTCACCTCACATGACACACATCACTTTACCAGAAAGGTGAGGCATCGCTACCAAGTTTTGGAGAGGCTGTCCTGCAAGCCTCATCTCGTTCGTTAACGACCGCAGGTGTGGCTCATCCTCCAAACAGGTGTAACGGAGGATTCATCACCCTTGGATAACAGGGGATTTCTGCTGTTGTCAATCCAGTCTGAGCTCAATCACACCCAACTGTCTTTGAATAAACCCACAATGGAGAAAAATGTGCACGGATGTGTGATGAAGCCCAGGTTTGGCCCTCACACCGTGCGGTATGAGCGGTCCGAGCGGTCCACACTTAAGCCATAGAAATACCATTTGCAAACCAAAGGTGGCCTGAATTAGTTTTGTGCTATTTAGGCCAAAATCACAATTTACCACATGGGCAATTTTAGGTTCACATCCAGATTACACTTTACCTAGAGCACCGCATGTTTGCGGAACAGGGTCCACATTTGTTCTGGGATATTTGGGCCAATTGTGTAAGTAGGCAACTTTAGTTTTTTAGCTTTATGTTGGGGCCACAAAAGTGCAGCTTCATTAATTGGCCCACATCCGTATGCCATCGGGGAAGATGGCTGAATTTCTAATCTGTGTTCACAGTGGTGAATAAATGAAGTAACTGGATGAGCCTCAGTTGACTTAAATATATGAGTTCATTACAACATGGATCTGTATACAGAGAAGATTATTTGTCTAACGTACAGGCTGACAGTCAAACCCCAAAAAATGTGACTAGAAGCATTTCAGATTTAAACCAAATAATGCAGGCATGATAAGTCATTCACAATTTGAAATGCATGCCAGTGTTTGTAAATAACATTTTCCCTAACAACCCAGGTGATTGTCTCATGACAGCCATCACTTTTCTGGAAATACTGGACTAAATTAAGTTGGGTTTTCGTCATGTAGTTTAGTTAGTGGATTGTACATTGTGTTCTTCAAAAGAAGCTGAGAAAAATAAAGATTCTTCACACGTTGTCATATGTATTGTTATTTAAGAGAAAGACTACTGACAGCACATGACATAACATAAAACATAAAAAGTTCATTAATGTACTGCATCATGCTACGTGTAGTAAACTGTCATGCTCAGATTTTGCTTATTTAAGTGAACAACCTCTTTCAGATGCCAAAATGGTGCTGGAGTGTCGAAGCTTCACTCTGCCTCAGCAGTTCACTCCCAAGTACAAAGAACCAGGAAATCACAACAGTGGAGAGGACATGCTGCGCACCTGTAAGTTCTGTCTCCGCAGCTTTACCCATCTTCAAGTGGTGTTCATTGCTTGAAGCTACTAGATGTAAAAACACTTCACCCACCCCTCCATAGGCATAGTGGTTAGTAGATAATGAGTGAATTTTCATTTTTGGGGGAACTGTCCCTTTAATTATGTCCAATATGTGATGCTGAATAATGCACTGTCGCCAATTGGGTCACTGTCGTCTGTCATGCAAAACAAGGTGGAAAACTGAAGTTACTGTAAAGCCCACTGACTCCATCCTTCCTGTGTCTGTGTGTTTAGACCTGTGGAGGTGCCAGTTTCTGTTGCCACTGGTGTCCCTGGGCTTAGTGGTGTTGGCGGCCCTGACTGGATTCTTTGCCTGCCTCTGCCGAAGCCTCACCCCAACCCTTGGCATCGGAGTGCTTCACCTGCTGGCTGGTAAGACCTGTTCGGTCATTACCTCATAACTGTCACCTTTTCTCTTTATGCATCCACAAAGAAATGAATTAAGCAACTGAGTAGCTTGTTGAAAGTAGTTTGCCTCGACCTGAACCTGCAGGTCACTTGAGTCCATCAGCAGTGTCACTTGAGTCCATCAGCAGTGTCACATGAGTGTCACATGAGTACATCAGCAACATAAAGGCATGTTCACAGTTAAATAAATGTCCAAAACCAAATTTTTTATTTGAAGTAATCCAATCACGCATTGACATAAAGGAAATTAAAACTGTGGTAAAGAAGGTAACTTATTTCGGAATATTCAAATTTATTTCTGTAAGGTTTTTAAGTCCATGTTAGCACCACAATAACCAGAAATACAAGCGTTACAGCATCTTTTCAATGAATTGTTTATGTTGCGTGTTGAGCAACAAGAACTCCCACCACTTCCAACAACCCAATGCTGAGGTGTGGCAGGCAGTTAAAAAACCTGCTCTCATAACCTGATTTACATGCAGCACACAGAAACTAGCTGGTGAGCACAGCAGAGTTTTTAGCAGGTGGTTGAGATCAAGTTAGAGCTCAAAGGCGAATAATGAATAAAGAATAATGGATTTACAATCATCGTGTTGCCAAAAATGCATCCGTTTCTGCTGTGTGCTAACATGTTTGCCAAATGTCAATTTTGTGTTTACTAGGCTAATAGTTGCATTTTTCCCGGTTGGTCAAAAATCTGTTATTGCAGGTTTAATCAGATTTAAAACAGCAATATTGACTATTCGTAGACCAAAGCAATGCAACAATAGACAACATCAGAGAGAGATACAATATAACACAACAGCAAATCTGCTTTTCGACCATCAACAGCATTCGATCAATGTCCGTAAAGTCAGTAATTGTCCATTTTGGCTTGAGTCTGTGTGGCATTGCCGTCCAAATCAGGGACATTTTAGGCCATTTTTAATGTAAGAAATGCACAGGTCTAAATCACAAAATGAATGATGGTTGTTAGAGGTTCAGGATCCTGATATTGTGCATGCTGGCTCACATTCACTCTCTCTTACTGTTTATCTTGATTTTTCAAAATGTCTGATGTGGAAAAAAAGGCTTGTTTGCAGCAATACTTCAAACACTGTGTGTTATTGTTTGATTTGTCCAAAAATATGAGCGTGTGAAATGTCAGGCACAAAAATAAGTGTAAGAAGTGTCTCGGTCCGCCCCCTAATGGTTGTGCCCTGCAGGTCTCTGCACCTTAGCCACAGTGTGCTGCTACCTGGCAGGGATGGACCTGCTCCACAGGGTGTCTATGCTCCCCGACAAGGTGGACGGCTCGCTGGGCTGGTCCCTCTACTTGGCTCTCATCTCCTCGCCGCTCCACATGATGGCCGCCGCGCTGCTGGTGTGGGCGGCACGCAGCCACAGTCAGAATTACTACCGCATGACAGCATACCGCGTTGCATAGACTGAGAGCTGTGTGAATTCATACCCCGCTCTGACACCAAGATGGAATTTATATGATGATCTCAGAGGAACGGGATTTGGGTCAATCTGTGCACCTCCGATGGATTAAAGTGCATACACACTACAGTAAAGACCCTATCTGCCGCATTAAAAGATTTGATTTTCATTTTTCTCTTGGAATTGGTTTAAAAAAAGGTCAATCAGAAAGACGTGTATAGCGCTGCACATGCTTGGTTAAGAGTAGATAAGTACACGCTCATTTAATTCAATATATATTGCATTCACATCAGAAAAGTTCTGGATCACAGGATAGCAGCATTTCATGTCTACTATAGGAAGACTGTCTCTACCAGGTTAATTGCAGACATAAAAAATGCAGTTACTTAAAAACCACGACACATGTTCTGTGGTCTTACTCCCTGTACAATTTGATCTCGGTAGAAAGCATTGATGCAAAGGGGAGAATGTCCAAAATGCCCTGAACAAGCCACAAAGTCTGGAGAACATGAATTTTCCTTTAAGGATACTTAAAGGTCCAGTGTGTAGCCTTTAGTGACATATAGTGGTGAAGTTTCATGTTACAGCTGAATTCACCTCACCTTCCCCTTCCAAACATGAGAGAGAACGTGTGGTAGCCTTCAGTTGTTAAAAGGGGTTTAGTTTGTCCAGTTTGGGCCACTGTAAAAAACATGGCAGCCTCCGTAGAGAGGACCCACTCTGATGTAGATACAAAGTTTTAAATATAATTCAGATGATTAAAGACAATTGAAAACATCGCTAGGATTATTTTATATATTTAATTTCTGCCAATAGATCCCTTTCACCTAAATCTTACACACTGGACCTTTTTAAAGTACACTTAAAGACTCAGGTATGCATATTGAAGTCACGTAATTTCACAGATTTTGTGTCAACAATGCAATGTATAAACAGGTTTTCTGAGATTCTTCCTGGAGAACAGAATGTGACATACTTTGAAAAAGCACAGCTCTTTAACAGGCTGGTGTGTGTCTCAGATGGATGTCTGTCAACATGCGCCTTGTACAAGTTCCTGGCGTTAAAAGACAAAGTGTATTATGTACTATAGACAGTGTGGTAGTGCATTCGTAGTACAGTATGTGCTATGAGACGCACCCACTGTTTCACTGACCTCTACTGGTTGAAATCTGTTAGACTTCTGCTCACACCCAGGATGAAAACTGGGTGCGGTGACATTTCTGATGATGTCGTGGACGCACCCTGACTACGCTTCACTGCACCACGACAAACAATTGAAGATATTTATTCTTATGTTGCGTGTTAAGACTTTTACCAACCCAGTTAGAAACACAGTCTGGGAATGTGAACAGCGATGAGGTTTAAAGTGAGAGATTATCTGTACTATTGTTGTAGTTATGGGTTAAGGTTAGATTAGGTCAAAAGTCAGTTTTATTAAGATTGACTTTCGACTTAATTGACATTTATTTACTTGTGGAAACGATGGTCACATGGTGTTTTATGGATATTGTTTTGTTTGCTATTTTGAAGTATGATTTTAATGTTTGACTGATTTTTTTTAGATTTTTTTAGAATATGAAAAATCCCTCATGTACTCAACAGTAAAAGTACTTTGTGTTTTGTGTTCTTGTATGCTCACTGAAATAGGTTTCCATGTCTTTTGTGATTTAGTTAGTGCATATTGTTATTTATTTGATTTATATTTGTTCCTTGATTTTTTTTTTTTTTAAATCATTTCCGTTCACCATTATGGGGAAAAAAACAACAAAGTTCAGTAAATAACAGGATCTAAGGGAAATAGTTTCCTGTGAGGCATTATGAATGTACTTTAAATGCCATATTATGATAAGCTACAGTATTCCTTTGCACTTAAATTATTTTTGAACATATCTGAATATTGCTGTAGTGCTTGGTAGTGAATTTCTATTTTTTCACAATGTAAATGTCCCAAAATATCTAATGCATTTACAGAAAACGCAGCTGTTACTTTTAAAATCATGCTGTAAGTTTCCATTGATATATAGAGTATTAGCGCTCACAAGGTTTTATGGGATAAAGCCTGTGTAATGATGCACGGTGTGTGTTCTCATGTATTCAGCCTTTAAATACAAGATATTCCTCAATCCCTGAATCCACGATAGAGTAAATACTGTATAACAGCTGTATGACTGTGCTTTTGTGAATCTACAGTGAATGTGTCGTCCATCCTCCACCTGAATATTGTGTGTGAGCGTGTGCAATCGTGCACGCACAGCGGTGCACGTTCAAAAGCAACTGCTGTCGTTTCAATAAAAAAGTTTTACAAAAATTTATTTCACAGTCACATCAGTGTCATTGGTTTGTAAAAATCCCGTCCTCACTCCTCTTCTGACGCAAGTCCCTGTTCGTCAGTTTTCTGCTCCGCCTCCGTCTGCACCCGGATGGCGGGGATCATCACGTGCCTCTTTCTCGCCAGGGAGAGAGCGATGCCCTTCTCGTAATAGGCACATTCGTTGACAAAGAAAGGAAAAAGAGGTTCGATGCCTTTGTATCTCAGTGTTTCACCTGAGAAAGTCTGGAACAGCGCGTCTTCAGGGTGGAGCAGGCAGAAGTCTCGGTCCTGTGTGGGAGGGCAGGGAATTAGATTTATTGGTTGCTGTCAGCCGAGAGTTCTGCACTTTTATGTGTGAGGTTTTTCAGCAGTGCAACAGCTAACAATGGTTCCCAAGAGGTGCTGTGGTTTGAGGAGCAGAGGTCACCAAAGTTGCTAAAACAGTTTTGAGTTACACAGTGCTTTGCAGGATAAAAAGAGTAAAAATAAGTTACAGTTGAACGTGATAAATGATTAGGAGAAAGCACACCTATAAAAAAACGTGTTTTTAAGATAGATTTAAAAGAGGATAAGGAGTTTGCAGGATGGTTCTCCTCAGAGAGTGACAAAAAAGGCCTGATGGACCGAAAAATAAGATCTTAAAGTCACATTCACTGGAAGCCAATAAAGAGAATATAAAATCAAAGTAATATGCTCTATTTAAATCGCTTTGATGAGGAGTTTGGCTGCTGCGTTTTGGATGAGCTGTAATTTACATCGATTCTGTCGGCTCCCGCGGTTGAGGAGAGAATTGAAATAATCTAAATGAGAAGCGGGAATGACAATCTTTTTTCCCTTCAAAGAAAAAAAAGATTTTCTGTTTCCTGTACGTTTCCTGTAAGTAACCAGCTATTTTAGGTCGATGTGTCGGTAATGGTTGCATCATCCTCCGTGACTTACCGTCACGGAGGAGCGGAGATCGCTGCCTAACACCTTTAATGTTCCTAAATTCTACCGCAGGGCTCAATCAGCACCTCTGAGAAGCAATTGTAAAAGGCACAATGCCAGTTGTTGATAAAGTGGCTGCTTGTCACACCTGTCATCAACAAGTGCATCATTGTCAGGAACTCAATCCACCTGTTTCTATTCCTGTCATCTACGTGCACACACCTTGAAGCATCTATTTTTTTTTTTTTTTTTACACTTCGTACCTGCACCAGCATTTGGACATTTAAACTTTAGACAACAGACAACACACAAACACTGTATTTGTCTGTCGCTTCCACATCATTGTCATGGAAGTTTCCTCGATGTTCTGGAAAGAAAAGCTCAGTTTAAATCCCAGTAAACATTAAACAGAAACTCCACACACTATATTTGTTGAACCGTATGTTTTTTCTGAAGATAGAGTTCAAATTTTTCCTGCTGTGCACTGAATAAAAGACTCTCAAGGGTACACTCGGAGTCAATCTAGTGACGGCATTCTAGTCGTCACTTTTATTAATATATCTTATTTGTTACATATTATTACATTCATCTCGTGAAATTCTTTATAAAGGCCCCACCGTCATGGTAGGAGTTGTAGTCCCTCGTTAAACAAGTGTTCCGGATGCCTGCAAGTCACCATGTAATTTGTCTGCTATTAATAGGAGCAGATTTAGTGCTTTTACGTCATAATTGCTCTTTGGTATAAAGACGTCTTAGAGAATGACGACCCGCCTTGTTGTTGCAACAAATACTGTAAATAGATTTATGAGCAACAGGCGAGGTAAAGCACTGGATACAATTCATCCACGTGTTGTTCACAGCACCTTTTAACAAAAACTAACTTTTCCTTGCAACAAAAGCCACTTTTGTGTTCATGCGGTAATGTCATTAAGGTGATACTTCATTGTGAGGTAATTTGTTTATTCTTTTTATTTTATCCACTCCCTGGTTCATTCGAACTTACGCAATTAGGGGAAGAAGCTTTCAAATTGGACAAAGGCCCGTCTGTTTATAAAATCCTGCAGCTACAAATACGCTTCAGGCTGTACCTGGAGTTGTGGGTGAATGGCGGCTGTGATGTCGTGAGTCTGGCCGTCTCTTGGGTAGTCGATGTGTTTAACCATGGTGAACACGTCCACGAATCCTCCTTCAAAAGTAGTACCTGAGAATAAAAGCAAAAACAACCCGATGATGGAGTCCAACAAGGGGTTAAGAGATGCGCAAAGTTTGCAAGATGTAACTTCTGAAGTGAGATAACTCCATTGGTAACCTGTGTTTACATGTACCTGAGTTGAAGGAGCGAACCCAATCGAGCATGTGCTGCACGCCATCTTTCATTGCCGTGTAGATGTTGGACCTCACCACGCCGTGGGGCTGAGGGCCGATCTCCATCGCTACAGGAAGTTGATTTGAGACGGGAGACATCACAAATCATGCAGCTTCTCTGTCCTTCCAACAATCAGTTTATAGTAAAAAAAAAGACCTTCTTACCGAAGCCGTGCTTTCCCACTGAATCGAGGGAATAGGATTCTTTTCTGGAGACGTCGAAATGGATGAACCTCATTGGTACATCTGGCATCTGCCTCTGAAAAACAGACAAATCAGACTTTTTTTTAATTGTATCAAAATGTGACCGACTCTGGGAAGTTTCTCAAATGTGCAGAGGGAATGGATTTGACCGTTTGTCTTTGTCTTGCCTGAAGGTGTCTGAATATGTGCAGGCAGATCCAGTCGCAGTCAGAATATGCGATGAGGCACAGGCCCATGTTGGCGGTGGTGTTGTGGAGGTCACAAACAAGATCCACCGCCTTGGCACTGCCTTTCGGCCCCAGCAGCGTGTTCAGTTCTCGGGACCTGATCATCTCGTAGGGGGCCATGTCTGATACGGGACCGCTGGGAGACAGGAAAGAAAACCAGACAGCTCATCATCTGTCACAACATCAGCATCATCACCACCTCTCGCTGCCGCCTTACTTGAGGGTGGCGTGGGTGAAGCAGCGGTTCAGGTCGGTGTCCACGTATCTGCGGCACTGCTGCGTGGCCCGTGGGTTCGACAGCACCATCAGCACCGACACTGGCTCCTCTTTCTCCTCCTCCTCCTTCTTCTTCATCGCCTCCTTCTTCGCCTTCAGCAGCTCTCTCACCAAGTACACCCCGGACAGCTCATTGCCATGGGTACCGCCACACACTGCGACTCGGGACAACCTCGGTAAACACACCACCTCATCCACTTCCATCAGACTGAGAGCAGAAAGGGGAGAAAGGGCAAGAAATGTTACTTTGTGTCCGTTTGTATTCGGCGTGCACAAAACTGCAAATCTTCCGTTGTCACTGACACTGCAACATAAAGCTGAAATATTGATTTGTGAAACCTTACCTCGCTTTTCTGGCTCGCTGAACTGTAAAGGGGGCAGTTCCGGCTCTTGAAAAAAATGCACCAAAGCAGCACCGAGATAAAGGTCGATTCAAAGTCTCTTTAACCGAGGAGGAAAGCCTGAGGTAGAACTGTCAGCTCCACATTCACAACTAAGAGAGGAAATGAGTGACGCGGCGTCATACTGTACATCTTACCCTGCCGTTTACCCTCTTCCACCCTCTACCCGGCTTTCATGCAGTTTCACTGATTCAGCATTCCCATCCCTCCCACTGTACAGGCTTCAGCTGCCTGTTATGCAAACTCCCAGCGCCCCTCTACCACCTCTTGTCCACTGCACTGCACTACACTGTATCAGGGTGTGTCCTGAGTGGGATGTGGTGCGTCGATTGCATCCTTTGGTCCCCACAGGCTGTGAGGTTGGCCGGACCACAAGCCCCACCCCAACTTCCCCCCACCCCCCCGACTCCCGATTCTGTCGGCCCCTTGTATAGGATGGTAGGTTCCAGTCTGCCTTTCAGAAAACGGGCTGAAAATAAATCTGCTGGCATGACACAGCAGGAGAGGCGCCTGCGATGTGAACAGTGGAACAAAGAGCTCTTCTCATCAGGAAAAATATGTGAAGCAGCCGGTGATTTAAACCCAGAGTCGAGTTTGACTGCTCAAGGAAAAGTTTAAATATCTGGTTAAACTTTGTGTTGCTCTCTATTTTTACTGACTAATCATTGTGAGACGGCCTTTTAAAATAAATACGTTAAATTGTGTTATTTCCCCCATTTTAGAGTTTACACTGGTTTTATTTATTAAGTAACTTTATTAACGTATATCATGATTTGCTTTGTAATTATTTAAAAAGTATGAGTGCATTTGTTTTTCTTCAATACATAAAAACTTGCACTGTTTGTACGATTTTACAATCAAGAGGTTAAAGTTCTGACATGCTATTGGAAAATGAACCTTCCCTATAACAAACAAGAAGGGATATTGATTTTTTTTTCATTTTGTTTCTGATATATAAGCTACACTTTATTTGCCATAGCTAAATTGAAATGTGGGCCGTCTTAGACTCCAATTAGCCGAGGACCAGCAGCCAATCTGACATTACAACATTAATAAACATGCAATACATTCTAATGGTAAGTTTGACATTTTTTCCATGAGGTCTGGCATTTTGAGATTTTGATAAACTACAATATGACGTCATCAAATCTGCTGGAATACAAACCAGTGGGACACATTAACCTTCTGTCGCGTCAAATACAAATGTTGGAGCATGAAGAACGGTATGAAAAGCAATTTGTTTGACATCACAGCATTTGTTTATTAGATTCTTTTTCTTTGTTAATACAAAATACTGAACAATGTCACGTCTCACCTCTCAATGGAAACTCCCTTTTTTTCTGAAAGTGAAGACAGTCCTCTTCCAATAATATGTGAGGAAACAAAAATACAAGAAAAAAAAAAACTAATTTACAGTTATCAATACTATAATATGAAATTCTATACATTTATAAAATCATAGTTATTTGCATTTCTTTTAAATTCTTTGTTTATTTATTCTTCATATTTAAGTACACTTAAACAAAATTATGAAATGCACACACACACATTGTATCCCACGTTTTTGGTGTCAAAATGTACTTGCATATGTATGGATTCTTCTGCAGATAAATGGTGTGACGTTGGCTTTCACCACTGCATTTACTTGTTATTTGTCGTCTTTGCTCATTCGTTTGATACCGTCACGAGAACTTAATCACAGCAAGTATTTAACACTTTATACTGCCATGTAACCACGTTACCTCTCGCTTTGTTAGCAAAATGACTGAACATTATTCCGACGCTGTGAAAATGGATAATTCCATTAACTGTTCTTATATAAAACTGCACTAATGTGAGATTTCCTCAGCACCGGGGGGGAAAAAAAACTTCACCACCTCACGGTTTCTTTCCTTAAGTACATCTTCAAAGTTTAAATGGTTGTACGAGAAACCGGCGATACACTTCAGGATCGTATCCACTCATTTGTGTTGTAAATGCAAGTGAGAGCAGGCTACTTGTTTCTAAGGCGAAGAGAACGGGTGCTTAGGCCTTGTTGTAATTTTCACCAGCAATTTCCTTTAAGCCTCGGTAAAAAACTAAAACAAACAAAAAGAATAAAACATGACAGTGTCGAGGGTCAACCAGCGTTCTGGCCAATCATTTCTTTTTCTGTTTTTTACTGCACAGTGGCAGGGATGTAAAGTGATGGAAGAACAGATATGCAGTCATACACACAAGCACACTAGAACCTTCACTTCATTACATTAAGACACTAAATCAGAGAGAGAGAGAAACAAGAAATCCTCGCTAACATCTTGAAGGCCACCAGTTGACATTTTACTGAAATTATCATAATCATATTTATTTATAAATCTATATATTAACCAGGTCTTAGCCCCACTTTTAGAGTTATTACCAAAGCACACGTTTGCTGTGGATGACAATAGGTACACTACATTATCGCACAAGGTGTTTTCAGCACAAAAACCTCTCCTGCTCCTGATCTGAGAGACTGAACAGACTTGAGAAGAGAGACTACAAGGAGGATGTACTCTAGATTTGGAAGCACTGCCTGTTTCATTTCCTCCCCTTTATGCCCAGCCTGACCCGAGACAAAGCAGCACAGAGACTTTCAGCCTTCTCAGATGTGTGACAGCAACAAAGGGGGTCGAGGAGGGAAAACCCTGCTCCCTCGGGATCAGACAGCAGTGGCCGTCCTGGAGATCTCTTAGAACAGAGAGCCGCTGGAGGGAAGCAGCCGTCCGAGTAGGGGGGCAAGCAGGCCTTTGTGGTCGGCGTCCACCAGGCAGCTTTGATGGACCAGTCTCTTCAGGGCACTTTGCAGTCAACGCCGAGGTCAAAATATGTCTGGGCATCCCTCCCAGCTGCCGTGGTCCTTCGCTTCCCAGTAGCCTCCCTTATATAGATGGATTTGCTCACCTGTGATCCGGTCCTCACAGCTCTCAAACCAGAGTGCCTGGTAGTTGTCATGAGGTGAGCCTGAAAGAGAGAAGAGATTGTCAGATATTGCCAAAAAAGCTGAAAGAAAACAATACATAGAGATGATTAGAGCAGAAATTGAAATGTGAAGATGCAACAGTGAGAGACAAAATGAGGAATACTTGCTTTTTAAGGAGGGATCAGTAAGAGAATCCTCATCGACAGCTTTTGAAAGAGAAAAGGGGATCACAGAGATTTTTTACCCCTTTATTCCAAGATTCCCCCCCCCCCCATACAAGATAGAGAGGAATACAGAAGAAGAAAAGCATTAATACACATTTGACTCACTTTCATCTGATTGGCTGGAGGTGCGCTGGCTGGCGGCCTCCCTCTCTCTTTCACGCCGGACGCTGCGCTGCTTCTCCTCCAGCCGCTGCTTCTCGGCGTTGGCCTCTTCCCAGCGACCTTCCTCCATCAGGCGCTGGTCAGGCCGGCGACGGCTGTCGGTGGGTGCCATGCCCTCCTCGGGCTCATTTAGGGTCAGAGCCAGGGCGGTGAAGTAGTACATGGTCTCTGCTCCATCACTGTGGACAAAGATAAACAACAGCAGAACTTAGAAAATCCCTTTGGGTTGGATCTTATTTATGAGAGATAATTTAAAGAGAGTTAAGTATAATTATTATCATAAACAATTTTTCTTGCAAAATTAATTTAACAAGCATAAGACCAGACGGCAGAATAACTACGACTGTGAAACAATTCAAATCAAAAGGCCTCGTTGCTGAAGTATACATGTCCAAAATGATGCAACAGTGGTAATTAAACGCCGCCATTGTGCTTAAGGGTTTGGTATCATTTAACTTTAATCATTGTAATTAATGTATTATTTTGAAAAAAGGTTTCTCACAGTCTTTAATTATAAAAGTAGGTCACTTAACCTGAAATAAAAACCTTAACCCAGACATTATATATTCGACCCAGTTTTATTATCTAAAACTAGAATTACCGCCCTGCAGTTGTTTGACTCGACCAACCAGTGAATTTAAAAACTACATACATGTATTTTTCTAGAAAAGTGTGACGTCAGGACCTTTGACCACCAAAATCGAATTAGTTCATCCTTGAGTCCGACTGAACGATTCTACCGAATTTGAAGACATTGCCTCAGTGTTCTTGAGATATCTTTGTTCACAATAGTGGCAAAGACACACAGACATATAGACACACAGACATATAGACATATAGACACACAGACACACAGACAACCCAAAAACATAACGCCTCCGGCCACTGGCCGATCTGCAGTTCGAGAAAGTACGACGAGTATATTCCATGTGTGTGGACATCGTCTGGGCCTTCATCGAATCCCGAAACTGAAAACGGGAACAGGCGGAGCAGGATGTGTAAGGTTCACAACCTCAGCTTTACATTTATCTGAGGGAAGATCTGAATTTCAACTCCTTTGTTCTTGGCTTTCAATGACAATATATATTATGTAATTTGCTCTATTTTTGTCAAGCGGTCAAGTTGAATAAACAATTCGTCATCACTAGTCTCGCGTTTGTGTGTGTCACATAATGAAAACTACTACAAGTATTTACAGTACCACGTGTGATTCATAATTAGCCTGCAACCCGTCGATACTTTCACTTTGCGAAGTCGATTAAAAGATATTTTTTTATGTTGCTGAAATTGTTTTTGTTCTTAACACATTTTGGAATCAGTCTAAATCCAGAGTTGGTTCTTGATAGCAAACAATTTACAGTCCAAACCAGTACAATTGGGTCACCTTCCTGGTTAGCTGTTATTTTATTCTCGGCACACGTCACAGGTTTAAAAATTGCTTACCGTGCAGAGACGGTACTTACGGTAAAGGATTTCTCCTCCAGACCTCTCTGGCTTTAAGTGTCTGGTACACTGTCTTCTGTTTGCCCTCTGTTCCGTTCTCTCCACCTCGACTGCTCTGCATCACTCTGGAGAACTCCATCTTCTCATCCCACGTCCCTGACAGCACGTAGTGAGCCTTGCCGTCTTTGTCCATCACCACACCCGTCACCTGCAGATGGGAAACAGAGGGGGTTAACAGAGTAACACATGATGACCCGAGAAGCAGTTAAAGTATAAAATGCAACTATGATTTGGCTAAAACTAACAGAGCAGATCTTTAGTATCTCAAAGTAGAGGTATGATGCATGTAGCACAGAAAACAACAAAAGATTCATTTGGTTACAGCACATATCATTTAGCTGACGCTTTTATCCAAAGCGTGCATTCAACCATGAGGGTACAAACCCAGAAGAGCAAGAATCGTGTCAGTACATTAGCTTCAAAAAAGCCAAACTACAAAGTGCTACATGTAAGTGCAACGTATAAGTGCAACTAACTTTTTTTTCTTTTTTTTTTTTTCTCTCTCAACATCAGAGTTGACGATGGTTATTAGACCATCTTCTTAGCCAAGGTGTAGTCGGAAGAGTTGTGTTTTAAGCCTGCAGTTGAAGATGTGTAGACTTTCTGCTGTCCTGATGTCAATGGGGAGCTCGTTCCACCATTTGGGAGCCAGGACAGCAAACAGTCGTGATTTTGTTGAGTGGCTAGCTCGCAGTGAGGGAGCAGCAAGCCAATTGGCCGATGCAGCGCGTAGTAGATGGGCTGGGGTGTAAGGTTTAACCATGGATGTAGACTGGGCCCGATCCGTTCGCAGCACGGTACGCAAGTACTAGTGTCTTGAAGCGGATGCGGGCAGCATCTGGTAACCAGTGAAGGGAGCAGAAGAGCGGTGTAGTGTGAGAGAACTTAGGAAGGTTGAAGACCAGTCGAGCTGCTGCATTCTGGATGAGCTACAGAGGTCAGATGGCTCTAGCAGGCAGACCAGCCAGGAGGGAGTTGCAGTAGTCTAGGCGTGAGATGACAAGAACCTGGACCAGAACCTGTGCTGCCTTCTGAGTGACAAGGGGACGTGTTCTCTATGCTTTGATAAAAGCAGAAAAACTGCACCATGCGACAGTTTCTGCTGTGTTACAATTAACAGTTAAGTGAATATGGAATACATAAAAACTTTAACCAGTTGCAGTCAATTTTCAGAAATCTGTAAATCTGCAAAAGTCGAATTGATTCGAGTCAAAGGTTTCTGCACTTCACTTACCTTCCTGGCCACATCTCTGGAGAAGTAGCTGTAAGGAGCAAACTTCAGGTGACAGCGGTCTCCAGTGGTGTGATTCACTACGTCTATCTCTCCAGACTAGAAGGGAGACAGAAAGTAAGTTTGAGAGAAATCAATGTAAGGGAATAATATCATTTTCAACAGATAGACGTTTAAAACTTAAGTTCAGGTTTTGGCAATTTGTTGTTGATATAATTCGGAGTCGAGCTGAGATCTTTGTTACTCGTCATTTCTCATCTCCCTATTGTTGTTGACTTTCTTGGAAATGCACCAACAACAACAACAAGGTTGCTGCTCATCAACTTAGGGCTCGGCTGTTTATTCACAGCTTTTTTTTCTTTTTTTTAAACAGTGCGATTTTGCAACTTTCGCTCTCACCTGATCGATCCACAGTTTTCCGACAATGATGTTGTGCACTGTGGTGGTCACTTTCTTCCATGTGTAGTGATGGTTGCCTTTTTCGAAGATTGCATGAATTGTGCCTGCACAGAAAGAGGAAATGCAGATGGTAAATGAACCAGCATCATTAACAAAACAACAGTTTGTTATTCTAGGCTTCTGACTGACAACCTTCAGTTAAGGTTGTGCTGAGGTGTGACTGATTAATTCCTCAGGCTTTGCTCAATGGTGGATGAATGCTCAAACGTTGCTTTGTTTGCTGCTTTTGTTTTGTCCACAAAGACGTAACTGCCTTTCGTACCTAAAGGCATGATTGACAGATATTTGCCCCTGAACTTGCTGGCAACAGTGATTTCCTGCCTCAGGGTCCAGCCACGGTCAGAAATCACATGATGTGCTGCTGCAGGAGGGTGGTGGCTCACCTGAAAAAGAGGAACAGATACATTAGTGGTAAACAAACACACTGTGCACAAGTAGGAAAAAACACAGATTTGAGCAGTGCAAGTAAAAATCCGTTTACACTTCTCATGTCAGAATCAGAGCGCGAAGCAACATGACTTTCAAACTACTTATGTAATAGTGTCCAAAATGTAACCAATAACGCAAGCAAAACTAAAATGTCAAAATGATACTGATCAGAAGAGAGGGAGAGAACTAGAATCAGAGATGCATGAAAAGTGACTGAAACACGCTGCTATGCCCATGGTACATAGAAATAACAGCTAAACAAAAAGTATACTTCCTTCCTGAATGAGGCCTGACTAACCTCAATTATTAGTCAACTCTCATGAATGCTAGTTCCATGTAATGTGTCAAAGTGCTGAGTCCATTGGAATTTTCATGTCATCCTTCCTCCATTCTTTGTTCAGTTTGGCTTCCCTGTTAGAAGAAGGCTTCTGTGTATCTTTTGCAGAAATAGATGATGTCATTAAGTGTATAATTTTTCTAAAATCTCTTTAGTAGATATCTCAAAACATGTGCAATTAAAACCAAAGCTATCTACATTGCTGCATAACACTAGAGGTGTGTAGAAAATGAATTTGTTCTCCGTTTGTGTTTCGAAAACCGAACAGTCAGTATTAAGGAAAAAAAGATGTTGCAGAGGACACATCCCACCTGCTCACAGAGCGAGCGGTAGCCGCTCTCTCGCCGGCGGTCCAGCTCGTACGTCTCTCCCAGCAGGGGGTTGAAGGGCTTGCCCGTGCGGTAGACGGTGGTCGAGTAGGAGGACACGGAGAAGGCAGCCACGTAGCACATCTGCTCTAGGGAGCTCTGGCACTTGGCGGCCTTGTCGAGCAGCTCGTGGTACTCAAGGTCCTCCGACAACCGCTGCAGCATTGAGATGGGCTCGTTGAAGTTTACCTACAGCAGAGAGCAGAACAGGTGTAAAGTAATGGTTGCAGTCATCACAAATTAAGATGCTATGGTACATTATTTGCCCATATATTAATAGTGTAGTTTAATATTGATACTATAATTTTAGTATTGACAAAACACTTTGACATAGACAATAACCTTTGCACTTTGACATTTTACACTCTGGTTTTATTGACAGTTTTTGTTTTTCATCTTTTATGAGTGATATCCTTTTAGTGTTAAGTGTTTTCAGGGAAGGTTCAATATTCAACTTACTTTTATTCTGCATTATTATTCTAGGTCTTACACGATATGTCTTTGTGTAAGGTTTTTGTTGTCTGTTGTACAATGCACTGTTCTGCAGCTGCTGTAGCACTTTGGCCCAAGAAAACTTTCCCCACGGGGACAATAAAGTATATTTGATTCGATTAGACATTGTTATCCTGATGGCAAACAGATGTTAGACCAACAGAACATGGACGGCTGAGGTCACTTTATGTCTAATGATGTTAAAAACTGGACGTCAAAATCTTTTCACAAGCAAAACAGATTCTCATCATTGGCTCACTGAACTTGGCCAAACAAAGTCTGCCCTCTGTTGGTTACATATGCTCATACATAGTCTCTTGCAGGAAATAAAAGAGTATTTATCAGCATAAAAATATAAAAAAAAGTAACGCCTTCATCTCACCACAGCTGAATTATTGTCTTTTAAATTTGGTGATTTTATGACTTTTTAAAATTGTGTTTAGTTTCTAATGCCATTTTATTTTATATTCTTTTGTAACACTGTTATTTGGATTTTGAAAAGAGCGATTAAGGTTGTAATTATTCTAAATATATGTTGTCATTACTTTTATAATTTATGGGTATAGAATCCCATAAAGGCCAAGAGGACTCAGACTATTGACTGGTGTGCTATAATAATAACAATAATCATAATCATAATAATAATAATAACCCCCTTATATGACCTACACAATTCCAGGGAGCTCTGGAACATGACATAATATATATGAAAAGTTATTACTATCGTTATAAATAAAATAAAACAAAGTATGGATAAACTATAATAGATTTTTACAGCATAAAACTCAACTTGTCTAAACTGCAATGTGTTATTATTCAACAGCAATGAGAAGAGGAGGAATGACTCAGGTGACTTGATTACTGATCCCACAATAGATGAAGTAAAAGAGAAACTGTGATTATAGATGGCGCCAAAAGAATGTGACAACATGATAGTCGCACACTGGTGCTGCAGGTCTGTGACGTGCTGATACGACCTTAACCTTGTGTTAACCTGGAGGAGTTGTTACAAGCACACAAACAAAGACATGAAAAGAAAAGCCAGACGAGGAGGTGAACGTTCATGTGACCTTTTCATTGCCAGATCAGCAAACAAACTTCCTGAGAGTCAGACTGCGTGTTGTGCAACAGCCAGAGAAATACTCACAGGCATCGGGATCTTGGACAACTCTTTGCCGATGCAGTTCTTCATGATGCTCCACAGGTTGAGGGAGTAGTTGGGTTTGTCCGCGATGCGTGTTCGCCTCTTCTTCAAGGGCACCAGCTCCTGAGAAGGGGATTCCGGGTTTATGGCAAGGGGTTCCTCATTGAGCTGAAGGGCAGAAAGTTTTGTCAGTAATCAGCATGAAACCTACTGGAAGAGATGAAGCTTTAAAGAACGATTCACTGGTTTTCAAATGAGTCGTTCTTGAAATGTTTCTGATCCGATTCTTGATCGTAGCACAATAACACTTAATGAACATTTTAATGAACTGAACTGGTGCTTTGAGACATACCGACTGATCATCAGGACACATTTCACTGTTGAAACCGCTGATATTACTGCTTGACCTTCTGTAAGAGATTAAAAAACAAAGATTGTGTCAGTGTATAAAAGGTTTCTGTTTCAACAAACAACCAATGTAAGTTAATAGGATAGTAGGACAGTATGCCAGCCATAAATTACTGCATACAGGGGTGTAAAGAAGTACATCCTTGTGATTTAAGGACATGTCATACAAGGTAGCAGGTAACATAAATAAATAAATGAAGCCTCTGGGAATTCACCCTTTAGTTAGAACACTTCTTTCTCTACAATCACGTGTATTGTGAATGGCACGCTACTCACTTGTGAAATTGTGGATCGGCAGGTACAGTGATAAATTCCGGAGCCTCCTCCATAGCATCAAAGAATTCATTGTCATCGTCCTCGTCACTGGCCTCGCCTTTTCCCGGCCCGGCAGCACCTTTACAGAAAGTTATTACTTACCAGACTCCATTTAAATTTCACATGTCAAGGATTTTCTTTACTGACAACAGCAGAAAGTATTCGGGCTCACAAGTATTTCCTTGATCAAATGAAATGTTTGGTATTTAAAATGTCAAAACTAAGCATCGCAATTTCTTAAAAGAAAAAGGTGATGTCATCTCATTGTATTATCAAAAAAGTAGCATATCTTGAAAAAAAACAACTTAAATTAAGAAGTGATTGAAAGAAAAGTTCAGGCTGGTTTTCTGTGTATCAACTAATGCAGTGGGTCCCACACTCGGAGGTTGCAACTAAAATTGGGCTCTAGAGACAATCAAGTGCATAGAAACTCAGTCAATTTAAAGATTTGTGTTACATGTAGTTATCTTTATTTTGATAGTTTAACTTTTTTTCTTTATCAGATGAATACATTTTTACTAAGAATACTTTGATGACTTGTCAAAAACATTTTTCGACATGGTTTCGATCAGCAAAACTTTCTGTTGTTAAAACTTTGAGTTCACTACACTACAGTGTGAACGCTGATCATGTTGTACTTCAACAAATGCAGTGTTCCTTTGAGTGACAGTTTTGTTGGCAGAAAAACTCTCAGCAACAAATGAATCAGTGAGTGATTACATAGATGCGTGTTCACAAAAAGAATCTGTGAAATAATGAGTTGGGAGCTGGTCGGGGTGAGAGTCGCGTGCTACCTTTATTATCTGCTGAGGCGTTTGCCTGCGACGCCCCTCTGAACGCTCGCTCCAGGTGATTGTGCTGCTTGGCCAGTTGCTCTAAAGTCTCCTCCAGCCTCACTCTCTGCTCCCGCTCTGCCTGCAGGGCCTTCTGCCACCTCTTACTGTGAGCCTGAGCCAGATTCAGAAAGTCTCGGCATGCCTGAGGAGCCAAACATTCACACTTAGAACCACTAAAACCCAAAATTAAATTATTGTGACCTGTTGATTTGGCCTGTTAGGAGGACAGTGAGTTTGGATTCTTCAAGTTCAAACTAGATCAGTCCAGAGGGGAAAAAAAACATGTTTTTTCAGCAGGGCCAGACTCACTGGTTACATAATTAAAAGACAAGATATAAATGTACTGAGAGAAGACGTGACACTTGCATTAATCATGGCATTAGAGGTGATGCGGAACAGCGTGGCCCTTTCTGTGACCTGACGAATCTTATCCCCAGCCTCTCCAGTCAGACGCAAACTGTCCAGCTCTGATAGAGACCTGAAATAATAAAACGCACAATGATAATGATCTGTTGGCAAGATGTCATCCGGTTACAGTGTTAAAAGCCACGAGCATGACGTTCACAGGGTTTATTTTTATAACTCAAATGGCATGTCTGCTCATCTGTTTATCTACATACTTCTTTTGCATGCTGGCACCACCACACCTACACTTAGTCACTATCCTTGAAAAGGTGTCATTGTGTTTTAACAAATGTCAGTATGTGCGTATTGTTTGCCTACATGTTTGGGAATTTTCATTTGTATTTTTAGAAAGAAGAGATGTGATAAACATTGAACTGTGAACTGAGTGCGTAAGGACAAACAGAGCGACAGAGCCGGACCTCTGGAGGGCAGAGCCATGCTTTGAGATCAGGTCATTGCACGTGCTGAGGTCCTCCACCTTGCTGCCGAGTGTTCTGAGAGCAGACTGGACCTCTGAATTCTGAGAGCCGCCACCTTGTCCAGGTGCCACTGGAGCAGATGAGTGTGAGAAGTCATCCCCGGAGTCATCTGTTGACGATAAAAACAACAGTGGAAGACTTCTTCTGTCATAACTTCAATCTGATTTTTTAAAAGATCCACAGATCAAAAACACTAAATGCTTTTTCCTCTGCCTGCTCTTTTACATCCTCCAGTGTGTTCGAGTGTTTAATCCAAAGTTCAGATGAAGAAACTTCATGAGATCACTGCAGTTCACACAACATGACTGCCTGTCTTGTGACAGGGAGTCTTCAAATCACTGTTAAATCTAAATGTAATTACTTAATAAGTAGTAATTACACAGCTTTTACTTTGGGTGGCTCATACTCAAACTAAGCTTACTACTTAATGAATTTCTTAAGTACTTCACATAACAGCAACATGCAGAAGTCAGGGTGCGCCTCACAACTACATGTACCTTCACCCCACCCTGCGCTCTGATTGCCTGTAGCTGCTGCTAGCAATCTAGTTGGGCAGTGCAACGTGTCATCTTTTTAGAGTTTACACAGAGCTATTTGTGACTGCTACTTGAATGCGGATTTGGGTCCAATCTGGAGCTTTTGTCAGTGACTTCAAAATAAATTAAATGAATAAATAAATTCAGGCAAAATATCAGAACTTGGCTCTACCTGACTCCGCCTGCATGCGAGCTGCCTTTGCTTTGGCCAACTCGAGGGCAGTGATCCAGCGTTGACGCTCCACCTCACAGCTGGCCTTCAGGTGATAGGTCTGCGCCCCTCCGTTGGAGATGACAAAGTTGCAGGCGTCGTCCACAGTGATGGTTGCTGTGGCCAAGTTGATTGTGCCCCGACATGTGTGGCCCATCTCTGCCTGGGTCCTGATAACCAGAGAAATTAGAGTTTTTGTTAAAAAAAAATTGAAAGATGGAGAAAACAGAATTGCCAGTATTACAGACTTTAAAACACAGTCCTATTAATTGTACTATAGTTTTCTTGAGAGATTCAAATTTGACAGACATTGATTATAATAGAAATAACACAGGACGGTTTGTTGGGTGTAACTATACAGTAGTTACTGAGGATGAATCAAAGCTATTTCTCTAGTGACATTATCAAGGCTGCATCATTTGTGTTATCTGTGTTCTGCGGGAAAACAAACCTGTAGTATGACAACAGCCCATTGCTGAGGACGAACCACCTCCGCTGATAACCCTTGATGTAATTTGTCCACTTGAAGACCCATCCTTTGTAAGTGTCACCAGCTGGGGTTGGGGTGGGGGTCTTAGGCTCTGACATCACTGCCCCCAAAATCTGAATACGGATTTGAGGAACCTTAAAATAAAAGGAAAAGTAAAGTTAAAACGCACGTGACAAGATTTGTGCTCTTACATAAAGCAAAACTGATTCATAAATTAAAAGGTTGACTCAGAAAATAACCATGTGATTGTCTGTTTGTTGTTTCTGAAGCAAATAAGCTGGTCCCGATTCGTCAAATGTAAAAATGTACTTGTTTTCATTGTCTTCAATTCTATTAAACCCGTTATCTGGGCGTTTTAGGCTCCTGACTGGGAAAAGCAAGACACTTCAAATATATCAACTTGGAGTTTGTGATGTTGCAGCAGGTTCTCTGACATTTTTACAACCAAAACAAATTGAACGAGAAGATAATAAGCAGATTCACTGATTATGAAAAATATTCGCAAGTCACTTACCTGTTCTCACACTAAACCAGCTCAACATTTAATGCAACATTACTACAAACCACTACCGGTGGCGGATATTGATCTTTCAGTGTGGTATGAGGGGGGGGTCAAAGGTCAACTATAGAATCAATACAGATTCATTGTTGACACACTTCTACTGTTTAAATGAAAGAGGGATTAAATAGTGATGAATCATTGTCTTCTTGATGACATTTAAACTATATATTAGTGACTGACACAGATGTTGAGATTTCTTTTGACATATGTCAGAAAAAACACTTTCCCAAACAATACTAACAACAACAGAACATTCAAACGGTAAAGTTCATAAAGAGCTTGACACCAGAAGCTAAGTGGGAGTCACTGGATCATTGCAGCCACAACATGAGCTAAAGTGAATTAACCAGCTGACATGTTTGCTCGGAGTTTGCCGGCTGACGTGTGCATATTCACAAAATCTCCCAACCCCGTTGCACGGCGAGCTGCAGCGCCGAAACCCCCGTCCCCTCCGCCGGCTAGCTTTGCAACCCGCCCGACTTGGCGAAGCGTTTACCTTGACGTGTCCGCAACGTGAGATCAGGCAACCAGACACCCGGCGAAGTCACGGCCAACTTTGACACCCATACGCCGCTGTGGCTAGCCCGGAGATGCTAACTAACTAGCTAGCTAGCTAGCCCGGGGGAGAGCGGCTCGGCGTGAGGCGGCGGCGGCGGCGGCCGCGGTGCGACGGCGACACAACGAATTGAAGTCGTATCCCTCGTCAGCCGCGTGTGTGCTGTTCATTCTACACCCGCGCGCGCCGACATGAACCCTAATGCTAGCTAGCTACATCTGACTAGCCTAACATTAGCTCGCTGCTGGTTACACCCGGTGCAACACGATTCGGTTCCGTGTAGAAACACGACAGCTCACATGAACCGGTGTTTTTTAAAAACCTTTTTAAAGTAATAGTTCATCGCCACGTAAAAACACACAAAATGTACATTTTAATCCCCAAAACATCGATGTTATTTTACCTTTTATTTTCAGAGCAGATTATCGGCGAATTAACGGACACGAGCTCTATTTGTGGAGGACGAAACTGGAACTTCTGCATTAATTTTACTTTTCTATGAAAGTATTATTTAGACGTTATGTTGATATTCGTTCCTCAATATGGTTCCTCGCGACCAGCCAGCGAACATGGCTAACGTTAGCTTCACAATGCTAAGTCTGCTTATAATGAATGAAGAGTGTTAGCCTGCTTTTGTTATTATAAATTACTTTAGTGAAATCTGAATCTGAAATAAATAAAAACTGCATCTGGAAAAAATAAGACCTCAACTATCAAAATATTTATTAAAGTGAAAAATAAAAATACACATTTTATTCAAAATAATGTAGCCGAGCGTTTTGTTGTCTTATATGTCAGGCACCAAATAAAATAGCTTACAATAATTCCAAAACACTTATAGTTTATTTTAAACATGTTTTTTTTTGTTATAATAATAATACATGCACGTGAGAAAAAAGTTACAGCAAATAAAGTAAAATTTAACAACAAACACTCAAAATAAGATCAAGATCATAATTTGAACTTACATTTTCAAACTTTTGTCTGCTTATAATGAATGAAGTGTGTTAGCCTGCTTTTGTTATTATAAATTACTGCTGTACTCGTGTTTTCTAATTCATTAATTAAAACTACAAATTAATACAAGTAAAGCAAAAGGTCGCTTGGATTAAGAAGTTAAAAATGAAAGGATCCAAACGCAGGATCAAAAAGTCGACTCCGGTGGGACTCGAACCCACAACCTTTGAATTACTGCATTCAGAGCCTAGAAGTCCAATGCGCTATCCATTGCGCCACGGAGCCACCTGTTGCACTCACTGCACCCAGTGGTACTTGTAGGTAGTTGAGCTGATGTGGGGTGGCTGGTGAGTCTGTAATGTGTCCAACACTGGATGTCGCCAAAGTTGCACAGTTACAAGAAATACAAAACAGTCTGTAGAATCTTACTTCACCAGAGAGTCAATACTTCTATGGTTAGAATACACAAATGATGATATAAAAGATATGATCGCGGAAAACAAAGTATTTACGGAGGAATACACCACAACCACGTGAATCCAGACTTTTAAAAAAAGTTATCCTCATGCAATTTTACTTTAATCGACTGTGCAACGGAAATATGATGACAAAATAATATCTAGATTTTTTACAGCACTTCTTTAAACAAAGTTACAGTGTAGACATTTTTTTAATATTCAGATAATTTACTTTGGAGGACTTATTCCACACAGTAAAATAACTTAATTACAAATAAAAGTCCTGCCTGGAATGAAAGTAAAAACAGGACTTTACTGTAGTGGTTTGTTGAGGTAGAGGTAGTTCCAAATATTTGTATAGGGGCTGTTGTTTTTCATTTCAATATGGATTCATCAACAGTTTGTTTGATTGTTCTCGATTAATCAATTGAATGTTTGCTTCTAAAAAATCTAAAAAGCAAAGAAGTACAACTCGGAGCGCTAGGGGGCGCTCCAACATATGAAGACCTGAGCCCTCCTGCAGCAGTCGCGTGCGTCTTCCCCCATTTCACAATCACTATGTCAATAAAAGCTAAAATATCTTTTAAACAACACTGGCTGATAAGGAGTACCTTTATAATGTTTGTTTTGTCCAAATTAATTTAGTGAAATCTGAATCTGAAATAAATAAAAACTGCATCTGGAAAAAATAAGACCTCAACTATCAAAATATTTATTAAAGTGAAAAATAAAAATACACATTTTATTCAAAATAATGTAGCCGAGCGTTTTGCTGTCTTATATGTCAGGCACCAAATAAAATAGCTTACAATAATTCCAAAACACTTATAGTTAGTTTATTTTAAACATGTTTTTTTTTAGTTATAATAATAATACATGCACGTGAGAAAAAAGTTACAGCAAATAAAGTGAAATTTAACAACAAACACTCAAAATAAGATCAAGATCATAATTTGAACTTACATTTTCAAACTTTAGTTTTTTTGTAATGCAAAAGACGACATGTTAATCAAAAACAAGCATACAATTGAGATTGTCCCACGCATGCGCAGTGTGGTGTCTTTAATTAATATGTTTGTATATTATTAATCACACCAGCTAATGGTTTAGCAGCTCCGTTACATCCGGTTTAGGCAGACGGACGGAGGATGTGGACGTAACCGGATGATAACCCTCTTGACTCCTGCGTGCCTCTGTCACATCCTGCCAGGACCGGAAGTGTCTGGGATTCTGCTCAATCTCCAAAACAGTCGCTTGTAAAAAGGAGACAGAGCGAGAACCGTCTGCATCTCTATACACACACACACACACTCCATCATCATCATCATCATCATCATCATCGCCCTCAGCCGGCTTCCATTCATGCAGAGACCATCGGCACGGGACATGCTCCACCAGGTCAGGCAGCTAACGCACCGTGTTCATGCGTAATTACGCACAATCCAACGGGAAGTGAGTATTAAACGCGGTGGCTAATAATTCGGATTGGCTCTTTTATTTCTCGCGGATTTCTCTCAGGTCTGCGCCGTCGACCGCTTGGACACAGGAGAGGATTAAGTTACTGCTGCTGGCGGAGGATTATTTTTATTGGCCTGCTCTTGTCACGCCCGAGTCTTTTGGAGATCCATTTCCGAGTAAAGAGAGGCTGCCGAAAAAACGCCAGGTAAGATCGTCCTCTCGAGAATAATGACCCCGCTGTGTCCGCGTCTCACTGATGGATTAACTACGTGTGAATACACCTTTGTTCAGCCCTTTGTTGCTCCTGCCTTTACTGCTAAGTATTGTCTCTGCAAATCCACATATCCTTGTATTATGTGCAGCAATGAAATTAAATTGTGTGTAGCCATAAAGCATGTTGTTAAATGTCTGGCTCCCCAATGGCATCTCATCATTGGTCAACTCAGAATACCTGAATACCTATGCAAGTGTTTCAGTCATTGCTTCCCCTTGATCGGTTTTATCCCCACAAGCACAATTTGGACCATTTCCTGCATTCCTGCTCATAACAATCTGCTTGGACAACTGGGAAGCGTTAGGTAGATGGCATATAGAGTTACTGGCTCCCCTGCCTCAGCAGATCTGGCTGCCCAGCCCCCCCCCCCCTTCCCCCTCACAGCCATAGCATGTTTTGGTCTCAGGCGGATCATGCCCTTTTGTCCACTGAAGCCTGACTGTACTTTTCAGGACAGACTCCGGGTATGAAAGCTTTCCCCCTGCTGTTTGGACAAACCCAGCTTTTCTCTCTGGCAGGCTGGCCTAACGATGTGGGGGAATTTACTGAAGAACAATGGAATGCACCAGGATTTTAGTTGGACACTAGTTGGACACTGAGAAGTGCTTGTCAAGTGTTTATATATGACATTTTTACAACATAAAATCTAACAAATAAACAGGTCAAGGTAAAACACAGATAAGAACGAGACTGGCACTTAAAAGAGCATAAACCTCCTCAAAGGCCCAACTGTTCCTTTTTAAATTCAATCCACCTGCCCCCGAAGCCAAGTAAGCTGAAAAGGCCCAAAATGAAAGCTCGAGAGCCCGAACTCGTAGCTGCTCCACTAGTGTGTCAAGTCATCGTTTATTTGGCCAATAAAACATCAGAGAGTAGTAAACAATTCCAGACGATCATATTTGTCACAGTTGCAATTATATGAAACTGAGAAATAAAGCAGTAAATCCTCACAGTTCAGCCGCTGGAACGAGAGCGTTTCTGCTCCTTGTTTGTCACGTTGTTGTTTATTACTTTTCCAATTCATGTCTGCCATTTATTTCCCTTGTCCACAGTTATGTCTTTCCGGCGAGGTGTGGTCAGGCAGAGCAAGTTCCGCCATGTCTTTGCTCAGGCGTGGAAGGCCGAGCACGGCATCGACGACGTCAGAGTGTCCCGCGTGACGTGGGACACCTCCCTCTGCGCGGTCAACCCCAAATTCATCGCCGTTATCATCGAGGCGGGCGGAGGAGGAGCCTTCCTCGTTGTTCCCATCAGCAAGGTCGGAGCATCTCTGCATCACATCCAGCACTAACACTCGATCAATACTTTCAAAAGCCTCAGTCTTCCGCACTGCTACTAAAGTGTTTTCTCACTCCTTGTATGGCTAATGCCTGTGCAGCAATTCTACAGATCCAAGACAGATAGTAGACAAAGGTTAAACTGTAAAATATTTCTCAAGCGAGCTGTCAGAGTCTAACTCTCTGTTCCTCCCACAGAGCGGCAGAGTCGACCAGTCCTGCCCGACAGTGTGCGGCCACGCAGCACCGGTGCTGGACATCCAGTGGTCGCCTCATGACGACAACATCATTGCGAGTGCCTCAGAGGACTGCACAGTGAAGGTACCCTCACCGTCGCGAGGCTTGTCGGTGTGCTGGTGGTTTGCGGCACAACCACAGATTGTCTGACTGATTTCAGGAAAAGGCTCATATCACAGAGATGTTTGCTGACATGCGCTAATAAGAAAAAAAGATGTGCATCTACATTTTACATATAAAATGTTAATTATCTTCTGAATTAACTCTCAGCAAGAAAGTGAACAACTGCATTTCTTTCCTCTAAGTTACTTTTGAGGTTTACACAGAAAAATAAAAATGTCATCATACACCCTTAGCAAGGAGAAAACCTATTTCTTAAGTCCTTGTTTAGCTGGTGTTAATGTTTTTGAAACACCAGTTTTCCTTTCCGTGACCAAGAACAAATTCTGTGAGCCAATTTAAAGACATTCTATGTGAATGCATGCTGCTGTACCTAAACAAATGCCTGCTGTGTTGTGTTGCCTGTAGGTGTGGCAGATCCCAGACGGGGGCTTGACAAGTCCAATGACTGAGGCCATTGTGACCCTGGAGGGCCACAGTAAAAGAGTGGGCATCCTGGCTTGGCACCCAACCGCTTTCAACATCCTCCTCACTGCAGGTAGCGTCATTCGTCACATTCTGGTTTCGCTTTTCGGTTTCAAAAAAGTACTTGGATTATGTATTTATTCATTTTGTATCATTATGTGTCATTCTTGAGTTGTATACCAATGTGAATCTCCAGGAATGTGACGTATGTAAATCTGTCTGGAAGGAGTTGGCGTTCAGTGACAGCCAGTTCAAATACTGCCGCAGTATACAAGCAAGGAATCCGAAGTCCTGACAGGAATTCATAGCATGCAGTGCAGCTTGATCGACCGGACTAACCTGAGATATAAGTACACTCTGCTGCAACTGCACTGGATTTAGTTTCATTTGGCAAGTGTACGAGACCATGTTTATCTTTGTATATAATCAAATCACTGGAGGTGCAATTCTGGTTAAACCTGTGTGAGATTGTGAGCTGCTGTTATTGTATGCTCGTGAGTGTGCACATCATTTACAGTGCCTCATTTTCCAATTAAACTACAAGTAACCAAAGACGTATATTGATGAACTATAACGATGCTTTTACAATTTACAAGGCCAACATAAGAAAACAAAGAGGAGAGATCTAACAAAACTGAAGAAAGCAACCTCCCTAACATACCGGCTTGAATTTGCCATGCAACTACTCGCCATCTTAACGCAACCCTTATTCAAATAAGCAAAATAAAATTATATTTAAGCTCCTAAACTTGCCTCTGGATCAAAGTATTTTCTTGCTATAAGCATTAGGTATTTTTGAGAAAGTCTAAATCAAAGTTAAAGTTTGGAAACTTTCACGTGTTAGATTGTGTTTATCAAGAGTTAAAGGAGACACATGAGGCTTTTTCAGTTGGTCTTTCCTCTTGTGTGTTGTGTTATTTGTTTTGTGTATGTAAAGGTTATGCAAAGTTAAAAAGCCTAAAGTCCGCAGTAAAGGGAGCTCCTCTCCACCACTAAGCTAAGTGTTTGAGACAGAGGCTGAACAGAGGAGCTGCATCAATGGACAGCCTGAGGAAAGTGATGTGCTTTCTTAACTTGAGAGCATGTAAACCTTTTCAGTTTCAGCTTGAACCCGAATATGAGCATAATAAGGTGAGATTTGACTGGCGTAGCTAAATTCGACCTGATATCTCCTTGCAGCAGATGCCATCAGCTCTTGACCCAATCACCTTCTTTCCCTGTATTTGCATTCAGGCACACACCTGTCACACAGCAAACCCGTTCATTCACATCTAAGATTTAAGAGCCGACGAGCACGGCCATAAACACTCCTTAATAAAATGCTTTGCTGTTAAACAGCCCAAGGTTAGCGTCATAATGAATCCCAAGGACTTATGGGAAAGTAAACCCTGAACCATTTCCCAGATCTCCCCAGTCAAGCTTCAAATGTCTCCTGTCCCACTCCAGATCTATAAAACTCTGTGTGTCCTCCGTCTGCGTCCTCACCTCTTCAGCTCTCTCTCCCTAGGCTGTGATAACGTGATGTGTGTGTGGAACGTGGGGACGGGGGAGCTCGTGTACCAGCTGAGCGATGCCCATCCAGACCTGATCTACAGTGTCGGCTGGAATAAGGACGGCAGCGCTGTGTGCACCGTCTGCAAAGACAAGGCCCTGCGCATCATTGACCCTCGGAGAAACACCGTCCTCAAGGTTATTTGAATATTTGTGTGCATATGCGTACAAAAGAGGTTGCGCAGTTCCGCATCATGCGTGAACATATCCTGACGCTAAAGAAATCCCATTGTGCTCCATTCTCCTTCTTCTACCAGGTCAGAGAGAAGGTCCATGACGGTACCAGGCCTATGAGAGCTGTGTTCCTCTCTGACGGGAAGATCCTGACCACAGGCTTCAGTCGTATGAGTGAGAGACAGCTGGCACTGTGGGATACGGTAGGTCACTAGCACCCCAAGGTATTACATCAGTATCGGAAAATTCTGACGTACACTACTTGCATCCAATATCCATATTGTTTGCGGGAAATACTCTGCCCTTTGTTTAGTGAAGGTTGGGATGCATTAGATGGACATTAGTAAGCACTTATAATAAGTATCGGATCAATATTTATTGTTTTACAGAAAGATCTCTCCGAGCCAATGGCTGTGCAAGAAATGGATACGAGTAATGGAGTTCTTCTACCCTTTTACGACCCTGACACCAACATGGTCTACCTGTGTGGAAAGGTATACCCTCAAACCCCAATTCACCCAGCTGGTAATGTTTAGTTTGATGCACTCGTTTTCATTCTGTTTTATCTTCATGTTTTCAGGGGGACTGCACCATCCGGTATTTTGAGGTGACGGATGAATCCCCGTATGTTCACTTCCTCAGCCTGTACAGCAGCAAGGAGCCGCAGCGAGGGGCGGGCTTTCTCAGTAAAAGAGGCGTGGACGTCAACAAGTGTGAAATCGCACGGTAGGTACAGTTTGTTTAGTCAGATGAGGCTGAGGGAATTGTATGTGTTTCTTCCCAGTGTTTGGGTCAAATTTGGGTTCAAATGTAATTTCTGAGTGAAAGATTCAAGTGGCAGGACTTCCGTATAAAAACCATGTTAATGTGTATATGGTTAAACGTGGCACGGACCCTGGAGGGGTGGAGGGTGTTGTGGTTTTATTATAATTTCCAATGGTCTGATTGGTTCATTAATGACAATGAGCTAAGCCAGAATGAGGCCTTTATTTAATTCATGAGATATATATATATGTAAGTCTGAGAGTCTTAGAAGAAAGACTACCACATTGAAATTCATGGGAGAAGATAGAATTACAGTAGACTTGTCCCTAAACAAGGTTTCTAATTCCCTGGTTTTTTTGTAGGTTCTACAAACTGCATGAAAGAAAAGTGGAACCCATCTCTATGACTGTACCACGCAAGGTAAGACATTAACAAATTGATGACATCATGTTAACAATAAATACACTTTACTTATCCACCCCATCTCTATCTTGCCTCCCCAGTCAGATCTATTTCAGGGAGACCTTTACCCGGACACAGCCAGCTCGGAGCCGGCTCTCCTGGCCGACGAATGGATCGCCGGGCAGGACGCGCCGCCGCTGTTGGTCTCCCTGAGCGGTGGCTACTCGGCTCCGCCATCCAAGCACCGAGACACCCTCAGGAGCAAGCCCAAGCTTGCCTCACAGGACTCTGGTGCCCCGCCGTCGTCAGGCAACGTAGCAGCTCCCACAGCAGCGCCCACCAAGGAGCCGGAAGAAGAGGCGCCACAGCCACGAGTAGCCGTGAGAGAGACGGATGGAAATGCAGAGAGGCCGAAGAGAGAGGTGAGTCGATAGTGAGACATTTCAGGCCTCATGGAAGAACCGTTTGTACGAAGAGATTTCATGAAATCTATCATCATTTACACACTTCAATGAAGGTAGACAAGTTTGTTGAATCTGACAGACTCACCATAGGAAGTTGACATTTTGGATAAGAAAACAAGCACATTCTTGTATGAGGCCCATTGACCTAACTAATGTCTTTCGTGCTCAGAGTCATTTTTCTGACATGTTCCGTCTCTTCTCTCTCCTCAGGATGACGTGCTGAACGAGTTGTTGGCAGAAATGAAGGCTTTGCGCGCCGTCGTGCTCGCTCAGAGCCAGAGGATCGAGCTGCTGGAGCGGCAGCTGGCTCGGATTGAGGATGGGGACGTATGAGGACGCAGGAGATTCACTACATTCCGAGGGCATTCCCTCTTAATCCATAGACCATAGCCTTACTAGAATCAACTGTACCTTAAGCTGTGTAAGTGGGAGAATGTAGTGTACGGTAGCAACTAACTGTGAATCACAGTTGCTTACGACTCAAGTCAACTATTGCAGTGAAAACAGCCCTGCAGTTTGTTTCGGTGAGTTTTCCAGATTGTGGTTGGAGAACAAGGCGTCATCTGCGTAGCGTGAAGTTTAACAGTGAGATAATGTTTGGTTTTATGAGGGAGTGTGGTAGCAGCGATTTGGTGGTGCATATATTGGAGCTTTGCAGAATTCCATGTCATAATTTTGAAGGTTTTTTCGAAGCAGTTACACCGGCACCATTGCCCCAAATTAATGCACACGCTAGCAACAAGCGTTATATTCAAGCTAATGAAGGTTCATATTCTATAGCAAAGCAATTAAGTACCTCTAATATGATTTTCTTCCTTTCTGACGCACTCACAAATGTAACCATTAGGGCTATTTAATCAGGTAGTTAAAGCTGCTAAACAGTGATGTCATATCAGACCCTCAATCGTTACCCATCTTGTGACTTGTGCTTTTGTTTAACTTGTAGGACGCTGTGTGTGTGAGGTTGACGGTAGGAAAATCTTCTGGTGAACAAATCTTGACCTGGACGGAGAGATGTGTTGGAACGGTAGCCGATGAGAGCGTAGCTAAATATTTATGTGTCGTGTAATTCCGTGTCGTCGATGAAAAGGTACCGCTTGTGAATTCGTACCTCGTGTTGTTCACGTCATGAGGTGAGATATTTGTCCACATGAAGATAAAAAAAAAATATTACGCAGAAAAACACTCGCCCCTTAAGCTTCCTTGACACTTGTGAGTCGTGAAGTCTCCTGAGCATTTTTTTTCAAATACAAACCTTAACACGAGTTACAGTGCGGCCTCGCTGGTAACACACTAAATATATATTCGAATCATCAGTTTTACAGCCACAAGAAAGAGGGAGTTACACCGAAATGTGACACATTTTCTACATTTTGCATTTGTAATGGTGTTGAAACTGATTATTTTTGTTTTTGTTTTTTTGTTTTACTTTTTGCCGGTACATTTAAAGGCACTTATAGCATAGTATACTCATAATGCAACAATGGTACTTTTCACATCACGCTTTTCCTTTCATTCCTTTACTTGTGATTTATATATCTCAATGCACTGACCTCCTAACACTAATTGTGAAAGCGGTAGCATTTAAAATGAGACTACATTGTGAAAGCTCAATAAATATTCATTCCTCCTTTGTATAAATGGAGTGGCTTTTTTCTTTACGCCAAGAAATGTTTTGCTCGTGTTCATTGATTTGTGGTGAATTTCAGATCATGATATGTTTTAATAGTGTTCACTGTTTATTGAGTGTAAGGTGGCTGCTGCTTTAATGGCCTTACTGTATGCACACACTGCATTCATCAAGTACTGAAGCAACCTTGATTATGGGATTTCTCAGGGTTTTGCTTTGTAAGCCTCCGTGCCGATGACACCAGGGTTTTCTCGGGTTATCCCTCCATCTGTCGCGACATCTCAAGAACTCCTTGAAGGAATTTATTCAAATTTTGGTTCTTACGTTATACTTGTTAGATTCAAGTTTGAACTGATTACATTTTGGATGGTCAGAGGACAAAGCTTAAGATCACTGTGACCTCACAACTTTTTTACCTTGTGAATGCTTTACCTTAAGAGAGATCTCTTTCAAATCCATAATGAATGAAATTTAAAACCGATTTTAAGTACAACAGATATGAAGGAATATCGGACACCAAGATTTACTTACACTTCCCCATAATTGAAGAAAATGTATAATAGCCAAGTGGGGAGTAACCCTGGAAATGTCACGTTATCTCTCAAACTACAGACAGAGACATAAGGTATGAAGCTGAGTTTACTGAGATAGACAAAACATGTAAAGCTCTTATCAGTTTCATGTTGCTCTTGTTTGTAGTTTTATTACAGCGTGTTAATATCTGGATTGTTGATAAAGAGCTTACAACACACTGAGATGATACAAACTATGGATGCCGCCAAAACATTTCTTTGAAACTTCACAGCACAGTTGCTCTCCGACTGTAAATCAATAATGTCTCATGCTCTGCACGACACACAGTCGTGGGTGTTTTGTGCGGGGTCTTTTGTGTAACTCAGGGTGAAATACACTGTCATACAGTTAGTCGTCTCTGCTAGGCCACTGAAGCATGAAACAGGATGTGGCTGACATGTTTCACAGTCAGCGTGCAGCTTTTGAACTCGTGCATTCTTCTGATTGGCTCACATCTTTGCAAACCGTGATAAACCCAGCCTAAATCACATTGTCATCTGATTCAGGCTTTAATTCTTGAAGTGATGTTAATTTGAAAAAAAATTTATAGACCCCTTCTGTTCTTCACCCCTATAATGAGCTGTTATTGCAACCTGTTCACGGAAATGACAGTGCATGATTAGAATCTGTCACGAGAAACCACTGTATTCTGTTCATTGCTCATAGGTGAATTCAAGTCAAAATGCCTATATGTACTCAGAATATGTTGTGTAATAACCTGCACCTGTGCTGCAGAGTAAAAGTGACATAAGTCGACTTTGTAGTAGAATAAATTCATATCTCTACGTCTTCCTCTTTCCATGAACAGTCAAAATAGTTCTGAATGGTACTTTCCACCACGCCCTGCTTGATTTTTGTCTTCAATCTGTCATTGCTGCCTTCAGCCTCCACCTTCCACCGTCCACAGAGAGTTTCAGACAGCTCACCACATCTCATGCACACACACACACACACACACACACACAAACACACGCACGCTCTGTCACACTTCAAAATTACTTGATCACCACTCAGTTCCTGACTCGTCTTCTTGTTTGGCTGCACAAACTTTATCTGCTGCTCTTGACTTCGGTGAGTTGTTCACAATTTACTTCCTTTTTTTTAATATTTCTTAACAATTGTTTAGCACATTTTTGTCTAAATACTTCAAATACTCTAAATACTTCTCTACAATTAAAACTCCAAATGCATAATCTTAATATTACACCTTTCACATTTCAAACACTTGAACCATTACTTAACATACCGTACATGTGAAATGGTTTTATAATTACAATGTTGCAGGCATTAATTTACCACTATGGTCAGTTGCCCTCATACCTTTCAGCTCTAATCGTGTGTTCAGTGCACTTACTTCATTTCCTATTAGTATTTTAAAACTTGATTTTGCAGCACTTAATGTATGATCTTAGTAAAAAAAAAGTGTTCTTCAACACTGATGCTTAATTATAATTTTGACAGGAAACCAGCGATGGTGCGAGCGCTCTGCTAGTTTCCTGTCATTGCAACGCATGCATGCAGAGATAAAGGCGACACAGACATTTTGTTATATCTCCAGAAAACGTATGTATATTAATATTTTTCTCCAACATGATTTGTGTAGTATTGAAGCATTATTTGCAATGTGTTTTCATTAACTTTACTTTTTTTCTAGATCCTGAATGTAAATTTGTCAGAGTTAACGGCAAAAACCAGCCTTGAACTGGAACACCAAGCCAGTGGGATTTTTCTACTTAACAGGGAACTTTCTAAAGAGGTACAGTACATTTCTGATTCCAGTCTGATTTAGTATTCCGGGATTAAGAGTTTGTTAAAACTCACAGGATTTTGGTTCACACTCTCTGCATAATATGTGTGTCAACCTGATTTTAGTTTGTCACAGGAGAAACTAGGTTTCACAAAACTTATATACAGCAGAAACATATATAAAGATCTCGATTTTTGTGGGATAGTCTTATCCTGCTTTTACATGCAGCATTGTTTTAAGACAGCCGACAACAGTGTGGCAACCAAATATGAGCAATAACTCATAAAACCTCTTTTCAAGTCCAAAAGTCTATTGTTTTAGAAGAGTTGTTCTACAGTTTAGGAAATGTTTTTGTACATATTGTTATTTTGTTAATGTGCTCAACACCAGGCATCTGTTGTACTTCTGTCAGTCCTTCACTTGCAACTCTCTCTGAGGTTTCTACGTTTTTTTGGGAAGTTTTTCCTCACTCAAGTCGAGGGTTTAGGACAAAGAATGTCGCACTTTGTTAAGCCCTACGAGGCAAATTTGAATTTGTGAATATGGGCTATACAAATATAATTTGATTGATTGAAATATGCTCTACAAAACATTAGATGGTAAGCATTCCAATGAGATGGCTCCTGCTAAACCGTTAATAGTGCAGTTGTGAAAATACAAATGACTCTTTCAACAATAAGCAAAAAAGCAAATGAGATCAGTTTGCAAAGTGTCTATTTCTTTAGGAGACAGTCTCACAAAAACAACAAATCTTTGAATTGATGAAATCCAAGCACTGAATATGTGACACATTAACTCAGTCAACCTTTTTTTCTGTCTTCATTACAGGCATGGCGGATGATTACCGACAATCCACTGTGAATATCATGATCCTTTCTTTCTTCCTAGTAGCCCTGCTTTTATTACTGTTCTTCTTCTACAAAAAGATGAACCAGGAGAATGATGGAGAATACACCATCCAGCGCATGGTGCTTAAGGAAGGAGGGATCAGGGACCAGACGAGGGTCGCAGGAATAGCTCTGGGGACACGTGTCAGAGCCCGACTGTGTCCTGGCAGTGATTCATATGAGGAAGGGGAGGAAATGCAGGAGGTCAGAGATGAGGAGGGACAGGTGGAGGAGGGGGGTAGCCAGGGGAGTTACAGCGAGGGGAGCAGCCAGGAGGAGGAGGAGGATAATGAGGAGCAGGGAAAAGGAGATAACACCTCACATGATTCCTCGAGCTCAGAGGGTTTGAAGGCAGGGGAGCAAACCAGACTGACGGATCAGCCAGAGGCAAATGTGGAGATGGAGGGGAAAAGGGAGGAAGTGGCAAGTAGAGGAGAGGAAAGAGGAGGGTCTGGATTGCTGATCGACCTGAAGCAGTTTTCTGGAAGTGCGATCTGGTCTGAAGAGAAGGGGATGGAGAGGGAGGTGACTTCTCTGTGAGCTCAGAAGAAGAAGGTGCACTGACCAAAGAAAATCATTTACCAGCTTAAAGGATATTTCAGTTTGTACCCCACAAATGAATCAAGTTTTTTTCCAATTACAGTTCAACTGAGTTAATATAGCTTATTCATTTTTAATTTGAACAAACCTAATTCATTTGCGTGTTACCAATTGAAGTAGCCTATTTCTCTTTAACTGGGTAAGCAATTTTGGATGTAGTAGAAATGCTGATCCTTGTGTGGTTTTCTAGAAATAATGATAATAAATACTGGAATCACTCTGTAAAACATCCACTATGAGTATTTTTTTAATTACAATAAAGCCCTGGTATTATTACTTCCTGCTGTAGCACAATACAAAGCTGACTGGTGAATGAAGCTGGTATAAATGCAGACGTACACTGTTTGTTTAAGAATGTTATGTTTTATTATGTCACACTGATTCAGTTAAGAAATCAGATTTTCTATTATTTTGTCAACCATCTATATGTGGTAAATTTTGGAGTGTAACATATTTTCAATTGTTTAAAAATGTTTTTTGAGAATAAAAACAGAAGAATACATACAGACTTCAACATGTTTTTCTTTTACTTAAAATGATATTGACACGATCAATTGCTTATGTGACAGAACATTGATAGGCAACTTTATTGATAATTGATTATTATTTTTTATTTATTTCTTTAATAAGAAATTGGAAAAAGTAAATGGTTCCAGGAATCATATATTGACTCTACAGCTGACTGTATCATTATATGTTTATGCATATAATAAATGTACAATTAAATAATTCCAACAACAAATGTCACTATGAACTGAAAGTGGCATCAACTTACAGGTAAACAATTGTGGTTATGGCCGAGCTGTTTAATGATATTCTAGTGAGATTTACTGTAGTTAAGGTAACTAGTACACATCTTACATTCTTTAGTATTATACGCTAGATGTATTTGAAGTAACAAAGGTAAAAGCACAAATCTATTATTTTTTATATTATATATTTACTGTTATTTTATCACAGATGCATTTTCACATGAAGAATACTTCAAAGTCGAAAGAAAGTTGAGGTGGATTTGATCGACTATACTTTTTAAAATCTATGATGAGGCATCACACTATATATAAGTTTATCATATAGTGTAGTATATGTAAAACCACACTCTGCAATGCAACTGGTGATTTCATAGTTTATAAATAAATGTTGCGGTAAAATGTAGAGCACTGTTAATGAACGAAAATAACAGACAGACATTATGGATCTGCTGAAAATATGAATTTACCTTTTTTTGAGGGCAATGTTTACTCTAAACACCATAAATTGTATTTAGAAAGTGTATAACAGCACAACAACAAAAAACTACAGTGACAACATAATCAACTAGTGACATTTGTCCTCAGTATGAACCAATGGGGATGTAGCTCAGTGGTAGAGCGCATGCTTCGCATGTATGAGGTCCCGGGTTCAATCCCCGGCATCTCCACCACTTTTATTTTTAAATTAAATTCACACCACGACAGGTGTTTGTCATGTAAACGTGTTCAACTGTTTTAACTGATGTGATTAATACATTTAATACACTCGTATTTCAACGCGTCTCTACGTGTGTGTGACATGAGAGTCCCTCCTTATTGGCCGGACGGGGCCCTGGCTCCAACCTGATTGGATGTCGGAGGCGGCAGAGGCGTGGGCGTGTTCGCGCACGCGGGTGTCACAGATTTTCTATTTTTCCGCCGGTTGAATAATTTCCAGCTGTGACGAGAGGAGCCGTCGGTGTGGAGGAGCCATCAGACACAAAGATGGAGCCGAGGAGGAGCAGGGAGGTTCACCTGGAGTGAAGCAGCCTCTCAGATGGATCATTAAAACCCCGGAGCCGATCAAACCCGGTAAATACCCGTCTGATCCTCACACCCCTCATTCGGCCTAACGTGTAAATATGTGCACGATCTGTCACAGTAACCTGCTTCACCACCCCGAGCACCAGAGTTGCGTCCTCTCAGCCTAACTTGATTGTTGCCGGAGACATGATTTCAGTCCACGTCACTCATCTGCATAGGGACTAAGATGCAACCATCCTGCGAGGCTGTGTTTTTCTTATCGCCCAGAAACGCTCTCTGTGCTCGGCTTGTGATCAGGGGATCCACTTACTGCTGCACATCCGAAACTACAAACATGGAAGGTACAGTTTGCATGTAGTGTCATCCCTCGCCCCCCCCTCACAATATATATATATATATTTATATATATATATTTATATCCAGAGATAGGAGACACATCTGGGTTGAAAACTGTCCAAGATGGATGCAGCGCCGCTGTGCGCACGGATGCACGGCGGAGCGGCAGCAGGGGATCTGTAAAAAAAAAAACAAGCCCATCACTCATCACACATCAACATCATCGTTTTTTTTTTTCTCGCATCCGCAGGAGTAGGATGTTACTAGCGTCCGCCGTTGTGGTCTGGGAATGGCTGAACGAGCACGGACGCTGGCGGCCCTACAGCCCGGCTGTCTGTCACCACATCGAGGCAGTCATCCGGAGCGACCCGCGCTGTGGTAGCGTCGTCCTCGGCCAGGTGGACTCTCGCCTCTCGCCCTACATCATCGATTTGCATTCCATGCACCAGTTCCGACAAGACACAGGTGAGGAGGAGGAGGAGGGAGGACACGGGAGGAGAGGGGAGGGGAGGCAGAGACACCCGGTGGAGGATGCTACGGTGCAGCCAGGGCCTCGGGTGGAGGCCTTTTATTATTATTATTGCTCATGTGTGATTTATCTCGTCTGCTCCAGATGTTGGAGGTTTTTTTTGCTGCAAAGTGGCCTCCAACATCTGCAGGGTTCAAATTCTAATGTGCAATAGGATCCAAAATATCACAATATGTCCATGTTTTATGCAAACATGATTTAAGGACAGGGATGTTTTGCTGCACATCTGTTGTGTGCGTGTGTGTGTGTCACATAGGACACAGTAACAGCTGAAGTGTCCAGTCATACTCTCACACTCACACACACTGTAGACACTTAACTTCGGCACGTCCATTTAAACCACTATAACCACTTCTGTATTTTTATAAGAGCATATGGACATGAGGGATGATCCATCACAAGAGGCTGTGACTCAGGAGGTAGAGCGGGTAGCCCACTAAACAGAGGGTCGGCTGTTTGATCACATTCGCCCCCATTCTGCAAGACACTGAACCCCACCTTGCCCCTGATGGCGGTGGCAGCAGTGTGAAGTATGACAGAGAAAGTGCTGCATATATGTGTGAATGCTTGAAATACTGTAAAGCAGGTTCAGGGCTATATTTACAGACCAAGTGAAAGCTTCATATAAGCAGGACAAAGACAAAGGCGGGGATTGTCAGTTGTCAGACGTCTAACTTTGGCAGACACACCAACACCACCCTCCTCTCTCTCTCAACGCCGGCTGACAAAAGCCTTTGTGCAGTTTGTTTTCCGAACCCAGCAGAGGCTGAAACTATGTGGGAGGCAGGCCGGGTGCCCCCCCCCCAAGTCTAAATAGGAGACAAGGGGGGGAGTGAGGAATTTCAGGAGTCTGAGGTCAGTGAGGAAATGGGGTCGACGGGAGCAGCTTTTGTGAATGAACTCCCCTGTTGTCTGGTGTAAAGCGGTCACACGTACTGTATGGGTGAGAGGCTGGCTGGTTTTTGTAATGCATGGGTGGGGTAGTGGACCTATACCTACCTGGCAGCCACAGGCCCGGGAGCAGGAGGGGTCATGAGGCCCTCGGGCCGGCAACACAGCATGACGTTGGCTGTTAATATGCAGTTAAAAGACACAAAATGGCCACAAAGAGATGCAAAATAGTCTCAAAGAAAAGGCCAACCAACCACAAAGGGATGAAAAATGACCGTAAAGAGACACAAACTTTTGCCTGAGGGAGTGTTTTTATCTGTCCGTGAAATTTTTCTTATAATCCCTCCATGGCTTTCATCGCTGCTTATTAAAGAAAAGAGAAATAATACATATTGAAATGTAAATTTCTTTTTACACTTGTGCCTATATCTGGCTCCTCCTGAAGACAGAATTTGACAGTGGAAGGTTTTGGAAGTGGAGTGTCTCTTGGACAGCCTGGGAAAGCAAACACAGGCAGCTTTGGTTCGGATCAAGGCTGCCAGCCAATCAGAAATCAGAACACCGTGTGCTGTTACCAGGGGCAACCTGTTTGCCCAAATTCCTAGCAAGCAAACGCAGACATGTTGAATTTGTTAGGGTTGTAATCTACTTGTCCACAGTAAATAGTGTAAACCTCCACTCACATCTACCTCTCATCATAGAGCATCTTTATTACTGGTCAAGGAGCTTTAAACTTTATATCTACAGTAAAAGTGTGTAGAAATCTGCAGAGCTGCATTTACAGTCTTCATAATGTGCATGAAACCTTCACTTATGTCGTGACCTCTGACCTCTGCCTCAGGTACCCTTCGACCGGTACGACGTAGCTTCTACGACCCCACCTCAGCGCCAGGCCAGGGCTGGTTGTGGGAGTGGGAGAACGACACTGGCAGTTGGACGGCGTACGACACGGACGTGGGCATCGCCATCCAGGCGGCACGAGATCGTCAGCAGCCCTGGCTGGACCTGGCGCCGCTGGGTTTCTGCTACCTCATTGACTTCGAAAGCATGACCCAAATCAACGGGCAGACGCAACGCTGCCGGCGCATCCAGCGTCGCTCCGACCTGGCTTACCCGCTGGTGTCAGGGCCCCTGCCCAAGTCCCACCACGCCTGGGGACCGGCGTCGATGCCCAGCCACGGAGGACTGCTCGGTGTGGACGTGTCTGGGGTGGGCATGGGGCTCAGGGTGAGCAGCAGCGGGAACGGGAGTGCGTACCCCAGCGGCGCTCTCCCTGCGTCAGCCATCACCTCTCTGGGACAGCCCTGCGCCTGTCAGCAGTGTATGCTGGTGCTGAGTGTCAAAGCAGGCACCATGTCAACCACTCACACTCTGGGTCGAAGACCGCCACTGACCAAACCACCCAGTCCCAAATTCAGCAGTCACCCTGTTCCAGGAGGGTCGTATTCACTGACCCTTCCTCGGCCACCGTCCCTGTCCCGATCACTTTCCCCAAACAGGACGTCTATAGTTGGGGCGACAGGTGGCTTCAGTGTGGGTGGTATGGGTGGGCCTGGAGGTGTGAGTATCGTCGGGGGCAGCGGCATCAGCAATGCCAACTACGGCTTTGGAGGAGGCTTCACTCACTCTCTTTCCCTCCTCGGCTCGGCCACCGCAGCCCTCTCCATCTCCTCCACCCGGCCCCCTCCTCCACCTCTGCCCCCACCCCCGCCGCCTCCTCCTCCACCAGGCACCTTGTCCTCATCCATCGCCACCTCTGCCCCTCATCCTTCCACCTCCCTCTCCATTTCCTGTCCTGGCCCCGCAGCGCCCACTGCGGGCCCCGCACTCATCTCTACGGCTGCCTCCACGTGCACGCCCTCGCCTTCTGCCCGCGTCCTGGGCCCAGTGTCTACGTCCGGTGCTGCTGCCTGCGCGGCGCCTCTGCCGCCCCGGTCCAGCCTAGCGGGGCTGAGCCGACCTGCACTGCAGCGTATCGCCATGGCTCAGTCACGTGCCCTCATTGCCTCTGGGTGAGTAGACGACCGCTGCCGTCACATTGTCACTCAAAATATTCTCGTACAACCCAAACGTTTCTGTTCTCCAACAGATGACAAAAACGTACATTCTGACAAAAGTCACATGGAATCAGAAAAGTTCAGTCTTTCAATTTAGCTCCAAAAAAACCCTCTTTTTTCCTTGCAAATCATAGACTGTAAATAAAGATGGACGACACATCTACACTTCCTTCCACTGTGAAAAAATTAAGCCAAATAATTCTGGGATAAGAGCACAGCCATCTTGCACTTTTGACACATCTTACACATTCATCATTTGGACCAATCACGAGACAGTCTCAGCTGTCAATCATGATGTTTCACCCCATCTTTATAACATCAAATAACTAACTAAAACCTATTTACTTTGACTATTTAGTTTGGTCCAAGTTCCATCCACTAACATGAAGGAGGGATGGTTTATGACCTATATTGTAGCCATCCACTGGGGGGCGATCGAGATGAATCGGCTTCACTCATTAGGAGCTGTCATGTCGTCCATCTTTATTTACATTTGCAAATGAATGAACAGGCTTGTATATAGACAGGTGTGATATGAAGGCAGTGACGTTACCTGTAAACTGTAAATATCCAAATATTAATTTGCTGCTTTTGAAAATAACAGTACCAGTTGTTAAGCAAATTACATAAATCATACAACATGTATTCTGCACTTTTTGATGGGAAAGTTTAGCTAAAATTTATAATTCAAATCTTCGCAGTGATCACATCCCGTATCAATTTGCTGTATACACTAATCGGGGTGCGTTGGAAAAAAGGACAGGGATTTCTCATGTGTTGGAAGGCCTCATTACACAGTGTGACATTAGTGCTCATTAGCGATTGTGAGCCTTTAATCTTTGTGACAAAGTCCACTGAATTCATTCTTTTCAACGGAGAAACAATGACGAGCTTTCACAGTGAAGTCGAACAAGTGTTTCACACATTCCACACATTTGTCATGCAGCAAATTACTTCATCAACACACACACAACTGTGCACATGCAGTTGACTTATAAAGTAGTTAGTATACAGTTTTCACCAAACAGTCAGGATGGTGGGGAATCAGAATGGCCTGGGAACACTTGGAACTGGTAACCATAGCAACCAATGTGGACCAGTGACGATAGAAAGCAGGTTTATGGAGTAGTTTGAATAACTTTGCTGATTGCTGTTGGTTTGACCCTGACCACATCTGGAATGCATGCTGGATACACCGGGAACACATCTGGGGTTATTCAGATTTCTGTAAACAAATGGTTGATTTATTTAGGATTTTTTTTATCAGTGCTCCTCCTGTGCTGTCGACTCAGTGCTCCTCAGGTGGTGTCGGAACAATCTGAGAAAATTTGGGGAAGAGACTGGGAAAATCCATGTGAACGCCACCTAAAGCCCTGCAAAAATGTTGCTCAACTGGGATGGGACAGAATTAGATTTTTTCTCAGTACAAGCCTTCCTTATACTTTCACTTTTAGCTTAGAGCTTGGCAATAGCTCCTTGAGTAGAGAAAGAAAAAGATTAGCATATTAAAGCCACTCATTGAAAACACCCCCGGGGCTCATTCACATGGATGTTTCATTGACGTAGGAAAAGTCTTTTGTTCAGTAGTTACATTTTGAAATATAAAATGTTTGTATATTTACAAATTATGGATTTGTTGGTGACATTGAGAACGTAAATCATAAAATGTATTGTTATATTTTAAAAAAACACCTCAGGAACACATTTTTACTTAGAGCAGATTAATTGTCTTTTGACATATCTGCAGGGTGACTTTTTTTTGTATTTCTGCCAAAGACTAGTTTTAAACAGTTGTCAGCATCAGTGAAGGTAAATAAGCGAGGCCAGTCTCAGTGTGCGGGTGTCGTCACCAGAGGGCGCTGGTTTGTAAGAGGTTTGTGGCTCGGTGAACAAGGACGCAGCTGGTTCTTCATTATTTTATCACAACTCTCTGTTTTGCAGCTGGCGGCGAGTTTTTGTGAGCGTGTTACGAATGTTAACGTCTCGATTTCATCATATTCCAATTACAGCCTCCTCACGATCGTTGCGTCTCGCTGAAACTCTTTTTTTCTATCTGGGACGCTTACTTATTTGTTTCCAGCCTCAAATATAAAAGAGAAGAATAGTAAAGCAAGGTCTTGTGTATCCCACATTGTTCAAACACACACAGAGTCACTGAAGAGTCTTAATGAATTTTGGCTGCTTGTACTGTGAACCAACACTTCCTGTAAAAAGACTATGTGCTCTGAATCCTCACATTAGTGAAGACGACCTCCACACCAGCTAATCCTCATATAAATACTGACAAGCACAGGCTTAATGTCACTGCTCTGGTAATCTGAGTTGTGTGACTGACCCGTTCTTTCGGCAAATCAGGTGAGAGTCCTCCTCCCTCCAGCAGATGGTCACACCTGCTGCTGCGGTAAAACCCCGTCATGTCACAGATGAAGAGCTCCACGTCATGGAGCTGATGAACCCTGTGGTAGTTTTATCATATGATGTGGGTAACTAGGCTCAGATTTAAAGGTCACACTAGCAAGTACTCGTTTCTTGAAGCGGACATTTCTGTGTTGAAAGAGTTAAATGAGTGTAGTTGTCCAAATAATTTTAAAATATGGAGAATCTGATGATTTCAAATTACCTTACATTAATTCATGTTGTTGGCCGTACCAAAAATTCCCAATTCACATATTTAATTTGACAGGTTGATATATTCTTTTAAACGTGTTTGCAAGGTGCTGGTTCTTAAATCTACAGGGGTCAGAGGTGGAAATCCTGTTTTTATTACATCAACATCTTGTGATTTCTGTGTAGCAGCATTGTGTTGGTATACAGTTGTTTCCGGAAGTTGTCTGTCAGCCTTATGGCAGCCTGGCAGTGTGACGTGGTAACCCACAGGTAATCCCTGCTGTGACGAATCTGTGGCCTGCCACTAGACTGTAGCCAACAGGTGGATTAGCTCTATAAATGAGGAAGGAGACGTGCACACAAGCAGAGGAGGAGAGAGACGGAGACACCGCTGTTAAACGTGAGGTTCGGTTAGGTTAGCAGGTGTAAAAAAAGGAAGAGTCAGAAACGACTGTTGCAACAAGTGGATATTGCTGCAGGAATATTTTCACTCATATCAGTGGTGTTTGGTGATTTTGAGAAGGAAAGATGACTGTTATCACTACGGCCAGAATGTAAGTACACACCTGCGAGAGGACAGTTGAAGTGGTGATATTAATGTAGGATTCATGTGTGTTTCCCCTCTGGATGAGCAGAGATATAGTTCAATGGTTTGATATTTTATTTAAATAAAAGCATATGAGTTTAATTTTGATTAAAATTATGTTTTGGGCTCATTGTACAAATTTATGTTGCTGCTGAAATTGCCTCCACCGAGGACGTTTATGTTTTTGTCTGCGCTTTTTATTAGTCAGTTGCTTTCCATGAAATTTGTGGAGGGGTAGGGCATAAACCAAGTAAACACTTCTGGTGTAGATTTCGATCGGGGGGGAACAGGGATTTTACATTTCACAAGGGACTGTTGGGCCCTGGAGGAGGTATATGCTCTACTGAGTGTCATTCTTGTTTGAACATGACGTGATGATATCCTCATTTTAAGTCGAAAATACTTTAATTTGTTCTTTCAAAAACTTTGAATCATAGTCCATTAATTATCAATATTTTAAAGGCTTAGGTATCGAGAAGTACAATATCAGTCACACTCTATAATTAGCAGCAAAAATACCTTGTCTGTCATGTGCTGTCATCCTAAGCTTAAGCCTCACACAGCCGGCAGTCCCACTGATAATTATGGGACAGTATGTCAACAGGTCTATTTGTTTCTCCTCATGACTCGACAAAAGCTCCTTAGACCGCTGACACTGGGTCAGCCGGCGTCTAGCTTATGCTGCGTCCGGCTGTGTGTGCACAGGTGACTCGTCAGATATTGACACCTTCAATCTGGTGCTGCTGAGTTGACCCGACCTGTTGAGTGTTTCATTTTAGCAAATAATGTATCTGAAGATTAATTCAAGTGGGTTTTTTCCTCATGTGTTTCAGTGTGCCAACAGTTCCGGTGAAGAACCTGAATGGATCTAGCCCTGTGCACCCTGCACTGGCAGGTACAAATATGGATATATAACCTATTTCCTTATTAGATTTAAATCAATCAGACATATTTACTCTATATTGGGTCTAAAATCCAGCCTTCCAGCCTTTAAGCCTATTAAAGAGGCATCTCATTGATTTATTTCCCCACAGACGACACACATAGTCACATTTGGCCCCATATTGAACTAGTATTTGAGTAAATCCACATTCACCAGGACGGTCCATATATAATTCACTCATCATGCAATGAGTAAACCTCACATCCTCCCTCTTGTGGCTACATGCAGGCATAACAGGCATCCTGATGAGCGCAGCAGGGCTTCCTGTCTGTCTGACCCGCCCGCCCAAGCTGGTGCTTCATCCTCCACCCGTCAGCAAGAGTGACATCAAGCCCGTGCCCGGTCTGGGCCACTGCTGCCGCAAGACCACCAAGAAGCAGGCCCGTAAAGGTGGGCACGATGATGAGGAAGTCTGCTTTCGCTTTTACCTGAAACGTGCATTTTGTTCACGAACAGCTGACACATTTTGTGTTTTTATTTCTCAGGCAAGACCCCCGAGGAGGTGGTGAAGCGGTACCTTCAGAAAGTTCGTAATCCTCCAGAAGAGGTGAGTTCAGCAACAACTGGCCCAAATACACACTTCAACATAGGTTTGTTAGTTATTTATTTCCACATACAGATACAAAATATATATACATGAAAAATGTCGAAGAATGTTTGCGTTCAAAAGTGTCCGTTTGTATCATGTTGGATGAGAAATAAATCTTAAACCTTCCTCACCCATCTCAGGACTGCACCATCTGCATGGAGGCCCTGGCAGGACCGTCGGGCTACAAGGGACCCGGCGTGGGCGGCATCTCCCGGGCTGAATCGGTGGGCCGCCTGGCACAGTGTGGCCACCAGTACCACCTCCAGTGCCTCGTCGCCATGTACAACAACGGCAACAAGGACGGCAGCCTGCAGTGCCCCACCTGCAAAACCATTTACGGAGTCAAGACCGGCAACCAGCCCCCGGGCAAGATGGAGTACCACGTCATCCCTCACTCACTGCCCGGCCACCCGGACTGTAAAACCATCCGGATCATTTACAACATCCCTCCTGGCATCCAGGTACATTGAGGTGCTTCTGTGATGTAAGATTATGTCTATCTTAGATATTAAATCTTGGCTCGGATGATGTGATGAGCTTTCTCTTTAGGGCCCAGAGCATCCAAATCCAGGCAAACCCTTCACCGCCCGTGGGTTCCCCAGACACTGCTACCTCCCTGACAGTGAGAAGGGACGCAGGGTAAATGAGAGAACATCTCTTTCTGATTTTATTAGTAGTATGAAGACAAAAATGCCTTGATTATGTGAAAATTACATATTTAATTTCTTCGTCCAGGTTCTGAGGCTGCTCCTGGTAGCGTGGGACCGCCGGCTCATCTTCTCCGTTGGCACGTCCAGCACCACCGGCGAGTCCGACACAGTTATCTGGAACGAGGTGCACCACAAGACGGAGTTTGGCTCAAACCTGACGGGCCACGGCTACCCTGACCCCGGCCACTTGGACAACGTCCTGGAGGAGCTCAAGGCTCAGGGCATCACCGAGGAGGAGTGTCTACCCAGAGACTGAGCCGAGACACTCAAGACACTGAAGAGACGAGACACCAGACCGGAGTCTGTAAACGCACGACACTGGAAACAGGATCCGGAGTTGGACATTTTCAAAATCTATAAAAGACTAACTTTTACCACCACAGTTTAAAAAACAAAACTCTTCACTGGAACTTTACAGAAGTAGTTTCAGCCGAATTCGAGATGAAAAATTCTCCTATGACTGCATGAGTCAGTTTTGAAACATGGGGAATCATTGTCGTCCCCTGATGCAGTAACGGTGTCAAGATCACAGATGTTATCCAGTGGGACATTTGAAGGGAAAAAATAATTTCTACTGTGAGACTTCTTATCAAGAATGTAACTAAGTCAATTTTGCTGAACTGGAGTGTTTATCACTGCGACTGCTGCTATGTGGAATTGAAGGAGATTAAAATGAAGTTGAGTTAATACACACACACCAGCCTCAAATGCTCTTATCAAACTACAAAATGCGGCCAATTAGTTGTTTTCGTCATGTTTGGTGTTCGCCTGCATGAGCAGGTGCAAAAGACTATCTCTTGTTGGGGAAGCAGCTTTGGACCAGGTGGTCCAGTCAGATTGCATCCGGTCCTCCACAGACCGGTTTATGATGAGGTAATATAGACGATGTGTACAACAGTATGTGTTGACATACTAACGTGGGCCAACATTAAAAGCATTTATACTTTATGATACGTTACGTATGCACTGTACTGTATGTGTTTTATGTGCACAAATTTGCATTAAACGTTTTTCTAAGGTTCCAACGTATCAGAACCCTACTCTGGTTTTACTCTTATTTTTTGTATTGTTGATCATGTGATTTTTATTTAATAAATGTGGCAGCATTGTACCAATGAAGGGTATTTAGCTGCAACATGCAACTTCACCACTAGATGTCACTAAATTCTACACACTGAACCTTTAAGTAATAATGTTAGCTAATATTAGCCACCACAACCTAATGCTACTGCAGCTTTTTGATCATGAGACAAAGATTGTAACATTCAATCCTTCATTTACTTTTTCAAGGACCATGATCTTTTACAAACACTCAAAGGCACTAAATAATTTTCACTAAATAAAGGGTTTAGTGTTTTCAGCTCTTTGGATCAATATCATTAAATTTGGTTTGAATATTTATGGGAAGAAAAAGTAAGATGACCACAAAGACTACTGCAGAAACTAATGACAGTACTGTAGGCTATGTAAAGCCGCTTGCATATAAAGTAAAGTGGAACTGAAGACTAGCAAAAGTACTTTTTTGTCTCTGGCTAAAGCAGATAAATATATTAATATTCTTATTATTTAATTTTAACTTAACTAAACTAAGAAATAATGCTTTTGTTAATATATTCTCACATTTGTTCTACTCAGATAGGAATAACAACATAGAGGTGGCACTACTACTGTTTTAAATGGCTTACTTTACATCTTGATACTGCATAATCCATATTGTTGTAATCTTTATTGTTACGTTGGTAAAATTGCATCAAATTCCGAAAGTTCCTGAAAGATACACTCTAGTTAGCCTTGTCGTATAGTTAAATTTTAAGGTTGCTTTAGATAACTCACATTCTACTTCTTAGACATGAGTGGCGCATGACCAGTTTATCTGTAGATTAGTCTGGCTCTTGGATTAGTAGTCTGGATTACCACTACCTTAATGAATGAAACAAATTACTGAGGAAAATACAATTATACGGAGCCCAGTAGGAAAACCCAGTCATGATGCTGAAATAGAAGAAGGTTTATAGGCAGCTGCGCTTGTTAAGTCACTGAAATAGTACGTTTTTATTTTAGATTTAATTACTTTAAGGCGTCTACTCTGTTTTCAAGGATACAGACACAACCCTGCAGAAATAATGAGTTGAGCATGAGCTCACACTGAAACAAATAATCACATTTCTGCTCTTTTGGAGGTGCAGGCCTTTTAACTGTCGGCTGAAGGCAAATGAGAAAAAACAAAATACAAAGCCTTTCACGCTAACTTTCATTCACTTTTCCCATTTCTGCACAAACAGAGCTTAACGTTTCTCTAAAGTGACAGATGTGATGGATTGGCTAAAGCTGCCAATTTGCGTTATATGACACAAACTCACCAGCCGCCTGTCAGGTTACTGAGGAGCAGATGGGGTTGAGGGTCTAATCAGACCAGAACTGAGTTAAGCCGAGCTGACATCAACTTGTGGCACTAATAAAGATGAAGTGGGTGGATAAACATGATTGTGTTGCTGCATCACCATTCCTGCTCTGCAAAGATAAATATGGAGAGGCAGAGCAGCAGCTGAGATGCTGCAGAGAAAGGGGGAACAAAGAGGGGAGAGAGAGAGAGAAAGGGAGGAGCAGACAAGAGGCAAAATGCAAATGTTATGCTAGGTTAAGGTGGCAGAGATGGGGGCAGACGGAGATCTGCGCCTTGCTGAGACTTGAATGGGGGAGGGGTCTCTTACTGGTCAGAGAGACCCTTCCTGCTGGGGTCCATTGTCTACCTCCCACTGCTATGAATAGAAAGCTGATTACAGCAGTCAGCATATTGTGCTCCACTCCAGGGTCGCCTGTGGTTTGATCACCACATGTTGCCATTTTGTCTGATAGCTCTCCTTTTATTATTTCCACCTTAAGTGTTTCACATCTTTCCAGTGAAAGGCTTTTGCTCCTTTTAGGTCCAGACTGCAGCCTGGATGTATTTTTCTGCTCTGCTACATCACGCCAGACAAAGCAAATCTCCCCTCTCCCTGCATCAAAATGACTTGTCTATTATTAAAAGCTTTTAAATGGAGCAGCGTGTTGGCTGACTACCAATTCTGGTGCCTTGTTGCCGAGGAAACGCATAACCGTTGTCTCTCTTCTCCTTTTTTCTCTCCTCCTCCCCTGGAGGCTCATATTTCAAAACTGTCAGGATTGTGGTGCGCTCACACTGCTGCATTTCAGCTAAAAGCTTTTTGTGCTGCCAGTGGTGCAGAATGGAGGGGAAAGGCGAGCGGACGGGAGTGGTTAGAGCAGAGGGGAGGGAAAATGAAGGGCCTCCCTCACCGTTGCCAAGGCAACTTGATGTCACGGTGACATCATGCACCACTAAAAGCTTTTAACCGGATTCCTCTCCTGCCTTAGGCCCCATTTTGAGTCCTCTTTCAGCAAGGCTAAGGGGAAGGGCACAGGCGTGTGTGTGCCTCCATGCATGTCTCACACCTCACACAGCTCCCAGCTCAGTAAAAGACTTTCAAATCCAGCCTCTAAAGATCCACTTTCTGCAAACACAGAGGCCAAGAGAACCATTTCAAAGAAAAAATGGCATCAGAGGATTTCAGCTACCTGATACCAGGCCACAATGAGAAACACAGACGGGCACCGAACTGGACCGACGGCGAAATGAAAGCCCTCCTCTACGTGTGGGACGAACACCACAACGAACTGAAAATGAGCAAGAGGAACGCCAAGGTTTACGAGAAGATGTCGCAGAGGTTTTTCCAGCTGACCGGGGAGCAGCGGTTCAAAGAGGAGATCAAGATGAAAATCACCAACATGTCCTTCCAGTACAGGCAAGTGCACCAGATCGGTGTCCATCCAGAGCAGTGACTCTTCACTCCAGATGTTGCATGACTATTAACGTCCCTCTTTTGCTCCCAACAGGCGGCTGAAATCCACAATTACAGAAAACGGGGAGATGCCGGACTGGCCGTACTTCAAATCCATCGAGAAGATCCTCACCAAGCCGCTGGAGAACGGGCGGGTGAGCTCTGTGGAGTTTCAGGCCTCCGCTGTGGGTCCCTCCACTTCCTCCCAGTCCACAGAGAACCTGGTGGCCCCGTCGGAGGAGGGCATAATGGGATTCCTGCCAGAGTACACAGGCTCCTCAGATGAAATGGAGATAAAGCAAGAGCTGGAGTCGTTGAGCTCCGACAGTGACAACACACAGGGATCCAGGTAATATGAAATATTAGTCTATCTATCTATTTATCTATCTGTATGTCTGTCCGTCTGTCCGTCTGCCCGTCCATCAGTTAGTCAGTCAGTCAGTCAGTCTATCTATCTAATCATCTATCTATCTATCTATCTATCTATCTATCTATCTATCTATTTATATCTCTATCTATCCATGCATCCATCCATTCATCCATCCATCCATCCAAAATGGGATGTCTAGATGCCGGAATGTGACACATGTTTCCAGTAACTAACATACATTCACAAACGTATTAATGCTATCTCTATGAAAACTACTAAGCTACTCCAGCCACTGAAGAAGGCCATGAAGTGTGGCTGAAAGTGCAGGAAAGTTAGAAGTAGCACTGAGAAATAAAAACAAGTTCTGCACAATAAATAGCAGACTGTGGTGCTAAAATTAAAATAGCTGTGGAGAATGGTATGATAATGTTCAGGCTGACTCAGTAAACTGTTACAGATGGCTCGGATCAAATTTATTCATTTTATGTCTCTTAAGACTATTTTAAAACTAAGTAATCAAACAGCTTTTGGGAAACAACAGGAAATATGAAGGGGAAATACCAGATTTTATCTTGTCTTGTTGATACTGTATTACATCAACAAACAAAATGTGTGCTTCTCTAAGCTCTCTTTCACTGACACTTAATTGAATCACCTTGAATTGAATATAAAACTTGACTCCCTTAAAGTCAAAAGCTGCTTTTTAATCCAAGCTAGGTCTGTTAGCTTTGTAGCTGGAGAATGTTTCCTCCCTAAAGCTGGAATTAGGTGCTGCCTCACCGAATTGAAAAAAAAACGTAATAACTGTGGCATAAGGGTTAGGGTTAGGGTTAGGGTTATCCAATGGTTATCTTCAGCTAGATTTGGTGCTCCACGACCAGCTATAGGCAGTTGACTAGTTCGGTATTGAGCGTTAACCTTTGTACTTGGTCAACAGCACATCTTACATGCTGTCTTCCTTGAAATCATAAAAACATATGAAATAACAATACTTTTTTGATGAGGTTGAAAAACCTTTGTTTGAAAACAAAGGTTATCTGGTCAGATGCTAGTCTTAAATAAAATGTTAACTGCATTTACATTCTAGCTTTTGTAAACCAGTATATAAATCAATGCCAATTAAATCCCTTGATTCGGTATTCAACATTGCTTTAAAAAAAACTTTTATTCTACTCTAGTTTTATGACTTTCGGCTTTGAGAGAAAGTTGTTGGTGTTCACAAACTGCAGAATAGACGCTGGCTAAAGACTCTTGGGTTTAAAAATTGATTTTGAGGCCATTTCCTCCCCGTCTTTCTGTTCTCCAGCTCCCATCCTATTTCAGTGAAGAAGAGGCACGCCAACAAGCCTCTTTCCATGAAGAGGAAGAAGCTGCAGTTAATGCAGGCCATGCTGCAGCAACAAAGGCGGTCGAGCCGAGCCATCGAGGAGACGTGCAGGGAGGTCCGTCGAGCCATGCACCAACAGAACCTCCTCCAGGTGCAGTGTCTGCAGCTGCAGGAGCGTATGATGAACCTCCTGGAGAAGTTGATCCAGCCGCCCTCTGCCACGTCATGGGTTCAGAGTGGAAACCAGGACCCAGGGAACCCATGAAGCATGTAGGTTATGGTTACTGGGTGAGATCCTGCCACGCCAAAAGCCTCTCGGACACAAAAATAAAGCATATTTATTTTTGATTTTGCCTCAACGTTGAACAGAGAGGAACAACAACATGCACTTTTGATTTCTAGAGGCGTGCTCAGCCTGAATGTCATTAATGAAAGTCAAGGACACTTGTAGCAGATCATTCTTGAGAATTTGCAACCATTAAAAACGCTGTGGTGAAAACAACAAAGAAAAAACAGACCTATCTTATCACTTCAGTTTTTCCTTTCAATGTGCCAAGATAATTGCAAGTTGGGGCGGTTTGATGCCAAAACAGGACAATTTGTGATGAAGCAGAAATTGAGGCAATAATGCCTGTTGTGCTGTAGGGGATTGTCAGCAAATAGCATCGCAATCAAGACAACGTGCATCAGATTCCATGTTAGGGGGCATTTTATAGCTCTTAGATATGTCCTTTTTGTGCTCAATAGCAGAACAGTCAGTAATAACAAAAACACTCCGGCCTACAGTCTCCTGCAGAAGAGACGTAATTGTGTTTTGATTCTACAGTGGCCGTTGATGTAGCTCCATAGAAAAGACAGGTGCCCTGTAGAGTGGTAACATCCAGATACACAAAAAAAAAAAACTATTCCAAGGTCAAGAACATTTATATGTGATGAATAAAATAAATCCTTTTCAAATCCAGCAACTTCGGATTACCGTGTGTGTCATTGTGACCCGATACAGACTTTTGGGTATGTGTGCTTTTAGGATTTGACACATGCTGATGTCATGACAGAGACAGAATAACACGTTTTCTTTTCTCTTCATATGTTAAGATGACTTGGTCTCGTTTTGCATTTCTGCTGAATAAAAACAACTCATAATCCGGCCATGATTTCGTGTGTCTCACTGTAAATTCACCTCAGCATATCTGTTTCTGCAGCGTGATTATTGACATGCAAAAATACACAGAAGGACGAGGAGCGATAGAACTGAAATGTTAAGGTCTTTGCCTTCCAGCCTATTTTAAGAGGATTTGGAGAAACTAGGGATTAAATTGGTTCCATCGCACACCACACCAACTCCATGGAAGCCACCGCTTCAAGAAAAAGGAATAATGCAACTCAGTTTTTTTACCCCAAAATATAAACACCAATCTTGCAGCCTGTGATGGGACACTACACTCACATCAATGATTAATGAAACAAAGTGCAACCTGTCGTCATGGTGCTGCACGAGTTCAATCAATAATCAATAATCCTATTGTCTCATGACGTATTCTCTGTTTGCCGCAAATGTGTTGGCTGCACGCCTGTAATAAAGTCATGTGACTCGGCGTGCAGCCGTTGCAGCCCTTTGACCACAGAGGTAATGTTTACACACCTTCCTCCAAGGACACAGGAGGAAACACACATGTGGAGGTGGAGTGGATTAATAGCAAAATTATACTGGTAAGATTTTTACATTATTTATTATGTATATTTTTAAATTATACTTATTGAGAGTATATAATATTTGGGCATTATTATTATTATTATTAATCCGGTGTGTTGTGCATTTTTTTTATGTAAAGTGCTTCCTTGTGATATGTCAATGTCAACTTTATTAGTATAGCACATTTGTAAATATATCATAATGATGATAAAATAAAATCTTTAACAAAGATTTGAAGCATGAAACGAGTAAAGTGTAGTTTAAAATCACACGTTTCTATATTTAAGCAAGGATATATAAACAAATAGAAATAATACATACAATATAAAAATAATATATCATATAAACACATTAAATACGCAGAATGTGTCTCAGGCTTTTAAATTTCACTTCAGCACAAAAAGAAAACAAAAGCCTGCCAACTGTCAGACACGCGTCAGCCAATAGCGTCACTGCGATCGTTTGAATATGGGCGCGGTGATTGGCCAGCGCCCCGCCACGTCACGTCCCGGAGTCGTTACGCTGTCATGGTTACAGTGAAAGACGCTTTGTGGTCTCGGCGGCGGGAGGCGGAGCCACGTGGACGGAACCTCCGCGGAGTAAAACAATAGTTTAAACTAACTATTAGAGAAAAACACGCGTAATGCGGGGACATGTAAACGTGAGGACTCTTTTAAACGCGGAAGTGAAGCGTGGAGAGTTTTTTTTAAGGGAAGTTTTCGCCGCTGGGGAGAAAAGGTAGTTGGGAAATTTAACGTGCGGTAGTTTGGGACAAAAGTGGCGCAGCGTCGTTTTACCGGTTGGACGTTTTTTACACCTGAGTTTGAAATACAAGCGGCGCCGCCCCCGCGATTCTTCACCTGGTTCCTGGTTTTCCAAAAACAACAGCAGTTGTGGTGAATGGAAACCTGGAGCGATTTGAAACTGCGGTGAGTCAAAGTGTTGTTGGTGAGAGAGGAGGCAGCTGGGACCAGGTCTGTGGGGAGTGGGCGAGTGGGGGGGGGGGAGCTGCGTGTGACAGATAATCGCTTAAATCAGATTGATGTTAATGTTCTATTTAGCGTTTAGGTTAAACAATTAGAGGAAACAATTCATTTCCATAAGGTCTGTGTTATTATTATTTTTTTTTATATCCCCAATATTTACCTTTTTATAATTCATCCATAAAGTGAATTTATGGGGCTTTGCATTTAGATTTGTTATGTAGGTGTATTCTGTAATTTTTATTTCACCAAATTGCTCTAAAACCATATGTATTATTAGTGTTCAAGTATTATGATATAATCCTTTAATAGTACCACAATTTGGGAACTTTTGCATTTTAGAGCAGCAAAGGGGATAGTAAAAATAGAAGCATCAGGAAGAGTAACAACATACCATATAAACATAAAGAAAATTATTTATGCAGTGTAAACAGAACATACAATATAATCATTCAACAGAAATTTTGATAAATAAGTAAACATTCAATATAAACTCAGGAATTATAAAAGATAGCAATAATATATACAAAAATGATACAAAATGAGTATCGCTCAGTTAGAATAGTTAAACCTGAGTGAGATATATCAGATTTAAGTGTGCTCAAAAGTGTTTAATGAAAACTATTGAGATCTAGAACAAATAGTCCATTTATCAGTTCATTATTTGACAGGAACTTGTTTTTGTTGATTGACTGTTTAAGTTAAAGATAAGTTAAGATAAGAAATTAGCAGGTGCCAATATGGGTTTTTGCATTTTATAGACCAAATAATGAACGGGTGGTCAGACAATGGTCTGAATTGTCAGTTTTTATATCACTATTAACTCAGGGTTTAGAATAATTGAAAACTTAAATATTCAGTTGCATCCCTGGTTTAAAGCAAATTAATGTTTGATCACAACAGGTCACTGTTGATAGGTGATGAGCAAGTGAATTATTCCTTCATCTGAGTGATCATATGTTTTGTGTAGTTCGGTGAACTGCAACACATTTTTAACTTTGTTTCTCACAATTTTTTTGTTGTGTCCACTTTGTGTAACTGTAGGATGACACCCACACAATAGTGTTGGCAACCTGCAAGTGTTTCGGTTCCCACACACTGGATCTCACAGCCCCCGACAACAAAGATGAGGATACAGGGACAGCCTGAGGGCGCAAGGAGGCGTCTGGATTTAAATGCACTCGGTGAGCTCAGGGGAGTGGAGATCATCCGTGGTCGAGCAGGATATGGTTTTACTATTACTGGACAGAGGCCATGTTTGTTGAGTGGCATCCTGGAGGGAAGTCCTGCTGACCTGGTGGGACTCAAACAAGGGGATCGCATCATGGCAATCAACGGAACAGACGTGTCCGCTGCTTTGCATGAGACTGTTGTGCAGCTGATTGGCAGCTGCAAAGGACCGTTGCGGTTGGTGGTGCATGCTGACAGCAGGATAATGGGGAACCCCATCCTTCATGATGAAAAATTTGGGATTGGCAATAAAGGGGGGTTTTACCAAAAGGCTGGTGTTCTTCGCACTATCTCTCACGATTCAAGCAATTCCTCCTTTAACGCGAGTCACGCTGTCACCCCTAAACAGAGGCCTGTGTCTGAGCCCGACATGTCTCAGTGGTCCCAGCAGTGGAGTATGGTAACTGAGCAACCCAAGGAGGAAACGTCCAGCGTGGGGTACTCAGACTCTGTGTTTACAGACCCAGAGGACGTCAGCCCAGACTGGGGTATTTTAAACATGACCTTGGTGGTCGGCTACCTGAGCTCCACAGAGCTGATTTTGAACACTACAGAATCAGAGGAGGACTGTTTAAAGGCCATTCGGGAGCGAATACGACAGTTGGGAACAGAGCAGGATACCCACACTCTGGTGTTGATGAAAATTATGTTTGACTGCATCCGTCTTTGTGACGACACAGGAGCTGTCTTGGCAGCCCTCCCCGCTGAGAACCTCGTCTTAGGGGCTGTGTGTGCTGAAGACCCTCGGTTCTTTTGCCTGGTCACTACAGCACATATAATAGATGGCCATGTACCAGAGGATGGTCCTCTTCGGGCCTCCTGCCATGTGTTCTTTATGGACCCAGAGCTGGGAAGCCACGAGGACCACAAAGGGATCGCTGGACGCTTTGGCTTTGACTGCACTCCAGATCCAGATGCCGTGGGCTGCCTGGAATTCCCTCAGACTCCCCCCGATGTTCTTCACTTTGTCACTGTCCTGTATAGTGACATGGGAGAGCCCGTGGAGAGGCTCAGAGGAAAACTGGACACGGAGGCTCAGCAGCAAGCCAAGGCGAATGGCAGCACTGACAAACAAGGCAGCGCCAGCAGCAATGGGGACAGTGGTATTGGAAATGCATCCCCCCCTGAGGAGAGAACGGATAGGGATTTCCCTCCTGCAATCCAAAACCACCCTGGGGCCCACCTCCCCAGCTGTCCTTGGGATTATCCTCCGACTGAAGACTTTACCCCAATAAACCTCCCTGAGAATGGACAAAAACTTAATCCAGACAACAGTGCCAGCACACATTCCCTTTCGGAATCTCTACCTGGTCCTGATTCCCTAACCGGCTTTTACGGAGGTCCCCCACCCAGGCTCGAATTCCAGTTCAAGCCCCCACCACCTCCTCTGCCTTTGGGTAAAAAAAACAACATCTTCGGAGAGTCCTTCAGAGGTAGCCAAAGGTGGTTCTCTAAGCAGAAGTGGCCTAAAGCCCCGAATGATGACCCTGAGCCTCCGGTGATGCTCACCACTAGCTGTTCCTCGTGCATTAACCTCAGCTCAGGCACGAATAACCTGCCGCCCGCCATGCACCAGATTCCTTCAGACAGATACCAGTCGGCAGAGGTCATGATGCTGCCTCCCAGAGAGGAATGGACCAATAGGTTTCTGGAGCAGAGAGAGAAACAACGGAAAGATGGTAGCAACAAACATGTGAGTAAGCTTTGTTTACCTAACGTTTAAAAATCACACATGAAGATACTTTCCTTACTCAGGTCACATAGGTGAGCAGTGGTCTATTTCAGGGATTCCACACCTTATTTGATTATAACCGCGACTATTGATCTTATTCCGACTAAGACATTATTTAAATAACATATTTACATACGTTGCTAAAAGAATACTTCATTCATATTCCCATTTACATGTTACAGAGCATAGTTTGATTATGATGAACCACTGATCTCAATCAATTCAATCAAATATCATTAACTAGTGATATAATATAATTTCGACTGCCTGTATGAGATTTGGTGAAACAGCTTCACACATAAACAAAAAAATCTGATCCTCTCAAATGGTCTAAAAACACAGATTATTTAAAACCTGTGTATATTTTGTATTTGTGCGTATTTTATCCAGATACTACAGGATTATAAATTCTGACAAGTCTTATTTTTGCTTGTATACTTGTATCCTGAATAATTTCTTTGCCATGTGGTGGAGAGAAAACCTCATGCGAAGTGACATCAAATAGTTCCATTGTCCGAGAGCATCTGTTTCTGTACTTGGTTCGTGTCTAACACAGCGACACAGGAAGTATTAAATGTTCATGGGGACTTAGGTTTCCAGACATCGAGGGCCGGGGGTGTTAGCAAGTCTGTTTTTTGTGTCACCTCAAATCAGATACAGTTCTACTATTTCAACAGTCAATTGGTGCCAAGTGTGAATCGAACTCAGAAAGCACCTGTTGTGACTCAATGATGTCTTTGTCATGCGTGTTTTCTGTGCGTGTGTTGTGCTTCTCGTTGGCCACAAGATGTCCCCGTGTTCCCATGTAGTGCAGGAAATGAGCCGTGACATGGATGTGTTTGCAGAATCTCTGAATTAGTTTCTGTCTCTCAGCCACAGAAATGGCTCCAGTTAGCTGACATATAGTAACAGATATTTTGTACAAAGTTAAGTATTGAAGGACAATCTAAGTTATGTTCAGAGTGTGTTTGTATTTTAACAACACAAATAGTAGAAGTACCATTTACTGGAGTTTGCCTCCTTCAAAGCAAAGTTTTTAAAGTATTTTTACACCACAGCTGAATTTGTGCCTTCGTCCCCGAGCTGTTAAATCAGAAAGAGGACAATCTTGTGCAGGAAGCCAGGGAAATTACAGGGTAGAGCCCGTGTCATGCACTGGTAATTATCTGTAATTCTTCAACTCCTGTTTGAAACTTTGGACACAGCGTCCCTCATCATAAGAATAGGGGTGGCTGGTTAAACTGCATAATCATTCCCGCAATGATGGGAAGGCAGATAACCATAGTGCTTCTCTCTCTGATTTCCAATGGTAGTTTGTGACAGATGAAGTGCTTCTCGTTTGGTGCTTTGTAACTGGGCCTCACAAGTTCACATGAACCTGATGCTACCACTTGCAATTGTGTGTCATCACCCTCATAATTGTAGAAGCTCAAACAAGGAAATCCGTCAAATTTAGTAGGAACACTAACATTTCCATGCTGTCATACCTACATCTGGATTTTACACAAGTATATTGACAATAAAGTTGAATTAAATTAATGACAGTAACTTGGAGCCAGTGCTTATGACTGACTGTTCCATAAACCTTTTTAGAGGTTTGTATAAGTTTGCTACCTGTACAAGGATATCAATGTTCATGTGTGTGTTTTTGCTCATCCATCTCTCCTTTATTTTGACAGGGCTCCAGGTTTTGGGGAATGGGCGGTGCTCGTGCCTCAAAGCGCCGCTCTGCCAAACGTCTCAGCCTGGCACGGTCACTGGATGACCTTGAGGTATTCACCAAATTCTTTTCTTATTGCTAGTTTTCCCAGCATGTGAGTTATTGAGTTGTTTTAAAATAACAAACAGTGGCAGTGTAATATGTGACGTGCACCACTTTTCCCCATTTTAGAATTGACAGTTTTTTAAATCCAAGCTGACGGTCTGACAGTGTATTTCCCTTTCGGCTGGGCCTGTTTGCAGAAAGGTCGGCCAGATTCTTTAATGTGCACATTCAGGTGAACCATTGTGACCGATTCTGCTCCAATTCCAGCTCTTTTTTTAACCTTTCATTTCCGTTGCCTTGAACTCCGCATTTGCTGCTGCACTTGCGCACAGGGGGAACAACACAAAGTGGCCTTTGTGCGGGGGCCAGAGGCACGGCCCTGTTTGTTTGGTCTCGCTAATGAGCACTGCCGCGCGACTGAACATCGCCCTCGCAGTCTCTCGTATAAATGCTGCCGAGGAACTCTGCTTCTCCTGTCGTCCCTCCATTCAACGCATTACTCATACACAGCGGATTCACATTCATAAAAACGTTCCTTCATCCCATAATTGCTCCGAACGCACATGTTCAGACACTGTAACAAACCAAAAAGTGGTGTACTGTATTGCATATCCAACTATTAGTCACACACAGACACACCTGCAGACCACACATTGTACTCAAAGAGACTCGCCACAGATCTCCTCCTCGGGATTATTCCAACCCACACTATACAGCGCTATTGTTTAAAAATCTCAGGGTCTGCTGCAGATGCACAGCCACAGGATTAAAGGTGGCTATATAAAGGTACAGCCACAGAGCTCTGGCTTGCGTACAGCAGAACTTCTTTGCCTTCTTTCCTTGTTGATTTAAGGCTCAGTCATGTTGCCCCTACAAACGAAGAGATACGTCTGTTTGAAACAACGTAACCATCACTTCCCACATGTGTGCTTTATGTGTGATAAAGATTTGGACAGTAAGCCAGATAAGGGCGTGTTGTGAACGACTTTTGCTCACAAAGTCTTTGTTCAAAAAGTCCTGCCATTATTGAAAATTCTTCTTTGTGTCCTATGTATGTCTTGTTTGAACTATTGGCTTTACTGCCCCCCCGCATGATTTCCAATGGTGCTGCTCCGTTTGATCTGTTTGGTCCCTGATCCATAAACTTTAAGGAGAGGTGCACAAATATGGTCGAAATGAACGCAGAGTACGACCAGAAGGCTCCGTCCTTATCCTTATACGTATCTAACGATGAGCATAGATTTGCTTTTACCGTAATCACCAGACCACACTACATTCAGGTTCTTGTACAAAAGAGATCCAAAAATGCTTCAGATACTAAAGATACTCCCCCCTCATCCATACTGTATGTTCACATCATAGAAACGAGTCGTTAAATTGGAATGTGTTGATATTTCCACATGTTTGTGTTGGTTTGACGATGTTGTTTAATACATTCAGTTGCTATGGCGGTTGGTGTCCTAGCAGTTGCTAAGTGTAGGGAATCTATCAAAAGTTTAACATCATCCCTAACAACTTCTGCCGGCCTTGTTATGAGACATTTATTCCTGCTCTCAGTTTAGGGTGTAAGCCGTTTCCGTGGTCGATCTTTTTTCTATGGAACAAACTAACATTGGCTCCGTGGTGAGCCGGATGCTTTCACACTTGTGGTGCGTTGTGTTGACTTCTCTTTCTTTTATTTTTACACCTTGAGTTTGCTTTGTTACGCAATATTTTGTCACCTGTAATACCTGGACTTCACACCTCGACTATATCGGGACCTGCAGTGAGAAGTGAGAAGACAGGCTCAGGCTGGTCTTATAGCTTTTTAAGTGTCATCATTGTTTAAAAACAGTGGTCTTCTTCACGGCAGCATTATCAGTATTTCTGCGCATAGTCAAGTTCTGACATGTAGAATAAATGATGGAAAGGCTGAGTTTGACCAGGTGAGATAGGCTGAGTTTTGTTTACCATTTTTCTGTCTACACATCTGATCCATTTAATCTCTTCATATGTGAATTGCAAACCCCAGAGAATGTCTACATCCAATTTTGTGGACATTTTTCCGAAGCTCGATATATGTTAAGTCAAAATCCATCTGTAGGGCAAACTCATAGTGAGTACACTCTATACCTCTAGTTGCAAGGAGCCATGTTTATTACAGAGGAAGTGAAGGATGATAAAGGATTGATTCCCCTGTTCAGAGGTTTCGAATAATCAATTACAATAAGGTTTTGTACCCTCAGATTTCTGGTAGCATGTTTCCTGTCTTAAAGGAAAGTAGTGCTGGATTTTCGAGGCTCAGTAGAAAACTAAAAAGGTATAACATCAACCCATAGCATAAAAAAGCCTTTTTTGATCCCTTCAATGTTGTTATTTATTATATCCTAGATATGTCCTCAAAATGATGTACACTCTTTCTAAATCACTCCACTTCAACATTTCTCTGCTGTTATGTCTTGTACAAGTTATCAGTCAAGCTTTACCTCCTATAGGAAAGACAAGACAAGTTTCTCACGATGCACTGGACTCATCACACTGCGTCTAATCGAGAGCATTATCAAACCTGTGCCGTTTCCCACCACGTTGCACCTATACATTCCAAGAAATGACCCCATAGGGAATGTTTTATGATCGTCAAAGGCAACTAGATCCTTGCACAGCACTTAGGGTCTCATTTCAAGGGGCTTCACCCTGAGTTCACGGTCAGAGATCAGATTGTGTATTTACAAAGCAAACCAAAGCCCATTTATTGGCATTACCAATTGTGTTCTAATGGAGACTTGCATACGGTTTATACAAGGTTTGGTGGTTTATCTGAAGCAGCAGATCTGGAGAACCACTTGTCTCTAAACCATCCATCCATTATCTATACCACTTATCCCCGCAGAGAATGAGGGGCTTTAGCCAATCCCAGCTTACTTTGGGTGAGAGGTGGGGTAAAACCAGAAACTATGAAGACCTTGTGCATCAGACAGCAGAGTCTGAAAAAACTCAACTCTCAGAACTTCGCTCGTCTTGTGAAGGTTGCACTCCTCTTCAGAGAGAACGCTGAAAAGGAAACGATTAACCTACCAAACTAAAGCGCTCACCTTGAGTGACTACAAGCTTTTACATATTCAGTGATAGCAGCGCAGGAACAAACTTGACAGGTGTAAAGTGTCTGGTTTCTGCGGCGCTTTCTAGCTCGTGTGTTGTTGTGAAGGATGTTCTGAAGGACTGCTCTCATGCCAAAGAAAAACCACGATAAGCTCTCAGCCAGCGCTCGCATCTGTACTCACAAGGACACCGTGAGACTATTCCGGAGTTCACCATCAGTGCTCGGGGCAGACCCTTGTGGATAACCCCTGTACGTGGCCTCGCTGCGCGTTCTGGACGAGCCCAGCACAATTTTGGACGCGTGTGGCCGTGTTGCTCTTTCCATGGTTGGCGGTGTGCGTCACAGTGGCCGGCGCAGGAATGAGCAATGGCTTGTTGTTTTTCTTCACATTACAAAGACTCCGACACGTAGCTTTCTTGCAAACCCACGCACCCACGAGTCAGAACAGCACACACATAATCCTGTGCCTTTTGGACACATTTGGACCTGTGCTTGTCTAGTTCAATAGAGGGAGAAGCTTCTTTTTAATTCTCTGTTTGTCTTTGAGGTGACTGGTTTTTTTCCCCCTGCATCCTGCGATGAAGAGATTTCGATGTATGCTGAGCTTTTGTTGTCACGTCCCCTTATGTCTGTGCATGTTGAAGAATGTGTTGCTTTTTATGTTATTTCCACGCAGAAATGTTCTGAGCCCAACTGAAAATGCCCCCCCCCCACATCCCACCGCACCACTCCACCACCACTATGAGTCGATTCCTTCCTCCCCCTTGTTACCAGCTCCAAACTGATGCTTTGCAATTTTACAGAGATGACACCATTGGCTGGATGCTGTGTCTGTGTTCACACTGACTCTGTCCTCTGATGTGCTGCTGCATGTGAAAACATCTGTTAACGTGAGGGCACACTGTTTTATTCAGGCGTACTCTCAGTGTCTGCTGGGAAATTTTGGGCACCTCTTCTTCTTCTTTTTTTTTTGCTCCATTAGTGTGAAGTTTCTCCTTTCAGGTGTGGAGACATTAGCAGCTCTCGTTTGCACGCCTGTGGGTAATAGATCTATCCTGTGGGCGTTTCAGAAAGGCATGAAGACACAGAGGCGGGGAGGGAGGTAAACAGAGAGGAAAGGAGGAGGAATTTACAGCAACGAGAGAGAGAGGAGGGTGGAAGAGGGAGGGAGGGAGAGAGAGAGAGAGAGAGAGGAACCGGCAGCAGAGGAAGAGAGAGGGAGCTTTTGAACTCCCAGTAGCTGTCAGGATTGCTGGCTCTCCTGCACGCTTTCTCGTCCCCCGGTTGAGCTCTGTCTCTCTGCGCTGCAAACACTGACACACACACACGCCAGGGAGCTCCAGCGGATGGACTCGTTTACACACAGCAGGCGTGTGGAGAAGCGCTGAAGACGAGCCAAACGCACGCACACAGCGTCATACATGGAGCAAACTTTAACTCTCAACTCTGTAAGTCCTTGTCATAAAAATCTTGGAAGTCTTCATCTCTCCGTCTGTCCTCACTTCTCTGTTTTGGCGATGCCAACCTCATCTTTCACACTTGTGGTGGTATCTTCCCTGCCACCGTTACTTTTCCTTCTTTGGGCTCTTTGTGGCTCCTGTTGTAGCCTTTGAGCGGCATACAGTGGTTAGCTTGTGTGGTCTGTCAGAGGAATGTTTTGAGTCGTGCCAGCTGAATTCTCATGTGCTTTATGGTACACACAGCACTGCTGTATACAGCAAAATGTGGTGTAGCTCCGACATCAGGATGCATGCTGACTTTAAATTAGACCTAGCTATACTAAAAGGGGTTTGTAAAGTGACCCCGGATTATTCTTGTGAACTGTATGAGCCTTTGAATGATGTGCGCTCGGCTGTACTCGCTCTGAGAGGGGAAGCCTTCTCCCAGTCAGTTGGTGACAATGGGAGAAGTTAAATTCTCTGAGGTTATGGTTGTCTGACAGAGTTACATTTTCAGGGATCTTCAGGAGCACTGTATTTGCAGTGGTCATGTTACAGCAAGACTTTAGTTTAAACTTGAAATGGTTGCCTGTGATTTTACCTTGCCTGTGTTAGTGTTGTGCAGACATGTCCTCTCTCTGATTCAAAGTCTTATTCACTTTTCTCTTTGCTCAAATATGTCCTACTTTTGGTGCTGCTTGATCTTTTTTTCCTCAACTATATTGCATTAGTTACAAAGATTGGATGCCACACTTGATTATATTAATTAATCTGTCTATTATGGATGAGGGTGTTATGACTTGAGGATAGGAACCAGAATAGTGTGTTCCAGGGGATCTGCGTTACAGGCAGGCGAACACGACGCACTTCTCACTGACATCACATGGCCAGCTCTGGAGTGTGGGTGGACATTTGCACTCACGAAATGTGTCCTTAGGCTAGCATTATAGGATGCAAAGACTAAGTAGCCTGACATTTTGTAAGTGTCTCCACTATATGATTCCTTTTCTCCTTCTCCTCCTCCTTGCGAGACATTTCACTGCGATTACTTGTAATTTTGCTCTCTTCAAACCCACCAACTGGAAAAACAGCGCGTTAACACAACAAAACTTAGCACTCGAGTAGAAGTTATTTAAAATGTCCGGCTGATGTTTTCGCTGCATGAACGTGCAACAGCCAATAACCAGATGACCAGATGTGGCTGTGGTTGCTGAGTTTGCTATTTGACCGCGCTGTAACCACGGAAAATACCCGCTGCCTCGCCATCTCTGGACGGAGACGCACTGCAGCTCAACTGTTGGCTGTTGTCACGCAAAAACGCTATGACATCATCTATCAACATCCATGATTATGATGTATCTTTTTCAGTTAACCACATATCATCATCTGTTGATTGGCTGTCGTAAAAGCTGTCTGTACCATGATGTCTATACATCTGATACACAACTGTGGGGAATGATTCACCACTCACTGTTTACCTTCCTCAATTGTACTATTATTACATTTCTCTGCTTCACCGAAAGGGAATCTACTGCCAAGGGTGTGGAGGTTACTCAACAAGGAACGGCTCAGGACCTGCCAAAGTCTTTTATCACCTCCCTGGTAACAGTTGAGACATGTCTGGGATAGAGCGATCTGCCTGTCGTGTTCAACTCTTTACCCCACACCTGTAGCTCAGACAACGCTGAGGTGGATTCGCATTGAGCAAGACAGAGCTGTCTCATTAGAACGTGATGGGATGGCAGGGAGGCCCAGAGCTGAGTGTGTAGTTGGTATCGTTGTGGCCTTGAATTGGCACAAGATGCTGCAGAATCAGGCCAAGGTCGCACTGTGGAAGTCGTAAACATGGATTGTCAGGGCAGACAAGTTCTCCCTGTGATATTGTGAGGCTTGGCGCTCCATTTTGGCAGTGTAAACACTAACTTCTCCTCATGCACTTTTTCTATAAACATCATAATCCCGTGGTCAACATGAAGAAATATATAGCTTCGATCTTTTGGTTGAGGAAAATGCCACGGGCGTGTTATGTCCTGCACCATGAGTTATTGTGCTTTTAAGTGCTTTTAAAGGCAGTAAATGAAAAGGTTGCCCTGAAATGCAAATTGTGTAGTGCTAGATAACTCAATGCTCTATGTAAAATGGCAGAAGCATAGTTATGACATAAATAAGTAACTGTCTACTAGGAAGCATTGAGTGTGCAGACGAGCACTTTTTTGGCAAAAGTAAAAACTCACCACACAGTATTGTATAACCAGCTATTCAGCTACAACAATACTGTGAGCATTGTCATGGTTTTGTTATCATGCCAAATACCAGTAGAGATTCAGTGTCCTCCTACAGCCCTCAAACTAAAGGGATGGACTTAAGCCAAGCTTGTCCTCACCTCTTCCCTAGTCTCATCCATCCAGCTAATGTTCCCTGCATAACCAATAGGATTAGTGCACCCCCGTAAGGTCAGGAGGACTCCCACAGGAAATAAACAATTATGCCAGTTCCTTGTCACAGGCATTAAATAGCCTTGTACACTCCCGGGAGGCCGATATGCATACATATCTCGGCCTTATCATCGCTCAACCAAATGTACCCAAGCACACAGACTTTTCAAAACAACATACACTAAGTGTTCGTGTAAGTACGTGTGGTGGAAAACGTGGGGTGGGGGGTTCACAGGGCTAATTATAGGTGTCAGGTTCCAGGTTGGAAAGTCCGTTTTCTGGTGGTTTTTTTTATGGAAGACAAGGAGAGCAGCAGCGGGAGGGTGTGGTGGCATCTTATGTGGTTTTACCCACCTAAAGCCCTCCAGGCTCATGTGTGCGCGGCCCTTTTTCTATGATAATAAATGGGGATGGGAGGGGTCTTGGTCTCCGGTTCTAATTTCGCTCTCTTCAGTTATTCTATTTTCGTGGGATCCAGCTGTGTTGTGCCGCTCTTCATGTGTGTTTGTCCAACACAGCAAAGGGAGTTAATGTTGTGTTTTAATGCTTGTGATAAGGCTTCACAGTTGTAGTGACTGAGTCGAGTGTCTGCTAACATGAGCTGAACAGGTTCAGACAAAGTGAAGATCAGAATTTACATTGTTATGAGTTGGGAAAGAGAGAGTCTGATACTGGTTGGGTTGCTTCAGCGAGGAGGGCAGCAAAGGGAAACATGTAAACAGGCTAGCACACCCTGTCAGCTTCTTTATCAGCAGCAAGTGGCACAAACACACACACACACACACACGCACACGCACGCACGCACGCGCACGCATATGTGCACCCACACACAGCAGGAGCACTGCGGAAATCATAGTAATGCCACGTTAATCCAGACAGGAGTAGAGCCATACCCATCTGCTGGGGCTCACCGGTTAGCATTGGGGAACAGGCGGTAGATTACAGTTGATCAAGGGGATTAAGAGATGAAACGCACCGTGACGATGGCCTCTGTTTGCATGCAAATCACTCATGTCTTTAAAGACACCGAGAGAGCAACTCATTTGTTTACTGATAGGATTACGTTTAAAAGCCGCCTCGACACAAGTCTGGACCCTTTACTTGGCTCATGACACAGGGCCTGACGTTTGTTCACCCAGCATCATTATACATTCTGAGGTAGAACTTTCATATGTTTGTTTAACAGGAAAATCCCTTTTAGTTTATTTGTTTCTAAATCAAACTATTTAGAGAGCAACTTAATTAAAGCACCCATTACAAGCGGCCATTGTTAGGCCCTGTTCAGGCCTGGTATTAAACGTCCGTCTCGGGTGATGAAGCACAGGTGTGAATGTACCCACGATGCATTGAGGACACCAAGTGAGGTCCATGGTCTGGGACACTTGTGACCACATTCTTTTAGCAGCATGAACACACGTGTCCTGGGTCCATTCAAGGATACTACATCCTCTGACCCCCTACAGTATAATAATTAACTTAAAACGATTATTACAATTCTCAGTCTTTCCCATCCATTGATTGATTTATTTGTGGCCACCTCCGCAATATTACAACCGACTGCCACATTGATTTTCTATTTTCTTTTCACTGTTTCAAATGAGTAAAATCTTGATTCTCTCAGCCCTTGATTCTCTCAGCCCTTCCTAGGCCTGTTCTCTCACAGCCTCTTTCTCCCTCTCACACACACACACACACACACACACACACACACACACACACACACACACACACACACACACACACACACACACACACTGTAAATGAACCTGTCTGTCAAACTTAGACTGGCGAAAAAACAACATCACTTGGTCTTTGCAAACAGAAATGATGTACGTGTTATTTGCATAGGGAGTAGGGAAGTGAGATCCAATCCCATGTGGGGAGAGGAGACACATTCTAAAGCCAGGTGTGGACTGACGTGAGAGCTGTTCATTTGTGATTGGATCACCAGAGACGGATGTTAGTACCAGGTCTGAACTATAGACTGTATATAAAGCTGGACGACACAAATTAACTTCCTCCCATTGTACAAAATATCCTGGATGCGGGTGCCGCCATCTTTTCCTTGTGACATGGTGTTAAACCACGATATTGCGCTCCAGATTGCTGGTCACACATGATGTTTCATGATTGAAATCCAGGATGATTTGAGCAGTGTGGTTTTTTTCCACCAACATTATGTGCCCCTTGTAGAAAAAAACGAAAATCAGAACATTTCTAAATTTAATTTTCCTTCAGTATTAAAAGCAAAAGTGAAATTACACCACTGGCATCATTTCTTAGACTCTTGTGACCAGAATAGCGTTCGTCAGTTACATGTTGAAATGTTCGAGTTTCACAGCCCTTGATATGTATGGACATAATAGCAAAGGAGACTCAGGAATTGTGTTCGTGTTGTTTACCATTCCTGGTCCCTTAGCATCACATAAGCATGCTGACCTCAACAGATCCTTGCTAATGTGATAGAGTGTCTGGCATATTTGTGGTGACAAACAAGATTACCCTCAATAAAAACACTGGGTTCCACTTGTTAACCACCAGAAATCAAATACAAGCTTGTCTGTTGTCTGTCTACACTTATCTTCACTTGGATATTGTCGAATGAGTTTCATAATTCTCCGAATCAGTCTGACTCCCTCCCTCCCTCTCTCACACACTCCTTGCTTGGTTGGGAAAGAAATGTCTCTTCCATCTTATCAGTCACCGCACCCTCTCCCTCCCTCCCTCTAAAGGAAGTTGCCTCCATGCGAAGCTCTCTCTTGATGTTATTTTCAGGGAATAGTTTGTCGTCTGCCGCAGATAGCAGGTCCAGATTATTTTCCCGTCCTCGGTCAAGATTGCCTGGCGGAGAGCTTGACATGCAATTAGGTCTTGTGACAAGCGGCGCTCGTTGTCGCTGTGAAGCCCGTGTGGAAATGTTTTGCACATTGATTTAATCAAGCGAAGGCTCAGAGCTCACGTGAATCCTTTTTACTTTGTGGCAACAGGCTTGATTTCTTGGAGCAGCAACACTGGAGAAAACGCCAGTGAAATGTTTTTTTCCTGGAGGCCTTTTGCTTGAAGAGTTCCAACATGTTTCGCTCCTGTTGTGAACCTATAGATGCGGTCACCTTTCTGCAGCCACTCTCTGCCTCAGGGGGGTCAAAGAGCAAAATTAGAGCTGGGGGGCTGAGCGATCTGCGTTCTGTGAGTTTCTAACCACAGCTATGGATGACTCAGCTCAGTGCCTCGAATAGCTTCTAATTACTGCAGGACAGATTTTATCTGCACATGAAGGCGCACATGCTTTCTGTGCTACAGTTCTATATTATAGCATTACGTATGTACACTAGTAATTATCTGCACAGTACTGTGTTTTTTAATAAATAACCTTTTGTACTAAAATGATACAACATATGTGGTGGTGAACATCAAACATGACTTTGGAAAGCTACTGCCAATTAAAACTCATAAAGAGAATAGATCCTCCAGAGTTTTAATTCTTTATTTGGTGTTTTTGAGATGTTCTTGGAGCTGTATCAACACTGTCTAGAATTATTTTTAAATTTTTCCAGCTGTGAGAGCTCGTCTATTTCTGTTGTGCTTTGTATTGTAGGACAATATTGCACACAATGAACACAGATTATTTTGTCCCAGTGAGGAGCCCACAGGATTTCTTATATTCAGACCGAAACATGCAATTATCGAATTCATCTCAAAAAAGCTTAAAAATGCTAAATATCTGGAGAATTGGATCCAGACATTTTCTGGAGTTTGTCTTTCACATATGAAGAGTGCAGCAAGACATGTGTGGGTCAACAGGAAAATGTCTGGAACATGTGGTGGCACCTGGGTAGAGCAACAGGAGGCCGGACATGACGTACAAATGAAAAGCACCGTTTTTCTTTACAGCACATTACTTTACAATTCGATAATGAATTGTAGGTGTGGGAGATTTTGGCCAAAACATACAATTATGAATGAAGCTTTCTGATGCTTGATTTATAATAACTACAAATCATATTGTCCACATGAAGACACATAAAGGAACATGTTAGTGTGTAGTCCTGCACAGCTTTGGATGATATGAGAATCAAAAATGTCTTACTCAGAATTTAGTGAGATATTTTCACTTATTTTTAAATATATATGTTTATTGCAGTTGTTTTCATGATACAGATAGAAACGCAGATGCAACAGATGCTTTTCCTATAAACTACACAAATACATCATCTTCCTTCCGCCCCATCAATGGGACTTTCTTCTGGACTCAATTTGTCTTCTGAGTCTCTGAATTGCTCTCGATGGGTTTACTTCTCTCACTGCCAATTTTCTGCTGCATCATGTGGTGTAACGCCGCGCTGTCATTTGTTGAGGGACAAAGTGGGAACGCTTGTTTTGATGCAGCTGATTTCCCTAATGACAATGCTGCAGAGTCGATGTCACTTGGAAGTGAGATTGAATTGGCGTATATGCATCGAGAACGCATTTTTAATATGATTCATCGTGGGAGCCCTACTTGTTGTGGCGCAGACGCTGGCAAGAGAATCACATCATTACCATTTTTTATACATTATTTTTAGATTTATTTGTGATGTGTACGATTATTGCGATTTGTGAAATGCAAAAATTCCCATAGCCGTTGAAAATGCAACTCAAAATATTTGTCTGTCACAATCTGGTGCAACACATGAAAGTGTCCCACCATTATTTATCTGCATTTGTACATTTCAGTGCAAACACAAATCTATACAACCCAGTGCATACATGAACAAAGCCTCTCCTGAGGGTATTAGGATGTAATCTGTGGTTTGCCTTTTCAAACCATCAACACAGGCGTGCAAATATTACAAACATCCAAGATATCCAAAGGGGGAGACCATGTAGAAATCCAATTAAACAGGATAAATCTACCATGAAAAGCAGTCTGTTAATAAACACCATATCTCATCCATTATTTATGTCAAAATTAAGTCCAAAGAACACAAACACGTTTGTCGGAAAACCTCAGAACACACGGCCCTATTATTCAAGAATAATAGTTTCTCGAAATACAGAGATTTAGAAGATATGTGGAGGCGCGGAAACGCAGCGGAGACGAGGAGCGATGCCAGAATATAAAAGGAAAGCAAAAAAAAAAATATTTTCCTTTTCTCGTACGTGAGCTACTTTGCTCGCAGAAAACACCAATTGACAGGATTACGGCTGGGCTCATAAGAATGGTGCTTTTTGACAGCGGATAATGAAGCCCAGAGTTCAGCTAAGAGACGACCAAACTTTTATTTTGATTAAACCAAATCCATCTGGTTTCCATTTAAGTTTCGACTGAGTACTTATTTCTGAGAGAGGGGTGGGGGTCCCGGACTGGAAACAAAAGGGGAAGGCCGCTGTGGTTTTGACATAGCGAGTGCTTGTTTTTGTGGCAATAGTTGAGGGTGGTGGGGGGATTGATTCATCTGATTCCTTCATGCCACTGTGGCACAAGCTGTATGTATTGTCGGCTGGGTTACCATGGTAACAGCTGCAGAGTAAGGAAATCTGTCTTTCCGCCCTTCATACCCCCACCCTCCTCTTCTTCCTCCTCTCTGTCCAGTACCTTGTCAGATTTCTGCTTACCTCTCCCTCCCTCTCTTTCCCTCTCTCCGACTTGTACAGACATGGTTTTCTGAGTTTTGGGTGGGGAATGTTCAGGTATGCATTCACACACTCACACACTCTCACACACACACACACACATACACACACACACACACACACACACATTCTGTCTGTGTGCTGCTGGTGTAGCAGACTAGGGAACAATGAGTCTCAAAAAGAGACTTTCCTTCAAGAGGACCTGGAACTTCGGCACTGTAAGTAAACTGTGGTTTGCCGCACAAGCCTCCTCTCGCTCCTCTGTACGAAGTGGTGAAACTCCTTTTGTTAAGTCAGCTGTTTTTCTCATTAATTTCCCTCTTTGTCGCTGTTCTCTCCAACGCTCTGAACAGCTGTTTTAAGCGGTCGGGAACGGTGGCTGTTTGTTCGCGGGGTGCGAGAATCAGCCTTGACTTGACTTTGCTTCTGGGTTTTTTTTAATCCGTGTGTTTAACAGGGTACATCTCAATCCAGATTCTGACGGCAGGAACATGCCTTATCAAGAAAAAACTAACTTTTAACACATCGGAAATTAACTCTGTGAGAGGAGCTAATGAGCTGCATTAACGTTTGTGTGAATGTTGTTTATCTTTTAACCGATTTGACTCGGTCAGGTGTCAGCCACGTAAAACCGTGTAATCGTACCGACTCTACAGCTAATCGATTAGTCACGGGGGTAACAAAAAAATCTTCGGTTAGTCTTTGCAGCATATTTAATTTAAAGCTAATTATAAGAGCAAACCTATTGAAATATGCCAATTCTGATATGTTCACACTCAACTTTTAACACAAAGTTGAAGGAGCAAGTTGATGGACCGTGTTTGCTGTTGAGCTGTGATATACAAACTGATGTTGGACCTTTTGGTTTGTTTAACTGAACAGACAAAGAGTTAAGGTTCAACACATATTAAATCAGTCAGACCCAGTGGTTTTCATTAGGTTACGTGACTTCAAAGTTGTGATACAGTTTTCACCAGAGCCTGACCAATTTATCGGTTGGACCATTAAAATCAGTCCATATGAGCCTTTCATAGACATATAGGTATTAGTGTTTATGTTTGCTGATATGAAAACTTATTTTTCAGAATAAACATTACAGAAAAGATGTGTATTAATGTTTATTCCCTAATTTAAAGTTGCTTATACTGTAGTATCTGTGTTTTATTTTTCCTTTTATAGTTATTTATATTAGATTTTATTGTTAAAACATTCAAATATAATTTTACGGTAAGGGTTGGATAAGTATACTGGCCAATATATATCAGTATTGAAATGTTTGTACCTCCTAATATTGGCATCGGCCCTGGCTCGAGTTTCCACCGATGACAATTGGTTGGACAAGAGCATATCGACCAACCAACCGAACAACCCTACATTTAACACAAGTGTGTGTTTCAGTCCTGATGTGTCACTTCAGATCACACACACATAAATCTGTCGGTGTGCTCATCTACGTTCCTTTAGCATGCGGTGTCTTGAGATGCCAGACTACACGGCGTGGGGGTTGTACCACAGTAAAGCTTGGAAGAGCATTTTCCAACCGAAGAGCCAAATCATGCTCTTTTCAGAGCCGGTGGGAACTCACTGTGACTTGAACTGTGATGTTGTCTGTTTGCTTGATAACAACCCAACATACGTATGGCACTCAGAGCGATTCCAACTGTGAAATTGGATATTTGCAATCTGACCTCCGATGAAAGGGATCAAAGAGGGCCTGCAGTGCTGCAGAGCCACCCACAGTGGAGCCGCTTGTCACCAGAGGTGTCGACAGAGGAAGCGTATGTGGACAAGAGGGGATGGTGTGGATGGGTCAGCACTTCAGACTCATTGTGGGGTACTCGTGGTCAAGGAAGCACTTACGACTTTAAAAACACTCGGTGGTGTGTGTGTGGTCTAACCCCTGCTGCCTCACACACACACACACACACACACACACACACACACACACACACACACACCGCCCTCTGTATCTTTGCCAGCTCTACCTGCTCAACTTTAAATTATGTGTAATTATGTTGATGTCAGTTCTTAAGCAATTAGTCAGTCAGCTAATTAGCTGATCTACAGATTATTAACCAACTGATTTATCATTTAAGTCATTTATCAAGTTAAAGAGCGACGTATCTGTGTTTTCCAGCCTCTCATATATAAAGGTTTTCACGTATTTTATATTTGATATCATCTCATATGGAATGTTTGGGGGTTTTATATTATATATGCCATTCGGACATGTTACCGTGGGCATTTTTTTCTACAATTTCCTGCCATTTGATAAAGCTTTGATTTATATAGCCTCATTCAAGGTACCCACGGCCACTGTAAAGAACAAGAAAAGGAACAAAAGCAACAAAATGATATTGTTATAAATTATGACACTTGCTTAGATTGTGGGGTTTTGCAAAATTACATTTGTTCAGATGCTCAGGCGTGTTCAACGCAACTCATGGCGGTGTGTCATCGACATAATTCTCCTCTGACACACGTATGATTTATAAAAGCTTAGCTATGACATCATTAGTGTGTGCCAACGGAGACTTCCTCGTGATTTATTGTAACTCTCCCACTTGTTACTGTGCGTGTCGCTGAGGAAGTTTCGTTCCTACCACACGTAGATCTTTGATATCATCTCAGATGTAAAATCTCTCCATGCGGAGGCTTAAGAATTAGCAAGGGCTCATTAAGCATTGACAATCGTGAATATACCAATTCATAATTTCAAAGTCCCAGGCTGGGAACCCTTTTGTTCGCTCAAATCCAACATTTACGTCACATTGTTTGATGTCTGTCTTGTTCTTTAAAACGAACCGCAGTCTCAACACTCCATATATTTAAGGTTAGAGGTTTAGCTGTTTTTAGATCCAAAAGGGACGGACAGATGGAGTGGGTGTTCTCTCTTCTCTCCCTCCTCTGTTTCAGCTTCATGTTGGTCTTCGTGCTACCCACCCATGATTTTGGGTGTTGACTGTATGCAGCCGGGAGCTCCTTATAGTCAGCAGCAGCCGAGTTGTAAAGGGGCTGTGACGGACAATTAGTGGTTTAGCGGTCTGTGTCTGATAGAGTTTTTACATGTGGTCACTCCCAAAATGGAAGCAAGCAGCACATGACGGAGGTGACGTCCTCGGCCTTCAGATGGCCAGTTGAAGAGGCCGGAGCACGATATGTCTGGACCTGTTCTCAGGCTCATTGATGAGGCTGAAACCTGATAATGACAACAAAACTCACCCTTATTTCCTCCGCCAAGGATGTTATGTGATCATCTGCATTTGTTTGTGTGTCTGTTAATTAGCAGGATTGCACAAAAACCACAGGACGTATCACCACGAAAGTTGGTGGATACATGTGGTATTGGTCAAGGAAGAACCCTTTAAAGTTTGGTGTGGATCCAGATCAGGCAGTGTGTCCAGGATTTTATTTATTTTATATTCATTTTAGATCTACAATCCAGTATTATACGATGAATCACAAATTGTATCTACAGCTCACACCAAAGCTTAGTGTGTGGGAAAAGGAGCCTTGTTTAGCTGCATTATCAGTCTTGAATATTCGCACTTTGAAGTGGCAGCTCAGCAAACACTCTTCTGGAAATAGTCTCCCCTTTTCAGATGAATCCTCCAACGCACAGATTTGTACTGTTCTTGGACCGAACCCTGAGATCCGCCTCTCATATCCTCCCCTGCCTTTCAATTTATTTACGATAACAGCTTCACAGATTAGGCGTTAAATCTCTCTTTATTAGCCCGACCAAAATAATCCAGACAGGTTTTTACAGAAGCCCGAAAGCTGAATAAATTGCGTTTAAATATTTGTTGAGCCATCGTGAGATCTGGGCATCATTTCTTGGCTTTAATTACACACCAGTTACAGAAAGTGGTCACTGTGAAATCTCCGTGCTCACCGGGGGGGTGGAACTGTTTGGCGTCTATTCAGCAACATCTACTCATGCATAGACCACTCACTTCCTGAATTAGCAAGTGAAAGGATGACCATTAAGGCCAGTGATGGCCTCTCAAGCAGCTCAGCCTTGATGAGCTGTGATCTTTGTGGCTACAGTTTGCAGGAATGCACACATTCAAGCCTGAGAGGAAAATATAAAGTGAGGGGTGGGTCCTGGTGTGGAGGTGTGAACAGCTGTGTGTGGTAGCAAGCAGGGGTCCACCCACTTACAAATGAATGTTTTCTAGTAGCACACACACACACTCACATTCTTACACACACCTCAGAGCTACTGGTCAGATGCCTGGAGAGACGCTGCTATCCGCACAGTATTCAGCCTCTTGTCTGAGCACAAGAGGTCATGAGAGCAGCTCCTCACTCATGTCTCTCTTTGTTCTCTTTCAGTCTGCTGCTTCTTCAGATGGCGGTGAGTACCATTCATATACTACCACTTTTTTAAAAAAGGAAACTTAAGTGTAAAAGCAGAGTCGAATTCAAGCTATTTAATGGCCTATTTGTGATCTTAACGCTCAAAGTAAACAAGAGGCTTGTTAACAAGATTTTAAAGCTTTTCCTCTTTCATTCCTTTTCACTAACACTGAAACTTTTTCATCTCCTCTTGCTCATATTGCTGCTGTGTCCATTTTTTCCTGTGTCTGCATTTTTATTTCTCATTTTCTGCTCTGGCCTCAACAGAGGACTTTGTCGCCGCTCAATAAAATGGTCTAATAAAAAGACTTTTAGTGAGAATGATGTATGCACTGCAGGCAGAATGCCTCATTAACAAAGGATGTTTGTTGAGCGTGTTTCGGGTCACAGTCGGTTCTAGCGTGCATGCTGTCTGGTCCTTCCCTTTCATAGCAGTTAATAACATTTGCTAACAGGCCGACCGAGGCTGCGGTTGTGGACGCGCAGCACCGCTCCTTTCACTGTGGATGTGGATCAGACATGCAGGGCTGTTTGCTTTCCAAAGCCATCTCATTAACTGAGCTGCACACAATGTGGTAAACAGGCATCTCAAAAGCCTCAGTCCTAATACATTAAACCGCGTCCAAACAAATGGCTTGTCAGCAAACTGTGGACAGAAAGTGACACAAGGAAATCAGTCATCTGGCCTGTGTTGTCACAGCGAAAGAGATAATTCACTGTTATTCAAATTGCACTTTGAAAGGTCATAAAGAGGCCACATTATAACTTTATTTTAGATTTACAGTTGCTTTATTTCACAATGCCACAGTCAAATTTCTGTGAATCCAACATTTCTACTTTCAATAGAAAAGATAAAGTCTGTCAATATCAGTTGCCCATGCCAACCGTTTAACTCTCTCTCTCACAAAATGACACCAGGCGCCTGTTTATCTGTAACCAGTTCTATTGTGATCCTTTTGTTTTGTTTTTGCTCTGCACTCCCTCCCTGCTCGTCCTGCAGCCCTAAAGTGGCCATCTGCTGCCACGCTAGCAGGTACCGCAGAGGACGTGCCTCCTTCTCCACTTTAGTTGACCCCCAGCTCCTCACCCAGTCTCCCTGCATGTCTCCCTTTTCTCGTCTGTGTCTACTCTCCTTCTTTTATTCCTCTCCCTCTTTGTCATGCACCCTGTTAGCTCCTCTTTTATCACCTGAGTGGCATCTGCTGTTTCACTCCTTGTAGGATGCAATCAGATGTGTTGTGCTCCACACGTCCCTCTAGAGCTAGTAACATTAGCACCAGAGCCCGAATCTGATGTATTTGTATTGTTTTAACCTATGAGCATTTATGTTGTTTCACCAAATATCTTACACTTTTGCGCAGTCCTATTCTAGATGTGTGTTAATAATAATAATATTTCTTCAATCATATCTTTAACAAGGTCTAGGAAAATATATTGGAGCTATTTTACTACAGATTACATTTAAAAGGTAAAAAAGAACAATAAAATGCTGATTAGGGCTGATATCTGTAATTTTACCCTTTTACGTTTTGCCCGTTGATCTGTCTAAAGCTTTGCGTCACTCTCCCGCTCCTGCAGACTACAGTGGAGTCCAGTTGCAGGGATGCTGCAGCCAGAGCAGCCTGAACAGCAATGGCAGTCTTCCAGGAGCGGGCAGCCACCGGGGAGTTCCAGAGCAGCGCGTTGCCAGCTGGGCCGCCTGCTTCGAGCGGCTCCTCCAGGATCCAGTGGGCGTGCGCTACTTCTCGGTAAGCTGGGTAGAACAAGTTTCTCACGTTGATTGAAAGTTTGCGGAGTGGTGTTGAAAACAGCTTCATGATTCAGATGTAAGAGCTAAACACAGGGAGTCCGTGCTACAGTTTAGATTCTTTTAATTCTGCTCATTAATTCAATGAAAGCTAAAGGAGTAGAAAAGTAAAATAAACATTAATTTGTACGCGTATGTAAACTTACAGTAAATGTTTTGTGTTTGCTCACCCTCCTTCATCTATTCAATTATTTACACACAGTCATTACATTTTGTAAGTGTTTCCTCTCTGACTGTTGACCCGCATGTATTGCAGTGATGTGAGAGCTTTTCTTAACAAATACTAGTTATGTATAAATTTGGAATAAGTTCAAGTTCAGAGCCAGTTTTCCTTTATGTTACCAAACCTCCCACATAAAAGATGTGTGTTTGAATTTAGCCCACGACACCTTCAGAAGGCTCCGCATTAAGTCCTGGCGTCCCAGAACCACCTCCCTCCTCACCTTCCCTCAGCGCTGATCAGAGCCGCACTCGCCCACTCCATCCTGCGCCCACACTTACACCAATTTTGGTCACAGCATAAAACTAAATAATGTTCTTTCCTCGCTAGTGGCTTCAGCAGCAGCAGTAGCAGCAGCTCCGGGAGGATGTGAAAGTGATCAGCACTTTGAGATCAGAGAGAAACTTATTGGGTTTGTGTGTCTTCACAGGAATTTCTCAAGAAAGAATTCAGTGAGGAGAATATCTTGTTCTGGCAGGCCTGTGAATACTTCAGTCATGTCCCAGCAACTGATAAAAAGCAGGTAAGTCCACGGTATGCAGCTACAGCTGCAGTCTAAGCTTTGTGGTCCAATGTAAACTGACACATTATGTTATTGTTTAAATCTTAATACACAGTGGTTCAATTATAATTGTCTTAACAGCAGTGGTTTCCAATTTAAAACACAATACATTCTGTGACCTCTTTTTTCGCAGGTTTTAAAGTGTATTGGTTCATTTGCATCTTTTTTGACACCTGAAGGAATCCATGTATTAAATTTCTCATATTCCATAAATAATCTCTGCTCCCTCAGGCTACATCCACAAGGCCACATTTATATTTATATTGCACCACTGTTGCTCAGTTTATGTCTGGCGTCCACAGTATTCAAACAAATGTTGCCTACTACCAATGTTGAATGCAAAACATTGTTAACACTCACCATCAGTAACAGCTCCACCTCGTTGTGGGTCCAAGAGAAGAAAGACCCCCCTCTTATATTTCACCTTTGCTGCTTCTCCTTCATAGAATTTTCTGAAACCAAGCAATGAGCTGCAGAGTAGACAATGTGCTTCCTGTTTACACCGGCATCCACATGCCCAGTGTATGTGACAGGTCACATGGTGTAAGTTATCAGGTGTGTTATTATGGTCAAGGTATGATACACATCTTAAAGCACAGTTTTAATACGCCATTTTGAAACAAACTCGTTCTATGGATGTAGCCTCATGTTTATCTTGTGACCCCATTTGTGGGTCATGACTCCCAGGTTTGGAACCACTGCTTTATGGTAATAGAGCCACTAATGGGGCTAAAACAAGGGGTCTCACTGTGTGAAACAGTTAGATAAGAAGACACAACATGGAAGCTGCTGTTGTTTTTGTAATCCGGCATCACCTCTCTCGTTTCCTTGCAGCTGTCCCAGAGAGCAGGAGAGATCTACAACAGCTTCCTGTCCAGCAAGGCCACCATGCCGGTCAACATCGACAGCCAAGCCCAACTGGCCGACGACGTCCTCACCTCCCCACGCCCCGACATGTTCAAGACCCAGCAGCTACAGGTACGAACACACGGCAGCGGAGTTGATTAAATGAGACACCACAATCTGCTGGTTGATTAAAAAAACAGTGTTTTCACAGTTATTCCAGTATTTCACATCTTTGATTAACAAGGGCTGAAGATTAAGAGTATTCACCCTGCAGTATTATCAGGAGACATTCTTTTATAGGGGGCTTTGTTCTCTTCTCGCCTTTAGCCACTTTGCACAAGCATATTGGGTTCTTTGGTGGCCATCTGGGTTTGTTTACGAAAGGGCGCTGAGGCTTTCCCACAGAGATAAACACAAACTGGCATACACCCACAGAGAATCTAGAGCATACTGTACACACAGACACATAGACATGCAGTCAAGAGATCTGTATATTTCCAGCCTGCACACGAGCATGATAGAAATGATAACTGTTGAGACACCTGTCATAACATCAGCTATAAACTTGTGTTAACACTAGTAGTTTTGTCTCTTGTTTTAGTCTGCCTCTTTTCTCACTTTAATGAACCCTCTTGACTTCTGTCTCTTCATTGCTCTTTCTCAATGTCTCCAGATCTTCAACCTGATGAAGTTCGACAGCTATTCACGATTCCTCAAGTCCTCCCTCTACCTGGAGTGCATGCGCGCTGAGGTGGACGGTCAGCCCCTGCCGGACCCCTACCAGATCCCCTGCAGCCCTGCGCCGTCCAAACACAGCGCCAGCTCGGACCGCTCCACCCTGTCCACTCCGAAGAAGGTGCCACAAGAGACTAGACTGCTTTAAGTGATAACAGATGAAAATGTCTGGTCATCAGTTCAGTGTGACAGGTTAAGAACATATTGCTTGTCTTCCATCTCACAGGAGGTCAGAAAGCAGAGGTCAGGGAGGTCACTGAACGAGGACAGCAAAGACGAAAGCGCAGACAAGAAACGTGGGATCTTCTTCTCGTGGTCCCGCAACAGGAGCTTTGGGAAGGGTCCAAAGAAGAAGGAAATCGGAGACATTAACCTCGGTAAGAAATTAATTAACAAGCCTGTTGCCTTCTGGTTACAAAGATCCCCACGGAGTCTTCAGCAACGCACAAACTTTAACAGTTCTTTAGTGTCCACGAACAATACACCAAATCAATGCCAGCTCCTGTCATTAGCAACATGCGGGGGAATGAAGAAACACAGCTGCCCTGCACTGATCACACACACACACACACACACACACACACACACACACACACACACACACACACACTGCTGGCACACTGGCAAAAACATACAGTGGCTTTTTTACACAGTTAGGGGAGATTTAGAGAATTATCAGCCAGGAGCCAGTGTTTTAAACGAACCACATGTCGTCAATATGGTGATGTGAAATGTATTCTTCAATGTTGATGGTTATAATATCATAATATATAAATACAATAAAATGTAGTCTTACTGGTGCAGTGGCCGTTTCTAAACATGCTTATTAGTAATGGGTTGTTTGCTTGGACTGTGGTTGTGCTGGTTGCAGCTTTCTTCCTGAAACTGTAAAAGTGTCTCAGTCCACAGAACCCTATAAGCTATAGCTTAATAATGTTGGTGTTGCGTATGTTAAAATCTCATTTAATGTGTTAATTCTTCTCTGCATCAACTCATCCTCTTTTTCTGTGTTTTGAGCAGACTACTGGGGCAGCAATGGGCGGAGGGAGTCCCAGGGCTCCTTGTCGTCCGGTACCAGTCTGGAGATGGCCACTTCCTGCTCTGCCGGCAAGATTGAGGTAAGATTCTTCTGGACAGATCACCATGGAAACACAGGGCCCAGCAACTGGTGTAGTCATCATTAAAGGCCAGAGCTGTTTTTTTTTTCTTTCAACTTGTCAGCCCACTCACTTTTGGTTTATAGATGGAATAATTGAGAAAATGAAGAAATTCATTTACAACTGAATCTATGTATCACTCAATTCTTCCATTTTGAGCTAAATTAACCATTTAAACCTTCTTTCCTTAGTCTGATAATCGCCACTCAGTCTGGGAACGCTCCCCCAAACACTGCAGCGTGATTCTGCCCAACGGCTCCTGCTCCTCCATCAGTCTTCGGCCCGGCGCCTCCATCAGGGACGTCCTCCATGATCTCTGCCAGAGCATCAGCATCAACATCGCAGCCGCCGACCTGTTCCTGGTGGGAGGGGAGAAGGTGAGGCGGGGTGTGGGGGGGGGCACACTCTGCCAACAAATTACTGACAAAAATGCGGAGAACATCTGCTGCTAATAGATCAGGAATCAGAGCGGTGCTGCGAGGAGCTCTTGAATGAATTGACTCGGCTCTCGTTTATTACGATTCAAGCTTTGATAAATACAGTATGACTGCACTTAACATTTAAATGTGCTTTGTTTTGTTGTTAGGATTCATTGTGAGAAGTTAAGTGAAACAATCTGAAGGGAATTGAACAGATTAGAGGATTTTAGTGCAGAATTTGTCCGTAGGTTAAGGTCTTGGTAAAAAGATTTTAGTTTTCGGTGGGATTTCTGTGTTGATAATGTGTAATTTTATATATTTTCTCCTCGTAGCCTTTGGTGTTGGACCAAGACTGCATGACCCTCAGCTCACGAGACCTCAGGCTGGAGAAGCGAACATTGTTTAGGTGAGAACAACCCTTCAAACTTTGACTTGATCCGTCAGCTCCATATTTTCTGTTTATTCTTTTAATGCTGTGATATTTACTTGTACTCTATCTGCTCTCAGATTGGACCTGGTTCCCATTAACCGCTCCGTGGGCCTGAAAGCCAAACCCACCAAACCAGTCACTGAGGTCCTACGTCCCGTGGTGGCTAAATATGGCCTCCACCTCAGCGATCTTGTGGCCAAGATAGTAAGTCACCCCCCTGTCGTCTACAATGGCTTAATGTGTTTGAAGCTGCTGTGTGTCCGGAGAGCAGCCCTGCGCTGTGTGTGTGACACTGCCACAGGGTGGAGGATCATGGTTAGGGGAGGGAAGCGACCGCATCCTTTTCCATCTCTACACGGTGGTTAGTGCTCTGACTCAGCCCAGCCTCTGAAGATGGAGAACCGGGGCTATGATTAAGAATGACGACACTCCTCAAACATGCCGACTGTTTACTCCTCCCCTCAACCCCTGCCAGATGATTTATTTTCGTCTTGTCGGTTTCCAGGCATTATAACTGTATTATATAGTAGACCTGAGCCGAAACACAGTTCATAAATTAGCCAAACGGCTCATGCCCTCAGAAAACGACCATATGCAAAGAGGAATTAACTCGCAGCATATGGAGACTGCTGCAAAACAGGGGATGTTACGAACTCGCTGAACGTCTAATTATGTTTTGTTTCAGAGTGGTGAGACTGAGCCTTTGGATCTGGGTGCTCCCATATCCAGTTTGGACGGCCTGCGAGTTGTGTTGGACAAAGCCGACCAAGCTTCAGGGAAAGGTAAGAAGACATTAGACACTGTTAATCCCAAATACTAGAATGGCCCTCACTCGAGTACATACAGCTGCCAAGGCCCAGCAGTCCCCGTATGAAGCCACATTTAAATTGCACACACTCAATATCAGTCCCTTAAACCTGTTTAATTCAGAACCATGAATAAGTCCTTGGGAAATCCGCGAAAATGGCAAAAAAGAACAAAGAAAAGTAGAAATTCGTTAATTTGTTTTTGTTTAATTGTACTGGAAAATCTCCAGAGTTCGTTGCATATCTGAAAGCAGCTAAACAAATAAAATACAACCTTCTTGTTTGAGGTTACTAGAAACTTGACAAAGGAATAAGAACTTTGAGAAGTTTAACTCCTGATTATAAACCATGTCCACCTCTGTTATTCATGTGATTTAATTAATATATGAATTAAGTGTCCTCTCTCTCTCATTTATTTTCTTCTTTCTTGTTTCTCTTTTTCAAGCAGACAAATCCAAGTCTTCCTCTCTAAAAGGTCACCCTCCTACCAGGAGTTTTTCTGCAACAGTAAGTTCTCCCACGTTCAATGTCGGTCACATGGTGGTGTTTTGTCCTTTCCTGTTGCTGTGCTGCTTCTGCAAACATTCAGTATCATTGAATATCAGCCCACATTAATCTTTATTAACACGTAGCCAATGCTAAGCCATCCGTTGGTGTTTATTTCCTGGGTTTTTTTGTCTGTGTTCTTCGACCTAACACTGCCTGTGGCTGACTCACTCACTCATATTTCTCCGTGCTGGAGTAACTGCACCATATGTAGTCAGATGGTTCTCGGTCCAGATACTGGCAAGGTCAGAGAAGACGCTGAGCCACCAGATGGACCCGTCTCCTCTTTATATAAAGATCCCAGTAAATCTGGACTCTCAGCTCAGTAGGGTGCTCAGCAGCTCATGCTTACCCCCCACCCCCCACTCCCACTCCTCATCCCTCCATCCCCTAACAGAGTGCATTGTTATTGTTGCATCTGCAGGGAGATGAGAGGTCAACACCAAAGGACTTTTCTGTGAGAGCAAGTGGACCAGACTCAGCACTCCCAGGGGAAAAGAGAAAACAGAAAAAGATTAATATAGATGAAGCTGAAGGTAAACCCCCCTTTTCCTTCTTTCTCTTTCTCTTTCTCTTTCATTTATTTATTTTTATTTGTGGTGGATTTCTTAGCTTTGCTTCGCCCTCAGGACTAACTGATTTCTTTGGCTTCACTACAGGGTTATTTGTCTCTGTCAGGTGTGAGGCTGCTACGCTGCATGTTAAACCAATTAATCCTTTTCTCCGAGGCGTTCACCTGTTCAGAAAGTAATAGTGAGAGAACTTGTCGTGGTTTGTTTTGCAGAATTCTTTGAGCTGCTGAGCCGGGCACAGAGCAGCCGAGCCAACGACCAGCGCGGACTCCTGAGAAAAGAAGACCTGGTGCTTCCCGACTTCCTGCGTCTGATCCCACCCATCTCCTCCTGCTCCGTCTCCTCTGACTTGGCCTGCTCCACTCCTGATTCACTAAAACAGAGCAGAGAGAACGGAGTCCCCTCCCGGGCCCCCCTCACCTCCAGTCTTCGTTCGGAAAGCCTCGACTCCTCCCTCAGCTCTAGTGCCAACGGACACTCCGGAACCAGGCGGTGCCTAATGCCCCCTCCCCGCCACCCGACTTTTGGCATGCACCTGTCCCCCATCCCCCGGCCCTCAGACACCCGGCCGAGCCTCCGCACCGTGGAGGAGGACACCCACTCTGACCTGACACTCGTGGGTGAGGGCGACATCAGCAGCCCCAACAGCACATTGCTGCCCCCGTCGCCGTCCCCCAGGCTGTCCTTCAATATCAGCCTGCCCGAGGCCAACTTCACTCCACCGCCACCGCCACCCTACTCCCAGTCTCAAGACGCAGGTGGAGAGGGAAAGTCCACTTCAGGTATTTCTACAGTGTAACCAACCAGTGCTCCGTGTGTTTGCGTGTGTGTCGTATGTGCATGTGTGCGCTCCCTCTGGTGGTCTCTACCCGACCACCACCCCAATCAACCCCCCCCTTCTACACTGACCCTGATGCACTTTAATGACAAATTGATATTGACTCTTTCTCAGTTTGCCAATTTCCTCTTAAACTGATTTGTTTAACTGAAACATAGCAGAGCATGTGTGCGATTGATCGGGATTTTGCTCAGATCATCATGTAAATAGTGATGTGTATATTTTGTTCAGTAAGTAACGTTTACTTTGATGTCACTCCCCACGACACAAACTGTTGGGTTTCGCCACATGACTGGAGTTTATTCCGGTTCGAATTTATTTTGTAGGTTTTGGGTGCATGAGAACGCTGATGTAACTGACTGCTGAGCTTTTTTTAATATATGAATACTGCATACAGATCAATAATAATCAATATTTGACAGTACTGTAGTCAGTAAATGTTGTACTGAGGTTTATAGTTCAGAGCAGCCGAACAGTGAAAAGTCACGAGATCAGCAGGTGTTTCCAGGCGTTTTCGGGTTCATCGTATACAATTAGAAAACATTGTAGGTCAGACCCATGGAAATGTTGCACAGTGTTGGACGTGCTGATGCTAAACGGTCATTACAAAACAAATGCTGTGTTCCTCTCCATCCCACCACCTCTGGTTAAGAGCAATTCAACAACGTCAGCGTCGAAAAGCTTCTTCTTCTCCTCCTCCTTATGTAACTCTCTACAACCGGTGACTCATTAAACGGTGTCGGCTCGTGCTGCAGCAATTTCAGCAGCGGTGAAAATAATTATTCACCGAAGGACAAGTGCTGCTCAGCGCCGGTGACACTGTTGAATTGCCTGTCATTCTTTATCTGGGTCACCCCATTCCCTCCCTCCCTCTCTCTCAATCTCTCTCTCTCTCAGATTCCTGTTGTAGATAATCACTGCCAATAAACTCTGTACCTGTGATTGAGTAGATCTAATAAATGTTAGAATTGGAAATCACTCTCGTCTGTCTTTTTACACGTTTGTGATCCCAGTATCCATCCTCCTCCTCCTCCTCCTCCTCCTCCTCCTCCTACTCCATCGCCTCCTCTCCGCCTCCGCATGCCTTCTCTCCGCTCTCCCTCAGCTCGGTCTCATTTAGTCTTGTGGCTTCCTCCTCTCGTCGGCTCCCACTCCTTTCTGTGTACTTTCATGTGTGCGCTTGTTGTCAGGCAGCCGCTGCTTGCTTTGTGTCTTCAGATTGTTGTGTGTGGCATGTTTGTGCGGTCTTGTCAAACACAGCTTGGTCTACCTGCTTGGTGTGGTTTATTCATGGGGGTCTCGGCTCTGTTGTGTGTAGCTTCAGCGTGGCGTTGTGGATCTCTTGAGTCTGTCCTGTGTGTCTCTTGTTTTCAAAGCTTGCTGGAGTGTTGGGTCTGTCAGGTGCAAGGTCATTGTCGTCTCCTGCAAATGGATTTTCATCCACTTTTTCCAGTGTTGATCTGTAAATTTTTCCCGCTTTCCCACTGTGTACGTTGAGGGATGAGGCTTATGGGTAAACAAACAAGTGGTGGACTGATTTCTAAAGGTGTTGGTTTCTTCTGCAGTTGTCAGAATCTTGTTGCACCGTGTGTGTGTGTGTGTGTGTGTGTGTGTGTGTGTGTGTGTGTGTGTGTGTGTGTGTGTGTGTGTGTGTGTGTGTGTGTGTGTGTGTGTGTGTGTGTGTGTGTGTGTGTGTGTGTGTCAGATATCCAATTAGAGACAACAAATTCTCTATTCTAGCTTTCATGAAAATCCCAGGAAGCCTCTTTTGAAATTCTTGTGAACTCAATAAAAAAAGAGGAAGATAATCACACTCAACATGTTCCCAACAACAAAGCTCGTTTGATGAGTATCAAAGCTCTTAATCGAGGCGGCTGCAGACGTGTTCACTCTGACCTCGCCACCTCGTGTTAATGGCCGGGGCTTTAATCAAAAGGTGATATGAGATGAGGAGGAGGAATTAAAGCCTTTCAGCTCCTCCGCAGACTCGCTCCTTTTTCTTTTTCTGGTTGCTAAGAGCACGAACTTGATTCTTCCCACCACCACCGGGCGCCATGGTAACCTTATCCGAGAGTTAACAGGGCTACAGATAGAAACTGTCACTGCTGGTTTTCGTCTTATCTCCGGAGCCCATTTCTCTCCCAATTCTCCAGCTTAATAGCTAAAATAGGAACAGCTATGATTCAACAGAGCCGTATTTTTAACACTCTTGGGCTGAATCTGCTGGAAACTGCAGCTACGCCTCCGTTATTTACCACTTTTTCGTCACTTTATGAAGTTATTAGATTTTGAATTTGGGTGGAAAGACACTCGCAGGTACATTGTGTTCAGGAGGCAAACACTCACTGATTTAAATGATGAATTCACAGCACCAAACAAGACAAATATGACCTTATACCATCGCTTCACTCTTACTGCCAATCAGATTGATTCAGTCCCTGCAGACCCTCTGTATTACTGTGTAATACTGACGCCCCCTGCTGTTCCAAGGGAGCAGATGTCATTACAGCTGATGTGGACCAACATCTCCCTTAAATCAAAACTCACCCACGAGCTCATCACAATAGCAGGACGCTTAAAGTGATGTGTAAGAGAACAGAGTCAGACTTTCCCTCATATGTGAGTCTAAATATGAGTTTTTCCTATCCTACCTCTTATGAGTGTTTCTGGGTAATGGGTAGAGTCAGTTGTAAATTAGCTTCCTAAATACACTGTAAGAAATTATAACCAGAGCCTTTTTGTCTCCAGAGGAAGAAAACTTCTGCTCTCTGTGCACAAGTGGCTGTAATCACTGTCTGGCAGCTCTCAGGTCTGTAGGGATTAGGACGTCCACTAGGGGGTGACATCACACAGTGTAACTCCATTCTTATTAAACTGTTTTCTAACTCAATAGTTTTCAGTTGAGTCAACAATATAGCTGTATGTAGTATAAGTATTCATTAACAATAAGGAGTATATTGTAGAAGAGATAGTAGTGAGGTCGTGTTTCTGTGTCCTCTCAGCAGTGAGGGTCAGAGGTCACCTGATGTGATTTTAACCCCACACACAGAAGATTAGAGACATCCACTATCAGCAGAACGTGCTCTGTAATGACTCTGTTTGCAGCCGTGTGCACCTCAGGCACCATATGCCTCCGGTGAGAGCAGGGCTCCGCACGGTGCTTCTCTGGCAGCCGGGCCTCGGCGAGGGCTGTAGCTGGGTCCGCTCCAAGCTGGCTGCTGCTGACATGACTGTGGACGAGACTCGCCACAGGAATCACAGTCACCAAGTTGGAAGATGTAAAATATCATGTGTAATAAAATCTATAGCTAAAGAATAAAGATGTGAGACACTGCTCTGATGAGGTCTAGTGAGGTCATGGCTTCTAGATAAGTCTTTCATACTTTCTCATTTTTCTGTATGTGTCTAAGTGGCACATCTTTAGGTTTTAGACTATTGGTCAGATAAAATAACCTTAAATCCTAATTAATTGCTTAATTATATATCTTCTAGGAGAAGTACTGAGGCTAAGCTGATGGCTAACCACCAATTAACCAGGACGGAGAAGTACTGTATTTTTAAAGACAACTTTAAATTTAGCATGAGACTGGGAAAAATAATGTTTTATGGAGCAACTATTAAATCAAGTAATTAAGTTGCACTCTCACTTGTGACACGAGAAGCAAAGTTTCCATATTGGTGCATATTTTCAAGAGCTATGAGCTGAAGCTAATAGATTTTACCTCCACATAATGGATTTCAAATGCATTTTAAAACCTGAAGCAATAAAGCTAACCAGTATTTCAAAAATAAAACAGAGGTTAGCGTTTACGTTTTATTGATAGTTTTTGTTTTTTTCTCATATCTTCCAAATTGTTATCACACTCTGACCCTTCAGGTTTTTCTTGCGACCCGTAAGAGGGTCCCAATGCCCAGAGTGGGATCTACTGATATAGAGAATGGACAAATGGGGCGTAGAGGAAGTGAACATCTCTTTGGCCTTTGAAGTACTGAGTTCTTTTAAATGTACTAAATCCTAATTCATCATAATGTGTCACCTAACAGCTCCACATACCAACATCCACACATCACATCCTGCGGAAAAGCCTGTGACGGAGATCCGTGTGGATGCGGCACAAGTTCTGACAAGAGGCCTGAATTAAACTGATTTCAACCAATGTCCCTGACAACTCGTTATCATCTCCTTTAAACTCACAATGTTGTTGTAAAGTCCTCGTACTTGCCTGGGTGGTTTCAATCTGGTCGTCCACCTTGCACTGTGTTATTTGGAGGGTCAGCTGCTGGAGCTCAGAGACTGTTTACGCGTGTGCTGGACAGCAGTGAATCACAGAATCACAGCATTGGGAGAGTCGCTGTGTTGAAGTGTTTGAGTCACTCGGGCCTCAGTGTTTAGAGTCTGAGGGGCCACAGGGTTCACAAGTAGGGAGTTTATCCCTCAGTGTATCTACGCTGCCGGTGTCCCGGAAACATCAGCTTTTAGCCCCCTGAGCACATCCTCGTTAGGGCAGAGGAACATTAGAGCCCCCATGTCCAACACACCCTCTTCTAAAGTGAGGCTAAAGTTTTAATAAATAAGTTGCGACCGGAACCTTCTGATGAAGTCATGCAGCTCCGAATAGTTTGAGAATGAAATACAGGTTGAAATTATGAAATCTACCACAATGTGACGACGACTGTATTTCATCCTGGTTAAATGTCATAAGGTTCTTTCCCATGAATTAGCAAGTGAGTGAAGCAAGTTGGAGCAGCAGCGGTGATGTCATCAGGTTTGTCTTGACGACAGCTGTCCAGATTACACAACCGCAGCGTTGTCAGATCACACACACACGCAGCCCAACGCCGATGTGTTCATTCAAGTGATGCACAGTTAAAGTGTATGTGCACCCGTGGGTGAGAAACTTTCCATTTCTTACATCCTCTGAAATGTAGTGTACACACACACAGAGGTGTATTGTAAAGTCAGCGCTCAGTCCCCACGTGAGTCATGATTGGGGTTGTGTTGTATCTGTGTTTGGTTGCCGTGACAACCATATGTTAAGTAAGGATAGTTGCCTGTGGTGGTAATTATCCCAATTTAATTATAAGTTTGTCTGTTCTTTTCAATACATTTTTTTTTTACAGCAAATTACAACATTGAATGTGAAGGGGTTCGTTCAAGGTAACAAACCCACAGACAATTATCACTCAACCTGCAGCTGTAGCTTCCCAGTTTTTGCATCTTCTTTGAGCTCATCAGCTGACATTGGTATATTTCCTGCTCTCATCAACGTAAACAAAGTATGACGAATGAGAAACACGCTGCTAGCCAGTTGTCCAGGCTGTTTTTTTTGTAATGGATCACGACAATTCATTGCCGTTTGCTGCGTAACGTGAATACAATTTTAATACATTACCTCATCTCTGAACATAATTTGAGCCCGAGTCGTATCACGTTGATTTTCATCAGCAATGGTGTTGAAGAACTCCCATGATCCCATTGTTAGGTCTTTTCTTATTGTTTTGATTGAGAGACCCCTAGTGGCTGAAGTTACGTCGCATGTTTACGTGTTTGGTTGTTTGCTATATTTCACATTCACAGTTTTCTCCACAATCAATGATGTTTGATCTCAAATTTTCTTTGTCTTTTCTTTGAACAGTAACAACCCCCAACGCAAAATCATCTAGCGAAAGGGCCGGTGGCCCACTGACGGTTCAGGAGGTGATGGACGTGGAGGGGGTGCATCTCGAGGAGGGGACACTGGAGACGCCCCGGGGGGGAGAGGAGTCTGAACTCAGCCTGAGCTTCCAGGGCTACGTGGCCGAGCTGCGGCAGTGCCAGAGCAAGATGAGGACGGGCCAGCTGCCGCAGAACGGCCGCAATCCACCGGAGGGCAACGACTGCCAGACAGAACTTTACAAGGCCACAATTGTTTAAAAGGGAAACCCCCCCCCCCCAACTGCTGCACTTTTTAAGCCTGAGGCAACGTCTTTTGAAAGAGAGCGAGTCAAAGTGATGGGCTGCATGTAGAAAGATGTAAATGACCACTCCAAAAATATCAAGATTATAGTGATAGATGTTGTATATTTCTTCTGGCGTCTTTTTTAGTACTGGTTGTGATTTTGGGACAGTGGTACGTTTTTGTTATGGTATAGTTCAATGATTAGGCACAAAGCAGTTCTATCATGAGCCATGTTAGACCGAGGACAGCCATGGAAGAAGCCACTTTAGGTTCCATTGTCTAATGAGGCATACATTACCAATTATTTATTTGTGATTATTTTTTTTATGCATCAGTCATTGCTTGCTAATGAGGGAGTTACATTATGAAATATATGTATCAGCTGAAGGGATTTAAATTTATTACAATTTAGAAACACTATATAACTCCAGCTTTTTTCCACTACTCTTCCTCTGAGGAAGACTGTGAGATACAGCTAAAACCTCCAGAAGAAGCTGGACGACATCATTTTAATGAACAACTTATTCCTAAAGCATTACTAAATTATAAAATGTGACACAACAGGTCTTAACCTAAGTGTCCACTTTTCCATTCCCGCAACATCCTGGAACTGCTATAAAATGTAGTTATTGCTAAAAAATGAAAAGAAGATGTAATACTCTTGAGTTAAGCAATTCATTAAAATGAATTGTGCTATAAATTGGAACCCATAAATACTTAGAACTTAACTCCGTGTCCATTGTTTCCTATTTCTGAGATGAAAAAATGAACTTTGTAATGTGTGCCCTGTTGGAAAGTGGTGACCTCAGCCGTTGGATCACATGTTAGACATCAGAAATCAGTTTATAGGATCAAAACGGAGGCAAATCACGCTTTACTTGGATATTTAACTATTTCCTACGTATATATCTACTTCCTATGTTTTACAGATGCTAATACATGACAGTACCTCTATTGTCTGTACTTTCTTCTTCTGTGGTTTTGAGGTTGTCCAAATGTTGAATGATTAAAAAGCTTTGACGGCGGCAAATCCTCGTCCTTCCTTTTCTTTTTCTTCGCTGCGTATGATTGATGCTGGTGCTTCTGACAGCAGGGAAATCCTCACCATCCCATTCCAACCCTGGGCTCACCTTGTAAAAACATACCTGAAATACTCCTCTGTTGCAGATTAGTCTTAAGCAAGACTCCTCCATTGACAATCTTGACGTGTTTGGCTGGTTTAATGTGTTTGCTTTGCCAGAAATGTCAATAATTAACGCTGCAGTTGACTTTAGTTGAACAACTTCCTCTGTAGAACCTTCACCTGCGGATTAGTTGCCCATGTGAATGTGCTCCTTCGTCGTCCGGCCTCCTCTTTGTATTTTTAGCTCAGCATCTGGAGAGAGATTATTACAGCTGGTGAAAATTAGAGGTTAGATTATGAGACTTTGTCGTGACACGGCAAGTCACTGCAGGAATGCTGACAACACACGAGTTACTTCGGCTTTTCAACTCCCTCATTTCAAAGCCACTGTCATTACTGAGTTCTTCATTCAGAACCATTTACTGCCTCCAGGCTCTAGACTTTCTCTTATCTTGGAAATTCAGGATAATTCAGTAGATCAGCTGGAAATGTTTTGATGTGCAGACTGCTTCCACTTTTATTTTGAAGGGCAGAAACCTCTTTATTACCTCAGTCACATTTTGCCACAAATAAAGCACTTCTACTGTGATGTATTAAATATTTAAAATATTAAAATATAGCAAGTGCAACATACGTCTTGAGGAGAACAAGAAAAAACTTGAATTAAAATAACATTTTCTCAGATAATATATGATATATATATATAGAAATTTTGTAGCTTAAAATTGATTGAAAAACAGCACAATATTATATTTTCTGTAGAATTATTTTTGAGTACAGCCGATATAATTTAATTTTCTGTTTAGAGTCATTTAACACACACGTGTTTCCTGATCACACCTCCTCTCAGGACCATGTGGGAGTGGACTAATTGGTTTTGACTGACAGCTGCATTTGCCTACGATCTTGTAGTTCCCACCACAGACTCCGCCCAAGTCATTTAAACACCTGTGTGCATGTGTACGTATGTTTGTGTGTGTGTGGGGGGTTCATATTCCAGTCTTAATGTTGTGTGCTTGTGTTTCTGCTAACTTAATTTGTTTGGTCGTGGGAGCGTTTTGACGGACGTGTGCTAACTTTTCATTGAACCCAATTGTTGAAGCCAAGGACACTTGAAGAAGAAGATGCACTCCCTACTGGCGAGGGGGTTTAACTGCAAGGTAAAAATATTTTCTAAACAATTCCAAAAAAAAACAACTTTCATTTTCTGGAGTAGCGTTTTGAGAGTAGTTGGCCTAACATTTCTTTAATTTAATTTCTTAAAAGTTATATTTGATTTCATTGTGGAACATTCAGTTTTATTTTCAGTGGAACATGATGCACGGCCCTAAAGCCACGTTTGCTGTCTGTTACAGTGTAAAACTGGTTTAAAATGTGTTCTGCCATTCAAATCATGATTGTCGCACTACATTTAATACGAGGGCAGTAAATAGACCTGACATAGAAAGAAGCCATGTCCCCCGAGACACTACACAACTGTAGATAATGTGCTCATACACAGTCGTGACGTCCCTCTATACTCTGAATATATTTATACATATATACAAACTCACATACCCAAAATCAAGTATAAACAAATTTGCATTGTTATTTATAGGAAAAAGAGAGGAAGATAAACTAACCTGTCACCTCGCTGTCTTGCGTTCACTCGGGCGGCACGTTTGCGTCACTGCTAATCAAAGCCAGGGACGATAAAAGCGTCCTCCAGTCATTTGACCCCGAGAGTGAAATCCGATTGAAGACAAAAGCCAGGTGTCAGTGAAAAGGGGGGGCATTACATGGTGCCTGGGGGGGTCTCAGGGCTCTAGTGGCCCGTGCAGCTTCTGCCTCAGCCTCTGGAAAGTTCCTCCAGTGATAATAACCCGTGGGTGTGAGGGAAGCTCCAGCCACCAGAGGATGATGACGCAACGGGTTTACTCAATAGCGCTTAATATTGTGAGGGACAGGATAATACATGCAGGGATTCCCACGTTTCCTATGACCAACAGCAGGCAGAGGACTCACAAACTCTCTGGTATAACTTGACTGTTCCTCCTCCAGCAGGAAAGCAGCAGCTCCGGACACCGGTGCAAACTCTCACGATGGCTCACCTCATATTACTTTTGCTGCCTTGTGTTCTCGGCGTCGGGACGGTAGGTTCTCGCCATCTCATCCACCTTTGCGCAACTTGTTTTATCCACTGTGCCACCGTGCGTGCGTAAAAAAGGAAGAAACGTGCCAAACCACTTTCTTTTGACTTGTTTTCAGCGCATGTTGGTCCCTGGACGTGAAGCAGTCATCTCCACAGAGCCGCACAGGGAGAGCACGAGAGGTATGTTGGACTGAGTCCTGTGTCTAATTCAGAGGAAGAAGAGGGAGGGAGGGAGGAAGAGGGGATGCGCATTAGACTGGCAGTGAATGGGGATGAAGGTTTTTTTTCACTGAGAAAGTCTGTTGTGCAACATGAATGTGAAGTTTGTGGGTAGGGCTGTGCGATAAAACCATGTTAATAATTATCACGATTTAATTGTCATCGAAAGCAATATAGCAACGGTTCGATAGATGCGATTGTATTGGTTATCATGCAGTTTAAAAACAAGGTGTGGAGGTATGACGCTTCATTGATCCACCTCAGATTTATGAAAGGTTTTTCTGTTTATCAAGTTCAAATGGAGTCGTTTTTAAGGTCGTTGTTAAAGGTCAAATGTAGAAACTTCCTCTAAAACTAGAGCACGACTGATCAGTCTGTAAATAAATAATAATGTGACATTTATCGTGATAATTATCAATGTCGACTGATTTTTATCTTGATATAACAGTTGACCATATCATCCAGCCCTGCCCATCTTGACCAGGAGCCTATGTTTTTGTCCTCAAACTATAATCAAGATCATGGTCTTGGACGTATTGATGCTGCGTTCAGGTTTGTAAAGCTTTCACTCAAAACCCTGCTTGTGCTCAAGCTGTGCGCTTGCACTCACATATTTTGTTGCAACGTTTTTTCTTCGGTGCTTTGGGCAACTAGCCTGGCAAAGTTCCCCCAACCAACTCCTGTATGGGACTGCATGAACAGGGTTAAAGTAACCACCGATACGGGACTCTTAAGGAAGTAAAGCTAATGTACCCACAACCAGGGAGGGACAATTTAATTCGTCACGACACATCTGCGTTGCACAAAAAAATCCAATTGCAGAAGAACAAAAAATTAGGAAATCTGTCCAAGCAAGAAAATATCTGCAAAGTTTGAGCACAAGCAGAGCAAATCTACACACAAGCAGGAGCCATCTGAGTGCAAGCACAGGGTTTTGAGTGCAAGCGTTACAAAATCTGAACGTGAAATCAATAAGTCCTGCTCTCAAACTGAAAGATATATTATATAATAAATATTGAGCATGTGCTTGTATTGGTCTGTTACCTGTCACTCAACAGCAGGATTGAATTGTCTGAAGAGATGTAATGGCCTTTTCGAAGTGAAAGCAGTTGTGTGTGAGGTACAAGAGGGAAACTGCATAAGTGTTCTTCTCATTTCACCGTTCTGTTTGTTTCTGTGACCAGTGAACGTAACATTTTTCTTTCTTCCTCTGTTGGTCAGTTCTCACTACGACGGGCAAAGAGTGTAAGTTCCCGTTTCGTCAGGGCGGCAGACTCTACTATCACTGCGTCACCATCCTGTCCTCAAGACCCTGGTGAGTCCTCCACCTCGTCTGGATCCATTGTTTTTTGGTTACACAAACAATCAAGTGTGTGTGCGTAATCACCCTCGGTTACCACACACTTAGGTCAGACTGTGCTGCCTCGTCATATTTAATTTTGCCCAGACACACACTCAGAAACCACAGAACTTCTCCAGCCACTCTCACACTCACCCAGCGCAGCTATTACGTCACAGGCCTCTGTCTGACTCTTCCTCAAGGTGGCATAAATCAACACTGTGATTTTCCATCATGCATTGCAGCTACGCCTGCGACACTGAGGCGGTGTGTAATCGTGGCGCCTAGTCGCACTTAATTACAGGTCGCACTGATGAGGGATTTGTGCAACAGGAGACATAATGCAATTTTATAATGAGGTAATGGGCTAATACGCTTTAGTGAAATTCTCATTTCTGAGTTGTGTGTGGGCCTCGTAATGATTTGTGTGTCACAGCTACAACATCGGAACAGAGGTATCAGAAGGAGCTGATTTTAAAGGTGAAATGTAGAAACCTCCTTTAAAACTAGAGCACGGCCGGTTTGGATGTTTGGGGGCTGATGCTGTTATTAATATTAATGAGTATAATATTTGTGACATCCATATAACATGCATATACATGTTTATGTCCAGTTAGTGAGGCCTAAGATCTCGTTTTCAAACCCTAAAGGGGCCAAAGTTCAAAGGTCAAGGTCATAGTGACCTCACAAAATAAATGTATTGCTCTGTGAAGGCGATATCTCAGAAACACCTCCACGGAGTCCTTTTGAATTTGATAAAAAAATGTCACTTGGATTCACGGATTAACTGATTAGAATTTGGTGATCAAAGGTCACCTTGACCTTTACGAAACACGTTTTCGGTCATGGTGATTGCATCTGATTCTTGAAAAAAATGTACGTAGGCTGAAAATGTACTGTCGTCATCACAAAAACCGAGATATGTCTGTGAAATCTAAACTGTGACTACAGATGAAGTTTATAAGACACTTACCGCTTCTTACAGTTTATCCTAAGGGTGTGTATCTGCCTCAGCAAAACCATCCCAAGTGCATTTTTATTACCTCAGATTATGACGCAGCTGCACTCTTTCTTTTTTTCTTTTCGTTGGATGTGTATTTTGGAAAAGAAAAAAAAGACACGAGACTTGCTGTGGGGCTCTGCGCTCGTCTTCATTCTTTGGATATGAGACAGTCAGGGCGGATGCCAGGCAGCACGATGGAGCAACACGTATGCAATTACACCATATACGGCCCGACGTCTCTGGTCCACCTACACATAAACACATTACGGCAATATGAGCCTGCATGTTTCCTCGATGTGCTCATGCGCCCGGCGGTGAGATAGATTTACTATTACGCTCTGCAGAATCAGTGAGCGGCACATTGAAGTACGCTGATGGTTCGTCTCGTTGATTAAATGAGTGGATGATTGATAGACTTCACCGGAGTTGGTTGGTTATTACAGAAAGTGTTTTTCCTTTCCACCTGAGACTCAAACTGGCTGCCAAGGTGCAACATTTCTATCACAGAGGTGGTTGGATTACGTAAAATCCTCCATCGTGATAGAAAGGATTTTATGTCACCATATCAGTGTATTACATTTTCAAAAAACTTTTATCTATCTATCTATCTATCTATCTATCTATCTATCTATCTATCTATCCATCTATCTTTTCTTCAGAGTGTAATCTGCCCTCACTGGTTTTATCTTTCTGTTTCCCTTCTCTCAGGTGCTCACTCTCTCATAACTTTGACCGGGACCGGCTGTGGGGTTTCTGTGCACCGGACAGAACTCAACCAAACGGTAAGTTCACCAAACACTATAAAAGTGCATTCAATCACTGACACCAGAGTCATTTTGTCATGAGAAATATCCTGTTTTTCTTTTCTTCATCATCCTTTCATCGTGCTCCTCTTTTCTCCTGTGTTTCAGTCTTCGTCCACACGTCTCGTAAAATCACAGATCCATGTCAGGCGAACCCGTGTCGGAACGGCGGCGTCTGCGCGTTGATCCCCCACAGACACACGTTCGAGTGCCACTGTCCCGAGAGATTCTCTGGGAGACTGTGTGAAGAGGGTAGGTCGATTATTACTATAAGTATAATGCCAGTGTTTTCTAATGTTCATTCATTCATTCAGCCTTTGATGATTTGGCTTCACTTTTGTTGTCCATGTTATTATGCAATGTTATTAACTTGCCGACTTAAAACTATCAACTATTAAGGGTTAAGAGTTCATCTAATCTGGATTTTACACCACTTGCTTTCCACTTACGAGTGTTTCCCAGTTCTTTTCATCACGTACCACAATCTACATCAAGTAATTGAGTGAGATTTAACTTAACTCGGTTAAATGAACAGCAGAAACATACATGATACATGATTTAGGATGTGAAATAGATAGTTAAAAAGATTTCACCTTTATTTCCAGATACGCCAAAGTAAAATGGAAAAATCAGTTATGGGCCATTTGCACTTTTGAAATGATTTAAATGGCCGACTACAAAAACAGTTAAAAACCCTGTGTCCACATGCAGCCACTCTCCTGTCAGGCCTTTTTACTCTGTACGCTCCACTGAGCTCCTCCATCTCCTCTCACATTTCAACCCACGGCCTTTTATGTTTTCTGTCGGCTTTCCAGAGAAGTGCTACGAAACCGTACACCTGCGCCATTATGACATCGGAGAGTCTTGGGGACGCATCCACCTCCGTAACGTGGAACAGTGCACATGTGTGGCGGGGGAAATCGAGTGTGAAAGAGTCCGCTACTCAGGTAAGACGTCAGCTTTTGTTCCTCGGCTCCGACTGTGTCTGGCGTTTGTTCTCTGCTCTGCTTTTGTTCCCTTGGTCCTGCCCTGAGCAAGCTCTTAATCTAACCATCAGCTAACAATGAAATACATGTATTCAGCATTTTACTCATCACATACACCTGATGTACAAAGGCTTTCCCCAAAAATCAAAGATAGTGGAAAGTATGACCCCCCCAAGAGACGTCTAAGTATCATGTCTCGTCCCATCCTGGAAAAAAAAAAAGCTCTTTTCTCTCCTTCCAAAATCACGTCCTTGTAGATGATATGAAAGGTGTGTCCTGCCCTCTCTTTGATCAAAGCTCCACAGTTTGCCGTTACCTTGGGGAAAAAAAATGCAGATTATATGACTCACTGTGACTCAGGAATGGTGTTTTAGGACACACCCCATGGGTCCATACAGTGCTTTCATCTGAACACATTCTTTGGCATAAAGGAGCGAGCAGCACTGAGGTGGTTTCAGGCTCCCTGAACTGAAACTGTCACTTTTTTTTCCTTTTGTCATCCAGTGGCCATGAATTTGAAAATCACTCCTTGTACCTGAATGTGCTTTGACTCGGCTTTGAGCTGGAATTTCACGTTATCTTTATTTTGTGCTGATATCAGCTGCATTTATTTATTAAGTAAAAGTTTCTTAAGGGGGTGAGTTCACTTCCCAAATCACCTGCTGGGGCCTGTGCTCTTTAGATGGATCCGATGCAGATGAAGCATAACTGTTCTCAGTCACATTTCAGAGATCCGGCATCAGATCTTAGAGAAAGATTCAGGACCAAATATACTTTATGTAAAAAAATGACAATGAAAAAATTTAAACCATATTTCAGTGGTGAGATTTATTGTAGCTAAACCTGCATTCATTGGGCAGCACAAAAGGCGGTGTACCACGTTTTAATTATTTTTATTAGCCTTTATTTAAACAAGTTAGTCGCACTTAAATTAAAAATCTCTTTTATGAGGGAGACTTGGTGAAGAAGAGGCAAATATGTGTCTTTTTAGCTGCGATGTCCCACAGTGTAATATTTCGGTGTATATTGAACAATACAAGCGACTCCTGTGAGATCAGGTTTTGGTCCATTGTTCAGATAAGAAATTTCTCTTAGTGCAGCTTTAAATTCAGAAAGAAAGATAGAAAGATAATGTCATGATGCTGATGTAGAGGTGTGTCAAAGTTGTGTCAAACATTAAAACAGGGAATCTTGGACACATGAGAAGTGCATGGTGTTAAGTTGTCGTATTGTGTGTCTCGATGTGTCCAGTGTGCCGTACGAACCAGTGTCACAACGACGGAACGTGTCGACTCATCACAGCCACCGGCAAGGAAGTGTGTAACTGCAGGCACGGCTACAGTGGCGCCGACTGCAGCTTCGGTGAGTTACACTGTGTGACGCTGTTCCCCTCGTTAAATTATAAATATATTTAAAAACACAATGCTCATATCAGGTTGAAAATAATGGTTCAGTGGATTCACATTTTCCAGTGGCTGCACAGTCTGCGTCACCAGTTCTTCGAAGACATTATTTATGTTCCCTTCTGTGCATTTGTCCTTTACGCATGTTCCTACACATGCATGTGTGTTCATGCATGTGTGTGAAAAGGCTTTTATTAATGGCAGCAGGTGGAGACACGAGCAGGCTGCCAAACTTGTCCACAGTTGTTGTAACTGTGGCGTTTCTTCTAGACTTGTTCCGACTGATTCCAGCGTGAAGAGAAAGAGATCGTCACAGAGATTCTCATCTGCATTCACAAACAGTCTGATTGCACTTGTGTTGTTTACATACCTGGGTGATACTGAGTTTCTGTGTGTGTGTGTGTGTGTGTGTGTGTGTGTGTGTGTGTGTGTGTGTGTGTGTGTGTGTGTGTGTGTGTGTGTGTGTGTGTGTGTGTGTGTGTGTGTGTGTGTGTGTGTGTGTGTGTGTGTGTGTGTGTGTGTGTGTGCAGAGCCGGAGACCGAGTGCTATAACAGCAGGGGAAAGAGTTACCGAGGGCTGGCGAACACCACGGTGTCTGGAGCCCGGTGTCTGCCGTGGAACTCAGACCTGCTGCACGACGAGCTGCACGTGGGCACGGTGGTCGCGTCACAGCTCAGGGGCCTTGGCGAACACGCCTACTGCAGGTGTGTGTGTGTGCGTGCACGTGCTGAGACATCCTGCGAGTTGAATGAAAGATTCTTCAAATTATGGCTTTGAGGCGATAATTACAAGATTTCCTCATACGTTTGTCGTAAAATCTATTTCAAAGCTAACATATCCACTCCCCCCCCCCTCGTGGTGACAAACTGTTTACAAGGCTTATCGGTCAAAAGTGTGTGTCAGCATGTGTCCCCCATATGCACGAGCCCTCAAATCTCCCCAGAGAGAACCAGCAGCCATGAAACCACCACGAGCATTGAAGAAGCACACGGTGAATCCAGCTTATGTGTGATACAAAAAGAAAGAAACATTTCTTATCTCTTCGCTCCTCTTCCCTTTCTCACTCCTTTCACTTGTTGCTGTTGCCATGACGACCCGTCAGCCATTTGGCATATCCACAAACAGGAGGCTATATGTCCTAAAACGCCCCAAACATCAAAGAGACGCCAATTTCTAGCAACTGACAGGCTCACAGTCGGAATTCCTGTTAGTTTAGGGCTGGAAAGGTTGCATGTTGCAGTTTTAATATGAACTATCACCACTCTTTCAGATAGTTATTAAATCTCCATTTAATTGAAGTTGTGAGGCTTTGGTTGGAGATCCCAACCAGCTTTCACCTTCTGAATAGAGACAAATCCCCTGTATAATCCCTTTAGCTTCTGTATTGTATTGAGTAATGCATGGAGCTAAAAACAGTGTTGCCACACCTCTACACACACACACACACTCACAATGTCCACTGTGTTTGTGTGTGTGCAGGAACCCAGACGGGGACAAGAAGCCGTGGTGCTACACGCTGAATGACGATGCCATCTCCTGGGAGTACTGTGGCGTCCCCTCCTGTGTGATGCCCGTGTGTGAGTAAACACACACAGGGAAGAGGTGTTGTGGAAGTTCTGGTGTCAGGAGAACGTGTTTAGAACTGGATAGCGCCTGTAATTCATTCAAAACTGTAGCGAACCGGTGTATTGAGTTTGGCATTTTTCGCAATCTTGGTTTTTTTAAAGCTAGAAGTAGCTCAAGGACACTGCACGCCCACCTGCACCTGTGACCTGCACCCATTGGACGGTACTAGGTGTCAATCACACAGTATCCATGCCATTTTGAGTTTTTTTCACCAATTTCCCAGGGAATAATTCATGGATCTTGATGACAAAAAAAATCTGGCACATTTAGGCAACTGATATATATTTATTAATTTGGTGCAGCTTGGTTAAATCTAAGGAAACAGTTGGTGGAGGATGTATGCAGTCTACTGGATATTCTAGTTCACTAAATGAATATAATGGACGAAATTAACATCATGTTGTATTGAATAACTAGAGAGTTAGAATTTCTTCATAGACTTCAACAGAAATTCTTCTTTTTGTCACCCCCTGCTGGTCATTGGAGAGAACACAGGTTCTTTCACTCTGATGCCTGGTCAGACAGATGATTTGCATTCATCATTTCCTGCAGAAATTCTTGTCGCCCCTGAGAAGCTAGATGTCTATTTCCTTATGAACCTTATCAACGAAGACATATTCTTATTTCATTTATCTGTCCTTGTCCTAAACCGCTCTTTAAGTCTCCGTCTTGTCATTATAAAGGATGAAACAGACTTTTCCTGAAGGCCAATTCCTGCATTATTCAATCTCTGAGTCTTTGTCTCTGCCTTGATTAAATGACACAGTCGGTGACTCTCGCCATCTGAGAAACATTTGAGAACTAAAAACACAGCTTATCTCTGCTGAGTCACTGCTGCTGCGAAAAAAAGCTGAATTCAGAGGGAGTTCAGCAACGAGCCTTTTTCCCTCAAGACGTGGGTTAAGATGAGATAGGAGGGAAATAAGTCACGTCAGGTGAAACCAAATGTTTATGTGTTGAGGGGGATTTGTCCGTTTGTCAGAGTGCCAGGTTTAGGAACAGAATCCACAAACTCATCATTTTATTTACAGATGAAGCTGCTCTGATTCCTGCAGGTGGGAAATCAGCAAACAACACATTCAGGGCATGTGTTTGGGAAGTGTGCGAGCAAGTTCTAGCAGGGTTCTAGCTGTTAGACCAGTTTTTGATGATACTTCCTGTTTTATTGATTCATAACCAAGCACTTGTTTCCTCGTGCAGCTTCTTCGCGGAGGATCATCCCATTCAACAAACCAAGCTCCCGCAAGCCGAGCAGAAAGCCTGTGTGCGGGAAAAAGCACAAGAAGAGGCTGTCGATAGCCAGGGGGCGAATAATGGGAGGAAACGCTGCTATGCCAGGCACTCACCCCTGGATGGCGGCGATTTATATCGATAAGTCCGACTTCTGTGCCGGCACCCTCGTCTCCTCCTGCTGGATCGTGTCTGCGGCGCACTGCTTCTTCCGCAAGTATGGAACATACGCACGAGTGGATGTTTAAATACATGTATCTGCAGATCAAGGAGAGGGTTTGATGCCCTTTGGAGACAATGTAAAACGTATACGGTCATACTCAACACGTGCGTCATTCAAGGACTGTGACCCCTCGGCTTCACAGCTTTGTGAACGCACTATATTTAGAGCGGCGACCAGTTCGAGGAAAACCTAAAAACACCTCGTGCACAGATGCTGTTTACGTGCGAATGGTTCCATTTGCTCCTGATGTCAACAAATGAGGCAACTGTTCAAGTTCAAAGATCTTTTGTTCAAGCATTAAATCATTAAGTTAAACACGAGTGCAAAAAGCATTTTATCTTTTAGAAAGAGACAAATGCAGGGATTTATTCTAACTGTTTTCTTATCAGTTTTGATAAGAGTCCACCATGTTGATTACACGCCACTTTACAATATCCTCTGGTGAATATAATAATGATTGTAACTATATTTATAGAGCACTTTTCAACACAAAGTAGAAAGTGCTGCACAACAAGAAAACAAATGGTTAGAATACAGAAAGTACAGGAAGTGCATAAATAATAATGTTATAATAGAGAGAGAAAAAAAAGGAAGAAGACATTGTCTCAGAAAGCTTTATTGATCCAGAGTCTTGGGGCCCTGATGGCCAAATATATGAATAAGTATGAATGTAATAGATCGATTTCGTGGCCCTGCGCTTGTTGGATTTTTACTGTTTCTTGTGCAAACGTGGAATAGACTGATGATAAAATGGTAAAAAAAGAGACGTTGGGGTATCTCAGGCTTCAACGTCTGGAGACAGTTCAAAGAAAAGTTCAATGAAATCCCGCAGCCAGCAGTTGTTAGAGATAACTTGGCTCTGGGCTGAAATGTTGGACAGTCAGAGCCCGAATTGATTTAAAAGAAACTGTCTCCTCGCAGCCCGCTGAGGTCTCAGATCCGCGTGGTCCTCGGCCAGCAGAACTTCAACGTCTCCGGCCCCAACACCAGGACGTTCGGCGTGGAGGAGTACGTCTTCCCAAAACAGTTCTCAGTGTTTAATCCTACGCTGTATGACATTGGTAATCATTCACTGCACACACACACACACACACACACACACACACACACGCGCAAGTGACTCATGAACTGGAAGACCTCCTGTCCCCATTCAGAAAAACACAAATTCACTTAAGACCCCAGTCTGTGTGCACAGCTGTGCGTCACTGAACAGCTGTGTTTCTGTGCTCCCCCCTGCACAAACACACAAACACAAACACACACACACACACAGAGTCTCCATGTCCACCACTTGCTTCATCACTAACTCCACCTCTATTCTCCCGTTTTGATAACTTTTTATTCCCCCCCGCTCAGTTCTGATCAAGCTGAAGAAGCAGGACGGCCGCTGTGTGAGGAAGACGCCGTTCATCCGGCCCATCTGTCTGCCGGAGAAAAGCACGACGTTCCCCAGCGGTTACTGCTGCACCATCAGCGGCTGGGGATACATGCACGAGAGTGAGTGATGAAGACGTCACGGCAGAGTCGTCGTGACAACAACTACCTGCATTGTTTCAATAACTTCACATTCAGTCAATGATAAATGATTTATTTTGGATTTATATGTGCAAGAGTCAGAGCCGAGTCAGTGTTTGTTTGCACTTTTGCAAAACATTAAAACATTAAAACATTAGAAACATTATCTTAGAACCAGGATCAGCTTTTGGCATCTATTCACAAATCCATGACTAAGTTTGTGTAAAATAAACTTTTGTGCAATCCTGCTTAAGATCAAACAAACAAAGGCATCACAATCTATAACACAACTTAACACAAGTTAAGGTTGTTTTAGGAACCTGGTGGATGTTAGATTCTGTCGTTTCACCTTCATATTGGGAAATATGATGGAAACACATTTATTTATGTGTCTGTGAAAGAGCTACAGATTCCAGACTCGTTATAAGTCACTTATTTTAGTCAGAATATACTTATTTTGAATTTAAATGTGTCTTTTTTAAGGCTCTGCACAGCCATACAGGTGTTTCCCAGTCTGTAATTATACCTCTACCTGCCCCTACACACACACACACACACACAGAGGAGGCTAATCAGGCTGATTAAGTGGGAGCCATTGTGTGGAGCAGTAAAACACAACTGAGTAACACACAGACCAAAAAGTTTTAACACGTGAACTGTCTTCATGTGACAGAGGCTGCAGGATACTCCACTCTGCAGGAGGCCGGAGTCCGGCTGATTCCTCACGACGCCTGTAGGAAGCCGGAAGTCTACGGCAACCACGTCACCGCCGACATGATGTGTGCCGGGCTCAACGGCTGCCATGACGCCTGCCAGGTAAGAGAACATACGAGGACAGAACACACACACACACACACACGCTTTACAGTTTAAAATCCAGTTAGAGTTACACCTGGTAGTTAAAAAGTGTGGGCTAATCTTTTACTGAGCCACAGCGCCCTCTGCTATATGTGGTGAGAAATTCGGTCGTGTTCCCATATCTGAGTAATTCAATGATTTGAATGTAGAGAAAAAAAACTGTAAATGATGGATATTACCCATGAGCCCTGGCTGGTTCCTGAACCAGAAGAGCTGCGGCTGTAGCAAATGCACCAAACTCTTTTCTTAGAAATCTTCATATTTTAAGATTCCTCACTAAATACAGTTTTTTTTTTTTTAATAAGATAAAACTTTATGGATCCACACACCGGGGAGCTCCTTCCTCTTCAATTAAACGTCAAGGTTCCTCGTGGGTAGAGCACAGGTTCCTAATGAGCCCGGTGAAGTGTGGGTGTGACTCAGCTGCCTGTGGGCCTCTTGTTTTGATCTGTGCATGAATGTTTGTGTGTGACTGAATCTACTTGTGTGTGTGTGTGTGTGTGTTGACCTCAGGGCGACTCTGGGGGCCCTCTGGCCTGTGTGAGGGGTGATGTCAGCTTCCTGTACGGGATCATCAGCTGGGGCGAGGGCTGCGGCCGCTCGGGAAAACCTGGCGTTTACACTAAAGTGGTAAATTATATCGATTGGATCCATTCAGTGATCCGACGTAAATCCAAAGCTTTCGTGAACGAAAGTTGACCTGGACATTTTGCTTTAATATAAGATGATGTAATGTATTTTATTATAACTGTTTTTTTATTGATAACAAATTGTGGAAGTTTATACATTCTTTTTTTTAACTGTGAAACATTTTGACTGATTAAACCTTCACTGACTTGAAACTTTGCATCTTGAACTGCTTCATCGCGTCTTTTTTGTTGGCGTCCAACGCTTTCAACTTTTTGATTTGCTGGTGTTTGTTTGTTTTGTCTGTGTGAGCTCAGTAGTTGATATTTTAGCCATTGAACCGTTTATGCTTTTCTCAAGGTCAATAGCTACTCTTTTCAATGAGGTTATAATTGTGTCATTGTTGTGATTGTGTTCGTTCTAGAATGGCAAAACTTGAAAATGACTGTCGGTATTTAAAGTTGATTTCACCATGTTGTACAATGTAGTTTGACGTGTTTACACATGTTTCTTACTTTAATGGTGTAATATATTTCCGTGTCTTTGATGGGGGGGTTATGTCATAATTATTTTAAGTATAAGATGTGTTTTGTAGTAACTGCATTAACACTGTCGTCATCAAGTCAACTAGCTGTGAAATATTTTCAGCTAGTTTTTTTTCATTAATATGCGTTTGTCTCGTTACACTTTTTAATTAAGTAAATGTTTGATTTTAGAGATGCATTGTATGAAATGTGTTACTTGTGACGAACAGATTAATGTGATTGTCTCTTCTGGTAGTTTTCTGTCCTGCAGCAGCCTGGTCGTCCTCTTACTTTGAAGGTGTAATGTATTTACACAAGTGTTCGATAAGGAAGGGGTGAGGACAATTTTTTACATGTTTTTTTTCTTATTGCATGAAAGTAAAAGTTGCAAGATGAGTTGAATGTTACTGCATCAACTTCGTCATAAGACTTCATATAATCCTGTTATACACTTGTGTTGTCTTAATGCACGTTTTTTAAATGTACTAACTTGTTTTAATCCATAAACTTAGCTTTCCATTTTTAAATGAGTTAAAGTAAATGTTTGCTAATGATTTTAAAGATGCATTTTAATTAAATGTTATTTGTAATCCTCAGATCACGTGGTTTGTCTCTGCCAGTAGTTGTGTGTTTTTTGCAGCAGTGAAGCAGCTCAGGTGGCAGCAGCCTGACACACACACACACACACACACACACACACACACACACACACGGGGGTCAGGCCATTTTCCATGTGCTTTGCTGGGGGCGAGTTTTCACCCCTCACACACACACACACACACACACACACACACACACACACACACACATACGGGGGGGCGGGAGAGAGAGGGAGCAGCTATTTTGAAAGTGACCCCCTCAGTCAGTGTGTGTCTGTGTGTGTGTCCTGTGTGTGTGAGAGAGGGACAGAGACGCTGCAGCTGTCAGGAACTATGACTGAAGATGACGGATTCAGTTGTCGTGGAGGGATACGCCAGACTCCGAGATGGAAAAAAGGTTTTAAACTCCACCGCGTTGTGTTGACGGAAGTTGTGCACTTTAATCTGAGCGATTAAAAAAGAAAGTTTGTTGTACTTTTTCTTGTCTTCCCTTTTTTATTTATTTACAGTGGAAAACCAGGTGGCTCGTTCTACGGAAGCCGTCGCCGGTAGCAGGTAAGAACGCATCGTTGTTTGCGTAGTTTGTTGTTTAATTGTTATTGTTTGTTGTGTACATAGATAAATGCGCAGTGTAGCTAGGGGGGGGGGAGATACAGTTGAAGTGTGGAGCTGCCATGTTTGTTTCTCTGTCGTCTGGTTTGTGTTGCTGTGTTCACAACATGGGCCCAGTTCACTACAGTTTGTAAACCTGTGTGTTAAAGTTTATAAATGTGTTGTTAAAAAAAAAAAGTAACGTACAACTTCAAAGGTAAAACAAAGACACTGTCACACAACACGTTGTTTTGCTGCACGTTCAGTTTCTGTGCGTAAATTCTGTCTTAGATTTTGGCTGTAAAGGCCTCAATTCATGTTCGTGACTTGTACTTGTGTTATTTGTGTCACACACATTGCAACTTTCACATCTGTACAGTTGTTGTTTGTGTAGCTGCACTGTTGATGTGCTGTGTAAAGGTAAAACAGCTGTTTATAAAGAGGACAAATAAAGGAAAGACGAAAAGACCTCGAAGGCAACTAGCAAAATACAAATGGCAGTTACAGCAAGTTATGTAATACAAAAATGAGAAATACATTTTTGTATAGCAACCAATCACAACATGCATCATCTCAAGGCACTTTACAAAATCAGAGGCAACATATAAACAAACTTCATTTAAAAGTAATGGCACAGGAGCAGGATAACACAACAGGTAACATAACAGCAAGTAAAAGCAACTTTTGCAAGATGCAGTAATAAACATAACAATATTACAGTTGCTTTACAAGGAAGAATCGATGAGAGCAAGACGGCAACATGAGCAGAGAAAATGGAACAAAATGTGTTCGCCAGGTTAAATAAGGGCCAACATCCATCGTGAGCCTCTGTGCGTCTTGAATACAAAGAACTCTTGAATGCAGAGTGTCTCTTAAATGTATGAATATGATTTCACAATCTTTAAAAACAAGCTCCCTGACCCTTATTTAATCCCATCTTCAATGTTAATGTGCTAAACGCTGATAGTTTGATTCTCGCTTGTATTTTTAGATGCATCATGAATGTGCACTTAGTGAATCTAGGCCTGTTGCAGAGTTTAAAGTTCCCTGAACCCATTTATCAATGACTTGGCTCTTTTTTTTTAATAGCTGAGCCTCTGTGGTTTCAGAGCGATGAAGTGTGTGTGTGTGTGCGTGTGTGTGTCGCTCTAAAACTGTTCCAGAGAGAACGTTCCTGTGCGATGTGGATCTGAGCAGCTTGACGTGCTCCGCAGGTTAGACGGAGGTTGGGTGCTGCTCGTCCTCAGATCTTCGGTGTCAGTGTTATCACAGCTGTGTGCTCTCATCCCTCAGTTATGTGTGTTAGGAGGTGTGTTGGTGTGAAGGAGAGCGACGCACACAGACACACACACACAGTCTTGTTTTGTCAGTTGACACTGATTGTTTCACGGTGCCAAGACAAGAGGACACTACAACATCTACTGTTTGTCAGAATACATCTTATTTGACACTTAACATTGGAAATACATTGTGCATTTCAGCTTTCTAGTTATATTTAGGGCAGTACTAAGTACTATGGAAATGTAAGGTTAAGTAGCATCTGCCTCAAACCGCGTTTTTCTAACTACGGCATGTCTAATATTAACTCTCTGGTTCCTCCAGACTGCCTCGTGCTGCTGGTTTTTAAAGACAAGTCCGACAAAGCGCAGGGCAACAAGGAGAGAGCCAGTGTCACCTTGGAGGAGATCTGTGGCCTGGAGGCAGGACAGTGGTATGAGGGTGTTGCTTTCACTCTGGGCATCCTCTGCCTGAACCAAGCCGCTCTACTGGGCTTCGACAGCAGGGAGACCCTGCAGGCGTGGGACGTCCGCCTCCAATACAGCCTCGGAGAGGGTGAGAAAACCTGTCGGTGCTTTTACTCCCATGATTTGTGTATCGCTTTCTTTTTTTTTTTTCTCCTGGAAAAACTTTGCGGGAAATGTCAACGACTCAGCATTGTACACAACAGCACTGTATCTGACCTGCTCGCTCTGTAGTTACAGCGATTCTGAACAAGCGGATTGGTTCATCCATCACACTGCCAGGTTTCACTGTGGGTAAATTCACTGCAGTCAGATAAAAGCACCCTGTAATTTACCAAACCTGTTGGAAACAGTTTTTAGGCTTAGTAAGTTTCCACCTTTTCATGAGCAACAGATCCCAAGTTCAGAAGTTAATAGAAGCCGAGAGGAAGGATGACTACTTGTGTGCACATCAGCTGTGGAAGGTTTTAAAACAAGTCTATATATGATTAATCTAATTTCAAAGAAATGCACAAAAATGTGTCCACTGCTGTTATTTGAGTACTAGTTGGTTCACACAGAAACGATTAGTGGTGCAACTTTAATACTGAACCACTGCAGAAGATGAGGACACAATAACAATTGCGCCAGTCAAGCCACAAATGTAGAAATGGTTTTGAAATCTGGCATTTGTCTTGTTTTGATGTGAAGACTGTAACAATGTCATTATTGCTCTATACAGATATGGGTTGTCACAACTTGGTGTATTCTCTCTGCGCTGGAAAGTGCGTCACAATGTCCGGTGGAAAGTCCCATACTTAATTTCTAAAGTTCACTTAACATCAGCGCAATGCATGATGGTATATATTGCTTGGTTAGTGGCCATTGGTTACATACTTTGTTTCAGTGATGCACAGTGAGATAGAATGAGTCCACTACATAGGGGATACAATTCTACTAACGTTCAGACGGCACTACCAAATGTCAAATAACTCTATATGGGTAAGTGAGTGATTCTGGAAACAGCCCTGGTGTTTTTATCTGCTGCTACTTTCAGTCTCGGTCACTTATTGTTTTTTGTTGCCTCGTCTTCTCCACCTTTTTTATTTTGACCACATCAGCAAACCTGTCGCTCTGCATTCAGTGAGCTCGGTTCAGAGTTTAAAGTCTTGCATCCAGGAGCTTGATTTATTGAAAGCAGGTGATCAGCAGGATCCTGCAAAAGCTGCTGTAGGAAGTGAAATGAAGGCAACACACAGGGTTAAGAGTCGCTGCAGGTTTGTTGGATTGGCAGCACTTTGTGTACCGATGATTCAAGCAGCATGGTACAGTCGTCCAGTCTGGAAGAAATAAAGGAATTAATTGCTTGGAAGTCTGACAGACGCATTGGGCCAAGAAGGTTATGTTTCCATTTGTGTTTCTGTTTTGCAAAGACTTTAAACAGATTACCATGGAATTTTGTGGAAGGGTGGGCAACAAACCAGAAATCAACCCAATACGTTTCAATTCAGATCTGCATCAGAGGATGGATCCAGCAGATTAAGGGGGGGTTTCAACATTTTTGTTGCCTTCTCAAAGAATAATTCATGGGTCATGAGAAATTGGTCATAATTAGGGGGCTGATATTAATGACTATTCAGATCCAAATCTGGATCTAGAGAAATTTATGTGGTTTCATGAGGGGACTGTTAGGCCTTGGCAGAGGTTTACGCTCATTCTAGTTTCTAAACATTTTAGGGGAAGTTTGGGGGAAACATGTTTTCTGTCTCTTATAATGATTATAAGTAACTTTCATATTTACAGAAAGTTGCGTCTGCCAGTAATTATTACTCAATGTCTTCTTTTTCTTTTTTTAAGTAAGCATGACCCAGTTAGTATTTAATGTAGTCAGGGTGTTTATCATTTGTTTGCTTTGTACATCATTTAGGTTCCTTGTCTCTTCTTCTCGTCCATTTGTAAAATATTAAAATAACACAAACATTATTGTGTGTGATTTAAAACTGTTGTAACTAGATAGGCAGCCAGTGTGCATACCTCTGCCAAGATGACATTATCTGTATCCCCTTCAAAATACCTAATTAGTTCTTTGTCAGGTTTGTGCTGCACCTATTCTCAAAATGTCATGGAAATCTGTTCGGCAGCAATGATGTTGGTACAGATGCTGGGCACAGTGGTAAGAGTTTTAAAATCCAGAGCTGTGATTTCTATCTTTCACTTCAGTTTGATAGATCATCAACTTTTAAAAGATGACATATTCGACGTCGGGGTCCCCAACCGTTCTTTAAACAAAACTGTCGTCATTCCGTCACATGGTTCTGTTTCGTCTTTCCTCCCGAAATACATTACCGACCCTGTGGAATAGTGTAGCCTCACATTGACCTGTATACAGTCTGTGGGTCTATGATGCAAGTTATATAAAGAGAAACAAACAGACCCTATTATTAGCACTGTACTGTTCAGCTGGTGGCAGGAGTCCAGACAATGTTGTGGGACCTGCTTGTGTGGAAGAGAACACGGTGCTTGATTTGCTGTTGATGATAAAATATGCATATGTGCACGTGTCTGTTCACTTGTTTAGGGAGTTTGAAGAATGTGTTTGTGTGCCCGTCCTTTGTGTGTGCGGCCGGATGTTAATGCCACCGAGTGGAGTGTGTCCAAACCTGCAGAAATGTCACCTGCCGGCCTGCGTGCAGAGGTTTTGTTGTTGTGTGGCAGCGTATGAATCTTCCTTTAACATGAGCGATGGCGCGACGCAGCTGGCCCCACATTTCCTCATCGTCGCCTCCATCACTCAAGTTTGTTCGGTGCCGCGAAAGTCTTTTTCACTCGATGCTGCAGGGGGAAAAACTACACACACGCTTTGAATGAAATTCCCCAGAGCCCCAGGCCGAGACGAAGCACTGAGGCTATGAGAACACGAGGTCTAATTTTACATCACTCTTCCTCTTTGCTTCGACTCGGCTCCACAGATGTTTAACTGGCTTTGATCGATTTGCTTTCGGGCTTCAGATGTGAGCGCGTTGCGTTCGGGAGTCCCCTCGCTGATTTCATTCTCTCTGCAGCTGTTTCTCCTTTTTATTGGGGAATGAAATCTAATCCACAGTGAAGTAATCGCTGTTTAGGGACTCTGTTTTTTAATACAGTGCAGTCCTACAATGACCCCTAAACCCCTAAATTCACAAAACGTTTAATGACATGGCCACACAAATGACACATTTTAGTTGTTTTAATAATCGCTGGATGAGAGAATCGATACCATTCATGTCTGTATGTTTAGATATAAAGCCTCTATAGGTGATGCAGCATGTAGACTGATCTTTTTTTAATCTTCTGGCAGGGTACAGGAGCAGGGATGCATGTACCACCAGTCTCAAGAACAGTTTATCATAGTGCTTCAAAACTAAGTCGTCCATCAATCCTCTGTATATCTACTCACCCCTGGAAAAATGTGCAAATACGTATCTATACTTGTACAGTATACACTTGCTATTATTTTAAAAGTGTAATGTTTCCCCATCTGCCTTTGCACCCTGGAACTAGAATGACAGCCCTGCCAAAGCCCAATAGATTCAATCAAGCTGCATAAAAATAAGTCACACACTCGTAGATGTCAGTCCTCTAAATATGCCTGATTTTTTTGTTCATCATCAAGATCCCTGAATTATTCCCTTGGAAATCTGAGAAATGTTAAAGTGATAAAAAAGACAAAATCCTGGATCTGTCCTTTCGTCAGGAGCCAGGAATTTCTTGGCCCACGTCTCATCCTTCCAAGAGTCCTTGAAATTCTTTCAATAGCTTTTGTGTCATCCTGCTAAAAACCAACCATCAAACTGACGGGAGAAAATATCTCATCTTTAGTGGAGGTGATAAAATGTCTTGCTGATCCCTCTGTATGTTATTTGTATGCATGAGGATATGCGTTTGTAATGGAAACTTTTGCTAGGTATGGGCATCTACGTACTGTATATGTGACCATGTGAGGGCTGTGTGTATATGTATGTGTTTAATGTGAGGCAGGTCTGAGACAACTGTCCCATCTAGTGTCAAAGTCCAAAGAAAGTCATATTCACTAATTTTTGTTGTTGCTCCATTTAATCTGCGCAATTTAAACTTTATTATTCATCCCTCACAGCTCGTTAGTGAAAGTCAACAGTCTTAATTGTTAGTCTGCAAAAGAAGCACCCAAAGCCCGTCTTTAATGGTCTGTTAGCTCTGTATAGGAAAGACTCATCCATTATAATGCGAGTCCCTCAACTGAAGAAACTGTACTCGATTTTTAAAAGTGTAGAGATAATACTGAAAGGCCTCTGTTCTCTTCTTTTTTATGAAGTTTGTGTGTTTGCTCAGTTCACAGATTCAGTGTTGGAGTGTTACCAGGGACCAAGCTGGAGAGCGGACCTGCAACTCTCCACCTGTGCAACAACCTGCTGGCTCTGGCCCGGGACGTCCCTCCGGTTATCATCGGCCACTGGAACCTTCCAGACCTGCGCCGATATGGACCTGTACCCAACGGATTTGTGTTCGAGGGGGGAACGAGATGTGGATACTGTAAGTCGAAGGCTGTTTCATTATTTCTGTGCCACATGTGGATGTGTTTAGGTAAGCAGCCCATAAAATTATGTTATGTTTGACAGATGGTTCTTGAAGGCAGAGAGTTAAGGGGTTGTTGGGCTGAAACCGCTCCGTCATGTTGGGGAAGACGAGGGGAACTAAAGCAACTGCATGAAAACAGTTAAGATTAATGAGCAATGCACATTTAGAAGATTTATTTAAAAGCACAAAAACAGTGAGTAGTTGACAAAATCGCAGGGTTACAAAACAGAACATCAGAATTGAGACTGGAAAGTGAAAAATGGAAAAGTTGAAATAACAAAGCCGTTTAGAGACTATGCAAAATATCAGGAAAACTGAGTCCGGACTTTGCCGTTCACAAAGACGAAACAAATAAATTAGTTTTTAAGGAAAGTCGATCAGTCTCGGTACAACACCATCTTCGTCATATCATTAGGTCTCTCTTGCATCATTAGCGGCTAACAGCTCATTAAATCGTGTTGTGAGCTGTGTTTTTCCTCATGGCTTCTCCACACAGACCAGATAAATGAATGAGGCTCCTTCCCACAACAGTAACGTCATGTGAGACTGCCCCTGTTTGCTTTTAATTCACAGTTTTTCTTAATTAATTTGATCATTAAGTTGCTCTGCCGAACTTTTGCTAATGTGGTTTGTGTTTGTTGAGTCGACGGCGGCAGAAACAATGCTTCGGTCGAGCAGTGCTGTGAATATTGAGGATCATTGGATGAAAAATGTCTCTGCGGTGGAGTCATAACTGGGTCATTTATAGAGGATATCGCTATTTTATTTATTCAAATTTAGTTTGAACACGAGGGAAAATGAAGTCTAATGTTGTATTTAGAGAAGCCGTTATGAAACATTCTGAACGTTAAATGGATTTAAATGAGGCCGTCCAGGATGTTTCAGTCCTGCTTCCTGTGTTTGAGGCCTCTCTGCTCAGAGAACATCAGTGTCTGGATCAGTGCGTTGAACTGAGTCACTGACTGTTTCGTTCCTCTTGTCTGCTCGTACATCTGGCCTCCCTCAGGCGGACACATTAACAAAGATGCTCGATGGAGTTTTATGAAACAAAGAGGAGAGAAAGAGAGAAAAAGCAGCCTTCAGATGTGTTTTTTATCGCTGCCAGAAGGGTGAGATGTGCAGATGTCGTCATGAGAGCGTTCTACGATTTATTTATTTTTCTCCAATCAGCTCTTGTTTGAGTGTCTCAAATTTAAAGGACTTTTCTAGTAACGTATTCTTTCTGGGCAGAGAGCGGTCTGGGACTTCTTCTGTTTCTGCTGCAGCTGTTGTTTAATTTAGTTGCTCTTCCAGTTTTTCACTTTGTGTCTGATTCCAAGATGAAGTGTTTTCTGGCTCTTTACAGTTTGACCTCATCTTTTCTGGTTCACTTTGCCGAACTATATGGCCAAAAGTATGTGGACACGTAACTTTTGTCTTGGGCCATTTCTGCCATGGTTCTACTTGAATGATGCTGTGTCTCTCAATCATTTTAGGTTGAAAATGCCCCTGTAGCCTTGTCAGATAGGGTTTAGTTTCCCCTGGTGACTCTGCATGTTGAAGTAATATTACTTATTAATGATTCTGGAGTTGTCTTTAATTTATTAGATTGTGGTTTTTGGTAGATGCATGTTCCTATATAAATTTTTCGTCAAGCCTATCTACAAATATACTATCCATCCCCTGTAGTATCAGCTCAGCTGCAGAACTCTCTTTCTGCACTATACTACTGTACTTTACTATGTTATTTAACTTTATGTTTATCATCAATCTCTAGAACATCTGACAGTAAATGTTTGTAGTGAGTTTCTCTCCTGCCCTGTTGCTGACAAAGTTGTAAACCAGACCTGAGACGATCAAAGTAGCCAAGTCACAAATGACTGTGTTTTACGATTTACTACGTTGTGTTGCTCCCAGTTTCCTTCACCTGGCTCTCTACCATCAGTTAGTTTTGTGATGTGGTCCTTTTTAAGAGAAGACTGTAAAGTTTACAACCTGCCGCTCTGTTGCTCCGTCACTGTTGAGTACTGTTCCCCAACTGATGATCAACTTCTCAAACTTTTAGAGGACAGTCTTGCTTCTCTGCGGCTGTGGCAGAAGTTTGTGGAAGGTCCATGAGTTCCTGAGTTTGAGTTTGGTGTAGAAGAAGTTTCCTGGAAGTTTTTGTTGAACAGCGGTGGACGCCATTCATGCTTTTGTGGCTGGATGGAAGGAAGTCTCTGCAGCCAGGTTCTATCTAGTGTTGACAACCGAAGGATGCAACTGTTTTGTGAGTTGGATGAAGTCCAGTTATTGTCTGTTATTGGTGATTTGATTGGCGTATAGTTATCGCAAAGTTCAGTTTAAAGTTCATTTATTTGTACCTCAAGACACTTTAGATAGTACAGTTGAGACCCTAAAAATAATAGCGAAACCCAACAGTTCCCACAACTGTCATGTAGACGGCAGGAGACAGTTTTACTAATTTTAGTGTTTTGCCCTCTGACATTAGAAACCATTAGAAATCAGCTGCTTCACGACAACAAGAGTCCTGCTGCAGGATATAAAGTCTGTAGAGAAGTTCAACATCGGAGTTGCTTTTCTGTTTTCCCTACGCTCACTTACACGTGTCACTGTGGTAAACCACAGTTTACGTCTTGGAATAGATACAAAACCATTAAAGTAGAGACGAGTGTGTGTGTCAACACCTGGAGGGGACGGACGCAGACACGAGGGGAACGCCGCAGACATCAGAGCACCACGGTTACACGATGAGCCCGCTGGAAACATGACACTTGAGAATGTGATGTGTGATTTATTTAGCTCCATTAACTCTTCGGCAGTGGGTCTCGCAGAATATGAAGGTCAGACATCACTTTCACTCGAATATGTATTTTTAAAGCCAATTAACGGAAATGAGTGCGAACACGAATGTTGTGTTTTAAGGGTTTGTGTCGTTGAAGGCTGAACATTCCTGCGACATGTCATCTCTCAGCACGGCGTGTTCACAGCACAGGGAGAAGTGGTGTAACGTGTTGGATCTGTCACTTCTAAATGAAGCGGCTGTAACTGAACTGTGCATTTGTTCGACCTTTTGTTCGCGTCCTGTTTGTTAGTTTATCCTCAGTGTTTCTAGTGTTTCAGTCGGAAAGTCAAGCGTGCGCGCGTGTGTGTGCGCGCGTGTGTGTGCGTGTGCGTGTGTGTGTGTGTGTACAGAGCTGTTTAGCTCAGTAAATCAGTTCAAATGATTGATTAATCTAGAAAATGACAGCAGATTAATTATGAAAACGATCATTAGTTGCAGCCCTGTGAAAAACACTGTTAATCATCAATCCATCCGTTCATCTGATCATTTTAAACTTTCATCAAGTTGAAAAAACATTTAGATGCTTTAATATTCTCAGTGGGAAACTGCAGCAGTCGCATCAAACCAGTCATGAAATTAATCCAACTGAAGGACACTCGGATGTAAATAAGAAAATACTATAATAAACAAATTACAGGACAATCTTGGTGACTAATGATCTACTTTCTTCTTTGTTGTAAATTAGCAATTCACAATTTTATACATTTTTATATCATTAAATTATCACCTGGCTTCAGTTTGAGTTTACTTCTGCTCTACAGAGGTTTTTATTTGATTTCTATTTCCACTCATTGTTTTGTTTTTCAGCCCCACACCTTTTTACATTCTTTTGGTTTGGTGGTTTGGGTGTTTCCTTCTGCCTTAAAGCTCTTTACCACCTGTTCAGCCAATATGGCAGGCAAAGTTAATGCTGGTGAGCTTAGTGAAGCATTCGACAGCTTAAGAGCCAGATTTATCTCAGGAGGTGGTGGAGACCAAACCTGAGCTTTTAAGAGTGAATCCATCAGGTGGAAACTAACACGACTCCAAATGATTGAGACTGTTGCATGTGTGAAAACTGTTGATGAAGATAAAATGTGAGAGTTTTTTTGGTTTTAACTTGTTCTGCTGCATTAAAAACAGTCACAATACTTTAACAGCAGTAACTGCTCTTTGTGCTGCTGAGGCGATGGTTCCTTTTCTATATTAAATTCAGGGTCAACTAAACTACACAATGTTAAAACGTACCTATAAAGATTTAATTCCATTAGTTTCTCACTTCCTGCTGTTAAAAACAGGACAAGACTTTCCTCTTAGCGCTTGTGAAGAGTTGAGCTCATTTACAGTCACTCAGCTCTATAGAGCCAGATGCTGTTTTATCAGCTTTTAGAGCGGAGAGGCCGAGTTCTTATCTTTTGTGAACCAGACAAACTGTGCCACCTGTTCTTTGTTTTGCTTGGAGCTTATTTTTGCTCTGTGGCCAGTGACTGTGCACCTGGTGTCCACTCACCTGCTGTGAAAAGCTTGACAGGTACTGAAGTCATTCACTTCCACACATGAGTTGATCGTGTTCCACCTTTTGCATCTTTCTTTAAATGTGACAAACTTCCTAATCGGATCTTTATCATAACATTTACTAAATCTTGAGTTTGTAGTGGTGCAGATTTTGCCGCTGAACTTTGATCTCGCTCACGACCACAGCGGTGTAGGGAATGTGATTAGAGGTCAGTCTTGACATGGGTGGTCTGAGTGACAGGGCGACAGCACGACCCTTCATTTGCGACCCCTTGTAATGGACGACCATTTGTGTCGTCAGTCAGGTCAGGAGAGCACGACCTCTGACCTCTGCATCATTGTATCCTCTTTGATATCGCAATAAATTAACAAAGTAAATAAACTAACCTTTCACATTTCTAAAAGTTAGCAATTATTGCTAATCTCCTAAAAATCACTTCCTCTTCGGCGCTGTATAAACACGTACTCGCCCGTAGCAGAACAGCACATTTTCTGATTTTAAGCGGTGCAGAAGAAGTGAATTCTGGGACAAGTACTCGCCAATGCTGTTATCGACCAAAGCATTGATTTATCGATCATGAATCTTTGGTTGCAGCCCTGCCAATAATTGTTATTGGAGACTTTCAAATGATTGTACTAACTTTCTCATTCCTTTGCACCTGTTGAATAAAGTTTTACTAGTTTTTCAGTAAAAACCATGCGACTAACTGAAGTCTGCCTTCTACAGGGGCCGGTGTTTTTCTGCTGGCATCTGCTGAGAGCGAGCAGATCAGCTTTCTGTTCGACTGCATCGTCCGAGGCATCTCCCCCACCAGAGGCCCTTTTGGACTGCGGCCCGTTTTGCCAGGTCAGTACCAGAGGTCTCTTAATGCTGCTTAGCTGGAAGCGAGTGGAAACCCAGCGGCATGTGTGAGGTCTGCACGGACGGGGGCGAGTTTAGTCGCAAGTACCTTTTTTATTTAAAGACAGAAGGTGGATCTCCGTATGATCCTCGCAGTATTTGGATAATGAACCGCCGCGTTGTTGCCAAGGAGTGCGAGCAAACACTTAAGTCAACACTCAAAATTGTTGTAGCGAAGCGGGCATCGCTCCCCTCCTGTGCTTTCAGGGATTTATTATAGCCGTGAGGTGTGATGCATGTGTTCCTGGAATCTGTCCATTTCTGGCAGAATGAGTCAGAGAGTTTCTCCGTGGATGGACGAGCTTTCATGTGACTGAATTATAACATACAGCTGTTTTTTATTTTGATGTAATTGGTTAATCCTCAGAAGCAGTTTTATAATTTGAGTCGATGTAAAGATTAAGCTCATCTTAAATATCAAGAAGAGGATAACTACTGTACTTACTGTGATTATGGCACCAAACTCAGTTGTCGCCTATGTATAGTTGAGGGTGTGATGCTGCTGGAGGAAAAGCCGAGATCAAAATAGCCGTTATGTGTTTTTACTACTGTTACAGCAGAGTTGTATTTCAACTAGTCTATTAAATAATATTGACATTTTAGACCTAATATTTAAATATTAACTTAAAGTTTAAGTCAAACCTTTTTCTTAATGTTTACAAGGAAGAAACGATGAGAATAAAACATGGAACATAAGCAGAGAAAAAGGAATAAAATACAAATAAATCCACAGGAGCACCAAGCTCTGCTCTGACCACCCTCAGCTCTTCTTCTGATTCCCATTGTGCAAACCCGATGAGTATCTGGTTAAATTCTAGGCTAAGAAAATTTGAAGCTTATTACTGTTTAATTTAAATGGCAAAATAAATAATCCTCAACACTTTTGATAACCAATTTAATCAATGTAATTTCACTGTGCCAAACTTTCTTTTGTTTGAACTGCTGATGAGATGAAGAAGCATTTTGAATATGTTCTTTTACAGGAAATTGTAATGAAAATATTTTATATTTTTAGACATTAACATATAAATTAAATATTTTATAGCTGACAAGGTCTGGGATGCCAAGACTCAGGGGAAAACTCATTGTATCTTATGTGAGTTTTCCTAGTTCTGTCATTTTGCTAAACATTATCTGCTCTCCCGCTGCCCACTGGGTTTAGTAATATAAGATCGAGCAACAGAATGTGTCAACACATTTCTGTTTTCCACACTGGCAGTTAAAAAAATTACATTCTCACCCAGTCAGCAACATAACAGGAGCTGTGTGTGTGTCTCTCTCGATATTCTGGTTTTCACACATCTCGCCGCCCGAACGCAGGTTGAGCTCATGCCCCTATTATTGCTTCGCGTAGTAGAATAAATAGCGGGGAGGATGTCGGAGGAGCGGGGGGGGCGAGGGGTTCAAAGTCGCAGTTCACACAAGCAAGAGCAGCCAAAGCCTCCTAATCACTCCGGGCATGTATGTAACCTCATCCTCAGGATTCCACCTCCCACCACCAACGCACCCCCTCCAATGCATACCAGCCCCCCCCCCCTCATCTTCCTCTGCAGACCATAATCGTGTCTGCACGCTGTCGTGTGTCCATCTTTCTGCTCAGTGTCCAGGATGAAAAACTTTATTCCCATGGAGCCTGTCTTACATTTCATCACTGAAATGTTGGAAATGAATAAATAAGGTTTAAACTAAGATTTGACTTGAATAAACTCAGATTTTATGATTCGTTATCGCACAAGAACTTTAAAGTGTCTGTTTATTTACTTTTCCTTCATCATAAATAGCAGAACATTATTTTTTAAGCCCGTTCACAGCTCGGTGTCGTCTCTGCTACTAGAGCCAGAGGGGGGGGGCGGTGGCCTTACTGGAGCTTAGGTGGGATGAGCGATGGGCAAAAATACAGCCGAGCGTGATTGGCTATGACACCTGTCAGTTGAGCAGGTATTACCCATGATGCATGCCTTTGTGATCTCTTGGGCTGAGCTGCATTCGGTCATAGCTGTTGGCTCGTCTCATGTTGGCGACAGCAAAGAAACCTGTTCAGATGGGGAGCAGATGGAATATGTGGCAGCAGGTTCGATGGTGATAATCTCTCAGGCTGTGGAGACAATGTGGAAGATGTTATTTTTCTAATGTTTTTTTTGTGATTTGTACAATTTGAGAAAAAGAAAATATAAATAAATGTGTTTAATATGTTTGCTGGAGTTCCACTTCTGCATTTACAATCTGGAACCAATCTTAATGTTTCTTGAGAAAATTCTTTCAACATAAGGTGTTGTCCTCCAAGTCCATGTGGTTCTTTCTTTATTCAGAACAGACAGTTTCTTGAACAATCAACAACCTGATGCTTTTGATAATATGGTGCTGATCTGTCAAAAGATGAAGGATTTATTAGTTGTGAAATTTGTACAAAAATATAACTTGACTTGCTGCTCAACATTCTTCATATTAACGTTGTGTCCAAGTGATGGACTGATCTTCTGATAAAAGGACACGTAGCCCAATATTAATACTTTATTCTCATTACTTTGACATTATTCTCACTTTATTATAGAAATCTCTGGGCTTGATGACCCTAATACTCAGGTTTGGGGTCGTTGGATTCTTGAGATGCATAATTCTCTAATCTCCTTGTCTTCAACGACAGTATTTCAAACGTATAAATTCATGGATACCAGTTGCAACACTCACTGAAGTCATCTAACAATTTGTCACAGTGCATTTTCGACATGTAGAATGGGACTTACACCATTTACCTGCATCACATTAATATTTCAGACACTGGTGGATTTCGAAAAAAATCCATCTGGCGTCAGAGCTGACCTTGGCGGTCTGAGCTACATTAGATCCCCTCACATCACCAGCGGCAGCAGAGCACGTACCAACAGAGCCATGTGGCCGCGCTATTAATAAACCCTGCAGTGTTGCAAGGTGCTCCCCCGTGTGACCCTTTTCTCCGCCCATCCAGTGTTCACCACCACTTCAACCGTGTTTGTTGACGCGCCGTTTGTTCTCGTCTCTGAAATGTTGTTTTCATGACACATGAAGATGAGTGAGACCCTTGTGTTTTTAAAGTGTCTCCTCGCGTTTATCTGGAGTAAGTGAGGCTGTTGTCGCAGCTGTGTCCCCGCAGAACAAAACCCTCAGCTGCGTCACGTCTGCCCCCACGTCTCAGCGACAGCAGCAGCACTCAGTAAATCTCATCACTGCTTGGTTTGATTAGTTTTCTTTATGTTTGTGGCTGAACTTACTGAGTGTTTCTGATTCTCTCTGGATCCAGATACCAGTGGCAGTCAGACCAGCGTGGAGGAGAAGTTGAACCACGAGACTCAGGAGCTGGAGAAGCGACTGAGCATGCTCTCTCACAGGAGCAGCACAGGTAACAAACATGTTGACGTACACGGGTGTCTGCCCTAAACACCAAAAACTCTTTTTAATATTGTTGTAAATAAAACAATCTCACATGACTTGATTTGTCAGTTTTGACATCACTGTGGCGGAAGACAAACAATTTGATATATGCATCCCTGATGAAAACTTCATTATATTGTCTTCCTCCTCTGCAGCCTTGTCCACGTACTGCCCGTCTGCTGGAGGAGACGACCGCAGCATATCCGGTTCCTCCGACACTTCTGACACCAGCCAATCGGACTGCAGCATCGGCAGCCGGCTGGCCATTTGGACCGAACCGACCTCTGCCCCGACGGAAAACGTCAGCCATGCTACCGCCAAAGTGGCGCTGCAGAGCATGGAAAAGCTCTCAGTCAGTCAGGGGGCTGGAACTCGGCCTCCAGCCAAGCCCCCGCGGCAGCTTCAGGAAATCGGCCGTCAGAGTTCGTCTGACAGCGGTATCGCCACCGGCAGCCATTCCTCGTACTCTGGAAGTTTCTCCTCCTACACAGGCAGCCTGGACATCACCTCTGGGGACGACTTTGGCTCTGTTTTCAATTTGCCTCCCCACTTGACTCAAGACCTGAGTCCCTGTACTTGCCCCAGTGTCCCTGGACACGAGTACCAGGTACCGACATCACTCAGGTACCTGCACGACTCTCCAAGGAATCTTTTACAAGAGGGAAACTTGGGCGCCAAAGACGAGGAACCCTCCACACCAACTAAAGACGCTTCTGAAGAGTCGGCGCAGGGGGATAAAAGCAGCGTCACGACTTGTGAGCGTGACTCAGAAACTACTGACAAACAATCAATGAGCCAACACTCAGAGGAGAGTAAAAACAAGATGGTGGCCTCCAGTGAACATCCTGACTCCTGCCACATCTGCAGCTCCGTCACATCTGTCTCCAAAACCATCGTAGCCATCTGCTCAGTGTGTGGTGGCTTTAAGGTAAGAAGGAAGGGATCTTATAGGGTTTGGACCAGGTTTCTGTTTACATGCTGATCAATTCTTGTTTTATTTAATATATTATTTGTCTCTTAACTATTACCAAAATTACACTGATTAATCATGGCTGTTTATGATAAACCTTGGCAATAGAAAACAAGGATAATTGACAAATAGCGTTTGAATATTAACACATGATGCACAAATATACACTACATAAAGAACTGAGAATACATTTCTCATATCCTCCATTCTAGAAATATGTGGACAAAGAGTCTGTGTCCTGTTAATAGATGCACTGTATGAATGTGGCAAAAGCTCTAATGTAAAGAGCTTGGTATGGTCATCAACACTAGAAAAAGTTACTTTATAAACACACAGCATTTACCATTTCCTCATATAGCGTTTGTAGTGCTACAGAAAATAACCTGGATCTCTGTCTGACGCTCTCCTCCAAATGTAAACATGTCGGGCTTATACCCATAGAGGATCGAACATTCGTATGAGGGTTACACACTCAATCAGGGTTCTACTCTACATGATGACCTGCACTGTTAATGAAGTGAACCCTACTTTACACTACAAAGTAAAAACATGCTCGTGTGCAGAAACGGCTGTAGTTCCATTTTTTATTTTTTTGGGGGGGTTCAAACTTGAAAAATAACATCTCTGTTGTGTAACCTGCTGTCGTGCAGTAGCAGCTTGTGCGAGCCGGCCTTATCATCACTGTATCATCTGTTCCGTGGCTCGCTGTCAATTGACCTTTGCGGTATCGTGCCGGCTGACGGTGATGCCGCTCTGCGTTCGATGTCACAACAGTCCCACAGCCCATCTGTCTTAGCGACTTAGCGTTTCAGCCGCCAACCTGACAGCACAGGCAGACCTCTGAGTGACTTTCACTTTTTCTCTTCCTACACCTTCTATTCATTGCTTAACATGGTTATGTCTTATATTTTTTAAATGCGCTACATTAGTAAAGTCTGAAGTGAATATTACCTGAGTTTAATTGTTTTTTAAAGCAAGATGCAACATGGGCTTATGATGTGTAGCTTTTCTTGTTCGGGCCTCAGTCTGAGTTATGAGGTTAGTCGTCTTGTTTTCCGGGGTGATGGTGATTTTTCTTCTCGGACGGACGGATGAAGGGAAATTAAATTGTCACAGCAGCGCTTGAATGATTAATTTATTATTTAAATAGCTTCACATTAATTCTTACAATCACTAATCAACTAATTACTCCTCTGTTGCTTTCATCGTCGTGTCTTATAGTTGCATTAAGTAACTGTATTGAAAGATAAATTAGATTTTAGTATAGACCAGTGGGGGTCTAACGATTTTGAGATGTGCAGTTTTATGTCTCAACAGTTTGGTGTTTTGCTTTTATTGATTTTATATTTACTGGTGCCTGTGGTGATGTATAGTTTATATATGTTCAATTTCTTTGGAAAACCCCGGTCGTTTAAACACCCAGCTCTTTTCATGTCACTCTACTGAATACTTGCCGTGACATCTACAGCTCCATCTGCTGGTGGTGCATCTAGTTCATCATGTAAATTTGGTACATTTCTGCAGTATCTGTTCTTTGTTCCTCTGCCAGTTCTAAGTGAACTCAATTAAACAGGAGGAGCTGATGGATCAGATGGGATCAGTGTGGGAGGGAACATCTCACCCTGAGCAACACAAACCCCCCCCCGTGTGGTGTTTAAATGGCTCACAGTCAAAGGGCTACTTCAAAACTATAAATATTAAACCGGAAACACATTTCAAAATGTATTTATGAATGTATGATTATATTTATCGTAAATGATTTAGCTGTAACTGTCATCAGACATCAATCAAAGCGGAACACTGGAATATGTCATGTAATGGATGTGGTCACATGACAGTGGTGTACAGGACATTCAGGGACATTAATGACACCTCAGAAATAAAGCAGTCCACTGTGGTGACCTTGTTTTTGAATTATACATTTGACAAAAATCTCTTTTCTTATTAAAAATCCAGATAATAAGTAAAAGCTGTGTAGCCAAAGCCTGATAGATGTTATTTCTCTGAAATGACGCTTCATTGTTGTTCAGAAACTATTTAAACGCATCACTGAGCCACATCACTGCTCTGGATGACATGTTGCATCAACACAATGAATATTGGCCCTGATATTTATTATGAATCTGTTTATAAATCCACATCTGAAAAGAGGCCCCAACAAATGCATGATTTATTCTTGATGCATTCATCTTAGCTCTGCAGTGCACATGTGTTTAAGGAAATTAGTTAAACCTTTTATGAAATTGAAGCTACATAACTGCCACCAATTGTTTTTAAAGATTAATATCTTCGGGGGAACAAGTCGGCTCCTGGCTGAGACACGGATCAGTAAATACACAGATGAGCACAGATGAGCCCCAAATGCCATTATCAAAACCTTCTTACAACAAAATGAATTGAGGTTTGATATTTAACAATTTAATCAGAAACCTTATAATTAAGAAGAAAACACAAATATATATATATATATATATATATATATATAGAACTTGAAATAAGAAATTTAAAATGTTAAATTAAATGAACATCTTTTCTGCGTGGTTTATTGTGTAAAATAAAAGTTTTATTGTCCAACAAATGCTGATGTGATCGTCTGTGAAAGGCCTATAAATTGGTTAAGGCTCTAGTTTTTATAGAAAGAATCTAATGAGTGTATTTTCTTGATCATTCCACAGGGGACACCGTGCATTCCTGCGAGTGGTTCAGTGACAGCTGCCGTAACAGGTAAGTGTAGCTGAACTAATCCTGTGCACGTTGCATGCATGAAAAGGTGTGATGCATGTTTTGGACGAACCGCAGCAGCCGCAGCTCTGTGTCATGATTTTGGACAGAAATCAAAGTGTGTTGAAGAGTTGTTGCCTCCGGAACATTATATTCTCAATCCAGCAGATCAAAGTGTTGACAAATCAGCGTGCAGACCCAGCGCTGCCTCAGAACTCGGCATTACAGCGAAGGCGGTTCAGGAGAAACTGCAGGTCTCCTCTGGCTCAGGAAGCTTCCACGGGGCGAGCGAGGAGTCACCGCTGCCAATAAAAGGGAGAGAGAAGTTATCCAGTCTCTTGGCGGATCTGTTGGGCTTTCCAGGCACGGACAGGCAGCCTGAGGCAAAGATTGAGAAAACCAGACTGAACTTGTATGAATCAATGAGCCCAGCTTTTGGAAACGAGCTCAAACCGGCACCAAGTGGAGGCTGTGTACAAGATCCACAGAAGAAGGGCCGAGATGTCATTTATGAAAACTGTCTGAAGTGTCGGAGAGAGCACTGCCACCCTCCTCCTCGAGTCGTCCCTGCTGAAATGTTTCGCTTCAGGAACGCTCCCACATTCCAAAGCTCTCCATCAGGGCCGCACCTGAAGAGAAGCCACGAACATGAAGCGGCTGTTCACGAGACGCCGCTCCATCAAGGTCACGGTGATGGATCACGGAGCGTGGACGGGCTCTGTGATTATGAGGAGATGAATGGTCGCTCAGTGGCCACTGAAGGTAAGAGGCCTCTTTACCAGTTTCCTCTTCAGCTCATAACAAAGCGTCTACGATTCCTCTGGCGTCCGTTTCCTCTTGGCTCCTTCTGAAGAGTCTCTTCTCTTTTTTTATTCTTCCTGCTCTTTGTCATCAATAAAAACCCACTTTTCCTCTGGTCTTTTCTTTTTAATAAACTGCTTGTGTACTCGTGGTTTCTTTTTGTTTTGTTGCTCTTTGGTGGATCTGAAAGCAAAGTTTACAAAATGATTAATGTATATGAGCTTTGACATGAACTGACTGACTGATTGGATTTGTTTTTTTCAGATGACAAACTTTGTCACAACTTTCTAATAAGGCCCCTGTTATAAAGGGTTTATAAGTTACAACTAATGATTAACTATTTGCCCTTAATAATAAATGGATAATAAAACTTCTTAAGCATTTAATGGATTTATTACCACATTTTTCACAGCTGAAGTATTAATGGCTTATAACTGATCTAGCATTTATAAATGATTAAAGATATTTTCAACTTTTAATCTTTATCCTCAAACGATGTTGACTAAATGGCGCCAGTCTTCCCGTCTGACACGTCTGTATATATAAACACTTGAAGGGAATTTATTCAAATTTGCAACAAACATTCTCTTATATAATTATGATAAAATTCCATTCAAAGGATGTAGTGATGACATTTTACATCCTAAAGCTCATTGCTGCGACGAGTTATTCACATCTGCCGACCAATCAAATTAGAGGAAATATGTTTACAATCCCGCGTTTCTGAGTTGTGAACAGTAGTTCCAATTTTCTCATCCTCAGTGTCTCATTATAAAATCCACCATCACTTGGTTTATAATGTTGATGCCACTTTACCTGACATAATTGTCCGATTATGAACGCTATGCTGATGTTTTACTTTATCATATAAAGACTTTTTCGATTATAAAACTCGGTGTTAGTCAGATTATAGTGTTTACGTCAGGTGACTGTCTGCAGCATGTTGGATCTCTGAGCATGAAAACTCTGATGTGTCTGTTTGACATTAACCAGGAATCTCTTGCTTTGATTAACAAAATGGATTTTAAAAGCCACAACAAAATTGTTTTCAGTGTTTTACATATTTAAAACGCACTGTATGTTTCTGTCCCACCAGACAAAAGGCTTAATAGCAGAGAGGAGAGACGCCGAGCTGATCCTGCTTATGAGATTATGGAGAATCGGGCGCCAGAGAGGAACTCCGAGGTACGCCAATCCCAAACTCTCTAATCCGCCTTGTGCTATCAACCGCTCACACATGTTGACTGGGTAACTCTTCGTGCTATGAGTTCAATCTTTTTTGGGGGGGGGGGTTGAGGAGTGATATCACAGGGACACCAATTAATTGAGATTATAGAACAGGTTGTAAAGCAGCTTGATTGAAAGAGCCACAAGTGGGATGTTGTTCACTCAGTATTTTAGGTCTCAAAGGGTCTTGTCCAGTAAGTACAGATTGTACAGATTGTAAGAATCTATGATGCAAATAAGAATTATGAATATGGGCTTTACAGTTCTACAAGTTAAGTACAGAAGTGGTTCCACGAGGTTTAGTTCAGCATTTAGCTTTAATTTAAATATTAGAATGTACACCTCTGTATACAGGGGCAGCATCAGCAGGTACCTTAGACTTTATATAAAGATGGACGACATGACAGCTACCTAAAAATTAGGCCATTGATCGCCCCCTGGTGGCTGGCTGCAGTACAGGCCATTAACCCTGCCTTCTCCATGTTAGCAGATGGGACATGGGTCATATATATATATAGCATCAAAGTACACGTCAAATACATTTTTCTTAAAGATGGTTTCTGTCTTTTTCCATAACTCTTATCACACTGATGTTTGTTCACGTATAAATTCACGCCAGCGTTAGGAAGTGGAGACATGGCGTCCATCTTTATATACAGTCACTGGGAAGAAGTTATGACATTGTGCATATTTCAAAAATGCTTCTTCCGAAGTATCTCTGAATCTGATCGGACAATGGACACAATCTTAACCTTATATAGACCATATATATTAATAATACATTAACGTCTACAACCAGTATTCTCCTATTAGGATGACGTCATTGTGAAATGGCTTTTTTGCCATATAATAAAAAAGTTAGCATTGCTGATTGGAGTAATATGCATCGTTCTTCTGATGCTTTTCATTTATGATTGTCACGGTCCCATCGAGGAATCCCTTTGTGTGCACAGCGAAAACAATATGGCTGCATGGCTGTGCCTCCATATTGATGAGGTATTTCTTGTTTCTAAGTGCCAGGTTTATCTCTGAGCTCTGACTAAATCCTGAATATCAGCGTCTGTCTATAAATACTCCTGACGTGTCCTCTGAACTGTCGAGGAGACATTCTTCATCACTTGCTTATGTAACAAACTCACTCACTGCAAATTAAAATCAACTGTGTGTGTGTTTCAGGCAGGGGGAAAGAAGTACGAGTTAATGGGCAGCTGTGGTCAGCAGAGGTTCCATCAAGAGACGGAAGGTGGGTGACGTCATAACATTAAACAACGTAATAAAGACTCTTTAGTTTTAAGTTTAATAAACAATCGGGTCAAAATGGATTAAATTTTCTACTCAATGGACCATTTTAGATAAGTGCTGTGGAGGCGTCATAGAATAAACAGGAACCATTTACAGAATTAGAAGTTGATGGCTCATACACTTGAAACGAACACATCACCCGTTTGTGTATGAACCGATATGAAGGAATAAATAAAACGAGGGTCGTTAAATAGCAGATTGAGGAAGGAACATTACCCACACACACACTATGTTTACGTGACCTAATCCAGGTTAATGGGCTGTGACATTGACAGGAAGTTATTTCCATGAAGTGGCTGCGTGGACATAGTGTAGACAGCTGCTGAGGTTCAGTTAAAATGAGTTTTAGTGTATGTGGACAGAGCCTAGTCCTGGTTTAATGTATGTTGTAGAACTAAGCTGAAAGCAGTGTGTAGTAGTAACAGTTTAAGAGTTTCAAAGGGTGAGAGTGAGGATTTATTCCATATTTTTATGTTTGCAGACTATTAGTTTGTCTTTCTGACTTCCCCTGCATGTCTATTGAAGGTGTAAATCCTTTAAAACTGGGGAAAAATATCTATCTATTTTTGTGGTAATAAATAGATATTTTAAACTCGATGTGTTTTTGATAGTTGTGATAATGAAAGCAAGTCATTGTTGTTGGTAGAATCGATGCAGAGTCTGTTCTGAGGCAGAGGGAGATTAATCTTTCAGACTTAATCATTAAGTCGGCACTCCATTATGTCATTTTGAAGGTAAACTGGAAGTGACTTTGCTCTTTGCTTGATTTGTATGATCCATCAATTTATTACCTCGGCCAATCGAGTCATGTTTTTGTCTGCATTTGTTAGCAGGATTATAAATACTCATGGATCCAGGATTCTTATGCCTCCTCACCGGCGACAGCCAGTGGCTCAAATTTGGTACAAATATTCCCTTGTACTCAAGGATGAACTGATTAGATTTTGGTGGTCAAAGGTCGAGGTCACAATGACCTCATGTGTTTCAGTTGTCAAAGGTGAAGGTTACACTGACTGCACGGGTTGGCAAACAGCCGCAGTGCGATAATTCTAGTTTCTTTCACTATTTTTCTCTCCTAACATTGTGAAACATTTTCCTTGATTTCTCAGAGGGGACGGATACTTTTGAGTGTGTGCAATTTGATGTGGATCCAAATAAAAATGTGGATCCAGGGAATTTAACTGTGGTTTTCTAAGGGCCTATTCGGAGGTATGTGTATGAATGAGACCTTTCTCGTCAAAATATTTTCTGCTTTCATATTTTCATCCATAGCTGTGTTTATATGAATTCTTTCAAGCAAGGAGATGTCACTTCAGGCTGTGGTCTTTTCTTATGGTGAAGAAAAGGTCGCTACCTAGAAATCAGGTTAAATATTTTATTAGATTTAACAGGTGGAATAATTATTCAGTTCTTTGATTATGAAATACTTAGAATCAAAGCATTATGTGTTCGGTCATTGTAGAATATTATATGTTATAAAGAAGACAGCTGTTGCCCTGTACTGTTTAAATTCACAGAGCTAATCCCAGGTGACTCACATGCAGGAATCAGTCATTTATGTAATTTAGAATAAAGGGCTCGGTTTAGCGACGTTTCCTCTTCATCGCGCCAAGCAGAACTTTCATCTCTCCATAAACCCGAGTTACGTAACAGCCAATTAAACGCAGATATGTGACGGAGCAGAGCGTGCAGTGACGCGTGGAGGGATACCTGCGCTGGTGAGAGGGGAGTTGTCAGGGGACGTTTGGCTACTTAAGCATCGCACACACCCAGAAACATGCCCTCAGTCTAATGCACACCTGCTCGACAAAGTCCCAGCAGCTGTCACAACGTGGCACCAAACCCATCAGTCAGGTTCATGTAGCTGCACGCTCATCTCGGCCGCCATGTCCTCCCTCCCGTCACCTCGCCTCAGCAGGCCGTTAATGGACGGGGACATGCACGAGGCCAAGTCCAGTGATTCAAGAGTTGTGAGGATGCAGGCGTGATGGCACCTGGAGCTGAAACTGTGTTGTGACGTTATATTTCTTCACATTAGCTCCTGATTTCATAGTGTTTGCAGCTCAGAAGGATGATTTTATAACTTTGTAACACTGTAGCCGTGGTGGTACAAGTCTTAACTCCTTAATGTTTCAGGTTCATTCATTGCAAGATGTGCATTCACGTGGTGTTGGAATAATTTGGAAGATTCTCATAAACGGCACCTCGAACCAGAACAGAAACTAGGAAGATTTCTGAAAATTTCGGTGCACAAGTTGTTGACGTCATCACTTAAAAACCAATCAACACAATTGATTGTCAGTGAGGGATTATGGCTTTTGTCTTTGCAACAGCGACTCCTGCTGGCGGGTCTGGTGTCTTGCACGGAGGATGGGATTTTAAAGGGACAGTGCTGGTCGAGTGAAGTTCTTGTTGGCAGGTGTGACTTGAAGTAAATGTTTGGCCTTTGGTTTTACTTTTGCTAAAAGAGATTTGACAGTTAAAAACGACATTGCAAAGTAAATGTGTTGTAGAAATAATGCGTGTGTGAAATGTTGGTATTTTGAGGTTCCATCAGACGTGTGTTCACCTCTGCAGCAAAAATATCTTCCTGCTAGAGTAAAACAGGTGGAAAACCGGCTGGAGCAGGTCTCTTACCCTGAAGACACAGCTGACCCTTGTTCCCCTTAAAAAGCAGTTGACTTGGTTGAGGTCTGGCTCACGAAGCTCGGCCTCTAACGCCCCCCGGAGGCTTTTGAATAGTATATAATAGAGAGCCTCGGAGCTGTGGGTAAAGCCCACGGCTGTAATGGCAGCCATTATAAAACACCACTCTTCGGCAGGGGCTGGCAGGATCAATTACGCATCAGGCCTCTGACGTTGTTAAAGGCTGCACCTGCGGAGACTCTGCTGGCGTCTAATTGCTTCTCACTGATGTATGTGCGTCCCGAGGGTAATGCCCGCTGCAGCCGCTGCTGCCGTTTACCGAGAGGCGAGAGCAGAAGAAATCTTTTGTCCCCAAATGTTGAAGATTATCACGCATTTGAACGAGCTGCAGCTGAAAAGATGCATCCAGGCTATACAGTATTTTGTGCTGTATTTTATAGTTTTACAATACGACTTTGACACAAGACTGTTTGTTATATATGGAATAAATTTCCTTTTTATTAACTGTAGAGGTGTAAAATAACCTTTGTGTTTTAGAGTTGAGCTCATCAGTGTTTCTCGCTCTGAACTTCTTTCTCTTTGCTGTAGGGATCGTTTAGAAATCATTTCTTTGTGATCTAGATATTCTCTTTGATCTTCAACCGTCAATACCTCAGTTAAAGCTCTGACCCAGCTCTTCACATCAGCTCTGTGTTGTTATTCTGTACGTCAGGTTCGCTTTGTGCTGGAGCTCGACAGGAGAATATCCTGCTTACGCAGAGTGGGGCCGTCACTTTTAACCATAAATCAAGTTGGGGCAAATTTGAAAGGACACGCAATCCCTTCGAATGAGCTTGGAAGCGTGCCCTTCCTTGCACGCCATCTCATCGGTGATGGCATTTTTACGATGTTGTGGTGAGCTGAGGTTGTTGACTCAAGGTTTCTCCGGTCGCCCGTGGTGCCTCCACCGCCTCACGTTTGTTGCTGGCGAGTCGTCGTTGTTCTTGTTATTTACTTTGCCATTGACCCAGAATGCTTCAAAGAGGGAGGGCTTTGCTTGCTGCCGTCCATTTTTGTAGCAAACATGTCATTACTAGCGTGAGAGGTCAATGTTTCATTCCATAGGTCAACCTGAGAGGGACGTTTCAGAGCGCCCTCTGCTGGGTCACAAGGCAAACTCCTTCAAACGCTCTGTTTAAATTAGTCGACTCTATATTTTGAATCTGAACAGATCGTATAATAAGTTTCCCCAAGATTAAATGTTTGTATTTGTTATAAATCAGCCCTAGTGCACTGCTTGCCATTAATCCACTCACAGTCCTGCATAGACGTGAATAGTGTGAGCTGGTGGTGGGTTTTTGAATATTTTATTATTCCTAAAATCAAATGAGATTGTCGGGTTTTAGTTTGTGCATTCGTAAACTTAGAGATGAAGCTGAATGGGAAGCAGAAGGATCATTAAAGGAGCTCGTTGCTGTTCTATCAGAGCGGTTTGTCAATTTAAAGCACTTTTAATGTTGGTAAAAGTCCAAACGAGGCCTAAACTTAATGAACCCGTTTATTCTCACCAAATGTGAAATGTATCTTTGGCAGCACGTGACCACCGCACCTTAATATTTAATATCTGTTCCACACAGGTTTTAATCTTTGATCCAGTTTCTTTAATCCATACAAAGAGTGTGTTGATTTATTTGTCTCACATCGCTAATAAACACTCGTATCAATGCTCTGCAGAGAGGGAGTTTATCTTCTCATATCTTTTCATTAGTCACAGAAGAATTCACATATTTCCTCGAGTGTACTTTCCCTTGTTATTGAAGCTTGTAGATGTCTTTGCTGAGGCATAAAAAAAACACATTGGAAGATGCATGATCGAACTCAAACATATTTCATTCTGCATCAATAAGATATTGAGCCGAGCAGCTTTTACGCTGCCAGCGGTGAACTCCACTGTGCCTCTTTATCTCAGCTGCCTTTTAGCTTTATGACAGGTGAAGCCGACCGGGGCTTCCTGGTGTCACTGGAAACCATTTATCAAGCCGTATAAATTACACAGCAAATTCACTGCAGGCACCAGTGGAGCTATAATTTGTTTGTTTGACAGGAAGAGCGATGGTTGAAGGCAACATTACTTCTGTTAGTTTTACTTGACACCTTTTTCTTTGGACTGCAGTGTTTGATCAGTCTAGACGTCTGACTTGTGTTTGGCATCAGTTTACTGTTAAACCTGTTTTTAGTACATTCTGCACTAATGTATAAAGCTTTTAGTGTCGTTTTACTGATTTTAAACAGGAATTTGAGTTTGTAGTGTTGCAAATTATGGAGAAATGGAAGCACTTTTTTGAATTTTTAGTAGTTATAGTTTGATTTTCTTCTCCTTTCCTAACTCCTTATGGCTTCTCCTTCACATCTTTCCTTGACCTTGTGAGGTTTTCCATCGGGGTCAGGAAAGTAGATTCTTTCAACTTTGAGGTCATTGCAACTTCGACCTTTGAACCACCAAAACTTTCATTTTAATATTATGTTCACATGAATGGGACAGACGATCAGAAACCTTGATGCCACTGACTGTCAGCGGGGCAGAGACATAAAAATAACTTGTGTTTATTAAACCAGGATGTTTGCTGAAGATTACATCGGGCCAGAATGTTGTAAAAAAACAGAGTAGATAATGGAAATGGAGCTCTGCTCACAGTTTACAGCAGCATGAATCAAATAACTCTATGGATTAATTAAAAGGGCAGTAAGTTAGCGTTTTACTGCCCCACAGCACAAAATGACTATGATGTATCTCATAATTTATCTCTTGGGCCGATTGGCTAATTATACATAATGAGCCTCGGGGGCAATTCAGTGGGATACAGTGTTCCAGTGTTACTGCTGATGTCTACTGTGTGTATTTGAATGACTCTAATTAACATATGAGCCTCAAGAGTTGCTCAGCCTGGAGGGGAAGTCATCCAGCTTTGATTAAGGTTATAATGATATGAGCCTTATTGTTTCATTATATTTTAATTAAGGTCATCATGACAAACAAATGTTTCGAAGAAAAGTGCAAGAGATGCTTTCCCAGAAATACTATGACTATGATTTATTTTTTGTACAAAAATTTCAACACCATTCCATAGTATGGTTTTTATTCATAGGTTTGTATGTCGTCTGAAAACTGGTAAAAGTCATAACGTATGTCGTTCAAAATCACTTTTAAAAAAAGGATGTTGTTGAAAATAAGACGGCGTACAAAAGAAAGACCGTTTAGTCAGACACAAACCACAGCTTGAATCTCTTTGTATGGCTAAAAACAGCTAAAGTACTTTGGACCTGACACACAACAAAAGTTGTCCATAAGAACGTCTGAGAAATCGCTGCATTTTCAATTTGATAATGTTTTCTGTGCATTAGAATTTCCCCTTTGTGATTATGTGCTGACAAAAGCTTTTAGAATCGAAAGACAATATTCTTCATGTCTAAATTACTTGAGCATCTGAAATCATTAAAAAAAAATCCATCAGAGGGAAAAGTCGTCTGAATGCAACCACATTGTTTTTTTTAAACGTTTCTATTTCCAGCTCAATAATTCTACTGTCTCAATTTGTTATTTTTTTGCACAGTGTTCGTTTTCCCCCCTGAGACGCTTCTCCCAGAGCGGCCTTGCAGCGAAGGTGTGACCTATGTGAATATTCCCGTTAGTCCCACATCGAAGAAGCAACTCAACTACATGGAGCTGGAGCTGCAGGAGCCAGGGCCCGGCCCCCGAGGGCCCGTCGCACATCTACCAGCTCACAGTAAGTCTGATCTCCATACAGTTTGATCTTTAATACGTCAACGATCTGCTCGAGGTCAGTGTATTCATCGTGCAGCATTTTTAGCTTCAATCAAACAGCGGCCATGTTGGACAGTCAGGGAGGCAAACACCACCTGTGGAGAGAAAAATACTTTTAGATGAGAGGAAGCTTCGTAAACTCATTTAACATCAATCACTTAAAACATTGGAACTAAAGAATGCTAACAGCTAACATAATGGGCTAGTGTCTTTATGAATGGTTGATAATTTTATGTCAGTTCATTTAGACCTGTTAATTAGAGCACTTCATTATAAGGTGATCTTTAAAGTTCAAATTTGGTTTTTAATGAAAATGTTAAATTGTAAGTAAAACGACTTTAGCTTTGTGCTTATTTCTGAGCTGCACTGTTTTGTGAACCAGTAAATTCTCCATTTAATGAATTTTTTGGTTCAAATCATGCAGACAGATATGAAAGAGCCAATTTTAGATTAACCAGGATATCGATACCAAGCCTCTAGAATAAGTAATTCCATTTGTCGTCGTCGCACTAAAACACAGCTGAGATCTTGTCATTGGAGACTCGGCAACGAGCTGTAATTGACAGACAAGTTGCCCATTACCGTGCGTTCCCTCAGGAATACGAGGAGCTCCGACATGAGAGAGGTTAACATGTGATGTCAGCGATACAGTTTATATCCCCGCGAACGCGCTCATTAATCTGTCACCTGGGAGGGGTGTCACAGGGCATTCAGATGGCAGCTGTGGATTCACTGGCTCCAATGGGATCCTTCTTAAAGGGACTGATAATGTGTTGTGAGGAGCTGGTTGTGATTTCCTTCACTTTATGTAACTGTAAAAGGCGTAATTCAAGCAGGAGGCCACAATGTAGGGATGTGAATTTATTGATATTCATATGCTGCTGGGATTAAACCCTGACGTCTTGCTTATTTGAATTTCACACAAGGAAGGCCACTGAATTATGCTAATGCTCGCGATGTGCATATGGAAGACAAGTGCATGAGCGGAATTTTAAAGGCTTCAGTTGACTCATTTGCATATTCTGATTTGCTTGGTGACGCCCGGTCGCGTACTTCAAGCAATCATGTTGGCAGCGAGGCCAGAGATCCACTTCCCCCTGAACCCTCTGTCACTCTATTGGGAAATTTGTCAGTTGTCAAAATTCTGGACTTTTTAAAAGACGATTCAGCAATGTCACTGTCGTTTTATTTTCTTAATCACATTAGTGCAAAAGCAACAACGCAAGTGAAGCACAACAGAAGAGTTACGTGAGCCGTCGTTTGTAAAAAAACAGGACTAGTCGTCTATTTGAGATGTTACAGTAAAGGTGCATCTCGTATAAAACAGCGACTGGTTTGTCCGTGTTTTCACAAACGACGGCTCATTTGAGAGACGTCTCAGCCACTGTAGCAACTATTTGCAGCCCAAAGAGCGAACTCTGCTGGTGTGAAAATAAAAGAACAGTGACATTACTGATATCCTGAATTTTGACAACTGATGTAATTACCCAAAGAAAGACTGGAGCCAGTAAATTAAAGGATTCAGTGACATCTAGTGGTGAGTTAAACGAGTATCAGAACCACTCAAATCTGAATGCTTTAATTTAAAACCTGTATGTCCAACAACCAAGAAATAATCTCACAATTGACTGAGTTTAGAGGTGCTAGTCCGAATTCATTACTTTGAGACAGAGCCAAGCTAATCAGTTGCTAGGGTTAGCTTAGCATCACAATTGTATAATATCCTACTGACATGACTCTGCAAGAAAGCAAATAATTGCATTTTGCTGGAAGAAATGATTAGTCTGATGATTAGACTTTTTGCCACCAAAAGACAAAGTTGAACTCCAGCGATGAATATTGAATTAAACATCTTTCAACAAAATATCTTTGTGTCTTGACAGGGAAGAGCTCCACCAAGTACGCGCAGATTGACATCACTGCCACGGAGACGGCCCACAAAGTGGGAACGCAGCACGCTCTAGGTCGGCAGGAGGGCCTGCACACTCTGGAGCTGAGAAGAAAAGGGACGCCACATTGACTCCTTCATCACTGAACTGTTGATCCCAGCAGGACGTTTCTGCCAGAGACTGGCTCACCATGTCGAATTATTCAAGAAGTGTGACTCTGAGGGTATTTCTGTTCGGTCCTCACTGTTCCATCCAAAGATCCTGAGAATTAACGAGTCAATCGATGGAAAGAAACAGAGAAGCAATCCAGCACATTTTTCGGGGTAGCTGCTTCAAATGCCATCTGTACAATCTCCATTTTTTTCAGATTCAGACATGTTTCTGTATTCACAAGGCAATAAAAAGATGGAGCCGACTCCGAAAGGTCTGACACAGGAGCAACATTTCAATCCCGGCCTCCTTCGGGGACTCGGACATCTCATTAAGTGGCATTATGTCAGCGCCAGAGCCTCAGGCAAACTTGGAAGAAGTGCGAGTCCTGAGCTGAGTCACCGGCCCTGATAAACCCCCACTGAGGCATTTCACAGTGTACTCAGACCATCACCAATAACACACAGTACGCTGTTTTTGTTCTTGTTTGGGAGAACGAGGCACGGTGGTGGCCGCAGAGATGTTTGTCTCATTAGGAGTTCACGCTCACTTATTCCTCAGCGATCAGTAATAACCCAGTCTTACTCAGAAAGCTGCACGTTCACTGTTAAAAAAGATTAAAGTTAGACCAGGCTAATTACCGGCTCTGCTTAACTTCCATGTTGCGCGCAGTGACTCTCGTTTGCCTGAGTGTAACGAATGGATTTGTTTTTATCACATGAACAGAATATCAATGCTGCTACTGAAGTTTTTTCTGCCTTCGGTTCACATTGACTCCTTTATAGACTCAGAATTAAGGTGGAGAAAAGTCTTCATAAATAATACAAAGCTGAGCGGAGGGTGAAGCCTCTTGATATTTGAAATTACTCAAAAAACAACTGTCTGCCACTCTTGGCTATTGTGTCTCAACTATACAGTTGAAATTTTTTTATAATGATTTTACTGGGGTTAAAATCTCATCCTTTTTACTATTATTCCTTTTTTTCTCTACACCGAGGCATTTTGAAACGAAATTTCATAAAAGAAAACGTAATTTGGTTTGTGTTTCGAGGTTGTTTTTCTCTCCTATTCTATTTTGACATTTGTAAATATGTTCTTTCTATTTAGGTGATGTAGATTGTACATTGCAAAATATACATAAGACAATGTATGTACAGTAAAGATGTAAGGCGATATTTTTTTTTCCTGTAAATTATTTGTAACTTTAACTACCGCTTGGATGTGTGTTCAGTTGTAAACCAGTATAAGGTACCAAATAAAAGGAAATTTACAAATATTTTTGGGGTTTTCATTTAAGACTATGATGGTAATTTGACATTAGGCATATAGGCTATTTGAATAGTCTTTGTTCTTATCTACTATAACTTGATTATATTGCCTCATTTAAATCTCAAAGTAAAACGGATGAATAAAATTACCAATTAAGAGCCATTTCACATTTATTAATTTATGGGTGTACCTGTTATTAGACTCCCTCTGGTGGCCATAATAGACATCTGCATGTGTTGACCAACGTTATTTTTGAAAACAGATTAACAATCTAATTTAGCTACTATTTTGTAATTTGGATATTTTGTCTGTTTTAGCAGTTAAGACACTAAATACTACTGAGTAATTTGAAAGGAAATCCACATCAGACTAATTCAGATTTACTTAACGACCTTCAATGCAGGAGCCAGAGCTTGACGACCCTTACCTGTCGTGGGGCTTTCTTCTTCTTGTCCCATTGTCGAACACAGGAGGTAACAAACACCTGTGGATCAAAACACAAATATAACCTTTGTTGAGACACAGTGATTGAAAAACAAGAAGGACACGTAGTTTTAGCGCAATCCTGCTAGCAAGCAAACTAATGCTGATGAAAGCACAGTCACCTTGGCGGAGGTAATCATTTGTGTAGTGCCACAGGACCAGCGTTGACCGGCGGACACTTAGTTTGTTTGCAGAGTCAAAGCATCTTCGCAGGGAATGGTCGTGTGACAGCTCTGGAAGACAACAAGTAGAATTTGCACATTAATTTCCAGCCAGTTATAAGGTCCAAATCAAAAGCTTCCTCACATCGGGACTATTAATAGGAATTGTTCCTCTCCCACACATTTCCAAGATGGTGATTTGGGGTCTGCCAGCTCCCAGAGAGACACGATTCACATTGACTTGTCACACGGTCACTTGCACTGTGGACATTAACTTCACTGACCTGGAACAAAAGCATACGGTGCAGCGAAGTGTTTCTTGGAAACTGATTTACTCATTAAATTGAGTCGGACAGACCAGAAGTAAAGCATAATTGGCTGTCTCCGCGGTCAAATATCGATATAATAAATAAATTAGGATAATGTCATAGAGAAACTGGTGGCGGTATCTTTAATGAACTATGCAAAGCCACAGACAGCTTGTAAGTAATTGCTCTGCCCCTTTTCAATGACAGAAACAGCAGTTCACCTTTAATCATGACACAGATCTGTCTCAAGGAGGTTCACAGTGCTGGAAAGATCTTGGCTTTAACTAACTTGAGACAAAACACTCACTAAAGACCAGAGTACCGAGATCTGTCCACATCTCAGGACAAAAGATGGCTTAGCATTGATAGGGAGCTGGTCTCATGTAATAATAATACCACTGACGTACTGTAGCTTTGAAAGGAAAATAACTCTAGATTTCTCTCTTGGACTTCAGGCTTGGTTTTTCACCGACTAACCAGGACTCTGAATGCTTTGTCAGCGTTATAAATACTTGTCAGAAACACAAATTCAAACAGCTCAAACATGTTCAATTATTCATGGAGGGTCATTTTTCCCCCCCCCCCTCTACTTTTTGGTACTTCATCACTGACCTTGCTGCTTGTTTCATACAATCCAGAAATCAAGACTAAATTTCATAAATTATTCAAGAAGCGTGAGAAAGGATTATTTTCAGGCAGCAGCACTTCGGGGGCAAGGCGAGAAAATCCTGTCACAAAGTGCATTAATAATTCTTCAACAACATTAAATACATCGTTGTTTGTTCAGATAAAAGTAATTCTTGAGCCTCGCTGGCTGCACTGAGTGTCTCTGAAGTCAAATGTCCACAACTTGACCCTTTTTTCTACAGTCTTGTAATAAATCCTGTTTTTTTACAGGACATTAAATCAGACGACTGTTTTTGTAGAACCGGGGGGGGGGGGAGCTCAGTCTCTACATAAGCACACTCCTCTTTCCTTGTTGATGAAGGCAGTGAAACGACTATTCCGAAGACCATTTATGGGAAAACGCAACTGTCAGAACTTTTAAATTAATTTAGGGCTTTGCTGAGGAACGTAAAGCTGCACTCATTTTATAATATCAATGGATGAAATTACAGCGTCTGATGTGAAAGGGGTCAATTGTCACTAGACTGCCATTCTCCTCAGCTCCGTGGAATATAATAACGTCTATGGGCTCATTGCTTTGGTAATTCCATTGTTTTCGGTTGCGGCAGGAAGTTATCTTTACCACACTGATAGACTGATAGTGTTCTACCTGCCCAACACTACAGAGCACTTGGATAAACTTAGAGACTAAGTTGTGATCTTAGTGGATCGTTAAGGCAACTGTTAGCTACCATGCTTGAATAACAACTTGTGCTGCCCCCAGTGGCCAGAATCAAAACCAGTAATGCAGGATTAAATTATTTCATATGTTGGATAAGACCATTATCAGTACAACTTACGACCAACGCACAAAAATAATGTCATGTAATGTCAAGTCTTTACCAAACGGCTCCATCTAGTGGAACAACTGTTGTCCTAATTCGTCAAGTGACACCCAACCAACTTCTAGAACAACTGTTCGTACAAACATTACTTCCCACCGACCATCGATCTCTTAATTGTCCTTTTCTCACCACATGATATTGTTATTCATTTCAATCAATTCTCATTCTGTGAAGTGCGCAGCCATAGCTTAGATTACACAAGTGCATGTTATTCAAGTGGCGTCGGGCAGAGCCACAGAGAGGACACTGAAATGAGTCATTTGTAGGGTAAATGGCTGCCTCCACATGTACACGTCTCAGGTAATGAATGTCAGGTAAGACTTACAGTTTGTTATTATTTGATTTCATGTCCTTCTGGCACATTAATGGAGTCATAAAAAAGATTAAAAGATTTGTTTTCGGGTTTCGAAAAACGACTGGCGAGCGTGTAATGTCCCCGGTGTTGAGTCTAGCTTCACTAACTGTTGAGCTACGGCCGCTCGACGCGTGCACTGATGCTTGAACCTACAACCTCATGGCTTCTAAGTAAATGTTACGCTTCCACAAATAGCAGCTGATCGCTTTATCTGTCGGAAGTGATTTGTTGCAAATGGTCAAAGCCTGCAGGGTTTCCAAACGGCAACCCAATAAACTCCAGCCGTTGACCTTTTTGCTCTAGTCATCGGGCCCTGGTCATTGGCCTCGTTCAGCCCAACTCGATTATGACCTCTAATGTCTCACACAAACTCACACACAGCCTATTGCAGTCAGTGCCCAGGAGGCATCTCAAGAGGAAACATCTTAATCTTGTCCCCCCCCCTGCCCAGTGCAGACTTCATTCTCTCTGTGGCGCAGCTGCCCCTGCTGCTTGGTGCTTTTGGGTTTTCATTGTGTGGCTCATTTTCTCTTTCAAATGTGCTCATATGCTGATAATAGTCTTTTATAATTGTATAATTGCATCACAGTTTCATGCGACTCCAATATTTCTAGGCATTCAGCGTTGTTCTAGGGGAAGCTAGGGACACGGTCATCACCATTATCTCCACACGACCCAAAACTGTTCATCAGTGATATAACTGACACTGCGTCTGTTTTTCTCTTCAGATCAGTCTAAACTAATTTTATCCCTTTTTTTTTTTACAGACTCAACAATATGAAGTTATATAGTATAAAGAAAGTTAATGGGTCTTTAAATGTTGATTAAAGTTTGGTTCATTACCGTATCTGAGCTCTACACCGACAGGCGAACACATTTTCAAGTAGAAATGATTGAAAAGGAGACCATAATAGGTTTGGAGAGGATTAGCTGGGTGTAAAACGTTCTGTCCTCGGCCAGATAACGGCTCGACATACACAACATGTGAGTGTAATCACTCCAGCCAACAAATTCTGTCTCATTATCAGTAAAGCTGCTCCAGGCTGGGCTTCCAATCTGTAGTTGTGATCCACTCACTTGCTGCTTTAGGAGGAACCATCATCTATAAATTATTTTGACTACACACTCTACTCAGGCTTGTAACGCATTTGAAATCATTCACATAACATCAAGAGTTCCATTAAAATTCTGGAATATTTCAGTAAAAACCACAGATGCTCCCTGACACATGGGCTGAGTTGCTGTTCGTTTGGGTGTGAGTTACATAACGCACCAAATGGGGACTGTTTTTAAAAAAAAATCTTTTATCTTTGCACACTTCGCAACAATGAATGTGCAGAACAACACTTCAGCCTGATGCTCATCTGCTGACTGTTACTGAAAAGGAGAGAGACAACAAAAACTGTCAAGTGGCTCAGGGAACAAGTGCAATAACAACAGCCCACTTAGTGACATCATTACCTCGCCACTAAAGCTGATTTTTACTTTTTTTTTTCACCCCCCTCCACATTTGTTTTGTTTATACCGTCTATTGATTTCCATTAGTCGGTTCAAACAAAGTGAAGCGCTGGCGGCCAAATGTGATCATCCTGCAGCTGAACTTCTGTCAGAGGAAGGTGGATGTGCAAATTATTTGGCTCTAAATCCTGTTTTTTCTTTTACCTCTCTGTTCTTTTCCTGTCTCGATAATCTTTTCAGTTTAACTCTATTTTCGGTTCTCTTCTCCGTCGGTGTTTTGCAGGATGCAAAAGAAAAATGTATCAGAAAAGTTGCTTTAATTTAAAATGCAGAATAATGATCACAGTGAGGGCTGTGCGACACAGTCAGACGCAACCAAGCACGATACAGAAACTCTGAAATGACTTGCTGATTTATTTTATTGGGGGTTCACTTCTTCAAAATGGATGTGCAGTGGAGCCTGGAGCCAAATCTGAAAAGTGATGATGACTAAACATCTAATTCCTTCTTGCTTTTTATCTGTTAGTTTGTTTATTTTTAGAAAGAAAACCACAAGAAATTGTTTTCCGAACCACTTCTGCTCAACAAACTCCAGCCATTAAATCGATATTTAGTTTCACGGAGCTTCAGAGTAAAACACACTTGGACTTGGTAGACCTGTCTCTGCTAAGTGCTGCTACACAGTTCTGACAGCGGTGTTTTATTTTCCAAACATTTAGTCTGTGCAACAAATTGAACCTTTTCACAGGAAATTCTACTCAATTTAGTCCGAAGAGCTTAAAATGAATCGGACAATAATACTTTACAACGATAAATCTCCCTGGAGACTTTGACAGCCTCGAATAAGGATGTCGGGGGAGTCTGATCTGTGTTATCATCCACTGATAAGATGAGCGGAAGGGAAATGGACCCTAGCAGAGGTCTGTTGCTGTGTTGCACTGTGTCTGACTCACGCTGACCGACCGTGACCCGCTCAGGAAAACACAATATTATCTGTCTGGCCGAGCAGACAGGGCGGACCTTTCCAGATTCCTCTTGTGCTGTTATAGCTAAATGATCACTGCATGGACTATTGTCTGGTATAGGTTATTAACTAGAATTGTTATCACTGTATATTAAGATAACTATTTTAAAGTACAGAGGTTAAAGGGGTTAAAAGTTGATAGAATACAAAATTCTTCAGCTTCACATCTTTGTCCTCTCTGTCGGGCTTTTCAGTAAATTGAAGGGTATCCCGTCACATCTGTGCCAAACAAAAACGTGGCCTTTGATGAGCTCTTCAAGGCAGAGACACACACACACACACACACACAAACTGAAAGACTTGACATTTTGGAGATGAGTCACAAGGTTCTCGGTTGTTTAGGCTACGAGAATAAAGAACCATTGCTCCACAAAATAATCAGCAGGCACATCACTGTGTAGTCTGTGCACGAGAGGCCATCATACGCTCGTACAAATCTAACAATGAGGATTCTTCTAATTCTATCTGTCTTTGGATCTTTGTGCAGCGCTGCACCTTCATCATTATTTAAAGATGTCTGGTGTTGATCTGTAGACGGTTTACATGTATGTACGCAAGAATAATCTGTATTAATTTTGTATGAGATTAGTTGAGAATTATACCACTTTCATGATTGTTCCCCTAGATACCAAGGTAACCATTGACATCACAAGTGTCTACAGTGTCAGAGTTAATCAGATTGTAAGTAACTATACTACTGAAGACCACACTACTAACTACACACTCATTACAAAACATCAGACGTCAGTACTTTATTTTTGCTCCTTGCATCGCTCGGCACTGAAAAGACTATTTGATTCAGTACCTTTGCAGTTATAAAACTATCAAGAGTACTATTGTGCTCTCAAGGTGAAGCCATTTTGGTGCAATTGCTGTAATTCACAGCCCCCTAAAGAAAGACACAAGAGATGCATTAAGAAAGTCATTACCTGTCAGAGTTGGAAATAATGGACAAGTCAATGGACTGCAAAAGACCGATGTTTAACATGTTTTTTTCGAGAATTGCTGGTTCTTTTCACGTCTGTGGTGCCTCTCAGGAAAGAAAGCTGAAATAAACCGTGCTGAAAAACACAATGAGAACGCACCATCAAACATAAACGGAAGGAAAAAGATACAATAACAGATTAAAACCCCTCATTACCGTCGCACAATCATAGGCCCAATGTTTTAAAACAAGCGCGGCACAGCTTGGATCCACTTTTATTCAAATTGCAATTTATTCAAGCTATTGTTTCAGAAATCCACTTAAATCTGTTGCATTTTCTCTGCACTTGCACAAGAGGGAGGGTGAGTGGGAGTCGCCGCAGCACGCAACCTCAAACAAACAGATTTGAATGATGGACCCACGCAACGACATGGCACCTCTAACAGCGCAATGAATGCACTCATGAATAATTGGAACAAATACATTTGGAAGCAGGGTTCCACAAAGGGGATATTAACATGGCAACTCGATTCGAAAATAATGGGCGTTCGCTTACAGTGAGCATATTGACGTGGGGTGATAGTGAAACCACAGATACAGTATGTTCCCAATTGATTATCTTTCACTGCAGATTCCCACAGCTGTCGATCCATGAGATCTGGGAAATGTATCTTATAAATATAATACTGTAATGAGTCTCTATCGACGCCAGCATCGATTACGATGTCATATCTACAAGTGGTGATACATTGCAAAGCTTACAAATGAGGGTAAATAAGTATGTTGTTGTTTTGGCGATAAACAATAGTGCTGACCTACATTACATATATATTGATATACCATTATGAGCCTTATGCATCGATAGACAAGATGTGGATTCATGTTTAAATTGTCTAATGTTCTATATATTTATTAATTGTGCTTCTTTAATTAAATTTATGTCCTCAAGCGACAATTACACGTCTTTATCATAAGGGTTTGATAATGCTAATTAATTAACATCTATCATTTTCGATTAATTCATGCACAAATATGAAAGAATTACCATACATGGTTCATTTATTAACATGTTATTTTGAGATTTGCTGGTTCTTTTCATGTCTTTGGTGGCTCTCAGGAAAGAAAGCTGAAATATCTGTCTTTATGCTAAACTATATTTGCCAAGTGCCTATAATTCAATACTTACATACAGGTATATAAGCGGAGAAGTCCTTGCATGTAAAATATATGTTTAAAGATTTCCTTTCAGAACAAAGCAGTAAGGAATAACTAAAATTGATTTTTCCAAGAAACACAAACCCCTAGAATTAGCAACAGCACAGTCATTATGAAGCAATGCGTAATGAAGACACCAAGCAGGACTTAAAGAGTCACTCATTGCTCCATGATGAATATACTGGAATAACTACAGCAACTTCTACTATATATGAATGTAAATGTAATCAATTGAAAGCGCTGAGTATTTTTTCACAAGGGAAACTCTGACACAGAGACCATCCAATTATAATAGCAAAGTTTGGTGGCTCTTATCCAACCTATTTATAAAAAATGGGAAATCCGATGACCGCAGGCTTCCTGGCTGTCCCGATAGAGGCCTGATAATGGATTGAAGAGGGGGACAGAATCAATACGTCCCCACTCTGGGCCTGTAAACAATCACATGAGAGCAGACTGTAAAGGACGCCCTGGATCGGGCCTCTCAGAAACCCAGATGTTGACGGATTTAAGTAATCTGTCAACAATGAGCAAGTTTGGACAGTAACTCTTTGTCCATTTCTGCAAAATGTCAAATGAAATTTTCCTGCGTTGCAAATCATTTTTCAGGTAGTTCTAACATTCTCTGCCCTCAGCATGTTCAATATTTAAACAGAGAAATACTTATGGTTGAATATTTGCTATTACATAATGAAAGGAGGCCAAGATTGCTCAAAGAAAGGTTTATTTATCTTTTCATCAACAAGGGAAGAATGTCACTGGATCAATTAGTAAAAGTTGCTGCATAAACTTAAAGACAAGGACGGTTTCCAGATACATTTTTGATAAATTTTAGTTCTTTGTATTCACAAGAAAGGGACGGACGGACAACCCGAAACCAGCTAGCTCCGACCACTGGCTGTTGCTGGTGCGAAGGCATCAAAATGTAACTTTTCTACATGTAAAGATGAACTGTGAGGAACTTTTACATGTAAACAATTGTTACATTCCAGCCCCTGGCAAATGAGTACACATTTACTGACACGCACCTTATTAAGCCTGTCAGCACCATGTGAATCTCTGTTTTTCACAATAGAGCAAAGTTTAGAATCTGGTTTCTAGCAGCAATCCGTTTTAAGCCTACCAGCTCGAGCTGAATAAGGGAGCAACCTAGATGTGGAGACAGAGTACTAAAGTAGATTAAAAAAGCTCTAGGAAAATAATGTGGCCGCCAGCAACTTCTGATCATTTTAATCTTGTGGGAAAGAGGTGAGTCCTTCCAAAGCCCCCTAAGAGCAAATGGACACTCTCGACTTCAAGTGAGCACGAAAACCTCTGTTGATCCTGGCTTAGTGGCGGGAGGTATCTTTGCTCAGACATGGTTTCGCACTTAAACCCAACTCCTGTTTGTGCCAGGGAAGGGTTGGAGAATTGTGAAGCCAGAAAGCACAAGCACCTCAATCTATCGCTTTCAGAGCGTGAAGCAGCTGAAAAAACAGTGTTAGAGGTACGAGGGAGGGAGTGTTTTATTTTGATAGAGGAGGGCTGGGTGGCTGGCTGAAATTGCTTTCTTTGTTTCCATAAGAAGTTCATAACAACTTCAGCAAAAGTTCACGATCAGCCGGCAACTCCTGGTCATCTTTGAAGAACCTCGCACTTAACTTTTCAACTTTTCTGCTGGATCTTGACCCAAATTCAGGGTAGTAATTAAAATAAATATCAGTTGCTTTTGTCAATCAGTATTTCTGCAAGTTAAAGTTGAAATAAACATGCTTATGCTAGCCGAGGTGAGAAGTGACCGACATCCAAAAACTATTTGGGTTCCCGTTATATTTGGAAAACTATGAGTATGGTGCATTAGTATTTGCAGCCTGCAAGCATGGAGAATATGATAAAATGTATGAGAGCCCATTTCTACCAAAAAAAGTCAATAACTGTCAGTGAGACGGGGAAGTCAAGTGAAAACAACATCTCGATTTGAAAGGTCATGCAGGCAGAAGAGAGGGCTCATGATCCCAGAGCAGTTCATCTTCAACAAGGTCACAAGGGCTTTTACCGAACCCTAAATTTCTTGAGGTGGTGAGTCAAGGCCCATTACCGTTTATCATGTACTCTGTGTTTAAAAGGTACCTACAGTAGATTTGGAAATCATGTGGAACCCTTGACTTTTTGCACACTCCATGTTGTATATTGAATTTTCAATGAAAATGGGGAATTAAGTGAAAGCTCTTTTAGTTCTTAATTTCTAATAAATTCGCCCAAAACGATATTAAACATTGTCATTATGCATTGCTGAGTGCAAATAAGTACAAAAAGTGAAGGGGTCTGAATACTTCCCAAAACCACTGCATATATATTTAGGAAATATTTCCATAGAGTAATTTGAGACATTGCAACACATGGGATGAGGTTATAAACAGTAGTAATTATTAATTTAATTTGCAGGAATTCTCCTTGTGCTCTCTTCAAAGCAATAAAACCATCAGCTGACATTTCAGCAAGTCAACAACGATCTTCATTTCTGAGCCTGGCCTTTCCATGGCTTGACATTTATCCTGCACTTGATTGGTTGAAGGAGAGGAAGTACTCTAGCCTCTTATGCACTCCCTACCTATCCCCCGTTCTCCTTGTCTCATTTAATTAAGGACTCTACCCTGAGGGCTGTCGAGAAAGCGCCCAAAGGCTTTAAAGCATCTCACAAAGGCCACAAATTCAGATTTCATGGCATTTCTACTTGACTAAAAAGGCTTTAACATGCAATCGCATGTTGTTTGGGCAAATCAAGAAGGTGCTACACTGCTGACATGGACTTACTAACGTTATGTTAACAGAGAATTTCATCTAGAAAGTTTTTACGCTCGTCACTGTGATGTTTGGTTTTATTTAGATTAAAAAAGACGAAATACATTCTGTGCAAAATGTGTCCTATGATTCATAACAAGCCTAATCAAGTCATAATCAACTGAGTCGGTCTCTCCAATCAGCCCTGAGGCATGTGGAATAAATTTGTTGGCGTGGGGGTTTTTTTTCCTGGAAAGATGGATGTAAAAAAGAAAAGGAACCAATTTTTCTAATCTTATCATGAAAACATTGGAAGTCAGTAACCTTATCTCCAGCTTTGTTAATATACGCTTGCTGTGGCATTCTTTCTTTCTTCTATAGTAGGTGAGGAGAACCTTTTTCCTTTGAAATTAATGAAGTAAGTGATGGAAATACACAGAAAAAATTTAAAGTATACTACAAAGTAAACACATTTAGACTCTGCCACCTTGCCACCAAGACTTTACACATACAGCGTACCACTTCCAGTCACTGGCTTTAACCGCCACGCGTAATCATCATTCTCAAGCCGTTTGTTAAACTTGCATTTCCCCATGTTCATAAACTAATCTAGTGTCTAATGTCTTTCTAGCAGGCCGGCTAGAAAGACATTAGTTTAACACAAACTAAACCAGAAACAAAAATCAAATTCAAGCCTTCTTAAGGACCCGCAGCCACCGAGTACATAGTTTACAGAACTTGGGCAGGGGGGAGGCTGGTGTTTGTCATCTCATTTCAGCTCAGTGATTTTAGTTTGTCAGTTGTCAGGCACTTCAGCGGGATAGATATTGATCTTTTATCACAAGAATGAATCCTAGAACATAAACATTTAGGAGCGAAGGATCAATATGTCAATATCGATGGCCTGAACACTCGGGGAAATGACAGCTGTCATTACATCAAAAACACAATGCTCAAACTAATCCTCATCTTTGGTGGGGTCATGCATGACTTGCAAAGACAGCAAATTCCTACATTTAGAAATAAAACACTTAAGGACTCGTACAGCGCAATTTATTTTATATTCTGTTATTGAAAACCTCAGTCTTACATTTGTTACTCTATTTTTTGATTTTTTTTCCACCCTTTAGTGGTTGTTGATGTGATTGTTAATAAATCCTATTCATTGGAGGGTCTGATAGCCCTGACCATGAATATATATTGCCAGTTGGAATCAATTAACAGACCTTTAACCCAATATACGCTGCCAAATTTTCAGTGACGCAACAGTAATCAAACTCTAATTTAGCTGCTGCAGGAGTAACGACACTAATGCAGGCGCCAGGCGACCAAGTCAAAGATCTATTAAGCTTCACTTTCTGAGTGTTTTATTATCATCACAGTGAGCTACGGTTGCAAGGGGAATTCAATTTGTGGGGCGACTCTGATGCCTTTCAGGAATGGTGATGGGGATGCACATCTACCCACCCGTGCTTTGTCTGTGCTCGCTGAAGTGATTCGAGCAAGCGGCTTACTCCGTGTGAGCGGAGTATTGAGACATCAGTGGGATGGCGGGGATTCATTATTGCAGTTTTATGCAGCATCAGACATTACTTACACAGATGGTTCAGACGATCCACTGATGTATGGCACTGCTGAGTCGCTCGCAGCTCAGCGGACCGATAAGTGCCGCTACAGAGCAGTGGGTCTTGTTTTCATTACTCTCTGTTCCTGCCCACAGCGAAAGAATAGTGTCAGGGTACCACATCGACCGCCCACCTCCGCCACTTCAACTTTCAGTTATTTTATGGAAATCGTGTAACTTCTTGAAAACATGAATCTCCCCCTGCAATGAGTAGGTCAAGGGCTTTAAAAGAAGATTTAGTGTGATTATATATGTAAGTTGCTTGACGATTACAGCAGGTCTACGTTAGATTTGAAACCTCATTGGCATTTCTGTAAGGTTTGTAAAGTACGATGATGGAGATTTGGGTGGTTATTTCAGTTTATGCTTGTGTTTTCAAGTCTAATATTTTCAAAAGTGTTCCTATTGTGACAAGTCTAATTTTTACGCTCCGAGTTATTTACCAAAACAATTTCTACTCTAAGGAGACATAAAAGCTTCATTGAACCTCTTACTTTTCTTAAACCATAAAAGTTTTTTCGGATAAAGTGCCACCTCTAAACTGCTGACAAAACCCCTCATTTGAAGTGTGCAGCAGAGTGGCTCCAGCGAGCACAGTCAGCCCATTGCAATCAACAAGTGCATTAATATTAATCTAAACCTGTTATCTGCTGTGATTCTGCCCATTGTACTCAAACTCTTCATCTTTCTAGTGGTTCTGCAGTTTAAAAACCTACTGCTGGTCCTCATCAGTTAAAAGATCTGTGATTAAGGGTCACACGTCAAGTTATTTTTAGTAGATGTATGAACGGCGTTAAACTCAAATTGCCCAGAGGATAAAGGCAGCAAGCCCCTGCTCCCATAGCAACTTAACAATGGGGCTTCTTAGTCATTTTTAATCCAATAGGTCTCAGAGAGGTAGACAAAAGGAAGTGTCCAATACTTAGTCTGATGCTCCGTTTATAAGCTAAAAGTGAAAGTGAATGGCACAATGAAGAATTAAGTAACAGAAAAATGCAAGTTGGTATTTATGAAAAATTCTGATTATTATGAAACTGTCGTGACAAATCAGACTAAACCCACAGTTTAGGAAATGAACGGGAAACACTGCACGCAACTTCAAATGATTTAACATTAAAGATCATAGTAAGCACCCGACAGACACTGACACTTGTCATTTCTCATAAAAATGTACAGTGACTGTGACTCGTAAAACCAGTGTTGTCACAAGTAAAAAAATCCCAAACAATCACAATGATTTTGTGCAACTAACCCGCTGAACATAAGTAAGAGTCATTTGTTCCAACCCTTTGATACGTAGATATGAAGAGCAAGAAAACTCACAATAATCTACACAGCATGGCCAGAAAAGCAATGAACACGGTGAAAAGGTTTTAAAAAAGTGTAGATTTAAACATTGCACACAGATGTAGTTTTCTTAATGGTCTTGACCTTCAAATCACGAGTTCGACCTACTGGTTGATTGCAGCACTCAGCAGAGCAGACAAATACAGGTTTTGAAAAGGCCAAAAAAAGATACCAAGTTCTTTGTGTACAGAGAATCTTTCTTGCGTGAGCTCCAAGAACATGCAGAGAAATACAGCGCTGGTTAATACGCTGGTAGCTGAGTGAATGGTAAATTATGTTCACAAATTACACCTAAACCTGTATTCATATACTTATCTTCATCACACCACGAGCACGTATTGCTGCTCTTGCTCTAGGTGGTATTCAATAAGGCAGGAAGTGAAAACCCTCTGACCACAAGCTTAACTGCACTTGCACCATCTTCATCCCATCTTTCTGCTCTACCTCACTTGTAGATTATCGGAGGATGATATCATGGGATTCTGATTTGGGTTAAATCTCATTTCACGCCCACTGGATTGAAATGAGGAGACACTTGGTTACGTTAAAAGTCCAAAAGTACAGTCATGGGTTACAGTGACTGGTGCATGATGCAGTGACTGGAATTAAAATGTAATGTTTTTAAATAATCATAAATGTCTGCCTCCGGGACTGTAATGGAGCAGATAACCAAACACTTTACAGGCCAAGAGCTGAATCACATTTTTGGCTATTTTACTGCACAGTTAAATTGGGTCCCTGATAAGTTCTAAGTTTATAGTAATGAGGTACATTAAAAAAAGTTTATAATGTACTCGGTTGTTACCTCCGCCAAGTGGGATATATTTCCGCCCCTGTTCACTGATTTGTTTGTCTGTTGGCTGGTTTATTTGACAGCAGGATTACACAGAACCGAATGTTCAGATTTCCACTAACAAACATGGTGGAAGAGCCATAGACCAAAGAAGAACCAATGAAAGGATCCAGACAAAGGGGCCGATCCAGGATTTTTGGGAAATCTGAAAGATGCTAATAGTTATCAACAGAATGAGTTATTTAATATGAAAAACTATTAGTGAAGCTTTAAGATAACGAAATGACTGCATACGTTTATAAAATGTATCTCACTTCTCTGCCAGTCTTTGTTATTTTTGGTAAACAAATCGACCTGTAGGGCGGATTTCTTTTACTCTGGAGGGAAATAAAGGCAGCCTATTCAGTGAGCACTTTATCCACTGCTCTGCTCCCATGCTGCGCACACCTTAAGCAGACGTGGCATATGGTAAGTGTCTGAAAGAAAAAAAAGACCTGGGCCTGATCAATTATTCATTGTGTATTGCTTATAATATAATAATACCCAAGAAAAACACAAAGTTGAGTATTGCTTTGGTTACATTAGCTCATGATACGTTTATGACTAACGCACGCCTTTCTCTACATGCACATCATCTTTGACAAATCATCATGATAATGTAATCGTGGATTGATCTTCAAAGGATTTTGGCACAACTCCCTCAGCAGTGAGGTCAGAATCTTGCTCAAGGACACTGGAGCGAATACTTGCTTCAAGAATTAAATGAAAATGAAACTATCACATATTCTGAGGGTCAACGAGGAAGCAGTGTTGTTTCTAATTAGGAACATTTGACGTGCAGCAAATTACTACACACAGGGTACATGAGTGTTGTGTTGTTACCACCCGAGGGCTCCCCGTAGATCCTTAATTTACTCTGTTACTCATATATCATTAATAGCACAAAAAGGACAATTTGTATCTGATTCAATTAGTGTATGCATTATACACGGATAATCACGGCCGGCTTAATCTCTTGAATTAAGACTCCAGGGGAAAAAGGAGCACAAAGACCTCATGCATTTATCAGAGCCTAACCAGCCTGAACAGATCTACTTCAAAATAATGAGTGGGAAGGGGCGAGCATGAACAAACTATTAATATGCATCCAAACAAGACACCCATTGACATTTCATTTGCATGCTCGTCCCTAAATGAGCATGGTTGAAAGGTATCATAACAAAGCCGAGTGCGGTCAACGCCAACTGTCAAGGTGAGGTTGCATTCAAAGCGATCTGCATGTGCCAGGCTTGATTAAACATGTTGTGTACACGTTATCTGAGGTTAAGCAAACAAGAGGGAGATTTACATGAATATCAACTGTAAGGCTAAATGTCACAGTCAAATATTGATCTTCTTTCCTTCTACAGCTGCCTCGGTGGCTCAAAACCTTAGAAACTACAAAAGGCTTAAATACACATTAATATCACACACAATGTTGTATTTTATCTTATTTACATAAGTTTGTGAGCCGAAAATAAAAAGTTACAACATAGATACAAAAAGGTTTTTTTCAAATTGTATCACCAGCCGCCACTGGTAACAACAATCACCATTAAGTACAAGTACAAGGACGTTGACAACCCAATGAAGATCTGGGTGTTGAAATATTGTCTAAAATCTCATTTCCATGCTGTATATTTTAGTATAGGTCCACATCAAACAGTATTTTGTCCATTAAACAGATTAGCATCATAAATATTTGGTGGGTGGCTGAAGATATGTTTTGGCACTTTCTTCACACTTGGCGATAAAGATAAAAGCTGTTGATAATTACCTCGGCCAAGGAGGTTATGTCCATTGTCTGTCTGCAGGATTATGCAAAAACTACTGAACAGATTTCCACAAAACCTGGTGAAAGGATGACACATGGGCCAAGAAAGAACAGATTAAATTTTAGTGCAAATTAAGGGCTTTTTATGCCATATTTTGTGACATTATTTGTTGACAAGTTCACCAATTTCCCCTGAAAAATAATCATGGACCTCGATGAAAAATAATCAGGCATATTTAGAGGACTAATACCCATGAGTGTTTGCAATTTGGTGCTGCTTGATTGGATTTTACAGGAGTTTTTGGACATTGGCAGAGACTGTGATAATAATTCAATGTCATTCATCGTTGCATGGAAATTATTGTGTAGTTTTTGTGTAATCCTGCTCACAAACAAGCAAACTAACTACTAAAAGAAAAAGACACATAATAATAATAATAACATAACCTCTTTGGTAGAGGTAATAACCTGGAGGGTACATCTCTTTTGTCCTTTATCCAGCTAATTACATAATAATCTGAATAATAATTTAAATAATCTGTGCTCATGGATACAACTTCTTCTACTAAATAGATAGATACCACAGCATAAGTGATTTTGACATTCAATCACAATATATAGCATCATATTATTCAACTCTACTTGTCAACCAGCTTCATTTTTTTATTCTATGCTTTCTGGTCACAACTGTCCTTGATTTCACATTAAAAGAGCCATTATTCAAAATAAAATCAAACTGTATGCGTTTACAAAATGATTATTTCATTTTCAGTTGAACTACATGCTACTAAACACACTCCATAGACTCATACTGTGAATTTTGAAGCTTTCAAATGGATGGACTGAGGTAAGAAGCCACTGCTGATGAATCATACCCATCGCTGCAGCTAAATAAATTCAATATATCAGTGTCTAGTATCAACCTTGGACACATGATGGATGACTGTTCACTGCCGGGCTGACACTGCGTGGGACTGAGTGAAGATTAAACTATAAATGAGGAGGGGACGACTTCTTTTTTTCAGTCTCTGAGCTCTTCCAGAATCACATAATGGAAAATTGGAGGCTGTTCACATCTTCTCTCCATTGAGAAGAACCACAAAAGGTCCACAGCTGTAGCGGTGCTGCAGTTGAAATGTATTAAAAATGTGCATAAATTATGGACGTGATCAACTCATCCCTGATATTACAGTTGCAACCTCTGGTGGTGCAAAGTATTCTACTGTGATTCTCTGTAATATTTCTGCTCGGCTCCATTTCTTCATCGGGAAATACTTCTCCACGACCAGATCCCTCCATCATTTTAAACCAAACCACGGTCAAAGCTGCTGTACTGCATTTACCAGACCCTCAATTTGTCTGATAGCCCCTCACACTCTACTGAGTCCAATCTTACTCTCGTCCAGATAGCTGCAGCCTTCCTGCAATCTCGGGCATGAATATATCCCAGCACATAAACAGCCGACTATTTGTGTCCAATTTGAACAATTGAGGTTTTCTGGCTAAAGCAACGTCATTCCTCCAGATACTGCACGATGATATGAACAACCTGCTCACAACTCTCACTCTTCACAAATAAATCAGACCAAAAGCAGAGGTCTTTCCACCAGATTCACAGCCAGATGCACCTGTCAGGTTTAGGGTCTAAATGTTGGGCCCCAGCTCCTACAAGTTTTCTTTGGACATGTTCTGCTTTTATAAGACATAGGTGACAGGAAACAAAGGAGATAACGCTCAAACCAGGAACTTTGCAGTTCATGGTGGTAATCTAAAGTCATATGATGCCCTACTTCCCATCAGACGCATTTACACTGACCCCTTTTAACCAGAGCGCTAAATATTTTTCCAAGTTGAATTTTATCGTCTCGTGGACAGCAAGCCCGGGATGAGACTACCAACACTAGAGTTACTGAGTGAGTTGATAAGTTTTCTGCTCACTATTTCCATAAAGATACAGAAACCAACCAATTAAAGTAAAATCGCATTCAGATAATTACAATTTTTGCAGCTAGGCACAAATTTTGTTTTTTAAGGAATAATGCCAGCACAATATATACTAGAGCCACAAATACTGAATGCACATTCCAGTAGTACAAAGTATCAAGTGTGTTGGCAAAAATATATGTGAGAAAAAGCATTCGATTTTTAAAGAGGCCGACCACTAGGCACCCATAATGATTAATTCTGGACGAGCCTTGGGGGAAGTTCTGTGCTTTGCCCAGACTGACACACTCCAGTCTGGGATTCATAACCTACTTAGCCCTGGAGAATCATCACCGAGAATTATTACAACTTTCTATGGAACAAGTTAAGACACTGGACTCTTGGTAAGTCAGAGCCAAGCATCAATGCAAGTCTTGATTATCAGTGACCCACACAAGCACCAGTCTCATTAAAAAGAGCCATCAAAGCAGAGAGCGATGCTGAATACTGTACCCCTGCAATGATGCATTAATTTAACCATCGCTTATTTGTTTTATTGGCTGCGAGGCAGGCGGCTCGTTGATCATTATGACTGGGTTCATTACTGAGGCATGGGGCACTGTACTCACAGTCAGCTCTAAATTATTGATGCTTTTATAAACTAGAATTGTAATGAACAACAGAGATGAATAAGTAAAAGTCCTGGTCCTCAGGGAGATTGTGGTAGAGCAAATATTTCTTTGCAGGAGGAAGCGAGAGAACTCAACTATGTGTGTGTGTGTGTGTGTGTGTGTGTGTGTGTGTTTTGGATGATTTGGTCCATTCCCAATCCTGCTGCTTCATTCCAAAATATTTAGGGAGACGGAACAATCTACACGAGTCATAGATGGAATTTATATAATGGGAAGTTTTATACCATTTTTCCCTCCTGGTTCCGATACCTGAACTTTGCATTTATAAAAAATGTAACGACTTATATGACGTGTTTTAACAGCTGTATGCTACTGACCTTGTATGGAAGAGATGATCGCTATCCTTGTTGTGTGGTCCGGCTCAAGTTAAACCCTTTGAAAAACAAATACAGAGAATGAATGACATAGAACTAACAAGAATTACTTTCTTTTAATAGCTCGAAGCGGAAGTCATGTATTCAGTACACGACACCGTTTTACTAATAATACTTTCCCATGTGAAATATTACCAAATTGCTGACATTATGACAAGCTCTGGCTAAACTACAGGAAATTGCTTTTCCTTTGGCGCCTCAAAAACTGAACAACTGCTGTTTTAGAGCAGCGAAGAAAAAGTAATTTCCAGGAAAATAAAATTGCAGTTTTTATCTGGGTGAAACTTAAGCCAGGTACTGGATCGGTGCATAAAGTTGCAGACTCACAGATGAAAGACCCGGCATTTTTGGCAGAATGGAGGCATTTCCGATACCAGTATCAGTGTCTGAACATCTCCCAAACTCACTGGACTTACAATGCAACCAGTCCTATTACTTTTACAGACCTTTTTGACTGACTGTTTCCCTGATGTGACTTGAAGTGTGAACACCAGAGTCAACACCTTCAAATGTGACGGTGAGTGATAATGTTAGTGTGTCTTGACTGGATTTGTATTATGAGCACAATCTCATGTGTCTTGACCACAGGCTCAACACACTACACACGAGATACAACACTTTACTTACATCTTCTTAAATCCCTCTTATCCCCCGGTGTTCATTTGTGTGTGTCTCTCTGCGTTGGCGTTCGAATGATGGGGTCAGGAGGCAACACGGGGCCACATTGCTCTTTACAGGCATCTCCTGTTGGATAAACACAAGACAAAAAGATAAGATATAATACCTTATTGATCCACACACCAGGGAAGAGCTCTGTGTGTGTGTGTGTGTGTGTGTGTGTGTCCAGCTCCCTCCAACACAACCACATTTTCTTTTACTTCCACATATAAACAGCTGAAGTGGCACAAATACATTATATATTTGAGCATTATGAAGGATAATAATTAGATCATGGGCTGACATCACATCTTAGTTATTACAACAAACTGTTAAACTTGAATGTGACTTTCAAAAAAATGTAAACAAGTCCCCAAAACAGCACATGAGCAGTAAAAAAATACAACACACATAAGAACACAAAAAAAAAACACAACACAAACTGCTGTGTGTGTGTGTGTGTGTGTGTGTGTGTGTAACATCGGGTCCATAGTCAGCTGCCTTCACAACATAAACATATCCAGTGTAAACAGTTAGCTACACGTGGCTAACTTCAAGCTAGCTAAACATTAGCCCGCTAACACCTGTACGCAAGACACGCACTTCACGCAGCTCACCTGCTGCTGAACCGGAGAGGGGGCGTCGCCCTGCGCATGCGTGGACGCGCCCACGATGCCGAGCAACGCGGGGAGATCAGGGTCAAAGGTGAAAGTTCATTCAGCTGCAGGGAAACTAACTGTACACAACCACTGCACAACAGCAACTAGAGAGACAAGAGCTCACACATCCAATAAAGCTGCACACACACTCCCCTCTAAACATACAGGATTTTATATTTTATCCAAACACTGTTCCCTGGGATATCAGTAAAAATGTACAAAAACAAAACTTAGGTGGCCCTGAAGTGTAAATCACAAAGACAATTTGCAAAACACAACAGAAAAGAAAACACAACAACAACAAAATCACAAAACACGTTTTTCTAGCCTTGTCTAATACAGGTAAATATTGTATTAGATTAAGTTAAGGCTGCCATGTTTTGTGATGTGTTGTGTTTTCTTATTTGTCGTTATTTAGTTGTTATGTGTTGGGATGTGTCATTGCTTTTTATCATTGCCTTTTGTGATTTGTTGTTGTGTTTTGTCATTGTGTTTTTGTGATTTATTGTTATGTTTTGTTGTTGTGTTTTGTCATTGCATTTATCATTGTGTTTTGGGATTTGTTGTTTTGGGATTTTCTGTTGTGATTTGCCTTTTAAAAATCTTTTAGAAAGTAAAAACAAAGGCTTCTCTCATGGCCAAAGTCTCATCCCTCCACCAAGTTTCATGCAAATCTGTTCCGTAGCTTTTGTGTAATCCTGCTGACTCACAAACCAACCGACAAACGGAGGTAAAAATAGCTCTGGTACGACTTGTTAGAAGAACAGCAGTTATCGCTTTATGCTCAGCGTTGAAGCAAATTTCCCAGTAGGTCTAACACATGTGCTTCGCAGTGACAGGCCTTCAGAAGTGTTGACAGTAAGTGCGGCAGCTGCCCCTGCAAACTGACATGAACGTGACGTGGCATTAACGGCACATTGTGTCTGCTGTCACTTACTATCTGTTGATATCGGCTGCAGCACGCCCCACAGTGCATCGCTGACTACACAACAACCGAAGGTGGAAATCCAAACTTCCTTCTACGTGTGTATACAGGCGACTCTCCTGCTCCTCTGACGTCGCACACTGCTACTTGAGATTCAGCGAAGAACAGTTGTGGTGCACTTCATGTGAATGATGACTGTGTGTGGGGTCAGCGGCTAATTGAGGCAGTAAGTGTATGATCCCGTAGGGCTCACTGAGAGGAAACATATTTCATAAACATTGACCGCAGCAATAATACAACAGAGATGATCTACAAATATGTTGACAGAATACCTGCAGCTTTTTAATGACCCACTCAGAACCTTTAGATAAATATCAGACCATAATAATCCGTCATGTATGTTTTATCTGTTATACGTGCATACGCTCATTACACTGTAGTTTTTAAGTCATGGAAGTTCATGGCTGATTTGATTTTAAACATGTAAATCAGGTATAAATTCAGCAAAGCGGTCAGCTAATTTATTATAGGTGGGATATTGCAATGTCTTCCAAGGCAAAACCACTGCGTTTCCCTAAATCTAACCAAACCTCAACCACGGGGTTCTCACATTATAAAATCAGTGATTACTTCCGCCACAGATTACGTTTTCATCTGCGTTTGTTAATTATTTTAATTAATTTGGAGGATGAGTTGCCCAATAGGCCCTGGATCAGTTATGGATATGTATTATGTTCCTTTTTATCGGGGATGAGAATAGACTGGTATCATTCAAAGAAGGGATAATCAAAAGTTCCAGTAACATTTTAAAAGTAACTGACAGGTGATATGTTCTCAAAAACAGTTTGAATCTTAAATAATACTAAAATTATATTACGTTTTGTGACTTTGAGGTAGAGTAGTCTTTGTCGGAGTCGTACACAAGACTCAGCGTCACCAGTAGAGTACCATTACAATAGTGACAACCATTATCCTCCTTGGATTGTGCTGTTCTCTTGGCGACAGTGAACAAACTGACAAATGGTGCAATTAAACCTAAATGACTCGGGAGAATGAGTGACCCGTGTGATTGCTGGAAGGGCTGGTCTTTCTCAACCCTTATTAAATCGTATCACGCGGCAGCACTGCCTCTAACACAACAAATGAAATCACACGGTGCGGATTGTGATTACTATCAACATATTAGAGGAAGCCGGGTTGCTGGTGATGATTTATGTTTGTTTCAGATTGATACATTGAGTCTGGAGAGTCTCCAATGGACCAGACATGAAACATCTCAGTGTTGGGGAAGACTTAAGGCCTTATTTCCTGCAAAAGTCAGATTTAAAAATTAAGGTGAGCACAGTTACTGAAAATAAATAAGCTGTTGTTTGTTAAGACATGAAAGAACATCCAGGTGAAATCACGTTTTTGTTCACAGCCCAGTCGGACATGGCTTTGGACCTTATCATCAGAAGCTCACAAATTTCATTGTCTTTCCAAGTTGACATCTTCATTGGCAAAAGTTCCAGAAAATAAGCTCTCACCTAGAGCCCCTCTGGAAATGTTTAGGAAAACCTCCAGACTTCAGTGCGTGTCTGAAGGCAGCTTCACTCGGACGCAGAGCAAAGATTTGGACTTTGTATTTACGCACAAGACTAAACCGTCTTATTGCCAACTGTCTGCTTGAAGGAGGAACTGCCAGAGCTGCTGACTGGTCTTAAAACGCAGATGGCCGATGCATCTTGCTCCACATGAGCCAAAAAGGGGGCTTTTCATTCCTGATTCCAGTGCATTAACATGGTCAAAATGAATCTCCTTACACCAAACACGCAAATTAACAAATTATTACCTGCAAATAAACGTCTAATTAGAATTGCAAGGCTTGCTTCCCATAATGATGGGGGAACAAAAGGGTTCACGCTGGGCTTTTCGCTCTCTCTGCTCTCCCCCTCACAGTTGCTTGACAAGTGCCTTTTGTGCTTATTTAACAATATACCGCTCACTCCTCTGCAGACGCTGCTTGTTCACTCTGCTCTCCCCAACTGGCTGCTCGGAGAGGATTTACAGTTAACCCTACTGAGCCCATGTTGTAAAGACAGTGTAAATATGATTTTCTGAGTATATGTGCTGCATCGAGTTGCACAGAGAGACACTGAGATCTTACAATAACCGCCTGAACTAAAGAACTGCGACAACTTTCACAGATAATTCGATCTACAGCAGCAGCAAAGTCACAATGACGGGCAGCCAGTAGTCATAATTAAATCTGGTCAGAAAGACCTTGAAATGTGACTGTAAAAGCAAATCATACCAACATTTTGATATATTTTGTGTTGCACAAAAGCAAATGGCACAACTTTTATCTCACAAAAAGGTGCACAAAAACTATCAAGGTAAAACAGAGAGGAAAATATTTTAATCCATTAAATCGTGTTCAAATGCAGCCTCTCAATCTGTTGACAAGAGAGCAATGGATTTGTGTGATTGTTCCCTCTTGGATTTGATGAACAGGTTTTTCTATTGCACCCGTTTGTTCAGGTCACAAAAAGCCCAAAAAATGAATCTACTGTATAGTACATCAAATCACTAATGTGATCTCAGACAAAAGACATGCTGCCCATCCGTTGTCACACAGGTTTACTGACTCTGACATTTAAAAAGTAGTGAATCCCCTCAAGGGGTATTTGTAACACAGGGGTCCGGAGTTGAAGCAGAGCTAGAAAACAAAGAGAATTTATATTACATTTTTGCAGCTCTTTTGCAGGGGGGGGGGTTCTGACCCTCAGGCTCCAGGGTACGGTTGGGCTACGATTGGCTGACTGCACAGAACACACCCTCCATCAACATGAGTCAGGTTTAACATCTGAGCACCATGTGCTGCCATCCAGAGTGTGAAAACTACCGAGTAAGTGAGACAAAAAAAAAGTGATGTGAAATGTTAAAAGTGTCAGACTTCTCTCTCTCTCCAGGAAGCAACTGAGACTGATGGATAATTGAAAGTGACACATGAGATCCGACGTTTCAAAAGCACAAGAAACAACATTAATCCAACTGAAGACTGCAAGAGAAACTGTGAGGCAGAGAAAAAAAGACAGCGACAGCCACTTCTCACAGTAACGATACGCAGCAGTAATTATAGGTGAAGGCAGAGGCGTCGTTTCCCATCATCCCTGAGTTCTTTACACAAACATGGATCGTCTCTGATGGCTTCCACCTCAGCTCACCTTCCGGCACACATCTCAAACCCTGCGGATCACTGCTACCTGATCACCATCCTCTCCTCTTCCTCTCCTCCTCATATCTTCTAACCTCTCGTGGGCAAACGTTTTGTTTTTGTTGACATTTCACAAGAACACAGAGCACAGGGAAAGGCGAGCGGAGCTTCCGATCAATAATTAAGGGATTAACATCAGAAAACAAGTTAGCTGTTTCAATATTTATACAGATGCTGACAGCGGGAGTACACCTAACCCTAACTCCGATGATGGAGAGGAGTCACAGCGAGTGTAGCGATAAAGACGTCGGATCGAAACTAAACCTGAAGTCATTTGGCAATGGTGAAATGGTGGAGTTGAACTTGGACCCTGCAGCTGCAGCCAGTGTGTGAGGAGGTGCACAGAGGCCGGCTCATCACTGGGAGGTCACTGGTTCAACTCCCTGGATGAGCCATCAGGACGAGGTGAGACAGTGAATCATATCGTTGTCTCCCTCTGAAACAGATACTGAATGAATGGCAGAGACGCTACGAAACTATTTGAGTCAAGCTGCACAACCTGTGTTCACCAACTGCAAAGTGAATTTTAAGATTGTGCAATCAGATAATATTTGACACACTTTCCAAAGGCCCTTGATTTGATTTTGAAATACTCCACAAGAGAAGATGCTACTGGGTTAGAATGTGAAACATGACGGTCCAGAGACAAAAGAGACTTTTACACATGAAGGACACAGCAGGAGATTTTCCTGCTGTGTCACAACAACAGGAAATGGCTGCAACATTCATTCAAAATGAAATGAACTCACTCACTCAGACATGTTACCTACAACTTCTACTTATAGACAAACTATAATCAATTCTTTGTGCTGCATTACTTTCAGTTTAAAGAGCTATGAAGATTGTGCGTCTACTTCGGGGTCACAAGAGGAAAGTAGCACTTTTCATGACCAAGTGGTTCACGAGAGGACAAAACAGCAATAAAATCAAACACAAAATTAGAAAAATGTTCAACTAAATTTAAAAAATGATTAGAATTCACCCAGAGATTAAAGATTTTTTTAAATAAATTAATATGTCTCATGTGATTAAAAATTCTCTTTCAAGAACAAAAAGCAAAGCACGAGCATTTGATCAAGGGCAGGAGCTTTGATTAAAAAATAAATGTTTTGAAACATGAAGATTAAACTGCAGTTGCAATTTGCTGAGTGGAGCAGGACTTGATATTATAGAAGAAAATATTTCGTAACATGAAATCCAATAATTCCTCCATCTTTCTTACATCACTACATTAGAATCCGAGGCTAACAGAATATACATTTCTGTAGGATTTTCAAGTGTCACATTGGATATAATATATTTTCTCAAATTCACCTCAGTCCTCACACATGCACCCTTGAATAAAGACTAAACATCTGGGTGATGAAATCTATTAATCCTGAATCACCACTTTACAAAACGCAAAGCAATAACTACCACAGAATTTTATTGTACTTTGTATTGAGTGTATTTTTAAGCACCGGACATAATATTCTATTTGCTATATAGTTTTTACTGTATTTAATTTTATTCTGTAGGACTTTACTTATTATAATGCGCCTTTGGGGATTGGGCCCCCCCAGGTCTATTTTTTCTGGGCCCCCAAAGTCCCTTGAATCGCTGCTGAGCTGAAGTACCGAACCTTTTGCCCACTGCTGCTCTGCAGAGTGTCGGAATATGACAGTTATAAATACCAGAGCATCGTCTCCTGTCCTGAATCAGTGTTATTAGAGAAAAACTTTTTTAATGAGAAGAATTTTTACCCCCATTGACACACATTACAAAGCCAAAATATTTTTTGCTCCTGTCAAGTTAAATCCGCTGCACCTGAGGGGCCCATGTCAGCAACTAAGTGTTACAACACAGCCACATCAGAGGGGGTTCATTTTTCATCTGTTAGCACATTACAACACATCACAGGAAACAATAGACGCTCCAGCTGCACTGTCAGATGTCTGGCCTGGATTCAAACCACTGCATGTGTGTGAGAGCGTGTACAGGGCTCTGCCTGAAGGTGAAAAACGCAGCAGACTGTTATAAATCCAATCCATCTTCCATACCTGGTGTCTGTGGATGTGCAGCCTTGACACTCAGCTGGTGAGCTCAAGTCCCAAATCAAACTCTCACACACACTCCTCCATCACTCTGAAGACACACAGCTCCAAAAAGTGAGGAGTAGGTTTTTGTTTGGACATGTGATTCTATTCTCTTTTCCTTGTGGTCACAGACAATATTTTGCATCTTGTAGCAGAAAAAAAACATGATGTGCACATTCATTTCAAGGCTTCTCCCTCATTTTTTTGTCCTGACATTTTAAAATCTATCTTTTCTTGTGTGTCTGTTTTGGTCTGCAATACAACAACTTTTTTTTGGATGCTGACAACACTGGGCTGAAATGCAGGCTTATCCCTGAGCTTATCACATTCCCACAATATAATAATAATGGTCCAGGCCGGGGGCGTGGCAGTGGTGGGGGAGTTTTATGAGAACACCACATGGGGTCTCATCAGGAACCAGAGCGCACCATGAGGGAGGCAGAGCTGCGGCTGGACGGCACAACTCCTGGCACACATGGAGACGCACGACAAAACCATTCTATTCTACACGGGAGATTCTATATTATTCCATCTAAGTTAGCTTCATTCACCTTGGTGAGCAGGATGTAGATCACAGCCTCGGATTCTGCTAAATGGGGGTCCTTTCATGCGCGCGTATCCGTGTCGTCAGATTCGTAAATTGGCCGCGGTGCCGCGCGTTTTTTCGTGGACTCTCCAGCCTTTTTATTGAGGGAGTGAGGGTGAACCCATGCCCACGTCCAACCACCACGGGATTTATTCACATGTAAAGTGCTCACAGTCGGGATGGATTCCCTTAACGCGAGCGGGATGGACGCGTTCACGGTGATCCATCTGAATTCCTCCTCCTGGAGCCTGGACAGTGGATATTCTCTGGCAGCGATTGCCGGCATCGCAGCTCTTGTAAGTTTCCTCATCCTCTTCACCGTGGTTGGGAATATCCTGGTGGTTATTGCCGTGTTGACGAGCAGGGCACTGAAAGCCCCACAGAACCTGTTTCTGGTGTCACTGGCCACCGCGGACATCCTGGTCGCCACTCTGGTGATGCCCTTCTCTCTGGCCAACGAGCTCATGGGCTACTGGTATTTTGGAAAAGTTTGGTGCGGTATTTATTTGGCTCTGGATGTTTTGTTCTGCACTTCGTCTATTGTGCATCTGTGCGCAATAAGCCTGGATCGCTACTGGTCCGTTACGCAGGCGGTAGAGTACAACCTGAAGCGGACTCCTAAACGCGTTAAGTGCATCATCCTGATCGTGTGGCTCATATCTGCGTTCATCTCATCTCCACCTCTCATTTCTATAGACAGCAGCAACGACTTCAGCTCTCAGCCTCAGTGCGAGCTTAACGATGACACCTGGTACATCCTCTCCTCCAGCATCGCGTCCTTCTTTGCGCCATGCTTAATCATGGTCCTGGTCTACATCAGGATATACCAGGTGGCCAAAACCAGAACCAGGGCCATGTCGGGAAAGGATCCCAGGCCAGATGGTGCCACACAGACTGAGAATGGGCTGAGCAAAGCCACCTCCCCTTTCAATGGCGAGAAGGAGAACGGCCACTGTCAGTGCCCGCCTACGCCCAGCCAACGCACCGTCACCGTGGGCGCACAGACCGAGGATGCTGACATGGAGGAGAGCAGCTCCTCAGAGGGCAAAGGTCACAAGCCCCAGCCCCAGGACTCCGACAGAGCCAAGAGGCCCAGCCAAAAGAAGAGCTCCCTCACCAAACAGCCCTCTCGCATCGCCAGAGTTAGTAACAAATCCATGGACCTCTTTGCCTCCAGGAGGAAACGACGCCGGAGCTCCTTCGCCAGGAAAAAGGTCTCCCAAGCCAGGGAGAAGAGGTTTACATTCGTCCTGGCTGTGGTCATGGGGGTGTTTGTGGTGTGCTGGTTCCCCTTTTTCTTCAGCTACAGCCTGTACGGCGTGTGCAGGGACTCCTGTAAGATCCCCGACCCGCTGTTTAAGTTCTTCTTCTGGATTGGCTACTGTAACAGCTCCCTGAACCCTGCCATCTACACCATCTTCAACCGGGACTTCAGGCGAGCCTTCCAGAAGATCCTCTGCAAGTCGTGGAAAAAGTCCTTTTAGGTGGAAAAAGCAGAGCTGTTGCACCTTGACAATCTTACAGGAGATATCTAATTGAACTTTAAAAAAAAAAAAAAGGAGAAGAACCCTGTGTTTGTCTGTTACTGCCACTTGTTACTCACTGTTGAGTCTCATTGTCCTGTTGTAATTCAGCCATGGACTTTGCTCTCTCTAAGAGCTGCAACGTGAAACATGTTTCCATTACAGCCTTTTCCCGAAGTGAGCTCCACAGTTCTTTTTATCCCTGTTGAAGTGTTGCTGTAATGCTTTATAGTCCATCAACGTCAATCCAGCTTTCCTCAACATCCACACAAGATACACACATGGCCGGGTTTATCTGCTAGGAGGCCCTGAGGGCAAATATAGTCAGAGGGCCCCCCTCAAACCCCCCCGAGTTTTTCCTTCTCTCTCTCTGCTACATGTGCATTTTATTTTATGTCTTTTTGGGCTCGAACAGTACCTGGCCACAGATTTGCTGTGTGTTCATCTGAGTTAAAATATTGAATCTGAAGAAATATGGAAGACATAAAATGAGAAAATGGAGGTTTTAAAAACTTGATTTTGACACAGGTGATGTTTTCAAGACAGAGACTTGGATCAACAATAGTCTTTTTAGGGCAAAGGGCATTTGTTCACTTTCTAGACAAGGGTTAGATGAAAAGATTGTTTTTACTCAATGACTGGTTACCTTAGCTTAGCATAAAGACTGGAAACAAAGGGAAAAGGCTAGCCTGGCTCTCTCAAAAGGTGACGAAATATGTCTCATATCATCTATAGCTCATTATTTGGCATGCTCCCTCTAATTTGTTTAAACTTTAATACAAAGTGTAAAATCTTCAATTCCCTGGTTTGAAAGGTGCAAAAATGTTGGTCTTGGCTGAGACCTGTTGCTAGGCAATCAGTGTAAAACCGTCATTCAGAGGCACGTCGTCAGGACAAGAGAGGCTGATTTGTCAGAGCTTAAAATAGACAAATCGATCAAAACGACACCGAAGTGTCAACGACATCTCTCCTTAAATCTCAGAACAGGACCATTGCTTCTATCTTGTAATTTACTGCCCTCTTGTGGCAACAGTAGGCTATTGTCTCTGGACAATAACCCGCTATAATTCCCGTCATGCTTCCTGTCGTGTCCCAGTGACGGAAGCTGGGATTTCTCAAGCAGGAGGAGGAGCAGCACTGTGGAGGTTTGCACATGAGCACCGTGGGTAATCCAGGGATGTTTGACAAGTGACGAGAAGTTATTTTACTTTTCAACACGTGTGACGATGAGGGGGTTAGGGTGAGCCTTGAAAGACATTTATTAAAATGAATCATGTAAAATATCCACTGTTCAGTTTAGTTATATTCATATCTTTATCCCTATGTTAATGAAGGTGTTGGATTCTCTGTGTTTGAAAAGAGGTTCTCAGCTCTGTTTGCACATAAGAGGTGAAAGGTCACCTCAAACCCCTGCCATCATCCAGTCTTATGCTAAGCTAACAGCTACAGATTTCCAGTGCATACAGAGGAGTGGTGTTGATATTCTCTCTAACTCCCAGCAAGAAAGCTGACAAGCATTTTCCCCCCAAGATGTCAAATTATTCCTGAAGATGTCATCATTTAGCCACACTGAGGCGCTCATCATGTCAGTGCTGTGTGTTTTAGCTTTTAATATTTGTGAGGGTAAATGTAATTCAAAGAGCACAAACCTGTCCAGACACAGTAAGTCTGAGGCCTGCAGCAGTTACACCAAAGTTATTTTCCCTGTGTTCCATTTAAATAACTTTAGTGGCCTGAAAGGCTAAAACTATCAGTATTTAATGAAATAAATAAATGAATATAAAACGAGGTTCTTGGAGAAAAGTCTGAAAAACAATGGTTAAACCAAATATGTTGTGATTCTCCTTCATGACCCCCACCCCTTATTTGTCTCTTTGCAGGTCCTAACCACTGACTCAGTCAATACAGTTAAATCATGTTGTTCCTTGTGTCCTTTCTGCCATGATGTTGTCGCCCATGTCAGCTTTCACCTTTTTGAGCATCTCTGCTGTAACCAGAGTCTGAAACTGACTAATGGCCCAACAGCAGACTTACTTACCACAGTCTTGGTGTGTTCATCTAATATTGGACCTAAAAGCCTCGGGATGGCACAGTGAAGGGCTGACGCTCCAGACTATAAGCTAATTTCTTTTTTATCATGTGCTGAAGAGATATTATAACTACTGAGTATTTATGATAAAATGCATTTACTTTGCATTCATTTTGAAAGAAACTACCTCTTTATTTGTATGTTTTTTTTGTTGGTTTTTTAATTTATATTTTGCAAAGTGCAGTACACATCTTTCCTCTGCTTAAGCTGCCTGCTGTCGTGCACAAATAAAAGATGACAAAGTCCCGTATGTAAGCAGTGTTGTGGTGTTACAACATGGAGAATCGTTGATTGCTTTGCACATGTGCTTTTAATGTTTTGTATATTATTTCAATTGTGAAACAGAGGCAGAAATTGTATCTAGACTTTATATAAAGATGGATGACACTACAGCTTCAAAGTAAAGCCAAAGTGTCTTGATTTCCCCCTGGTGGCTGGCTGCAATATAGGTCATGAATCCCACCTGAACCTTGTTGGTGGATGGGACCTGAACCAAACTAAAAAGTAAAAGTACACGTCAAGTACATTTTGTTTCAAGTAATGGTTTCTGTCACAGATGTATCACCAAGTGTTAATCTTTCCAGTAGGTTGGTTTTTTTAACTGATTGACACACACTGTCTCATGATTGGTCGAGCATGTGTATTTGTGAGACCTCGCTCCATGAGCATTCGTACCCCAGGATACTTAAGCCTTATTTCTGGATAGTTGGAGAGAGTGGAGGTGCATCATCCATCTTAATATAACGTTTATTACGCCAACAGTTTTATCACAAGCCAAATAATTTGTTGTCATCAGAAAATAGCACATTTCCTTTTTAGAGAATAGAATAATCCAGTTTAGTGGTGTTTGTCTATGTTGTAGCTTTACTTTCCAGCTGAAAGAGAAAATCACCATCTATGTGTGAATCTAGTGAGATTCTCACATTTTGGTCTTAATGTTTACAGTTAACAGAACTACAAACCTGCCCTTTATCTCTATCATCAGACTTTACGGTGACGATGTCGTTGTTCCAGTGAAATCAGCAAGGATGTCATGATAGGGTGATATAAAAGCATCCCTCTGTTGGACTGTGGCCATGCTGGTTTCAGGGTGCTGGTGACCTTTTCAGCACAACACGTTTGATGTTGTCCCTGGCTGCCTTGTGATCTAATATTCCCCCCGGAGCCCCAATGGACAGGAGGGAGGTGAAACTGAATTCCCCTCACCAAACTCCTCTGCTGCGGCCGGGGGCGCCAGCAGCCAAACGCCATTTGTAACGGGTAAAGAGTCCATGTGCCGCTCACTGAGAACTAGAGAAAACACTGTCCCGGTCTGTGTCATTGTTTGAATAAAGAGAACAAACAGTTCACCTCAGGAAAATGTTTACTGACGATTGTTGGATACACACAGGATCTATATGTGCACTCACTCTGCACAAAGATAAGCACAAAGATGTAAATGTTGGAAAAAAAGTACTCTTTATGTTGAGAATTTGGATATAAAAGGCAAAAGGGAGAGGTTTGCTTGTTCGAAATGTGTCTTGGGATATTTCTGGAGCACTACAACTGAAAATAATAATTTAAAAAAGATGGTGGTTAATGGTGAAAAGTCTGAAGTTGGATAAAATGGGTTATTCCACATGTTAGAGTGTTGTTTTCACGCTGAACCTTCAGTGGGGCTGCAAACAAATTAGCCGATGCCTGGCAGTAATATTTAACTTCAGATGAGTATTTGATAGACAGCCATACAGTCAAGTTTGCTGAAGCAGCATCAAAGCGGCACGACTCCTGAATCTCCATTTCAACGTGTGATGAATTAGGCAATCGTGCATCGCAGTGTGGCTGTCGCACATGATGATGGAGAGCACCACAGATGCCGTTCACACACACACACCCTCGCTTGCTCGCTCTCAGCTGAGCCCCACAATCTGCTGCCTGAGCAGAAAGCCGCCGGGCCGTCCCGTCAGGCAGCTCAGACGTGACGACGCCTGGATGACTCAGCTGGGAAAGAAATGGCTGAACACCTGCAGCAGATTTTCTCTTCAGCTGAACTTAGCGTCTATGACTTTTTAAACGGAGCTTTTGAGCCACAACTTCTGTGACCACCTGACAGAATAATAAGTGTTAAAAGTTCATTAAAGTAGACTGGGAATAAAGATGGACGACAAAAACAAAGCCAAAAATATTCGATGCATGCTCTTGACCAAGGTCGAGTCTCAATCATGACGCTTGACCTGTGATAAAAAACGACATAATAAATGATAGAAGTCACCTTTTGCTAACGTGGAGGAGGCGGGGCTTATGACCTGTACTGCAGCCAGCCGCCTGCGGGGGATCAAAAATAATTTGGCTTCACTTTTGGGGGAACCGTCGTGTCGTCCATCTTTCTTAGATGAGACTGTTATTTGTTCTCGTCCACAAAATCCACAGAAAAAGACCAAAACCAACAATGAATAAATAATCCTGAGGCTAAACACTGAACAATTTCCTCAAACACCTGCAGTGCAGTGTTCAGCGAATGTTATCCAAGCAGGTGTGAACGGTTCATTTGTTGTGGAGTAACATGCATCTGGCGCGCTCCTGAGTAATAACTCCAGGACTACGACTTCAAATAAACCACAGTGCCCACGTTCGGGGTAATGAAGGAACACCAGCGTGAATCACTGATGCGTTTTTAATCGTTTTTGGACAACAACAGAATCCTACAGCACAGGGGGGAAAAGTCACATCAGGCTCCTTTGCCAGATGTATTACCTCAACCAAGGAGGATGTTTGTTTGCTTGCTAGCAAACTACTGAGGGGATTTCCACTGAACTTGGTGGAAGGACGGGAGATGGGCCAAGAATGACCTCATTACATTTTGGCTTGGATCTGGGCAACGGGGCAGTTCTGTGATATCTTTTTCTTGTTCCACTCTGTTTCTTTGACACTTTCACTGATTTCTCTGAGAACAATTCAAGGGATCTTGATTAAAGTAATCTGGAATGTTTAGGGAACGGAAAAAACTATGAATGTGTGCAATTTGGTGCAGAATAGATCCAAATATAAACCTGGATCTAAATGTGGTTTCTTCAGGGGGTAGGTCAGCTGCTCAAGTAGGGAAATTCTCCCAGTAGCTGAGATCACATGAATTCAATAGTGAATCAATAGTTTAAATAGCTATAGAGCTATGTCCATAAATACTTAAATTGTCCTTCTCCACAAATGCAATTACATGAAATCCAATTATTAAGACGGACACAACTCAGCCATTTTAAGTATTCAAGTCCTTTACTTAAGAAACACTAAAATAACACTTTGAAATAGTTAAGTTTGCAGAATCTGTTGACTTGAGCTGTAAATTGATATCTGTAAACACTCCAGCAACCTCACCCGACACCACATTACTTATCTTTACATTCAGTCTGCTCTGTTTTTATTATCTCCTGTTGTGGGAACAACGGGGGCACAGACAGACCCTTGAGAGAAAAATAGAATAAACCCCTTAAGTCACTTTTATTGTTTTGTTTGCCTCAGTGAGCTCATCCAGCCTCAGGGAAGGCGTGAAGGCAAACAACGTGCACGACAACGACTCCTCTGCACGACAGACGACTGCACAACCAGTTGCAGCTGTTCAAATCCAATCATACATAATGAGCTACTTTTCCATGGTAACATTGCCAACAACGCGGGGGGGGGCCCTCTTTTCGTCAAATCGAACTCGTAATATTAATTACAGCCTGGAACTCAAAGCCTGAGACACTGTGTGAGTTTGGTGATGATTACTCGTGCAGAGGGCGCGAGGAAACAAGATGCGATTTATTATCATCTCATAATGCGACCGTTTCATGTGCCAACGTTTGTGCTTTGTCACGAGAGAATAACTCCAACATGAGAGGTTTCGATAAATGAGCTTGAGTGTCGTGTTTGTGCTGCTGAGATCGAGATGAACAGATTGGACCTTTAGCACAGCAACAAACAAACAAACGTGAAAAATAATCCATGTGCAGGAATCAGCATCTCATTTGCAACATATTCTATTTTTACACACTCACCCGTCGCCAAGTGGAAAATCTAAATCCAATTTATAATAAAACCCATTTCACTTTCTTTCAATAAGCTACATTATAGCATTACGCTAAACTAAAAGGTCCAAATAATTGTGTTTGCAGCAGGAATATGAGACTTTGGTTCGATTAATCTATCATGAAAGGGTTTTCAAGCATCTGAAGTCTCAATAGCAGCAGTCGTATCAGTCAAATTGGGATGATGAGCTCCGTTCTCAGACATCTTCAGTTGAAACAGGATTACACCGTTTACTCGTTTCGTACCAAGAGCCATTTAGGACACTACCTGCCGTGCTCTCAACCGAAGGACACATGCCGGGCGACACAAGTGCAAATGGGAAAGAAAAAGAAAATGAGGCAGGGTTCGCTCTGCATGCAGCAAATGGGACATTCAAACTCAAACTGTGCCAACATCGGAAAAGGTGGTCGCCATGCAGCTGCAAATTCTCAAGCGATTCCTTTACAATTAATTTGTTTTACACAAAATCCCCAGGAAGTTTAGGTAACACTAAACTACAGTAAACTGAAACAGTAGCTGCTGGAAGAAGGTGAAAAGTCATAATAAAAAGGTTCTGAAATCGTCATCCAACAAGTTTCATTAGCCTCAAAATGAAGTTATCGCCATAGAAATGTAAAGACAGGACATTTTATACTGACTACAAATGTGTAAATTGATTGATGCAGAGTATGTTCGAGCCAAAACACCTTCATCTTTAAATTTGGTCCATAAGATGTAGTAAAACATCATTCATTTCTTATAGAGGCGGGTTTGCCATGAGAAAATCTAAATATCCTGCAGGCTGCCTCCCTGTGTGAGCGTCCCCAGATCCCCGAGATGTGGCGATTAAAAGTCTTGCGTGGAGAGAAATGGGAAGATTACAGTGTTTCACAAAGGCCTTTAACGTCAGCTTCCTAAAGCAGCTCTTTTCAAGTCTCTAAACAGCTTCATAACAGCGACTGTGACTTCACTGCTGAACAAAAGCCTCAGGAGATGAGCGGCGGTGGTGGCAGCGGCCTCCCTCAAGAACATCATGTCTCTCTCTCTCTCTGTGTGGGTGAAGTCTTATCCTGCCACGGCTGACTCAGTCACTAACTGTGTGTTTGCTGTGGGATCACTGGTTTTGTTTGATCACCTGCCGGCTCACAGATTTGGCTTTGGTACCTTTGGGCAACAGGAGCTCAGCGAGTCCAAGAAGGGGAAACAAAAAGGGTTTGAAATGAGGAAATTGCCACTGAGTGTTTTGCAGATTTGACGATTTTAGGCAAATAAAAGGACTCTGAAACGTGAATGGATGTTAATACAGTTAATACCAGCTACACCGAAAAATGTAATAATATAATTAAGTTTTTTTTGTCAAATTAAAGTTAGTAATTGTGTTAATATAACTTCTTTACTATAAATTGAACAAACTTGATTTAATTGTGTGTTATCAGTCAAAAGTAATTTTTAAAGTTGGTCCAACAGTTTTCTTTTTTCAGTGAATATCGTAGCACTAGCTTCAATATTTACTTTACATCAACTGCTGACGTGTGTGTGTCATTACTTCCATCGTCCCGACTCCAGCCATTGCTTTTTAATTTTCTCACTCAGATGCGGCCAAATAAACAGGAAATGAGTTGAGATGACCGAAGAGGACGGGGAGTCATCGGGGAGTACACACACAGAGAAATGAGTGACGGAGCAGTTTTTGCTAATTCGCAGCATTCTAGGTAAATTGGGAACTCGGCTCCCGGGGAAGAGGTCTGAGGTTTTCAGTTAATGGAGTGCCTCATGCCTCGTCCCGCACCACACGGGCATCAGAGTGTTCATCTTCTATTAAGGATTATTGCTACTGCTCCACCCCCCCCAAAATTCAATATCACGTCGTGTATTACAGGCAGAGCCATCGGGGGAAATCAGAGATACCTCGCATAGATTCTGCGTAGAAGGCTGAAGCCCCGGCACTTACAACTTCTCGTTTTTAATTCCTGTTTAACATTATCTCATTGAAGCTTTGACACCAGTGTCCAGTCTTTTCTTCTGCGGTTTCCTGATGAACTAAAGTGCAAACGCTACGTTAGCACATGAAGGTGAGAGGCTCCACTGAAGAGGTCCCAGAAGAATGTTCTGTGCATCAAGATGAAGTTTAAGATAAAATTGTAATAATCTCCAACTGCGTTCGTAAGATTGAAGGGTTTATTTAAAACCTGCTGATATCAGCCTTTTTTTTTTAAAGGTTAGATCACTTTATGGTACTTATATTCTTGCTGCATTGAATGTAAATGTAACCCGGGGAGTTATTAAATCTAATTTCTTTCATACCGGACTGTATTTTCTGGATGGAGCTGCGCAGTAAAAAGAAAACCCTCCACTCGACTGTGTTTAAATTGATCTGCAGACCTTCCTCATTACTTCCATGCTCCCACAGATCCAAAATCTCATGCACATCCTGCGTATTCATGGTGCGAGTTTCACCTGCAGACTAAGACGAGCCACCAAACACCCCTGTTTGTGACATGTGTGTTTACTGGAGGTTTTTCATGCCCGAGACCCAATTTTCACACAAATTCTATCGAAGCCAAGGTGACAGAAATGGGATGTAGCCTGAAAAGTAATGAGATTAAAAAAACGTTCTCGTCCTGATGCTCTTGTGATAAACATGTCCTGAGATTGGATAAAGGGCGCTGAATAACATCTTCCCTTTTCCATAATGTCTTTATCTCCCTTGCATTTGCACAGATGGGCACTAAAAACGTGATGGAGATAAAAGGTAATTATGAACCAGCTCACAGACCTCACCATCAGGTAATAATTATATCTGTTGTGTTTTTTCCCCATTCACCTTTACCTCTTCTTTCAATAAATCTCAAAGAATAATTACTACATCAATTGCAATATATATGAGGACTCCCATGAAGAGCGCAGCAAATCCCCGAGCGTGAGCGTACATATGGAAGGCATTGGCCACGTTGTTAATGGATGCATGAAAGTAAGAGTGAAACCCCCGGGGGCCCATCCAGCGTTCGTTGTTCCACGGCTCCTTAATTACTTGGAAGGCTGAAACTTAGCAGACGGAGCCGGCGAGACAAACGAGTCCCTTAATCATGACCTACAAAGCTCTGTTTATCAACAGGAGAACCGTGTAGACGCGTCACACGATGGGCGGCGGCAGGGTTATGGAAAGTGACGACGTGGTCACAACCAAGTCCAGCAGAACGGTTGGAAGGAAGATGCTTTACTTGATGTTTTATCTTTGTTACAGGGCGGTTGAGAGGCTCAGAGTAAGTTCACGTCTTCTGCAGAGAGCGGTCAAGCTGTTCCACCTTCCTCCACCATTAAGACACTGATTTCTCCAGAGGTTTGAATGTATCTTTGTTTGTTCTAGTCCTGTGATAGTCTGACAACATGTCCTCGGAGTTTCATTGCCTCCTGAGTAAATCAGGTTTTTCCGGCCAAAAATTCTCAAAAGGATGCACCTATTGGATCTAAGTTTAGGTTCATGGGTCAAAACAGTTGATGGAAATCGACTGGAAAAGACTCTTATCTCTGATGATATTTACCCGACCTTCAAATGGAAACCCTGTCCCCTAGACAATACCTTTACACACCACGAATTTCCAAATAGAAAATAATTACAGTTAATCAACATCTGGCGAGTGTTAATACGAAAATATCCAACCCTGCAACACAATATTTACTAAATGCTATTTTCCCTCTCCACTGTCCCCAACTGTTGGGTTTCTCTCTGTGTTTTGGCAAAACTGAATAGAATTGAACCTGCAAGACGTGCACAGCAAGATATTACAGGAATCAAAACAAACACAAAATCATCTCAATGTCTAATGAATACAAATGTACATTTGTACACCTATAAAACAACGGGGTGAAATTTGATCCGATGGAAAATTGTTCAGAAGGGAAATGATGTGACGACAGGGAACTCAGTGGACGACAGTCGTTACCGAAGCTACATTTTCTCCTTGAAAACCAATTTAACAGCATCTCCAGTAAAAATCCATTCCAACAGAACAATCCCCGTGAACACCGACAAGAGCCACGGCACCAGCTATTGTGTCTATTGCCTGTGTTGAGTGTCGAGCTGAAGTGCTCAACAATCAAACGCCCGTTGACAATACATTTATTACATATATTATACACGCAGGATGATTATTTTAATGGATGAGAGAGGAAAAGGTTGATTTATAAACTGCTTCCGTTCACAGCTCGTTGTATTTGTCACTTCCTCTCAGCGGGAATGAATTGTTGTCTGATCGATGTGGCTGTTGATGGAAACACAATGTCGCCGTTGTTATCATCGGTGTCATCGGGCGATCTGCGGATTTCCGAGTCAATAAAGCGAATGTCAAGACTCCTCTGGCTGCGAGCCAATTCCGACTGAGACGGCACCATTTCCTCTACCAGTTCTAATCAGGACGGGATGCTGGATTAATTAAAGGAATCGACTTGTCAATCAGCAGCAAACTTTAATCGACACAACTCTGAGGGCTTCCATCCTAATTGTAAAAGTAACCTGTTTTTTTGCTGTCCTCAAATCGCAGTGTTTCACGGTGCCAAGGTAAAGCACAGCTTCCAGTTAAGAGCTCTGTCGTTGTACAGAGTGCTGGAAAAGCCCATTGTCAAGGATTTCACATTGTTCGCAGCCTCTGGAGAGGAGCTATTATTTCCACACCTGCCTCAGCGGTGCCTGTTATCTCTGCAAATCCTCACTCCGCGCTGAGTGCTTCGTGCACGCAGGTCTGCGACAGGAGGACGGGGTTAGCTGAACAAAGAATAGATTCTCCATGAGGAACAGAGATGTACTTGCCAATAAGTTCTGACACATGCTTTTTCTCTTTTTCGTGCTTAGTGCTTCGTAGTTTTTGACTTTGCCGTTTAATCTACAAGGTCATTGTTTATCTAGAACCCTTTTTTTTTTTTACCTAATGCATAATAAAATGGCCACAGTCGGTGTGTGTCAGGAAAGGTGGGCACTGGTAAATTATTCAGCAGCGTGGATAAGAACAAGTCAAGGTCTGTATGTGTGTGTGTGGAAGAGCGGATTGAGTGAGACCTGGGTTTAAACAGTTTTTTTTAAATTATGCATTAATGTGAACTGATAATGTTTCCTGCAAATTTGGTGCAGATATAAATTGTAGATGGTGCATCAGGCTGCGACCAGGACAAAAGCTTCGCTCAGCAGAAACAGCAGGAAAAGTCCATAACCAGAATACACCAGGGCTGATGTAATTGGTGTGTGTGACACTGCAGTGGAAATGGAGTACAGTGTGTAACGAGGATGTGAGGAGCACTCTCGTTAACCTGAGACTGACCCCGAGTCATTACAGACTTCTCAAACTCACAGAACTTTATTTAATTGCCATGAAATTAAATGTGTGTAAAATAAAACTAAAGACTACTTTCTCGAGATTATTTGATGGAACAGTAGAGCCATAAAAACAGCAAGTGTCTGAATACTTCTCTCTGTGTGGAATAAAATACATTTCCAATTAATTCCAAGCTCCTTTAATAGTCTATAAAAGGCAAAAATGTATATAGATACATTTAAAATATCAAATCAAAAGTTGTTAAGCCTTTACAGCCCTAAGAGGGACATGACTATCGGACTCAAACATTTCAACCTCACAGTAAAAAACCACAGACTATTTGAAAAAACACAAACGGCGAGCAATCACATAGAAGTCGATCAGAGAAGAGGAAACCAGAGTCTCCACTGACCGGAGACGCCCCAATCAAGCCACAAGACATGTGACACGTTTGGGTAAGAGACGCATCACTCAGATACCTCTGCCGGAAAAACTGAGGTTGTAAAACGAAGCGGAATACATTTTGATAACACACTGAAAGCCACATCTTACTCTGACTCTCATCACTAACTCCCCTGCCGTCTGAGTGCGACTGTGTTGTTATGCTCCCGTTGCAGCTGCTGGAAGAGCAGAGTGGAAGACTGTGATTGCGTGTTGGGCCCGTGGCGGGTTTGCGGGCCACCTATGGCCTCGGTGCACCGTCAGAGCCAGGTACGGGGGGGGGGAACGCACATCTGCGGCTGGCAGACCCACACTTCCCATTGGCAGGGGAGAAGAGGCTGACAGAGTACAGTTAGGCTGAGAGCCACAGCACCATCTGGGAGGCTGATAAGCAGCTAAAGGCCACTGTGGTATTGTGCTACCCTGAAGATCAAGGCTGGGAGAAATTGAAAAGGCTCTGATGTATTGTGACACATCTTCACATTAGCTCCGCAGGATTCAGATCATGCTCAGGAAGGAGCAGTGGATCACAAAATGTGAGGTGTATAAATATGACAATTAGGATACGTGGAGAAAAAAGGAAAAGGTAGAGGAGGGAGGTAAGTAAAGATGAAGACAACGTTCGCTCTGATGAATCAATAGTCACATCACATATCTTCACACAAGAATGGATTTGCTTTTGTATTTTGTTGTTAATGAGCAATTTTTGTGGTTCTAGACTACACAATTCTATATTCTATAAATATGTTCATATAGCCCCCCCACTGAAGGGTTTAATATAACCATTTTTATTGTAACAGTTTTTATTGTAAAAAGTGAGCTTCATAATCTTTGGTCGTGTTATTGTGTCAAGTCCCTGTAAACACGAGCAGTCAAACGACAAGACAGGGAAGCAACAGGTTTCATTAAAGATCAAAACTATAGAAACAGACGTCTCAGATGGATCCTTGTTGTTAAAGCTTGTGTGACACAAACTGAACTACATGATCAAACATCCAAACCTGAAGGACACAAGAAGATCCATTAGATGACGTCCAGTATTTGAAGATGAAGATGTGTATATGTGAGCATCTCTCTTCTTGACATTCTCTGCTCACAGACGCAATAATCACAGGTTAATGGATTTTTTTCTGCAGCATCTCACACGTTCTCCTTGATAGAAGAGGCTTTCCCCCATTGTCCTCAAGTAAATGATCTATTAATGAGCTTCTGATTGACTGACGCTGGGGCTTTATGGCCTCCTGGTGCACTGTGGGGAATGGAAATAACTGCCATAAAGATACAATCATAGGCACAACTGTACTGCATCATGCATAATAACTGTGGCTGGTGTAGCAAGCGAGGGGATAAATGTCAGAATTGTATGACACAAGGGACAGTACGAAATTAAAGTCATTTATTATGTTAATAACTTAGAAAATACATTATTTTCTTACTTCATCACTTTCAAAAATATCAACTTCACATTTCATTGTGTATGTGAGCTGCACTTACGATTATTAGTAATTTTTAAATGAAACCCCCCCCATTATTAGACGACTTTAAGCTTTATACACGTGTAGCTCAGCCTTCTGACCAGCAGGCGTTTATTATAATATTGTTCTATTGTCTGCTCATGTTCCATCGTTTTACTTTCATTGTTTTTTTATTGTAAATTAGTTTGTAACATTGGTAAGAAAAGAACTGTATAGAGAGTTTACTATTATTATTATTATTATTATTATTATTAGTAGTAGTAGTAGTAGTAGTAGTATTATCAATACTTTGTGTCTGATTCTCCACCTCAAGAACTTGTAATGCGTGGTAAGAAATGTCATAACACTGCCATCTAGTGGCAAAAGAGTGCTGTTACAAGCAAACATTGTCATGCTGTAATCTTGGATCAATAAAAAAAGTCTTATTTTATAACCAGTATGAGGAAAAACATAACTGCCAAAATCTGATGTATTTCTCTTTTCCATTGTGATTCATAAATACAAAAGAAAATGAACATTACACTATTTAATATTTTTTAAAAATAGTTTGACGTCTTATTTGAGTTTTCACAGGTAAAGTGCTGTTTGCTTTGCTGCCCTCTGCTGATTGTGGTAATAAAAAGAATTGTGTGTACGTGCTCTTCTTCCTCACTTTTGTGTTTGTATTAATGGTTTTCAGCTGTATTCGTGTTTTCATCCGGCTCATTACTTTTCAGTTTATTAAAACAGATAAAACTCCTCAAACTGAACTTTTAAACCACTCAAAGCAGAGGGTGTGTGATTTCTCTCTCTGTCAGGATTCCTCATTTGCTCTCATTATATCATATGGCGTGAAATGATGAGAGAAACCAGAATAGCATTCATCACGAACAGCCAGCAGACATGAAAGTCTCGTTCCTTCCTTTCTTTCTTTTTACACATTAGAGTCAAACAGCACATTAGAATAAGTGGAGTTTCAGGCCTCAGCCCTGAAAACAGCTGGAGGCCACAGCAGAGACCTGCTTCTCCAACTCCCTCAGAAACGGCTGCAAATTATCCACTTTCTTCTTTCATGTCACAGCGTCAAAATTATTATCAGCAGTGCACAGTGCAACTCTCAAACTAAGAGAAGTAAAATCTCTTCTAACCGGGAACACATGGGCATCAAATCAAAAAAAGGCTTGATGCTTCAAGTGTGATGAACTTTACAACTCGGGCCTGTTTACTGTACAAGAGACGTGACTCCTCAGATTGTAGTAAACTGAAATTTATAATTGTTTCCCAGAGTTTTAATATCATTTTCATGTGTCAAGAGTACGAGCACATAGAGCCAATAAATGATGGACTGCAGACATCAAACTGTGTGTGTGTTACTGTGAGTGAGTGATTGTGTGTGTGTGTGTGTGTGTGTGTGTGTAACTGTGAGCGTGTGAGTAAGTGTGTGTGTGACTTTGAGTGTGTGACTGAGTGTGAGGGAGGGAGAGAGAGAATTATGGTTGTTAGGTTATAGGCTTTACACATTTATTGGAAGTTGATACAAAGTCCTGGATGGTAATAAATAATTAAAATAAATAAATAATAATGTTTACAACAATAATTATATTTATAACATGGTAATATAATATATTATATTATAAAGCAACAAAAGTAAGATAAAACTTTGTTTTTGTCAATAGCTTTTCTCTATATAATTAATAATGTGTCTATAAAAACACCGGGGTATTTCATTATTTTTTATGTTACTTTTTTCTCACTTTTGAACAAAACCATCTGACATAAAAATAAATCGCAGTTTTAGAGAAATGTGATTAAAGTGTGTTCTCGCTGCGTTAAAACGGGAGAAATTATAAAACGTCGGACTTCTCCGTCAAATCATCTGATTTCCAAACGAACACGAAGAGATTCACGACCTTAAATCTACAGTTTGTTAAAGTTAATAAAAGCAGCGCAGTTTTCATGGCAGAAGAACGAGCGAGTGTTTTATCGACAGATTAAATCTCTTCATAACGATGTGTTCTTCATCTAAACTTCCTAACGCTGCTGATCAAACTTTACAAACATGAACTTAATACAAAGTCCGAGGGTTGACGCTCTCACCGAGTCGAATAATAAACTCTTAGTTGCCTAAATTAACGTTAACACGTGAAAACAATAAATAGACATAAATATACGATTATAATTTAGTTTAAAACTCTGACTCCGTCTTTCAAAATTATAAACTGTTCTAAACAATTACCAAAATATTTCTAAAACCTCAGATCAATGCAGGGGTGATTTCAATCGATAGGTTATATTTTAAGTGTATTGCAGCGGAAGTCCCTATAAGGCTACTTAGAAAGTAGGTTATATACTTTTTAAGAATATACTCAAAAGTGTAAAAGTGTTTCCTCTCAAAGGAAATCTTGAAGATCCGCAGAAAATTAAAGAAAGTAAAGAAAAGCTGACATTTAAATTGCAGCTCTGATCCACATGTATCTTCTCTCAAACTTTATATATTCATTTATTTATTATTTCGTTTATTTAAATTAGTTGCTTGAAGTTTAACGGTTACACAAAACGGTCCCTGAAGTCCTCCCCAATAGGTCCAAATATTAAATAACTGTTAAATACTGTATAGAATAAACATGCGTGTTTCTACCATTTTCAATAGGGGAAGTTTCGTGAAAAGGATTTGAAAAAATAAATGAAATAGAAGTTTCTAGGCCAAAACCTTTCACGATAGAAAAGAAGAACCCTGTGGCGGAGATGCAGGTTTGATTCCCAGGGAAGCAGCAGAGTATATATATATATATATGGCCTGTGCATGTATGGAGCAGGACTCGCGTGACAAGAGGAGAGAAAACAGAAACGGGACTTAGTGTCCTGCAGGCAAACATTAAAGTGACTCCTTCATCTTTCATGCTGCTCCTGCTCTGCCTCCTACATGTTTCATCACAGGAGAAGGAGCTCAGAGCTGAAACACATCCGAGATCCACACTCGTTCCAATCAAACAGGGAAAAACAACTGCATCATCCGGGGAGGGAGGGGAAGTGGAGGAGAAACAGAAGAGAAGGAAAATGTCCTGGAAATGTCTTTATAGACTCTTTACATGTTCTATCGTCTTAAATAATCCTAATAATCGTATATAATAACACTAATAATATAATTAATCTTATTATTTTTACTTCTAAAACTACTATTACTACTACTTATAATAATAATGGAAGTGTTACTATTATGATCTATACTATTATCATTAGTAGGAGTAATAGTTACACTACTAGAACTACTTGATCAACTACTATTACTAATAATGATTATCATCATCATAGTATAAATCTTAATGATACTAACAATGATATACAATCAATCGTATTATTATTAATAGCTACAATATTAATAATAGTAGTAGTAGTAGTAGTACAACTATTGCAACAAATAATAGTATAAATCATAATAATACTATCACTAATACCAATACATTTATTACTATATTTTACATTATTATGATTTATAGATTAGATTATAGATAATAGATAAATTACTATTTTTATTGTTAGCAGTAGTAGTAGTAGTTTTAGTAGTGGTAGTAATGTGTTTTATTTATATATACTGCAGATTTGAATACATGATTTCACAGATTTGTTTTTTATCTCATAAACTTTTTAAAATTCTTATTCAGGCCCTTATTTTATTCATATAAGATGTTTAATCAATAAACCCTGCAGCCTCTTTCAATATCAGCTTTTTCCCAAATTAAATTTCAGAGCAGATCTCAATAATAAGTTCTTAAAGTTGATAATAATCATAATAATACAAATAATTTGCAGAGTTATTAACAGAATGAGCTCCTCATTAAATATAATTCAGCAGCAGCAGTAGGACGACTCCCACATGCAGCTCTAAGAGCTTGTGTACTCCACTTCTCCTTCAGGGGCCATGATTTATTGAAAAATATGGACCATGTGTATAAGCTAATATGACAGAAGTGCTTTGACCTCGGACAGGAGGGGGCGGTGCACTCTCCACGGACATCAGCTGCTACCTCCGAGTGTACCTCGCTCCTTTCACACGCAACTCCTCCTCGCCGAGGCTCCTCTGGCCCTCGTCCTGCGCCTCCTTCGGCAGATTTCTATCTAAAGAGCTCCCGGGTCAGATAGAGGCTGCTCGGGACACCGGTTGGCAGAAGAGGATTTTATTTTTAACCATCTACAACTTTGATTTAAAAGTTGGATCTTTTAGCTGAAATCCGCCCCCAAAAAAACCAAGTGACATTTGACCCCAGTTCCTGGCACAGCTTAAGACATTAGTGGTATCACAAGGAAGCTGATGTTCTCCCATTGATCTGATGTCCCATAAGCCTTGGTATTTGTGGTGGGGCCTGTAATCCGTCAGAAGTGCCCCGTCTTTCCCACCCCCTGCGGGAATAAACCCTGTTTCCTGTGTAGGTATATTGTACCTGCCGGCTGCTGCACTTATCTCATGTGATTAACCTCCATGGCTTTACCGTGCTGGGGGAAAGAGCCGATGATTGTTGCAGCTTAAAGTGTTTTTCTCCCATAGATGCTCCTGAAACTCACCTTTTCTGAGGATAGAATCAATATGGGACAAAGTTTCACGCTTCTGGGGGGTGTTGGCTTTTCTTTTTCAGAGGAGTTTGGATGTGTGACATTAGGCCGTGAAGTACTCTACGTATTAATTTTACTTGTTTACATTCATCTGACAGCTATAAAGTACTTTACACAGTAGTACACTTCTTTAAAACTGGACTTTACTTAACTTTACAGTGATTGTTTTACCAATAGAAGCTTTAAACTCACTTTTTCTGAGGACAAAATCAAAGTTTCACACTTCTGGGGGGGGAAATGTTGGCATTTCTTTTTCAGAGGAGTTTAGATGTGTGACATTAGGCCACAATGCAGCTAAAAATACAAGGACTATACGTATTCATTTACTTGTTTACATTCATCTGGCAGCTTTACACTACAATTGATGCTACTTTAAAAACTGGACTTTACGATGATTATTGCAGCTTAAACTAGTGTTTTTTTCCCCAATAGAAGCTCTTCTTCTGAGGTTAAAATCAATATGGAACAATAATATGTGATGCAAAACATCATTTTATCACTTGTGAAGGGAATAGGTTCGGTTCTCTCTCTCCCAGTGTGGATGTGTGGCATTAGGCCAGAATGTGGCTAAACCATCGTGCTTTCCCCCCTTTGTGCTGAACTGACAAGCTGGCTCTAACAGGGGTTAATTTGCCGTCCAAGGGGTTAAACAAACAGGCATTAATAGTTTATTCCGGCCAAGAGCTAAATGTGTTTTTCTTTCCAGGCTTGAAAGACAAAAAATCAAACTCACAAAACTTTTTTTTTTTAAAACACACACACACACAACAAGCTTGTGTTTTGTTAACGGGGCTTTTGTGCGCGGCTGCAGAAGCTGTTGCAATAAACCCAAACAGCTCCCAGAATGCTTTCGCTTTGTCCACTGCATGAATCGGGCTGCGGGTGCGGTGAGGGGAGCGCTAATAGGGATTAAGCAGGAGAAGTATGTGTCAGTTTCAATGGTCGTAATCTGGAGTGTTCTTTTTGGAGTTTCGGAGCAGGTATAAAACGCAGATTAAGGGCCATTTCTGATAAAGTGACAGCGGGAGCCTGGAGGGGTCTGTTTTCGTGCAGGGGCCCCCCCCCCAAACGACGACCTCTCCGCCCATGAGCTGCCAGAGAGAATGCAGGTTTAAAAATCTCCTCTGATGGGTGTGAACGTGGCTTTTTTTGGGGGTAAGAAGTGAGGGTGGAGCGGAGCAGCAGCAGACGGCGAGCAGAGGTCGCATGAGAGCCCAGAAAAAAAAAAGTCGTCAACAGCTCCACGCTCGATGTGGCATAAAGAGGCCCTTCTGGTTGACCGGCCCCGTTAAGGCCGACCTAAGATGTCTGGACCTCGCTGACCTCATATACACTAGTGCATTCTGGGCCGTGGCTTTGACCTCAGCAGCTTGAATCGCCACAGTGGCCCATTATAGTGGCAGAAATAATGATGTGGAGGAACCCCCCCCCAATACGTGGATTCTCCTCGTGCATATGGAAGACAAACATATACACTGTTAACAACACTGCAGGAGAAGCTCCTCTGCATTTTGACTCATGATGGTTATGTTATGCCGACATCAGGAAATCATAGTAATCAGCAGGATATATGCTCGATGTACATAGAACAAATATTTAATAAGAGCTGATGTTTTATTAAGAGCTCAAACTCATTACGAGAAAAAACAAGTTCTAATGCAGTTGAGTATTTAAATTTCCTACTACTTTAAACTTGTACTTTACTTTAATCCATTGTAGTACAACTATATATTTACATTTTATGCTCGACCTTTTACTCAGTAAAGTATCTACAGTATTAACATTGCATGTTAACTGGATCTTACTTTAGTTTACTCGATTACATTACATTTATCTGGAAGGTATATAGTTTTTACATTTACGTTAAACCCAGACTCAACTCCACTACATTTATTTTGCAGTTACACAATAGTTACTTTGCAAATCAGCATTTTCCATAGAACATACGGTGATGTTATAAAAATACAATATCTTAATTAACTGCAGAACAGTATTTAAAGCAGCAACATTAAAATACTGTTTGTACATTAATCCATTAGTAATATCACTTAAATTAGTTATGCATATGAATACAGGGGCCAACGAGTACTTTAACTTTTGATACGTATAAAGTAAATTTTCTTTAGATTTATTTTTAAAGTAAATTATCTTAATTCTGCTTCCATCACTATAAATAAGAGTCAAAATAATCCTAACACAATAAGTGAGTCTGGATGGACAGTGTTTTCTTATCCTGGGTTGAAGAGAATTAGATGTTTCAGTGTATTTGTACTAGAAGATTGTTCTTATCCCCAGTGGTCGTTCATCAGGTAGTCTGGAGGTTCAGTCCTCATCCACCTTGTAAAGGTTGCAGTGTCGTCTTTAATTAAAAGATCTTGAACATGCCCCCCCGCTTCACAATGAGGCCAGACAGGACAGGAAGTGTTATGTTAGTGTTGCTGCTGGCGAAAGTGGCATGAGATCATTTCTAGCTTCCCTCAAAATGACACAAAAACATGTCCGTCGGAATCATTGTTGGAGAATAAAAAAGTCAAATCCTTCATCTTTTAAAACGCTCACACACTGCTCGGCTTTGCAAGGAGACTCAGGCAAGTGTGTAAAATGGGGCCCTCACAGCATCTACTGCCTTTAAAAAAATGTATGAGTAGTTTTACAGTTTTCTGGACATTTTATCAAAGTACAGAATGAGTCAAAATGAAGTCTTAAAATTATTCTTTGGTCAAACATCTGAATACTGAATGAAAAAGGAGTCAACATGCCAGGAAATGATGTAGAGGCGTAAACCAATCACAGAATTATAGTTTTGTCAAGTTTTCTTTTACTTTCCTTCAACTTTGTCTCCTGTTTTATTGTTGTTAAATAAAAACAATAAAAACAATGTATCTAAACAGCATCTTGGGATCCAACATGAACTCAACTTTCTGCTACAGTTTTGGTTATTACAACAACAGCGACATTAATGTGTTTTTTTGTTTGTTTTGTTTGAGTTTTTCTTATAGTTTAAAGCCGGGTGGGGATTTAATTTTGAAAATGGAATGCCACATATTTCCGTGCATCTGATCTGATCACATCCATACAACACTCAGGAAGCAGGTTTTAAAGTTAATTGTTACCTTTTTGATTATATAATAGTTAAAGAGACAAACCTTTATCTAAAAAACACATTTCCAGGGTCTTAGAGGTGAACAACTGTTTTTAATCCTGTGTATAAATGCCCATTAATTTCTGTATTGAGCTATTTATGCATTCAAACATCAAAATAGAGTAAAATTAACTTTATAGAAGTTTTTTCTTATTCTTCTAATTACCCTGCTCATGAAAAACATATATTTGCTACTACTATAAAACACACTGCCTGTTTGTGCTGCAGGATACACAGTCACAGAATGCTGAATATACATTAAACCTGCTGCTTGATTAGCTTAATCACTTTTGCATGTTTTAAACTTTACAAGAAGTCGGCATATATTTGTGAATTCATGTAAAATGTGGTGCGCTGCTCAGAATCCAGAGTAATGGGTTGATAGGCTATTAGCAGCAAAGAGGCTTTTACAAAGTCAATTCTGTGGCACAGTGAAGAGCGAAGAGTGAGCAATTCCTCAGAGAACACAAATGGTTTGTTGTTCTCTGCCTCTCTTCACCGCTCGGCACTGAGATTTAACATCACTCCTCCGCTGTGGTGTCTTTCTGTTTTCTGATAGCTGGATCTGCTGTGGTTTGTCAACATGCAGCCTGAGAACATGCAGCCTGGAATGTCCTGAGCATTTGCTAAAGCTTCCCCACAGATGAAAGTAAGCTTTTCATGGTGTTTAAATCCTATTGCAACTCCAAACATGCACTGCTGTTTTTACGCCAGCGTTCACAGTCTTGCAGCTGACATTTTCCACCTTCAGTGTTAATCAACTCTTTTGCTTTAAGCTGCAACACACTGTCAAGTCCATCTACGGGCATTTAACCGGGGCCAGTTCCAGGAAAAGAAAAAATATCAATTCTCCACAGATAATCTACACTTGAGTGTTTCAGGCAGGTTGTGGTGAAAAGCTTCTCCTTCAGCCTGTCAGTGTGAAAAGGAGACAGCTCTGTGAGGCCTGTGCTGGACACTGATTGGTCCTTTAAGCCTCGCTGAGGGAGGAACAAGTCCAGGAAGTGACATGATGGTGAATCTGTTCATGCCCTGTGTTTGTGTTATGGTTAATTTGGAAACGCACAAACAAGGGAAAGTCTTTTTTTTTTTTATCATTTTCTCTGTGCAAATCAGGAACCGAGCTTTAAAGTCATCCAATGCTCAAAGATATGTTTTGCTTGTTTTTACTTCATTTTGACATCAGAGGAGAGTTTGACACTCGAAAGTTGTTTTTACTTTAATCAAAGTTTCTCTGTGCTCAACTTAAATAAATCAAGAGTTTCAGAAGAATCACAACAGGTTCAGAAGCAAATTCTGGCTCCGAAATGCAACTTAATAAAAAAGGTACACATATAGAGAATTAACAGTGAAGTAAAATCCAGTTTCCAACTTTTGAAATTAAAAAGCATTTTCATTTACATAAATTATGTAAATCTGGCAAAAGTAGATAAAATGTGACTTTTTAAACTAAATATTTTTTTTTATATATTACAGTAAATGAATAGATAATGATAAATATATCTGTGCGTCTCAAAACATGTTTACAGGATTGATTTACAATTTAATCTAATCAATTTGTTACCTATATATTTAGATAGACTATATTTATATATCGTATATTTATAGAAATTTGCAAAACAACTATAAGCAAACAAATATAACTATTGAAGACTTTTGCACTTGACTGCTGAAAAGCTTTAAAACGGGACTAAGCATATTGAAGAATTATCAGGAACATTATTCCGTTTTGTTCCAAACAAAGAAAAGAAATGAAAGTTTTCTGCGGCCTCAGAAGTCTTTGGCTCACACATTCAAAACTCTGATAATCTGTTAATCACTTGACACATTACCATGATTAATAATGTTCAACTAGTGTAATAATAACTATTATTATAATAAGTAGTTTTGGCTCTGCTCTAACAACCTTTTTTTCCTGATGCAAACGCAAACTACAGGAAATTGGTTTAATGTGAGTAATCAATACAAATATATAACCTTTCCCAAAACATGTACTTACTCATTATGGCACAACTCAATAAGAGTTTAAATCGTATACAGTGCATAGTAAATACAAAGTGTGCATGGACCGATGTAACCAATAGGCGGTACTGTGCCATTCTTCATGAAGCTCCCTCCATCTCTGCAGCCCTGAGGACAACACTGCGTCTCTGCCTGGGTTTGCTCCCTAATTGACCTAAATACAGCGTCTCTGCGCTGCCTCAAGACAGACTCCGACAGGAGAGGCTCCCGACAACGAGACACACTCGGGTTTTGATTGATTATTTTGTTTGTCTGGAGTTTCATCGCTTCATGGGGACGGTTTGAATTTGCGTCCGGATCTCTTGCAACTGGAGGCTTGAGCTATTATTTGCGCTCATGGATCGCGTCTGGGCGGTTTTACGCGGAGCAGGGGACACTCCTGTTTGGGAAGCAGACACATTCCCGGGAATGATTTTATAACGTTCAGAAGGGGAAGTGTTTTTTGGGGGGGGGGAAGTCACAATGCTGGACGGTAAAGCGCCGACGTCGAAGCGCAATGCTGCGTCGAGAGGTTCGTCTTTTTACATTGAGAATTTGCTGGGAACCGCAGACAGAGCAGTCCCAGCTGAGGAGCGGGTGGAGACCTCGGACTTCAGAGTTACCGTCCACAGCCCGGCGATGTGTCCGGGACGTTTGGACAACGAGGAGCTGAACTGGAGAGGGACGTCACCAAACACAGTGAACCACAGCTCAAGAAGTGAGTGTCCATCTCCACATGCTTTTATTTGTTTACTGTAATCAGCGAATAAATGTGAGAGACTCAAACGTGATCTGAAATCAATAAATGATCGCTTTAATTTGACCGGCAGATAACCTCGCTCATATGTTGGATAAGCAGGATTAAGAAGCGCTTACTAGGGTCGTGACAACACTTAAAGCTGATCTAACAAATCGGTGGAAAAGCATCACTCGTGTACAGTGATATAATTAATTACGTCACGCGTAAAACCATCCTATCCCGTGCGTAAAGGTCTAAAATCACCACGTGGATCAGAATCGGGCCACAACAGCAGCTAACGTTTATTCATTTCACAATATATCAGCGTGGTCACAAGTTGGCTCGACGAATGGTCTGGAGCACGTTTCACTGTCTCTGCGCGTAAAAACACCCAAACTCTCCAAATATCAGCCTCGTACAAGTTTACGGTGTTTGGCATCCACACAACAGTCCACTCTCGTGATTCAAGCAGGGAGTCGATGCCTATTTATAATTTTGGAAAGGTCAGGGAGCAAATTAATATGCGTTGTTTCCCTACTGCGTTCTTACAGTTGTGGACAAGAGAACGAACACTAAAGCCTATGTAGCATGATTAAGGGAGTTTTCTTTTTGCAGGTCCACGGTACAGGCCCAGCTACCCGGATGAGCACGGAGACACTCTACCGAGCAGCGACCGGGATTCCCCAGCTTTAACGGGGCATGCGGAGGAGAAGGAGGGAGACAGTTTGACGGATGAGAGAGAGGACGACGCACCCTCCTCCTGCTTCTCTCGAGAGGACGGCTCTGACCCAGGTGAGGCCAAAGCAAATAGAGCCACGTTACACCCTTAATTTAGGTCCACCTTTGGCTCTGTGGAAAGCACAAGCAGCCATGCATAATTGCATGCACCTAGCTCATAAAACGGGCTACAAATTGGCTGCAGACTTTAACATAAGTTTGTGGTTTTTTAATAACCATCAGTATGTCCTGCAGAAATTTATATTTTAGTTTTCCCAATTTTGTTATAAGATAGCAGGGGCGTAGCAAACACATCCTGGATCCATGGGCAAGAAAACTGCCATGGGAACCTTTAACAAAAAACATCTCTCCCTCTTCCTCCTCTCAGGTGACACAAAAGTGGGCCGGAAGAAGAAGACCCGCACCGTGTTCAGCCGCAGTCAGGTCTTCCAGCTGGAGTCCACGTTCGACCTGAAGCGCTACCTGAGCAGCACGGAGCGGGCCGGCCTGGCCGCCTTGCTGCAGCTCACGGAGACCCAGGTGAAGATCTGGTTCCAGAACCGCAGGAACAAGTGGAAGAGGCAGATCACCGAGGACATGGAGGCTGGGAGCAGCACAGCCACCGTGCGTCCCTACGCCGCACAGAGGGTCATCCGAGTTCCCGTGCTGTATCGCGAGAGCGTCGCCTCGCCTATGACGCTGAGCGGCCAAGTGTCACCACTGTCTGTGGGCTTCCATAATGCGATTAACTATCCATTGACTTCTCGCTTCACTCATCCTGTGTCGTTTTTGACGCCACAGATGGCTGGACTGGTGGGACTTTAAAAAGGTGCACGAGAAGTTACAGCAATTCTTGTGTCTCTTTGGACAATTTATTAAATAAATATGCTGCATAAATGTTGATTTTACTTCCAGATCAGATTTTTTTAAATCTAATTTTCTGCTCATGCACAGCAGATAATTCAACCTGTGTCAAACTGTTTCTTTGGGACCTTTTCTAGAAGCAACTTTTGGGAAATAAAGCCAGATTTAACTCAAGGTGGATCACTCATAAGCCATCGGGATCCTTCTCTGTAGCTTTTTTAATATCCTCGAAACAAAACAATTTCTCCACATTAGCAGCGTTTTTTTCAATTCATGTTAAAAACCTGACATTTCTTATGATTCTCTGTTAGATTTAATAAGTATGATGGATATTTTTTGGGACTCTTGAAGCCGCCCCGAGGACACTACACACAAGATCACACAGAATTAAAATATGGTTCTATTTTGTGGTCATTTTTCAAAATTGTATGGATGACCCACAGACAGATGGGAACACTTAAGTGTCATAATATTTCGAGCTTGAGGAATAATGGGTTCGGACATCACTTCAAAACTAGTGTTTGTCTGTGACACAAAACTGCATGAGAAGTACAAATGAGTGGTCAAGAAAATGTGGGAATAAAGAATTGTGGAGAGTTTATGTCAAGGAGAAGTTAAACAAAGACGAAAAAGTACAGATTCAAAAACTCAAGTTCCTACACTGTGGTTGACACATTTAAACACATTTTCTTTACAAGGAATGTGTTAAATTGTATTTCTTTGTGTAACATGAGCTGGAACCTTTTCCTAACATGTGCCACTGGTTTCAAAGTTCTCTCTGAACCTTATTTCACGAGCTCTAAATCTTTTGGACCCTTATTTGAGCACATACACATCCTGTCCTGCGGGGATTTAATCATTGGATCATTTGACAAATGCAGAGAAATTGAAATTTACCATGTGCAGAATTTCTATCATTTATGAAAAAGACATTTTAGTGTTTGTGAATTTTGATAGCTTTAGAAATACCCTAAAATCTTTGACATTTTTTATTTAAGAGGATTATAATACAGATTGTTTTGTACACTGATGTTCACGTTAATAAAATTGATGCACAAATTGTTTTGTGGTCTCCTGCAGTCACTTTGTCACATGTTTGCTTCCCTGTTACTTCAAGCACACTTTATATTTACTATAAAACACTTTAGTCTTCTTGTGCCATAACGACCAAAGAGACATTGTTGGATTGGCCTTTATTACGGTTTTAGTTCCATATGTTTAAAGGGAAGATGCGAATGTGGCATATAAATAAAATAATGTACTAAATAATAGAAATAAACAACACATCAGTCCTGGGAATCTATGATGATGCAAACTCCAAGGTTTAAAATAGCAGGACTCGAGCCTCGTCTTGTTTTTGGTCGGGAGCCTATAAACAGGGCGCACTGAGCTTCTGATGACAGCAAAGTGTTTAAAGCAACAATATGGCAGCCAGACGGGAAACCTGCATCCCGCCCTCATCTGCCCCGCAACCCGCACCAATCACGAGCCGCTAAACCGCACTCTTCCGGGTCGTAGAAGAGCGTCGCGCCGGCTCCTCCGCGCGCTAGTCGCAGCCGTGGAGCGATGGTGCTCGGAGCGTCCGGGGACGTTGGTGTTTCGGGAATCTCGGAGGAGCGCGTGAAATGCCGGGGACCATGAGCAAAGGGGACGCCCCGGGTCGCAGCGCCTCGTTGACGTTCACCATCGACAGCATCCTCAACCTGCGGCAGCAGCGGGACGCCGGAGACTCGGACGGCGCAAAGACGCAGAGGGACGGCGGGTGCAAGGATGAGTTTAAAGCGCAGTGCGAGGAGGCGTGGGACGTCCGGAGGAGAGAGGACAGCGGCTCAGAGGGGACAGGTAACTCAGGGGATTTATTCAGTCTGTGCAAAGTGGTTTATCAGAGTGATAACTACATTTATATACAGATTTACGCGTTTAGAGGCAGAACCATGCGTAAAGTGTGAATTTGAGCAAGGAGTGAACTATTTCCTGTAAATGTCTGGATAAGGATCTCAACCTGGATTTTATGAATTAGGTGCGATCTGTTAACGTACGTTTTTACGCATGAATTGATTTTTACCATATGCCTCCTAAAGACGTTTTGTCGCTTTGCTCGCAGTGAAGCCCAGAGTCCATCCTGCGGACCGCGGGGGACACACACCGTCGCTGACCACCGCCGCCTCCTGTCCCGGGGCGCACAGAGCGCACGGTGCCGAGGACGCGTCCGAGCAGCAGCAGCAGCAGCAGAGCCCCACGGACACCAAAGCCGCAGTGAAGAAGAAGACGCGCACCATCTTTTCCAAGAGACAGATCTTCCAGCTGGAGGCCACGTTCGACATGAAGCGGTACCTGAGCAGCTCGGAGAGAGCGTGCCTCGCCAGCTCGCTGCAGCTCACCGAGACCCAGGTGAAGATCTGGTTCCAGAACCGCCGCAACAAGCTGAAGCGGCAGCTGTCCACGGACATGGACGGACCGCTGGCCGCCGAGCACCTCTCGGAGGCGGGGAAAAACGTGCAATTACCGACTTTTTACAAAGACAGCAGCCTGCTGAGCGGATGTTTGATGCCCATGCCTTTCCCCGTCCTTTACCCGACTGCGAACGCGGCGCCTTACATCTACTTCTCCAACACTGGCAAGTATTTCGGGCTGTTTGACGCGGACTGATGGTTTCCTCTGGATGTCTGGACTTTATATGAGCCGGTCACTTTTCTTATTTTATTTTTTTTTGAGTTCATATAATTCCTGAAACTTTGATGTAAACATATCAACTAATCCAAGACATGCATGTGCCACTTTTTGTCCTCCCCCAAATGTTTATTATTATTATTATTATCATATATTTTTTTAAGGTTTTTGATATGTTGAAGTTGTGCATGCATTAAAGTTCCTCTGAGCAGTTTTACTCGGCGCAGTAATGTCATCAGACTGAATGTACGTTAAGAGTAAAGCTGCAGCAACTTTGGTTAAAATTTTGTCATCGTTTCCATCGCTCGTGTTGAAATGTTGAAGTTTCTGTGGAGCAATACTTGGTTTTGTATTTATATGGCCTTATATTATTGTTGTTGTTGTTAAACACTTTTCTGGTTTGTTTTCACTTGATCTTTCATATGACAGACTGTTGAACTGTGAATACAGTTACTATATCATGACGATGATGAATTTTGCAATAAAAAAAGTAATGTTTGAAGTTGTTTGCTGCGTGTTTTGGCTTCAAACGAACTTCTAAATTAGACTTTTATATCGGGCTTCAGTGGTTTTTTATTCATCCATATTCTTTGAATGTGAATTTGATGTCAGATCAAGACTAAAAACCCTTTGGTATCATTTTAGAAGATGTAGAATCTTTGTGATCAGATTATAACGGTGTTAAAGTTTATTTTTTTCTTCTGCAGTGCCAAACTTCCTGGTAATTGAATGTTTTATGAAACTTAAATGTTGATCCCAGAGAAAATGGCTCAAATTCGTCTCCAGGTCGAATCACCTGTTTCATATCGTTAATCTCTCATCACACGTTACATCAGGTCACTTCCCTGTATTTATTTATTCATCCATAAGCTCTGCCTCCCTCAGTGAAGTGTTGAACTTGTCTCAGCTCTACAAGTTGTACATTTCTGTGCTGCAAACAAAAAGTCAGTGATAGTCCTGCTTCCTGTGTGAGTCTTTAATGTTGTGCTAAAGAAGTTTGAACTTTACAAACTTGCTCTCAGGCCTTTTCCTGCTCAATCCATCAGAGGCCCAGCTCTCTCTGTTGAAACTGCTGCTTCAAACCTTTACACAAACTGAGTTGATGCATGAAAGAAAGTATTTTCTATTGCAAAATTAAATTACTACTTAAGCTGCTGTTTACTTGAATATCGAATGCAAACTTAAGTTTTCTTTACCCCGAACTGAGATGATTATACATTTTGATTTTACTCATGAAATTCAAAAACACATACAACTTGGTTTCTACTAGCACCTCTGTTATATCACTTTGTACCAAGAACTAAAAAAAGAAACCCATATGTTTTTACTAATGGTTTTAATACTCAAAACATGTGCACGTTCAAGTTCTACTGGTCACAAGCTGGATGGGAAACTGGTTGTGGATTATTAGTTTGTTTTTTCCAACAGACAATTTATTACTGCATTAATCAGGTTAGTGTTTGTAGTACACACACACACACACACACACACACACACACACACACACTTCCTGCTATACACCATGTTGACATCAAGACTAAAATTTGAATAATATTGGCTGATACTGAAAAAAGTCATGAATGTGTGAAAGTTATTGCATAAATATAAATTTACTTGCCATAAAGGTTAAATGCAGAGAAAGTTTGTAAACAGTAAGTTTGATCAACTGCGATTAACGTTAAGTGTAACATAAGGTTGAGAAAAAATTATTATATATTTTCTCTCACATTTACTTCTTCATGGACTCTGGGCCTGTCTGAGATTCTTTTAAATGTAAATAATATATGATAATCACAAAAAGTTGTTTGTTTAGGGACTTAAATTAAAAATTAAAACAAAGTAGTAACAAATTAACAAAAAGAAGCTTCTTAATGGGAGTAGAAACACAATGACAGGCTTCTGCAACTGCACAGCTACTTTGATCAATTCGCACTTTATCTGCTTTGTGTAGCAAGATGTGCAGTTTCATACCACACAATAAAATCTGAGCCGAGCTTCGTAATTCAATTACACACACACACACACACACACACACACACACACACACACACACACACACACACACACACACACACACACACACACACACACACACACACACACACACACACACACACACACACACAAAGGTGGGTCAGGCTGAGTCAACACACTGTGGCAGCAAAGGTTGATCTGCATCCATAATATAACACTGCTGCCCCTCGCTTTGACCAAGTACTTTGTGTTTTCAGAGTACCGAACATACGCACAAATCAGGATTCGGGAGTTTTTTGGATACAGCTCTCCCCCACTATCTGTTTTTCTTTGCCGTTAGAGCGCATGAGTGTAGCTGAGTAATGCATCTCTGCAGCCAGAGAAATAAGAGAAATGTGTGTTTAGCTGGACTTGCATCAGTGCTTCTGGAGGGATTTTTCCTAAAGGGCCCAGCAAGCTGCACTTACACACCGTTTCCGGGTCACTTCCCCTTTCAGTGCTGGAGCCTCTCACTGCTCTCTCCCTGTCACAGCCATTCAAGGCCCCGCCGCTGCTAACCTGTTCACTCAACCACTTAGTCTGCCTGCAAATCTGTTGTTCTCGCTGCTAAATTCCTGCCTACCTTTGCTGTGCATGTAGAGATGTACTGTATCTCATCCTCCCCCAAACACACAATGGTGCAGGACATTGTTTTGCACACAGGAAATGAGCAGTTGTTGTTCCAATGTGAAGTTAAGGAATAGTTTTCTTGAAAATGTTGTCAGATGAAAAGACAGAAACGCAGGCTTGAGTTTGGATGTTCAAAATAAGGAAATAACTCCTAAACAAATAGTTTTCAGTATTGGGGAAGTTGTAAAAAGGAAGCAAATAGATAACAAACCAACTTTTACTTTTTAGTTTAGTAGTTTGTATTTTAAAACTTTAACAAATGAAGTGTTTTTCCTTTTTAGCTTGTAACTGACAGCAAACTAAATCAGTGTAAATAATTTACAACAATAACAGCTACTTGCTTTCAAGTTGATACTATTTTATCATTAAGAACATTTTGTTCTGAATAATTTATCATATTTATTCTTTTAAGCATTATTACATGAGTGCAGCCAATGTGCATTGAACATTTTTAACACTAGTAGGCAATTAGTTAACTGTAGAAATGCAATGAAGGTTTTTACAAATAATTTAGTATTCATCATATTGTGGAGACAAATATCTTTCAACACAACTATGGAGTCAAATCCAGACCCCACAAAGTTGCACGTTTATTGAAATGGATGTAAATATTTAATTTAGTAATCTTTTAGTTGTACTATAAAACATAAGGATTACAGTTTTACCTGTTCAAATAAGGTTAGTTACTTTTTAAATGATATATTATTAACTTATTTGAATTAGAATAAGATTTATGACAAAGGAAAGGATTAACTATCTATTATTTAACACATTTATATTAAGACCTAAAATACAAGGCACAGGGCCATGTGTTAACCCCAAATATAATATGAATTATGTAATTTGTGGTTAAAAATATACTGAATTGTATGTTTCTACATGTTTAAAGTTTGTTTACATATCTCAAGTTCACTGGTAGTAACCTTAATGTTGGAAAATGTGTGTGTGTGCATGTAAATTTGAATAAATGAGCTCCAGATGAATACAAACATTTTCTATTCATTGCATAATTCAAAATTTTGTCTAAATATTACTGATGTAACACATTATTCAACATGAAATACTAATAATTAAGATTTGACCATTTAGTGGTGTTCATAGTGCTGGTGTGTTTATATGTGGATTGGGGTTTGTCCCTTAAACGCTACAATTAAGTTAAAGGCGAGGTAGAGGTTTATACACGGGGGCAGATAATGAATGCGAGCGACTACAAATGTCCTCACAAGTGCAGTAGTGCAGGTCTGTGTGAGCCGAAGTGCCCGCTTGGCTCGTCTCGGAGTGTGTGTGTCTGGGATGGGTGGTGGTGGGGTGGGGTCGGGGTCGGGTGGGGTTTACAGTCGCCAGACTTCCTGACTCTCCCTCTGTCCGACACTTGTGAACGCAGCGTCGGCTCTTAGTGTCTCAGCACTCTGCTCTGCAACCACAAGGTTCAAATGACCCCACCGGCTGCTCGCATTCTGCCCCGAGCCGGCCTCGTCTGTCAGAGGCAGAGAAAAAAATCCATTAAAATCTCCACCTGATCAAAAAGACGCCCAAAAGCCAAGACACCATATGCACTCATTTAGGGCTATCGATGACTGGCGAGCATTGTGGGGTAGTTTAATACATGCGATTGACTTACTGCCAACAGGGGCAACAAAGCTTTTTTCTCTACCAAAAAGGAGCAGAGCCGCAAGTCTGGCAGAGGTATTCCGGGTCTGATGTGCACCTCAAGGCCGTCCAGAGCTGTCAGCACGTTTCTCCACTGCGACCATCGGTAACCCATGCAGCACATGGTTTCCATCCGCGGCTAAAACGTACGAACGCTGAGAGCTATTGTTTGAGATCATTGATGGTGAATTGCATGTGATAATGTGGCCCCCGCTGCAGGACTGTGGTGGGAGTTTCTCCCGTGCCACTAGCATGCAAATGTGGAGATGTGACCTGACCACCGAGGCTTCGTTTTACCATAAGAGGTCCCATTAGGAGAGCCTGTGAAGTTTGGATAAGTCATTTTAAATCACGTTGAGAACGCCGAGGACGTAAACGGAGACCTATGTTTGCACAAACTGCCGTCGTATTACAAGCCCTCTGTGTACTGCACGTGTGTGTGTGTGTTGGCTAAAGGATCTTCATCTCGTGCTCGGTCTCAAACAGGCTGACATGTTGTCAGACCCAATTTCATCTCCTCAGCACTGAGTGTCAGCTTTGATTGGGATTTCCATATCAATCATCCAGCACTGGCCCCGTTTGTAACCGGACCCGCACGTATGAATAGTTGTTTAATAACCCTGATAATGACCCATTAATCTACATTCACACTACTTGGCACTCCGAGGTGAAAAACAGGCCTGTTTTTTTTTTTCTTTTTGCCGTGAGCGTTTCTTTGTGCATTCTCAGACCGGATTTATAATTACTACCAATTACTGTAAAAGCTGCCCGGAGATAGGCTGGATCTGAGGCAGCAGCGGCCGCTAACTGTGAGGGCCGGGTTTCATTTTGCCAACACGATGCATTAGAGCTGAGAGGAAACTGCAGTAAATTACTACAAATGTAAGTTTTCCCCATTAAAATACCATAAAAACAACAAGAGCCACGTTTGATATTTTGTTGACTTGTGCACTTGAGTTGTCCCAAATGCTTCCAGCTATTTTCAGACTTGCAGAAATCTGAACTTTTTGTCAAAGCAACAGTTCGCTTTATTTGGTTGCCTGTAAATGGCCTAATTTGTCCTTTGCACATGGGTTTCCATTGTAGTTGACTTGTTATACATTTTAAATCCAGACCTTTTAGATCTTGGTTGTTTTTAGCTTTGTGTTTTGATCAAATGAAGGATTTTAGCCATCGGACGTCTGGATGCTAATTTACCAGAGAAACATTAGTGGCAGCATTGGAGCGTTTTGACCAGATCAGTCCTGCAGAGGTTTCTTCTTCTCTGCAAATAATTCAGCTTCCGGTAAAAACCCAACGATTATCAGTGAATTAATCCGAAACTAGAGGTGAAGACAATAAATACATTGGCATCAAACTCCACCTTTAGGAATTGAGAGCCCCCTACTGGCAGAAGATGGCATATCGTGCATTTAAGTCAAATCTTGGTAGATAAACTGTAATGACGAGTGGAGAGTGACAAAAAAACTGAGGAAATGATTTCACAGTTTGAAATGCTGCCAAATAATGTATGGTAAATTTAAACTTCAATCATATTTTATCTAAAAACTAAGAGTAATACAGCCTCTGCACGACATCAGTTGTATTTCCTGCTGAAATAAACATTGCAAAATTTAAGGTTTTTTAGGTTTATTTATGGCAATATTGTTGTGATCTAAATTCTTAAACATGACACTTGTTTTCCTGTTACGGAACTTTGAATTCGTCTTATTTTTTCATGGTTTGTTCAATATTTGTTGTTATGGAAAACTGTGTTTGGCTCGTGTTTAACATTATAAATGTTTATAGTCGGTGCTTTGTTGTCCTGTCCAAACTGTGTACACGTCCAAAGTGTCGACTTTTCATGTGCTCAGAAAACGGGCTGCGTTTAATTAGTTGCGTTGTTTTAGCAATTCTATGTCAATATCTTACGTGTTTCTTCATAAAATAAATTAGGTTTTGTTTGGTTTAAAACACTGCCATGGTAAACTGTTGAAGAAATGCTCTCTGGTTCAGACTATTCAGTTTATTTCTAAAGAAAAAGTAATAAATTGAAGGGTCTTTATTTTACTGACGAACCAAGTACGTGAGAAGAGAAGGGAAAAGGTTTTTTTTCGCAACCTGGCAACACAAAAGTTAGTTTTAACCATTAGCTTATAAAGATTTATCAACCACTGGCAAAGATATTAGTTACATAATTGGATGTTATTACATTTTTTTCCACATTTCAGTTTTACAGTGTCCCAAACCTCAGTGGTGTAACGTGGGGGTTTGTTCAGAGGACTCAGTGACGCCGCACTTTACAACATAAACAACACCCCATTCATTATGACTGGTAACTTGATACTGACTTGGGGGGGGCTTTCAGAGGCGTTATTGATCCATTCATTTTGTCGACTTTAGTGGTCTGCAGTGACAGAGTGCCTCTGTAAATTGAATGGGGGCTGTGGGATTACAATGACCGTATCTGATGAAAAGGTCCTGCACGAGTGGCGACGACATAAATAAAGCCAAAGGTCACCCATCGTGCTCTCGCAGGGGCCAGGCTACTGTGTTAAGGAATATCTAATCTCGTGCCTGGGGGCCCCCTAGTGGCAAACATGTCACAGCAGCGAGGAGCCACCAAATGTCAGCATATGCTCTTCACACTTTGGAGACGCTGGGACTCGCCGAGGGGAGGAAGCTGTGAGGAGGACAGAGGCACCTGGGGGACACCTCCTTTGCATTTCCTGTGGAAACCAGAGTCATTACTGGGATTGAAAGAAACGGCACAGATCTCTTTCTCAATAAAGCTTCTCCCCCTTTTGTGGTAAACTCGACCAAAGCTGAGGTCACTGAGGTCACGTCCTCTTTACTTTGATGGATGTAGAAGTGTCTGCAACTTTCTACCATTTTATTTTTGTTGGATATCAAGTGTGTAAATAACCACTTTTGGTTCAGTTGTGTGTTTATGGCTTTATATAACAATTTATTTTATTTGAAAGAAAATGCTCACAGATGCAGTATTTAATAAAATACACCATTTCCTTAATTTTAGGACCCTATTTCTTTGCTTCCAAGTGTGCACCTTAGTGACATTTGCATAAAAAAACCCTACAATCTTCAGCCACTTTTCAAGGAATGCACCTATAGAATTTGAGGGAGATTTAATGCGTTTTATTTATTTAACACCTCATAGTGGAAAGATGAAATGGGGGGCCCCATGACCCCCAAAAGGATGAGTGGTACAGCTAATGGACATGATGGATGGAAATGAGGCAAAGAGAGAGAGAGATGGAAAATGGGGGTGTTGCAGTTCACGGTTGATGACTATCACCCAAACACCCTCAAAATTATATAATTTCTTTATTAAAAGCCAAGTTTACTTGTTGGAAAACAATATTCATTCAGTTATTGGTAAGATTTAAAAAACAATCTTCAATAAGAAGAATAGTTTGGTTCATCAAAGTCTTTTTCCTCTATTTGTTTATTCATTTCACATATGATAAAAAATACTGTTTGGGTCACATGTGACTTATTTCACTAACCTCATTAAGAAATTATTTGCTGTACTTGGTACATTTAGTCCAACTGAACATTCAGTCCCACTCTTATATCATTCAAATACTCTATTTATATAAATATTTAATAACATGTACTTAATAGTACTGTAGTACATGAAGGAAAAAGATTGTCTAACCAGATACGAGATTTCAACTGTGGAAAAAAGTCCCATATCTCATGTTCTGCGTTAAATATCTTGATTATTATTGTAGGTTATTATGTAGAATATATTGATCACTACATACATTTTGTATATTTTGGCCTTAATTATTCAATATAATTGTTGTATTTACTTTTCTATGTCATGCTAACATGTGTAATTTCTTACATTGATAAAATGTAGATCAATACATATAAACATTTAGTTATTGTTTATGTCTTAGTGAGATTTTCAATTTCGCCAGCATTTCAATTTATGTTTTTTAGTTTTAAAATAAACTCACTTTACTTGTAGAAACTTTTATCATGACCGAGCACTATGACACTTTAGTAACAGATGTATGTTGGAACTTCATAACCCCTGAGGGATTTGTGACCATATTGTGCGTCAGTATTTGCTGTGCTATTCCTCCATGTGCGACAACAACGGGTCATTTCATTGTGTTGTCGGAGATGAAGAGCCCTGACCTTCGAGGGCACACTTCAAACTGCATGTCATCCGATCCAGACAGCTGCTTAGCGTGGCCTCACAGACTGCAAGGGCTGCTAGAGGCAGTGATGAGAGTGAAAGTATCACTCAGGGTGACAGAGGTGATGGAAATCATTTAATAAGCAGAATACAGAGGAGCCCTAATGCCTGCGTGACAGAATCCGCCCCCCACGTGTGAAGCTGTCCCCATCTTTAAGACCCGCGTACATGCTCTGAACAAAAAGACCCAAATCAATAGCACAAGTCGGAGGAAACAGATACTTGAGACTAATGGACGCTGGGAATTGAAGCTGATGGCTGCAAAGGGGCTGAAATTCATATTGATACGGACATCACAGGCCAGTGGGCTCCACGAGGGCGAGAGGAGGTCACAGGTTGCTTTGACAGCCTACCCCCTCTTAATGGAAGCCTATCGACTGAATCGGAAAGAAGCTTCTGTGACCGGCGTTGCAACAGAGAGGCACCGAGTCTGCGTACACTCGCACCAGAATAAATGTGTCTGTGTACGGGCACGAGTGCATCTTCTCTGTGTGCGTGTGTGTGAATATCAGTTTCTTTGCCCTGAGGGATTCTTGTTCTGATCAATAGCAAGTTATTAGTTGCTCCATAATGACTTTCGTTTCTGCTCAGGGCCAGAAGGAGATCTGAAATGCTCATGGTGCCGTTATGAATGCGCTCGAGTGTCATATAATACTGCTATTTTAACATGCCATTTTAAAGTTCCACTGTATTTCATATAGTTAGTCATAAGGGGAAGGACGGCAAACTGATCTGCTGGTACTGGTGTGACAGTGTCAAGATTAAACTTGAGATAACTGGAGAGTTTCAAACATGCTCCTCAATATTCAAAAAAGGTTGTTTACAAACCTATTTTCTCAAGCAGCTTCCTACTATGACGTACCACACACACAGTTTGCTGCAAAAGTTAGAGTCGTTTTAATTATCTAAATTTGAGGATTTGTGTTTGTCTTTTGCATTTCTCATGGTTTAAGCAGTAAAAACAAGACAATCCTATCAATCAATCAGACTTTGCCGATATTAGAAAAAGATAAAATCACACCCACACAGGCCTGATGAAGCATGAGCTGAGGTTTTGTTTTGAAACCACGTTTTCAGGGGCTTTAACGATCCCAGAGGTAAAATAGTGAATCATCTGTCAAACATTAAATAAGAGAACTTCTTTCTTGTTGGTGACACCTTGAGATTAGTCACGGTGAATAAGTGTTTCTTAAAAACACTTACTCACTGTTCCTCTTTGCCCTCAGTGGTGTCACCAGCAGCCAGAGGCTCATTGACCTCAGAGACACCCAGTTGACCTCTTAGATCCGTGATTGCCAACTTTTGGATCCTAAACATAAAACCATCTGTTGTGAAAATCACTTATCTGAACATTTGGAGACGTTTTCAGCTTTGTCACAGCAAAACGTGTCAATGATCATTAATCCTGTCGCAACTCAACAAGCGACTCAAGCTGTCGACAGACTCAGATTCGTCTCCACGCTACTTTGTGGGGTCCTGACCTCCCACTGGAAACAGTCTTCTCTGAATTTTAACTCTTGATCGCACTGAGCATAAAGTTGAGAGATCAGCGTCATATCCAACAGTCAGTCTCTGTACTGTTTGTACAATTCTTGCCACATATGAGATTTCGCTATCAGATAGAACATGAAAAAAAGGAAACGTCAGTCGTGTTCCTTAGAAACTGCTGACTCAACATGACACCGTTTGTGTGAAAGTGACAGATAATTGACTGCTGGTGTATTTCCTGCTGATTTGCCCTCCCTCTTCCAGGCAGTTGGCGACAGGACACAACCTGACCCACATCTCTCACCAAAATAAAATGTGATTTATCTGTGCTGCAACAATTTGGCCTCCTTCTGAATCGGCAGCATGTGCTCGCGAGCTCGGGCTCTGACCCGGGGGCTGAGCAGCTGCGCGATCGCTCAGCTCATCCAGTGTGACAGCCCGAAATCTAAAGTGCAACAGCTCAGTCATGGGAATTTATCATCTGTAAACACACATATCACTGAGCAATCGGCGGGGCGAGCCTCGTACGAGTCGAGCCGCGGTCGACGCAGCGATAAGGACAACTACTCCCCAAATAGGGATCATTGGATTGTGAGCTAATAGCCCGAGTGGCTGCCTGCCAGGTAGATGCACCTGCGGCTCTAAACAGACTGTGTCATCGCTGCAGTTAAATCATTACATACGGCTGAGGAGGACCAAGAGAACCATTAAACAACAGCTGCTGAGAAACAACCTTTAGTCTCAGCAGCAATAAAAGGAGTCGACAGCTTAACTCGTTCTACGGTGAGACATTTTACACGATGTTTTACGGTGGTGGCAAAACAGCAAGAGATTGTCCGGTTAAATCACATTTATACACAGATAGAAGAAAGACTACAGGACGTCTCACTCCATAGACTTTATATAAAGATGGATGATTTGACAGCTACCAAAAGTGAAGCCAAAAAACCAAACAATATCATGATCACCCCCGGTGGCTGGTTGCAGTATAGGTCATAAACCCCACTTCCTGGTTTCTGATGGTTTGTTGATGCAAATCCAAGTGTTCGTGTTTTGCACCGGCTGAATTTGAGTCGAGTATTTACTATCCTTTAACTCGTTTTTGGTCTCCACCAACCCCCCCGAGGGACGTGTCTGACTCTTAAGCTGTTAAATGCTCCACTGTGTTCACCAGCGAGTCACTAACTTGCTGTAAAGTGTCCTTTGAGCGCTTTTCCCACGAAGACAGCTGTTTGCTGCATCTGGAGATGATGCCGATGATTTGAGCCGTGAGACTAAATCAGAAACAGTGACTTTGCTCGTCAGTAATACCAAAACATGTTGAGCAGACTAAAGGGCTTCATTGGGCTGATGGGAGTGATGATTTCCCTTAGAAATATGCCCCTTTACATTATATCAGATGCACCATTATTATATAAACATTTTCATCAGTGCAGCTACAACCAGGAATGAAGAGGAAAGAAGCAGGCCCAAATGAAATGTGTAGGAATTAACGTGTGGACACCTGACCTGAATATTCGGGTTCAGGTCGGGTTCAGTCACATTGGCTCGGCCATCTATTAAATATTTTTTTACATTTTATGAGCAACGATCACTTTATTTGTCCCCGGAGAGCAATTCTAAGGCTCATGGAACACGTCAAAAAAACAAGTAAAAACAATGACGACATCAGTGCAATGTCCACGGACAGTTAAAAAGAACAAATTCACAAACAGTTTCCCGTTCCACTCGTCCTCTGGCGGCTCTCTGAAGCGCCGCCGGTCACTTCGGAGCTGAACGGCCAGGAGCTCTGACCCTCACTGGAATCTCCAGTGAAACATAATTTGTAACAGCCCCGCCATTTCTGTGAGAACCGCTCATCTGAAACAAATCCAGTGATATGCAGATACAGATGGTGCAGCCGAACCAACTGTTGTGTGAGTTACTGCCCTGATGGACACTCGGCTCAAACATACTTCATGCAGAAAAGCAGACCATGTTTTATTGCAGCGAGTCGCGATGCCAGCTGACTTCCATTCGCGCACAAAACTATCGAAGGACAACTGTATCTGCTCGCCGCGACGATGAAGGCTCGAAGACGCTCCGCTCAGTACGTGACAAGTCAACAAGTGGATCCAGCCCGACAGCAGCCTGCGGTCGAGCTCTCGTCAACATCATGATCTGACGCTCAAAAGACTCATGCAACCTGTCAGCTGCTATCAGAGCCTCCATTCGCACGCTACTCCACATTAGCCATCAGCTCCAAGACGGAACAAAGTGCTGAAAAGGTCACAGTTCACAGCCACTTAACGCTGTCGACAGGCGTCTACGTCAATTCAGTCCTACGTTTAAAAAAAAACGTGGGATTTTATGGGCGTTTCCCTTTGAACTAAATCTATTATAAATCTATCAAGATATATTATAATCAAATATGAAGGAGCGGATAATGACATGAGTATTTGTATGTGATTTTCTGAAATAAACAATACAGGCTTTTGGAAATGTCCCAGAGTTTCTCTCAGAAACGGATCAGAACTATGGTTGCCAATGGAATATAAACAGATTCGCAAAAGGCAGAGAACGAGAAGAGAGGTTATTTACTTCTGGACTGAAGAGAAAAGCCACGAAAAATAAGAAAACCGTGGAAAAAGCAGCAGAAAATGATAATAGCATAGTAAGAAACTAGAGTCTATAATTAATTCAGAAGCTGTAGCTGAAATTTCGACAAAACGCTGAAAGGTAAAGGTATTTTCACCGCCATCAATGATCTTCAGTGAGATCTCATCCATCAGTAAACTAAAGTACGTCACAGTTTATTTTTTCCTACTGTAACATCAGCAGGTCATGAAAAATCCTGCTATTAAAGACGAAACTTCACAACCTCAAAGCCAAAAGGATGGCCCTGTTAAAAACATCATCTGAGCGCTGAGGTGACTTATCATCCGTTTCCTCTGAAGTCAAACGACGCTTCATAAATATCTGTGCTTACTTGCGTTGGAATCCCCCGGTGTCCAGAGAAGAAGATGCAGTTCGGGGGTGGGGGGAGACGGATGCTTTCAGCCATGTATTATTCACCCCTTTAATTCCACAGCCCTGCCGAAGAGAAAACAAGAGCCTGTGTTTATTTCATTCATCTTTTAAATCCACAAATAGATGGCTGCAAAATGTTCCTGGTTAAAATGTATTGCCGGGCATCAAATATGCATTTTAGATGGGACATGAGGTGGATTTGGGAGTTTTAGTGCAAAGCAGGCTAGCTGTTCCCCCTGATTCCAGTCTTTATGCTAAGCTAGGCTGCTTGCCTCCTAGCTTTAGATCCATATACATGATAGCAGAAAAAAAAAAACATGACCCAATTTCTTTAAGTGGTTATAGATTTAATAAATACGCGGCACGTGTATTAAACCGAAGCCAAACCAGCGATCAAAGACGACAGTTTCTAACAGATTGTTGTGCGTCGTATTTTTGTCTTTCAGGACCATTTACTGCACTGACACGCAGAACAGGAGATAAATAAATAAAAGCCGCCACAGATGAGCTGGTCGAAGCTGTATTTCAAACTCGATGAGGTTTGAACTCACTCACACGGACGGACGTTTCAGACCGTCCCGCGGATCGGAGCACTCTCCCAGAATGCACCGAGATTCGGAGGTGGTGGGGGGGGAAGTGGCCGAACAGATTGTTATGTCACCATTAGGGAGCTGCAATAAAGTCATATTTCTTTTGCATTTTGCATGACTGGAGGGCTTTCCACTCTCGCCTGTCTGCTCCCCTCACGTCAGCCGCCCCGTAAGTGGAGCAGTTCTGGGCTGCAGGTTTTGCCTCGCTGCAGCCAGAGTGTTGTCTGTGCCAGATAGCATTGCATGATTACACTCAGCGGCGCACAATTTTGTAGACAGCGTTATAGTGGGAGAATAAAACGTCTCAGGCCTCATTAAACACCCACATATTTGGAAATTACAAACCAGTTATTCACCATTGAGAGGGGAAGAGGGAGATCAAAATTGAATCTTTTGTAAACGCGCTATTTACGAGCCACAAGCGGGAACGGAGAGTGAACAAAACCTTCATTTTTGTTTGGCGCATTTTTGATAAGTACAAGCTGCAAAACACATAATTTCCCTCGATTTTCCCTCTGTTGCGAATCTCAGCCATTGTTTGCATGTGTCACGGTTTTTGTTTGTGATAAACAGACAATCAAGTGCGTAAAATGTATTGTGTTTCCTCTGAGCTATAAAACACTAAAGCCGTTCTGACAGATACTTTTTTTTGTTGCCAGGAGCTGATGAGAACAGGAAAACAATGCCTCGTCTCTCTGCTGCTCGGCTGTAAATGTGGCTGCACTGTAAAGAGAACGCACGCTGTCATGTTAATTCTGTTCACGTTCTCAGGCGGTAACGCCGAAATATACGGCTCAAACTTTGCCGGCTTTCACATGAATATTTGACCAGTTGCTAAACCTTCAACGTCAGACGGTATATTTTAGGTCAGCAGCCATAGTTGGGTGAATGTGAAATCTTTGTCTGCACCCTGACACTGAAATTCAATTAAAAAGTTAAACGTGCACAGTAGAGATCTTGTTTTTTTACAGTAGCCCAAACTGGACAAACCAAACACCTTTTGAGTTTTTATGACAACTGAAGGTTTCTACAGGTTCCCACATGTATGGAAGGGGAGGGTGAGGTGAGGGTTGGTCATCTGTCGCCAGTTGACAACCGGCACCGACAGGAACTGAAGACGTGATATAAGAATCTGCACTTACTATCACAATATGATTTTATCTACTGCCTGTCAACACCACCAGTGATCTTCATGGCCCATTCAGTCAATGTGTGTCCCCGCCTCAAAGCAGTGTTGGAAGTATTCTGATACTTTACTTGAGTAAAAGTACTACTTTCACACTTTCAAAATACTGCACTACAAGTAAAGGTCCTGCATTCAAAACCTTACTTTAGTAAATAATGTGTTTAAAAGTATGAAAGTTGCTAAATGCCAATACTAATGTAAAGTATAAATACCTCAAATTTGTACTTAACAGTAGTGGAGTAAAAGTACTTAGTTTCTAATATTTCAGACATGAAGAAGAATAAGAAGCAAAGAGAGATCTTGTAGTTTTGATGCTTCAGACCCACAAACGTCCTCAAATAAAAAATCAACACTATTTCAGCAAAAGTAAACAAGTGGTCAAGTCGTCCAGTAAATCTCTGGTTTCAGTCCCAAACAACTTTCATCTCTTTGATATTAGACGTACGGATGAAAGAACTGTGTGCGGAGCGACAGGCCCGTATTACACCGGCTCTGTGATCCCACACGGACTCGTTGAGAGATTACATTACCAGCCTTTCTCAAGTGGGCATTGCTGCCGCTCGCCTCTTCCTCGTGCCTCTCTGGGTTTAATTTGAGCCAAAAAACAGCCACAGGATACAACTTCCAAGGCATTAGCATTCTCGGCAGTCACCCGGCAAAATATCAGATCTGGCTAGTTTAAAGTGACAGGGTGCTTAAACTACAGTACATGGGGGTAAGAAACAAGCGCCTCCCGCTAACTACAAACACATCATGTAAGGCTCTTGCCCTTTCATGTGCCGCAGTCTGCTCCGTACTGTACTTCCCAGCACTATAGTGTTACACCTCCTGGGTACGCATGCTAATGTCTTTTTAAGCAACGGCGACTTTATGATGTGGTTCAAAGCAATTTGGGGGCAACGTGATGGAATCGGCCGAGGAGTCCAACAATTGATATTTAATTCAAGTGTTTGGTCTCAATCTGCAGAAAGTGAAGAGATTAACTTCACTCGGATGTTTCTCTAATGTGTCGAGGTGGCTACGTCTCACACCCACATTAATCCATTAATGCTGTGCAGAATATGCCAGCTAAATATCAGATAAATTCAGGTGTAATTTATATATACACACACACGTATATATGAAAATTGTATTGTTTCCTTTGAGTGTCAGATAATAATAATCAGTTTGTCATAGTGTAACAAAACAATCCCAGAATGAAGCTTGGCCTACTCACTTTGTTCCGGAGCTTTCTGCTACAACCCACATCGTCTTCATCAGTGCGTCATGGACCTGTTGACAGATCAGGAGACAGTGTGATTTTTTGGTTTTTAAAGCTGAAACCACTGAAAAAAGGCCAGTAAGTCGATTTAAAGTGAAATAATTTCGTTAATAGATTGTATATAAAAATGGAGGAAATGACAGCTCCACAAAACTGAGGCCAAAGTGACTCGATGGCCTTTTAGGTCATAAGTCCCGCCTCCTCCATGTTCATTGAGAGGATGTGGACCAAAATAAAAAGTCAAAGTACACATCAAGTACATTTTCCTCCAAAATGGTGTCTGAATTTGAGGGTAGTTCTCATCACACTGAGGTTTGTTCAAATGTTCATGATCCAGATAAGTTTGGTTTGAATTTGTCATTTGATGCTACAAAACGTCACGATTGGTCAAGTGCGTACGTGTTGGTAACTGGGATATTTCGGCTTAATTCCTGCATAGTGGGAGGAAGTGGAGACGGGTCATCCATCTTTATATTCAGTCTTTGAACATGTATGTTATAGTGATTTGAAAGTTTGTGACTTTGTGATCGTACCAACAAGACTTTGACGAAGTAGCAGAACTATTGGACCAGTAAATCCTGTTTTGCATCTTCCTTTAGCTGCAGATAAACATTGAACGTGTTTGGCCCTTATGAGCTGCACCCTCCTTTGCATCTGCCCCGTTTGACACTGTGCAGCGTTCCTTTACGTGTGCTCTCAACCACCATTTGCACAACATCCACCGTAGTGTTTTGAAACATCCTGTCCACAGGAAGAGTGGGCTGAAAACAGAGCCCCTCGCCGACTCCAGTGGTGAGAGTAATTTGATGTAATTGCACCGTGGGTGAAACCTTTGAAGACCCAGTTTGTGTTGTGAGTGAACTAATGATGATTAGAGCTTGTTCGCTTGTCAATAGCGATTAGAGGTGCGACCACTTTTTAAGAAGCATATCTCGTTTAATCGCGAGCCCAAATTAAATATTGTTTTTTTTCTAAAAACACCAAGACATACAGTAGTGTGTCTACCTCACGATATAATCATCAGGGGCATTTGTACATTGTCAGGAACCATGAAGATCAACAGTACGTGACTGACTGTGGGATCAGCCATGTGGAAGGGACAAAAGAATATATTTACATTTTAGCTGCAGGGAAAAGCTGTGTCGGTTACAAACAATACGCAGAGCGAGGAGACCAGAGGCATGAAAGGCTGCCGCTCGCACCACATGATATAGATTACCTTTGGAGAAATCTGGGCGCCCATTAACGCCACTGTTTGATCTCAATGGCACAAATTGATCCAAGGTGAAGAAATTGTTGCGTAATTATGATTGATGATGACAAGGAGGGGAAATGATTTGTGCCTTTACATCCTCAGTTCCTAAGGAAACTCAAATGAAATGTGAAGACGAGGAGCAACTAAAACCGGGGAACAAATGGGGTTGACTACTGTATTTCCACAATTCCTCACTGGCACATTTCAAAAGAGAATAAACCGTCTTTTAGGCCAAAAGAGATGAATATATGTAGGATTAAAAATCATAACACTATAAGTATGTGCAAGTGTATTTATACATCACTTTTCTAGTCTTCACAACCACTCAGAGTGCTTTATCACACTGACACATTCTCCCGCTGCCGTCAGGGGCAATTTGGGTTCAGTGTATTGCCCAAGGACACTTTGCCATCCGGTCTGAAACTGGGAATCAAACCACAAACCCTCTGATTAGTGGACAACCCGCTCCATAAAGATGGTTTATATTTGTCTTTTTTTTTAAAGATCTAAAAAGGTTTTGACCTTGGACATTAATGAGGTTATAATTTTGCCTTGTAATCATAATATTACATAACTAGAATCACACTCAGTCGAGCGCAAACCTGCCCTGAGGCCCAACAGTCCTAAATTAATCCTTCCCTTAAATTCAACCACGCTGCACTAAGTTTCACACACTCATAGAAATGAGTCCCCTAAATATTCCAGATTTTTTTCATCAAGATCCATGATTCAGTCTCATGATATACTCATCTAGCAATGTTAAAGAAAGTGAGAAATAATAATGGATCGGCTGATCTGCAGAAGTTTCGTGGAAATCCGCTCAGTAGTTCTTGTGTAATATTGCTCACAAACATTCTTTTTGAAAATGTTCTCCACTTAAATTAGCATGTTAGCATCAATGTGGCTGTGGCACTTTCTAAAACACAACATATTTCTGTCATCGGTCTACTGCAGTATCTGGTAAATCAGTGTATGTATGGTCTGTGCAGATATTCAAACATCTGTATTAATGTAATGTCGGTAAAAACAGGTCAATTTAAACTAAATCCTGAAGGAAGTGGACACGGTTTATGCAGGAAACTGACAATATGGAACACATTACACACAACACATCCGGAACACATTAATACGACTTCATTTCAGGCCCGAGGCGAAACAGTGAACTAAAGCACATTTCATAAAAGGACCCCGACTGTTTACTAATACATTCAACTTAAACACACGATTTAACCATTTCATTTTTACACTTGTGATAAAGTGAATGATTTGTAATGTTGGTAATCTCCAGAATATAATGTCAACAGCTCAAATCTGGGAAAACATATCCGAGACAAATCCAGGACTGCTTTTCACATTTTCCCCCTAAAGACGCTCGAGCCTTCGACGTTTTCTTCCGACAGCCTCAATTGAGCAGGAAGGATTTGTACAGTGGCGGGGCATCTGTGACTCAGTGTCTAGAATAACTCGCTAAATAAAGAATAAAAGCAATCTGCTCTCGTTTCACTCAGTGCACCTTTCTCCTTCCCTGTTGCCAGGGGGATGACCGAACGCATTTCGTATGCAGGCGTCGCGCTTCACTGCCTTTCCCCGAGCTCAAAGCAGAATCATGTTCCACTTTAAAAACGTTAATTTTACATTTTTAATGACCAGCTGATGGCTTTCAGTAAGTGAGTACTGCTTACATGGGAAGATGGGATGTTCTGGAAATCCTCCCTCACACTCCTGCAAATCCTCATCCTGGATTAAATGATCCGTCCTGGTGAGATGTGGTTTTATTTGTGGACCTAGGAGGGGAAAGAAAAATGACTTAAAGTTTGCAATATTCAAAAGGATTTAAATAGAAAAACTTTATATTTTTGGATGGAAAATCTACTTTTCCCCACATCATTGTTGCACACACATGCATCGTGTGTTAACTTGCTGCAATGGAATCCAGTTAGTCAAGGAGATTCCTCAATTTCATGGCTGATTAGGCTGATGCCAGGATTATCTCTTGTTATTTTAAGGCATATAATACAAGATTATGACTTAATGGGATGTGTGAAATCAGCTGGAAGACACCGCAGGGGGGGGGGGACATCTACAAAATGCAGTTCATGCTAAAGGGGAAATTATGAATTGCTGACCAAAGCTCTGTATCCACAGGGAGTGTTTGACACATAAGACCGTCAGTGCACCCCCACATTAAGAGTTCAGTTGTGCAGCGAGTGAAGAACATGAGGTCATCCACTTTCTCCTTTTTTTTTTTATGAAACACCCTCCTCTTCCCAGCGGACAGCTCGCTGACCAGTGTTGGGATGAGAGGTTTCAATGTGTCTGAGATACGAGCTAAGTGGTTTATAGCACATATTCTGCTTCCCCCCCCCCAACCTCTACAATAATTAGCTTGTGCTCAGCGCTGTCATATTCAGAAGTGCATCTGCCTCTGAAAAAAAACAGGGCAAGAAAACAAGAGGCCAGGCCTCCCCAGGGTCAGTGCCCACCGCAGCCTGGATTATGGCACCAAAGGAATCCTGGGAAGCGTGTATTGATTTGGCCTGACACTTGCTGCCACATTTAGCTTCGCCGCCGCTGACTCGCAAAGGCTTCAAGCAGTTATCTGCCACATTCTCTACTATCTTTAAAGAGCAATGAGAAATTACCTCGTGCCACAGAAGATTTATCATCACATAATTAGCCCGGTGCACCTAACGGCAGATCACTCTTGAGTACGGGCTTAAAGTTCATGTGCACGGGACTATGCTTAATTAACTTTCAGCATGAGCATGCGGTGACGGAAACACTGGCCTTTATAAAACAGCGTTGGTTTCGCAGACTGCACTGTGAGGTCTGAGAGTGGATCTGCTGGCTGCCACAGTCGGCTCCATGATACTTGAGCGCAGGAGAAGAAATCCAGTTCAGAAAAAAAAGATACGGTCACACATTGTCAGAGGCATTTGTGTTTTTTTTTGGTAGACAGTCATTACCTCTCGCTGCCGCTAATCCCCTGTTGCTGATCTGGATTAGGGGCCAGATCCTTGTCCAGGGAATCTTTTATGGATCTTGATGAAAAGAAAAAGAGAATCAGGACCCGATATCTGTAAATGTCTATGTGATAATTAGTTTAGCTTGATTTAATACAAGGGGACTGTTGGTGGACATTCTTTTCTTGATAGGAAAGTATTTTTAACTCCATATTAAATACTCATTCTGCGCAGGTTGAGTCCTTGGTCTTTATCCAGCCATCCACGGACTCCTGGTCCACATCTTTGGCCCCCCCGACTGTGACAGGTCTGGGTTGGAGGTCGCATCACGACACATGAGCAAAGTCAAGCTGCTGGAAAAAGTTAAGACGCTACAACAAAAAGCTCTAAAACATGTGACATGTGTATCTTGAGTTAATGTCTTTTTGACAAAGTCATAAATGTTGATTAAAAGCATTACTGCAGCAATATGCATAGGAGATCATTTACATTATTAGCATGTAGAATACAATAGGGACATAGAGCTTGTTTTAGTGCTACTGTTAATTGTATCAGCCAATCAAATATCAGTAGAGTTATATCAGTAAGATACATTTATTATCCTCTAATATATCAGTCAGGCTCTGAATGTTATTACATGACTTTGCTGCTTTACTTCAGGTTGTGTTTAAAAAAAGAAATAAATCTCTTATGTCCAGATTGCTGTTCCACAGAATGAGCCGTTAACAGCAGCACGAGCAACATCCATAACAATAACTAAATAACAGAATATAAAATGAGGAAAAAACTAAGATTTAAGCTTAAAAAAAAGGCAGGATACAGACATCTGAACAGACACTGTTGAAAGCATCAGCTCGGGATGTGTTGCACAAGCAGCCATGTTTAAGCCCTGCACTCCCGTGACATTTGATCCGTTATGTTTAGTGAAATTTGGTACAGTGTCATGAGCAGATTTGACTCCTCACATGCCCAGTGTGCACATTCCCCGCTCAGCTGTAAACATCTCATCACCCCACTGTTGCTGCTCCGCACGATTCCGGGCAACTGCTTTGTGCAAAGAGCAACTCTTGGCAAGCAAATTCGTCCGGAATCATCCAACACTTTAGCCTTTGGAGAACCCATTGGCTTTAAGTGGCCAAATGCCATCTTCTTTTATTCATGCGACGGCACTTGTGCGCCCTTTAATCCGGCACTCTCTCCGAGCAATAGTAGAAGTCTCACCCCTTCCCCGTCTACAACTGTCAGCCAGATGTGATTCCTCGTTTTAATGTTTTCCATTTGATTTAATTCTCTGGGCAACAGTTGTAACATCACAAGGCATCTTCCTCTGCGTCTCTGTCAACTGCAGATGCGGTTGTGGGACCGCGCTGGACGAAATGGGCACGGACAGCTTCACAACCGCCAGGGGTGTTATTCTAAGATCGGGCTGGAATCAGAAGTTTTGTCGGTTTCAGTTAACCAGGCCGCCGCTAAATGGCTTAAGCCGGGTACGGGCGAAAGCTCTGAGATGTCGCTGCATGACAGCTAAAGTAGCCGGACATGTACCCAGCCTAAAGAGCCCTCAGGCTCTCTCTTCTTCATGACTGACTTTTAAGTGTTTTATCCGAGGGACGCAGCGATAATGTGCATTAAGATCAAGAACACTTATTTCAATTGTGCTTCATGTTTTATTCTGGCCCTAAATTTCGGCAGCGTCTAGACATGTGCGTTGCCGAGAATAACTCACATGGGAGGATCCCAGACTGTGAGAGCAGAGTTGACTTTAAGTAGGCAAACATTCATCTTCCCTATTATTTTGTTGCCATGAAGGAATTTGCCTTTTAAGCTTCATTAAAAATGCAAAGCCAAAGCAAAACAATTTCTCTCAACACATTTCCAACATATGTTCAGGGTATAAATATACATTACAGAGGGATTATTCTGTGCTCTGGTCCTCTGTGGATAACAGGGACAATAGCAGTATCTGTGTGTGTCTGTGGTTTGAAGGATGAGGATGATGTTCGTCCAATTTCTCTTATTTTTAAAGAAAATAATCCAGAGTATTGGATTCTAGAGTACCCTATGGCAGCAGGAGGGTGTATGTGAATCTATCAGACTAGATGGACGACATGACAGTTCTTTAAAAGTGAAGCCACCTGGTGGCTGGCTGCCATATAGGTCATAAATCCTGTCTGAAATCTTTTTCTCAAAGGTGGTTTCTGCTATTTTAGTTAGTTCTCATCACACTGAAGTATTTAAAGTGTGTTTTTCCCAAAAATGTTGGTTCAATTAGTTACTTGATGCTATAAAAACAGGGTGAAATGTCATGATTGACAGCTGAGACTGACTCACCATTGGTCGAAACACGTGTATCGGTGGGACCTCGGTACCGTGGCTCCACCCCCCGACCGCTACTGCACAGACTCTGGCTCCGAACACACAAGATGGCAGCGTTTTGGCGCCCGCAGATATTTTGGCTTCATTTCTGGATAGTGGGAGGAAGTGGAGACGAGTCATCCATCTTTATATACATTGTGTTGTTGGAACAGTTCATCACTGTGGTTCATTGAAAATAAGAAAAATAATCACCTTTAAAACAATGTCTTCCAGAAAACAGGACAAAGTTATACATGACATTTCATTAAAGTATAGTAAGAACTACAATAACAGTCAGTAGGGCGCATTTTTTCAGGCCAAACAATCCTACACATGATCAAGTTACAAGAGCTAATGATCTGATAACATCATTAAACATTAAAATCAATGTCATTTTAATCGTTAAATAAGTTTACCCGCTTCAGAGAAATAAACTTAACACGGCATTAAACAACACAACATGCAACATGCAATAGAAAAGCTACAATTCAACAACACACCATTTAAAGACATTTGATAATATGCAGCAGTTAAAGAAAGACACCGCACCAAGACTTCATTATTCATGTGTTCGTTTATTTCACAGGGAAAATGCAGAAGAGAAACATTGATACACACATGTACTGCATGTTGGATTCATACATCTTATCTAAAAAAATTGCAATACACCCAAAAATCATTTTGTAGGGTTTGCATAATACTGCAAACAAATTTGACAGAAGTAAATATCAGCATTACACTTGACTCTCAAATGCTTCTGTCCAGGTAACAGCAGTGTTTCCCTCTTCCTCTTCCTGTACCTACTCCCCCTCACACACAGGTGACATCAATCACAGTCCATGAGGGTTTGGAGAAGAAACATAGATGTGTTAAAACTGTTCAAATAATGCTCAGGAAGTGACAGCAGTTTGTAAGACTCATCGAACAAATCATTAAGAACAAGACAACACACACAGAAGAGCATCTGAGGTCAAATCCTCCAGCGTCACTGAGTTCAAACATCCGAGCCCAAAAGAAAACCAGTGAAACACAACACGTGTTAACGCAGCAGAATATTCCTTCTCTCTTCTCCTCGCTGACACAATCAATTTCAATCCAAGTTTTTCCACATCCACGCGATAGAAAAGCTTCAGAAACATGTAATTACCGAAACACACAGCTTCAAACTTGATCAATCACAGTATGGGAATCTTTATTGCACCAAACCAGACTCATCAGTGCCAAGCGTGGACCGAGAAACTAATCAAACAACTGACCCATGTGGTCATCTACACACACACAGACACACACATGCGCTCATGAGCAGAGTTCAATAAAATGCAGCCTGAAAACAACACAACAACTGAAATAAGAACAAACTTTATCTAAAGGAAACAACAAGAAATCTCACCTGTGGTTTCAGAGGACACCTGCAGGAAAAGGACTAATTTACTGACTGTGGCGTCATCACTTCCTGGGCTTCGACCAATGAAATCATCACAGATTTTTTTTGAGAAGTCCCGCCCCCTTTCACCGTTCTGGTCAAATCAAACTCCTGCTTGAGAATCCCCCCCCCCTCCAGCGTTTCACCAGGAAATGCACCACATGAATAAATGAAGCACGTTAGAAATCCCACTTTAAAAGCAGTTTGCACTTCTGCATAAAACTTGCATGAATTCACCTCAATTTAACAAGAACAAATCCACTTTCTGTGAGTTTTAACCTTTTTTCAACATCAGATTTTTACTTAAAATTGTTATTCAGTCTTTTCATGTTTCTGTTTTGCACATATAAACACAAAGGCAGGTAAATGCAGCATAAATACATGATGTTATATATGTTGAAAGTGATTGATTTGTAGCTCTGGAGGCCTCAGGACTAAATGTGATCATATATATTCTTTATATTGAAGATGGTTTCACTGGTTTACCACTGGGGAAGTTAAGGACACATAACTTTGTGTCTGGCATTATCCAAAATGATTATTTAGGTGTCATTTTTAATCAGTAAAGCAATAGTCACAGAATAACACACACGTTGCAGTTGTTCCCTGTTAAAATCACGTCCTAATTTCCAACATGAAATTTTCCAACAGTCAGACAAATTATCAAAGTGAGTGAAAGTGTGTTTTTCCTTCTTTGGGGGGTCCAGACCCATCATGCTCTAATTTCTCAGTTTCTCTGTATATATGACAGCATGTTGGATATTATCATTAATCACTGCCTGGGCTCTGATTGACCACAGGTAATAAATCATCCTATGTATTATGAACAGAAATCATTTGTACACAGTAAAACAAGAGAGAGGAGAAGGAAATACTCAGTGTGGTACTGCACAGTCCAAGGTTTGACTGATCCCTGAGCTACTTGAGTAAATACATAATTGTACTAAGTATTTGCTAAAACCCAGTAAAAGAGACAGTTGGTTGGAGGAGGCTGCGTTCTTCAGTTTATATAGTGAGCAACTCTCATTCCAGACATTTTGTTGGTGAAAGACCAAAGCAGAAGGTCTCAGCTTCCCAGAATCACTCAACACATGAGGTTTCTATGAGGAATCACAGACTCTTGACCACATTGTTTTGTTACATTTTTCTTCAACTTCTTTGCTTTGTATTTTTTTCTCTTACTCATCAAAATGTGTGGCACAGCTACAAGGGCTCGGTTTAACCCACACTTTGCTCTCAGAGCCGCCGCAACTCCTCATGGCATCGATCCCACGAGATGTTGGAGTCATTCGTCAGGTGCACCTTCGTGCTGGCTGTCTCCTGTTCTACCACCTCCCAAAAGAGATCTACTGGGTTAGGATCTTCCGACTGGGGGGAGGGGGAACTCATCATTATGTTCATGAAACACGTGTAAGATTAACTTTTGCTTTATGACACTAAAAACCACCCAAAATGAAAAAATGTCGTCCATCTTTATAAATGGGTTAGAAAAAGACTTAGATATTAGATGTTAGCATTTTTTGACTTTTGAAAGTATACCTACGGTATAATACTCTCTGCTACTTCTAACAAAATCAAAACAAATAAATGCTGAAAACGTTGACGATGCTAACATGCTGTTATTTAGCAAGTAGACACATTTAACATTGCTCTAGTCTTGTTCATGAACAGAAATACATCTTGCAACCAAAGTTTCATAAATGTAGCATGTTTGTTTTGTTCAGAGAGATCAACGAGCTACATTTATGAAAGTTAACGTTAGCGTGGCGCCCCCCCGTGCCACCAGGCGAAGGCCTACAGCTGAACAAGCAGACGCCAGCCTCCGCGCAATCTCCCCTTTGAACCTTCACCATAAGAGAGTATCGGAGCGTTTCGAGAGCAAATCAAAACATGCAAAACACAATCAAACTCTGCAGGAAGATGTCAACAAACACGATCGGTCCTCAGGGCCCGCGGGTCACGGTGAAGCCTGTGTGGCCTTGTTGCACGGCGACCTCTGACCGTCATGCTGAAGGAGAAACCCCAAACAAACCAACAGAAAAAAGGCAACAAAGAGCCCCTTTAAATCCTCGGCATTACCTCCCAGGTTCAAAAACACGCAGCCTCTTATTTTCAAAAGGGGAAGTGACTTCTGCAGACGAGCAGCTGTATTTTTTTTTCTATTGTTAGCTTCTGTTGTGGCCGGGGATCCCAAACACTATTAAAGTGGAATCACCTTAACCCAGTTGGACCCGCTTTTTTCATAGCTGAGGAGTTTTCCACAAGAGCGATCGGTGGGGTTTTGTATACACTCACGCTCGACTGGCCGCATTATCTCTGCTTCACGTGTTTCCCCCTCGAGTTTGTTCAGGGTCCGTAACAAAGAAAGTGGCTTATTATCACCCAGTGGAGGAGTTGTCTGCACATGTACGGTTTGGTAATTGCTGCCGCTTAACAAGCAGACTGAATTGGACTTGACATTGAGCCATTATTGGGAAATGAAATGCTGTTTTTGCAATTATGGGACTTTGGCAGGGCTCAGTGAATCTCCCCTGTACGGATGGTAAGAGAAAGACGGGACGAGAGTAATAATGTATGATTTTTGGAGGTTTTTCACTCACTGTGGGTGAACTTTATGAATGAAGGAGGATTTTGATCTGGTGGATTGTTGCTCTGAGCACCGCGCTTTACTTACTGTGGTTTAAATATCATCGTGGAAACAAGAGTCAGTGACGGCAGCTGCTTCATTCTGTCTTATCTCAGCTTTTATATACACCTGTTGCAGATCAGATCAGATCTTATTAACTATGACACTTCATATCTCAGTTCAGAAAACGTTCCCATCAAATTCAATTTATTTAGATTTTGAGCTTTTACTTTTTTGTTCTTCTTTTCACCAAGGATGTTGTTTTCCCTCGTGTCTCTGTTTGTCGGTTGGTTGATTCTCCACGAAACTTAGAACCCAATTCTACTCTCATTCAAAGTCTGGGTGTCAAGTTGGTTTCAAAATCAATCAATCACATTTAATTTGCAGCCCACATTCACACATTACAGTTCATATCTCAAGTTTTATACTCATTCATATCTTTAAATCATTTAACAAGTGTTAAAAAGTAATCATGAAATAAAATCCCCCTGCTGTGACACTGGCACCTGGTGGCACTACACTCACATGGTGGACTGAGCGTTCATAAATAGTCATAGTAACAAACTGATCTGGAGGAGGGACGTAAGCGTATTAGAGCTCCTTTGAGAACAGAGAGCAGGTTCACTGAGCTGCAGTGGGGCGTTACTTACCTACGTGCCAGAAGCGTGACGCTAACACAACATGGCAGCTCGGGGCGGCTCTCCGCTACTTTCTCAGCCTCACCGGGTAATTGGTGACCCGGCACCCCACCTGACATGGGTGGCTCGAGGTGCTGGCCCCCAGAGAGGCATGAAGGGTCAGTCCAACGTGGGATTGTCGTATGCTTGCTAGAAGAAAAGCATGTGACGAGTCAAAGCAGTCGGGTCCTTAAGGCGGAAAGCTACAGGTCTTGTTTGACACCGTGTTTGGTTTGGGTGACAATCAGTCCAATCCCTCCATGTGAGGGATTATTGTGACATTAACGTCAAGTTTCGAACGTTCCTTGTTTAGCTATAGACGCAACCTTTACTTAGATAAATAACAAATGCATTCACGCCACTACCTACAACTTTAAATACACACACCAAAGACCAACAGTCCTAAAGAAGCACACACTCATAGATATCAGTGCCCGAAATATGGCTGATTTTGTTTTTCATCGAGGTCTATGAATTGTTCCCTGAGAAAATCGGTGGAAATGTCAAAAAACAACCAACAAACAAACAAAAGTAACTAAAAAGTGAACAAACTTTCAAACATCTTTTGTGCAGCCTCCCTCTTCTTGTATATTTACTTTTAGATATCGGAATATTCCCATTACACTATATCCTGATTTCCACAACTTGAGCGTCTCTCCTGTGTGTCACTGGGTCAGTATTTCTCAGCCCGACTCATGATGGAGGTTTCTCCTCTGCTCTTTTGTGAGTTTGGTGCCAAATCATGTGTTTGTGTTTGGTAAATCCCCTGAGAAGCCTGGCACTTTCTTTTTTATCCCACTGACTTGTCATGGGTCATGTAGTTCACTAACTGGACTCCCCTCTATCCCTCTGTAATAGTTTTCCTCGACCTTTGTCTGGGGGGGGTAAATTTGCTTTTCCCATGCTTCTCCCGTGACCTCATGTAAAAAATCCTTCAGAGCCGTTTTTGTTTATAAGATTTGGGACCAGATCCTGGGGCTGGTGATGCTCGAGCAGGCGTTACTCCATTATCTGCTAATAGGTGAATTTATGTTGTTGTGATGGTTGTTTCTTAGATGATCATGATTTTAAGGCAATAGAAGTCACAACATGCAAACTAAACTTATCTCTTCCGTAAAACTGATGAATAGAAAAGAATATTACATTCACAAAAGATCTCTCAGGTGTGTGGGAGGTGGATTTTTCAGAAAACTGATTACTAAACACCCTCAAGTCTCCTAAATAACTTTCTTTATTTGTTACAATACATCAAATGTTGAATACATTTGTTTAATGTACAGAATGTATGATAATTCTAGTTTATAGTCAATGCAATGAGGTCATTGTAGAGTTAATAACTTTCTTACCTGCTTCAAATGAAGCTTCAGAGCAACCACTGTAAGCTAAAAGTTGTTGCCACAGAACTTAACAACAGAAATAAACCTTGACTCAGCATTACAACCATGACACACGTGCACGAAAGTATTTCTGCTGTTTGTGAAGATTGTAGTAACTCAGGTCAGCAGTTGATATAGCCTGCCCCCTGGTGGCCAGTTGGCTTCATCACCGACTACAAATGAAATAATCGAGCCAGACTTCTAAAAGCGGGTCATTCCTTCAGAATAAAACAACGACCTGTGTAAACTTTAATATGAGGTTTGTATGTGACACATTGAGATCACATTAAAATTCTTTATTTATGCTGTAAAATACAAATATAAGTCTTACATTTGATCACGGTTGTACACTGAAGCAGACTCGAAGCTCTCTGTGAAATCCTGACTGACGCTCACTTGGGGATTAGAGGTGCTTATATTAAGATTTTATAAAAACATCAAGCACTAAAAGTGTGAAAGCTCAGGCCAGCCAGCTAGCGCTACACGTTTCAGCTGTGTATATACATTAATAAAAAAGCAGCACGTCCTTTACATGGAAGCCTGGCGTGTGTGTGTATACCTGCAGGACCTCTCTCATTAAAGCTCTAGTAGTGTTGTAGCAGCCAGGTGGGGGCAGGATGACCCGGCAGGACAAAGTAGCTCCACCACCAGGGCTTCTCTGCTCTCTCCTCGCGGTTCTGGCTCAGGACAGCCGCCGTGGTGTAGCGCTCGTACTGGTTGTAAGGGTCAAAGCGGTCGTAACTGGACAGGATGGTGGGGTCCTCCTCCTGCAAGTCGGGCTCCAGCGGCGCCTTCTGCAACACGAAGTCCACCCGGCCCGCCGTGTGCATACGACGAGGCAGGACCACTCTCTTCATGACCCTGGTGTAGCCCGGGGCTGAGGCGCCCACGATGTGGCTGCCGGGGTTGATAAGGCGCCAGTATTCTCCAGTTTCACCTTGAGGGGAGACAGAAAGGCCCAATGTGCTGTTTAAGGATAAAACACTCCACAATGTTACAGGTCATTTGATTGATTTCTCAGAGTAATTCATGGATATTGGTGATCAAATAAATCAGGCCTATTTAGGGGACTGATATTTATGAGAGTGTCCATTTTGGTGCAGATCCAATTAAAAATCTGGATCTAGAAATATTAAATGTGGTTTCATAAGACGACTGTTGGACCTTGGCGGTGGTATGTGCCATTCTAACTCGGAGTTAAGTAACTTTCAGGATGTGGAGCCTCCATGTTGGGTTTTCAGTCACTTCCAGTCGAACATACTGGAGCTTTCTCAGAAATTCTGGGTTTCCTAGTTGTCAATTCGATTTGGACATGAACAGATAATTGCAGTAACTCCTAACGTGAGACAAAAAAGTTTAGCGATGTTATGAGAGCTCTGCAGTATCATGCAGTTAAAATGATAATCATCACCTGTGGTAATATCATGTCGTACTCCTCTGATGGAAATCCTTGCACCTTTTATTGCATTCCCCCCCTCATCTTGTACGATGCCTTTAATGCCATGATGGACCTGAGGAACACCACAACACACATCGATCAAAAATAATTCATACACAGGTATTACGACTTTAGAAAAATCATTTAATATCAACTAGTTTAAATGATGTACTTATGAATACCTTACTTATACAAAACCCAGAATAGTCGGGACTTGTTCTTACTAGTTCCATGAATGTGAGCAGAGCGTCGTGGTTCTCGTGCCAGCCGATGAAGAGCTCCTCCTCAGCGGGGAATCGATCACAGCCCAGCTCCACGGTCACCTCCAAGCAGTTGGTGTGAAGGTAGTTGAAGTCCTGCATACCTGAGCAGTGACAGAACAGAACTCTGATTTACCCAGAATCCCTTGGGAGACTGTGCTGATGACCCCCATCCTGATCATAACTGATCGTACAGTGACCCCTTGTGGCTTCTGGACACTTAGAGTCAGATTTCACCAGAAACGTTTTCATGGAGCAACGAGCTTCACTTGTCAGACTCACTGCCTGCGATGCTGGACCACTGGGCTCCGTTCACGATTCCCTTCACACTCTGGTCACGAGACGATCCACAGTTGGCGTGTTCGTTGGCCATCCTCTCGTGGGAGTTTGCGTATACTGTGGCCAGAAACTTGAAAACCTACAAAATAAAAAAACTGGTGCATTATTTTTCCTTCTTCAATGTGGGTAATGTACAAAAAACTGTATTTATCCATTATCAGAACATACAATTTCTTGCAATACTGTATGTGCAACATTTCTCCTCTCTATTTACATCTGATTTATCTATTTATTTGTACTTTCATTTAGTTGTGTGAAATATCCTGTTTTTACCACATTTATAAATTGTTGTTGTTAGTCTGTAAATCATTGTTGCTTTAGATCCTAGTTTAATAAATGTCAGATTTTGAGTAAATGTTAATATTATAATCTGGTTTTATGATATCTAATTATTGGAGATTAACAGAACAGAGGTGTGACACCATATAAACCATTTCTCATGAATGCGTAATTAATAAACTACTTTATTAATGATCCCTAGTGTAATTTTTATAACTATAAATTGTGAATGTATTTGACAGCCGTTCTGTGTCCGTCAGTATTCATTGTGATTAGTTGGTACTTTTTTGTGAATATTGACATTTTACATCACTTGTTTTAAACAGCAAAGTCTGTGAAAATAACATCTTCCTGTTCTCAAGGTGATTATTTGTTTTTGAAGGAACCCAGTCACCTGATCGTCCGGTGCTGGGGAGAGGAGGTTGCGTTCCAGCGGGTGTTTGGACAGATCAAAGGGGTACGACACCACCAGGTCCCCGCCGTGGAAGTTGGCAGAGAGCACGAACGGGATGGAGCGGATCCATTTCATGACTGCGTACGTCTCCGGTGCAACCTGGATCGCAGCATTAAGACTTAGTTCAGACCGAGAAATGTGAGTTCACTCAACTCCCTTGACAGTATCACTGAGTACAAGTCACTGGCATGTATGGATAAGGATTCACACTGTACCTTACCAAACCAGTAATAGTCTGGGATTGAGACATGGTCAGTTCGGAAGGTCCTTTCTCTGCGTCGGCTGTAAACAACGGAGGTCAAATCAGGGAAGTTTCTGTTCAGGTCGATGTTCTGAGCGTTGCTTCGACCGATATTCGAGGTATCGTATCGTTGACCCTGAGTAATTCACAGGGGAGCGTGTTTGAAAGCAAATAATAAACACATCTCAAAACATGATGCATACAATTATCAAAGCCACGCAGAATTTGGAACATCTAACATGGAGAACTGACCTCCTCCTCATCGCCGTAGTTACTGTCCTGGAGTCCAGAGACAGCCACCTCGTACCCGTCGGGGTTCATGGAGGGCAGGATGTGGATGCGGGTGGTGTTGATGAGGTTCTGGACGCGCTCGTTCCCCAGCAGATACTCCGAGCACAGATACTGAGCCAAGTAGATCAGCAGCTCGCGGCCCAGGACTTCATTTCCGTGCATGTTGCCAATGTACTTCATCTCGGGCTCCACTACAGAGGGTCACATTTACAGTAACTTAGTGAGAAGGAAAAAGGGATGTAGACTATTTGCTAGAGTCGGCTGTTAAATATCGGCCAATTTATGTTTACGTTTTTAAGAAAGGAAATGTTTATTCTCTCAATTTAAGTTCTTTTTATTCATAGTTCTTCATCTGAAACATATTTTACTCCCCAATATTGTTATCGGCCCCCAAACATTCATCCCAGTCCGGCTCTAGTATTTCCACAGTCTGATGGGTTCTACTTACGCAGTTCGTGTTGACCTGGGTTGTTTGAGAACTCGATGACGAGCAGCTCCCGGCCCTCCATGCTGCGTCCGATGCTGTAGGTCCTGGCTATGCTGGAGCACTGCTCCTCGGTTTTCTTCAAAATGCTGATCATCTGAGGATTGGTGTGATATTTGAACTGCAGCGAGGCGAGGGGATCCTCCTGAGGAGGAACCTCCATGCTGTCCACAGCCTCGGCATCTTCCTCTGCTGTAAAGAAGAATTATCGGTTTTGATTCATGTGCTTCTCAGCTCCACTGGCTGACCACATTTTAGATCTCTAATAAAAAAACGATGCCTCCATTCCTGCAGCGCTGCCAGGGTATAAATAGGATGATCGTAGAGTCTGGTATGTGCAGCAGAAAAACCAGGAGGAATGTGTGGAAATTCAATGTGACACCAATCACCTGATGAAACGTGTGCGCTTATTATTTCAGCTGACACATTAAAAACTGTTAATCCTGCTGAATTCTACTCACCTTGTTTTCGTATTTACGATTATTTTGACCAAAGCAAAAACCAATAATCAAGTCTGAAGTCCCTCATGTGACATTTTCACCAGTAACTCATGGATCTTGATGAAAAGAATCAGGGATATTTAAGGGACTGATATCGGAGTGTGTGCAATTTGGTGCAGCTTCAATTAAATCCAATTCAAATGTGGTTTCACGGGAGGGAAGGATGTTTTCAGCTGCTGTACGGAAACGAATAAGGATTAAAAAAAAAAGGAAATGTGACTACCCCCAATGCGTGGCTGAGATAATGAGGATTCATTCGGAAATCAAAGGTTTACACGAATCTTCAACAGTTGTCCAAACAAACGTGATTGATTTGGTGCGGATCTGAAACTGCCGGACTGGGCGTTGTTTTGTTGGCTTCGCTAAAAGGCTTGATTGAAATGAAAGGAACTGTGGGACGAACTCGAGGTCACATTAAAAACAGTAACAAACACGAGTGCGATGTGAATGTGGGAATAATCACACGGGTTTCACCTGCTGCCAGACATCTGAACCACATTGTTCTTGCCGGAAAAGAAGAATTAGCACACCAATAAAAAGTGAGACCTTTCATTACAGTGCAACAGGTCAAGACCGCGTGGTAAATTTCATTGGTCGACTTTGAGACTTTGACGATCGTGTACACATTCGACTTTACACCGAAGCCAAAATGACACGAGTGTAAGTGTAAATCAAGACCTCCTGTCTGAGCAGATGTTCCCGTTGTTCATGTTCTCATATGGCTCACACATGATCTCTTCCTCCAGCAGCAGCATGACTGTGTCTTTTCTCCTCTACTTTGGAAAACTTCCATTTTTCTTCAACAGCTTTTTTACAGAATACTACCAGACATAGTTTTTCCCTTTGTTTGTCTTTAAAGACGCTGTTTACAACACGGGGCTTTCTAGTGAAAACACTTGGAAAAACAACCACGGGGACCTGGAGTGAGTGAGGGTTAATGTGGCGAGCTGAGGCGTTCCACTTGGATTTTTATGTTGAGGTGAGCCGCACCAGCATGTGAACAAACCAGATGTCTGCAGAGAATGTGTTTGAGAAAGAGCTGAAACTCAAAGGACAGCACTTGTGTTTTCTCTTTCAGCTGAAAACAGAGAGGTGTCAGCTCAAAACCTAAAGTTTGACTATTAAAAAGAAAGAGATAGATAGATAGATAGATAGATAGATAGATTGATTGTCCTTGTTCTCACCTTTGAGCCCTGCCAGTGGGTCATAGCATCCTTCTTCATCACTAACAAAGAAGCGATCACAGTCCAGGAAGTAGGGCCAGGCCATCTCTATCCCCTGGAAAGCATGGCTGCATTTCTTCTGCACGGCCTCGCAGGTGCTGCGGCACGGCTTCAGCACCTTGGCGTTCTCACAGCGGGGGGCCAACACCGAGCAGCCCAGCATGCGGATCTCGGGGTTGCACTCGCCGCCGAGCAGGGACTCCACCACGCTGATGAGGAGGTACTCGGCGCCGCCCTCGGCGTCTTCGCGGCTCTTGTGGCCGAGGATGTTGGGGAACATGGTGTGAGTGTAGGCCATGTCCTCGCAGTAGGACAGGGAGACATCGGTGCATTTGGCTGAGGTAAAACATCAAATTCAGATGGATTAAGGATATTTTCTAATTAAATGTTAATAAGATTTCACAGCAGGAGTCTTCATCAGTCTTATTTCGCTGTATCTTCATCCATCACACACGAGGTCACGAGTCTCACTTTGCTGTCTTCAATCATCTGCTCCCAAATACTTCTATTATCTCTGGAAATTAAAATCTGAATAATTCACAGGCCCATTGATCATCTAAAAATACACGTGACGGTTTTATGGCTCTGGGGCCAGATTCTATTAAGACTACGCCCAGTGTGTGACTTATGATCTCAACTTTGGTGTTGTTCAAAAACACTGACTCCAAACCAAAGTCCCCAGGGATGGAACTGAGCAAGCGCTTGACCTGTCAGGGGGAGGGTGGGCCGACTTCATGGGCCCCGATCCTTCTCTAATCACATGTTCACTGATTTCAGGCTCAAAAAGTCAAAGAACATAAAGCATTTGGGAGTCTGGCAGCTGGAAGACGAAACAGCCCAGGAGTGTGACACCCATGCACAGGGGATACTTACGTTTGTCTTGCACGGTCGGCTTGCACAGTCCTGCAAAACACATCAGTGAGCATTAGCTGACACGGTGGCAGACACTAGATGGCAGAGTGGTTTCTATAAAAGCCTCAGTCTGGCCTGTAAAATAAAGTAGTGTAGTGCTCAAGATGTGGTCTTGGCTTCTGCAGCTTTTCTGAAATCTGTCTGCAAAGGATCACAATTCACAGATGTTCCTGGTTTTAACAGGGATATTACAAAAATATGCTTTTATAAAGTATATTAGTATTTGACAAGTCACAGACCAACACGATCTCATGAAATCCATCATAATTTTCAGCTTTGTGTTTCTAAAAGTTGCACAAAAGCTTTTTAAAGCAAGTTTTTACTGCACGAAATTCAGTCCAGTGCAGCGGCTCCATGTGGAAAAAAAATAAGATGCCACATTGTGCAGCAGGTCCAGATGCACACATGGGAATAAAGTTTGGTATCATAATAAAAAAGAGAAGAACGACTTTACCTCTGACTCTCGGGTCACAGCGCGGAGGAGAACACAAAGCGAGGGCGAACAACTGCAGCAGGATCCGAAGCATGATGCTCATTTTCCGACACATTGTTATGCTCCGATGTGGCACCTCACACACACGCAGGAAGAGAGAGAGAGTGTGTGTGTGTGTGTAGAAACTCCCTCTGAGCCGCTTTACTACAAACATTACGGTCAGCTATCAGGTTACAGAGGAAATGGCTGAGAGGTGAAGTGGGGACAAGATCAACTGGAATTCTTCTCTCTCTGTTACAGTAGAGTTTAAACTGGATTCAAAGATAAATATAATTAAAGTGTTAGCTCAGCTTAGATTGTCGTTATTGACACAGTAGCCTCAACTATTGATTCATTGATTGATTAATGGGGCCTTCTTCAGTCACATGACACCGATTGTCCAATAGGAAGCTGTTAAAACCAAACTAAAACCTAATAATTAGCAATTTACTATTATGATTATCAACAATAATCATAATAGTAAAATTATTAAGTTTGTCTATACTTAATTGTGTTATTGATATATTTCGTATAAAACCGTGTGGCCAAGTTAACAAAGAATACTTTCTTGTTTTAACTGTGGCTAAATGTGTTATAGTATCGGTGTGGGCTACTTTTGTTGTTTTTGAACCAAACTATATAAAGTTAAGTTCATAAAGTTCGATTACACTATCGCACCAATAAAATCCATTAATGCACTGCATATTAACAAAACACAGAAAAATATACAGTAGTTTCAGGAGTAGTTGTAGCTGTGGAATAAGTCATTTGATATTCATACATTCTCCTTTTTTAGCAGTTTAAGCTGCTTTTAGATGAAACTGATGGATTTCACATGTAAATTCCTTCACTTAATGCTGCAAATAATTACTGTTGGTGTTTCCATGCGTCCAATCAGGCCGGAGTCATCACTGAGTCTGAATAAATTAGAATCACTAATCTTCCAAAATGATCTTTACCCCCTCGATTTAATTACACTTGGCAATAACGGCGCCGCAGCAGAGATTGTGCTGTGACACCGCGGTCGCTCTTCATGCCACATATCATCCACAATGTAATTAGGGCCACGATGAGGCAGAACAATGTGAGAAGCTGCCGGTGAAAGAGGAACCGAAAGAGTGGTTTTATTTGCCAATAGTGATAATGTTTCATGTATCTATTGATTTTTGGATATTGAATATTGCCCCACAATGTTTCCATAATCCTAATTTTCCTCCTATTTGCGGTTAACTGCACCGTTTGAATGTAATGTTGTAAAAATCAAGTCTGAGGACATTTGACGGTACCGTGAAAACATTCATATTTTTAATAGCTTGACAGCTTTTTATTGCACATATTCCACTAACAGCTAATCACACTGTCAAAGAACAGCAAGTGGCTCACGGGAGGAAAAGTACACGTGAATAAAATACATCCAAAGAAACAGATTTTTTTTTCTTAGTATTAATAATAATAATAATAATCATGATAATAAAGCAGCTATTCTGGTTTAGAGCAGCTGAAGAAAGTCACATATGCAAATCTGGCACAAACACAGAACAGTGTGTGTTTTAAAGCACTTTGAAAGCGTTCCTATGCTACATCACGTTACCCCCCCCCCCACCCCCATCTTCATCTATAGACAAAACATTGTTCCTGTACAGTGCAAAATATAGAATAACATCATGTAAATATCCATTAGAAACGTTTTTCTCCGGTCAACTGGCAGAACAAAGCACAGTTGTACAAATGCATTTTCCCGGTAAAAGTGAACTATCTCTAGTACATTCAGTTACACTTTAACACACACACACACTTTAAAGGACGACTGGTGAGGCTGCGTTTTTTATTACTGTCAGCGAAAAACACACGAGAAGACTTCAAACCAGAGATGAGCTCATCCTGATGGATCCGTTCACTTTCCTATTGTTTAAAATAATGTGGCCACTGCACATTATACCGGGTGTGTTGATATTTATGAAAAATGTGTGTATTTTTCATAGTCTACTCTTTGAGCACTGCACTAAGGTTATGTGTTTTAAATGTGTTTTTACTGGGATTGTGGATTCTACTTACCCTTATTTTATTGTATTATATTGTATTATTTAAATGTTTTGATTCTGTTGTATTTCATTTAAGTTTGTTTCTTTTGGATTATGATTGCTTCACATTTAGGCTATCTTTAAATTGACTATAATTAACATGTGTACATTTGCTATTTTTCTTCTTTAAGTGCTATAATACAATTGTCGGTATTGCCAAGTTAACCCTAACCCAAGTTACACGTTACTTTTACTTGAGTAGATTTTTGTCTATTTATTTGTACTTTTACTTAAAGTAAAACGTTTGAGGACTTCCTACCCTAAATACTTGTGCACCAAACTTGTAATAACCTGCAACTAAATATATACTATTTACTCCTAAAGTACAGAGTCCAGCTGAGAACATATATCTAAAGACTTGGAGCAGCAGGCAGGCTGGAGAGTTCTGACAGCACTGAGAGGCAAAGTCCGTTTTTTTTATCTTCTCATGACCCTTGTGGACAATAAGAAAAACAAAGAACCTCACCAGCCGCGTCCTTTAACATCGTGGTGTACATGTTATTTGCCTTTGGCTCTTGTATCTATAGTAGCTCTGAGAGGATTAGACAAAGTGCATCAATATTCAGTGACTGACATGACACTGCAAAGTAGTCTAACGCGGTCAATACGGAAAAATGGCAACAATGTGCAGCAGCTGAGCCTCAACGCCGAAGAGCACATCCGTCCAGTGAAGCTACTGTCTCCAGGAGCAGGGACGACATAGTGTCCCCGGGTTTTAGCGGCAGAGGACGGAGGAAGAAGATTCGTTACAAAGTGGTTGGTCCAGCTCAAAGGGCCACTTTCCTCTCAGAGTCAAGACGTCTCCGGCAGCGTGGTCCTTCATCTCCATCTTGAACCCCTGTTTCATGGAATTGATTTGTCTGTGTGTGAATCTGCGTGGGGGTGGGGGAGTTTTCCTGTGTGTTGATGAATTAAAGATCCCTTGTTTACCAATACTGTCTGAGGCCACATCATCCCTGTCGCTCCCTATCTGTCTTCCCCCTCACCCATCTCGCCTTCCCCTCCATTTCTTCGCCTGTTCATCCTCCCCCTCATTACTGTCTGTTCAATCTTCCCCCCCCACCATCTTCCTTCTTTTGCTCTGTCCCCCAAACCCACAATCTGTCCCCTCCATCTAGTCTTGTTTCGCTTCCTTCTAATATCCTGTCCACTCCGTCTCTCTCTCTCTCCCTAATTCTTCGCCTCCGCCCATCCTCCTCTTCCTCCAAGAGGCAGCCTTTCTGTTTTTTGGCCCGCTGCGTGGTGTGCATCTGTCACGTCCGCACGTTCGCCATTAGCTGATCCTCTGGAGACAGTAGTCGTTCTCTGTGTCTAGAGAGCTGTTGTGGCCAGATGAAGGGTACAGGTCGCGCCGGAGCAGCCTGTTGACGACGGAAACCAGGACTTTCTTGTACTGCTGACGTAGGAGGGAGTAGGCGAAGGGGTCAGACGCAGCCTTGCTGTATGTGAGGCACTTACTGATGATTCCCCAGTGGCGGTTGACGTCCACAAAAGGTAGAAGCTCAGCCAACCTGGGGGGGCGGCAGCAGAAACATGACTAAACAAAGAACCAGAACAGCCTCTGACACGTTAGGGACAGTGTGACAATTAGAAGATAGGATCAAAAAGGGGGGAAGGTCTTTCTATTTTTATTCTTGCTGAAGAAAAAGCAGGAGATGATCTGTATTTTTTAATTTTTTTCAGCCTTTCCTTGAAACAGTAAAAGCAGTCATTAGGCATGAGTCACTATAATGACCATCATATTTTCTAATGTGTAATTTAATTTATATTGTAAAAGAAAATGATTGCTCCTTTAACATATTTAGTGTTACACGATTTAAAAAAATTGTATGCATGTATGGAAGAATTGAACTGCCTTAAAAAATAAATCAAATAAACCAAGAGTTTGGCTTTAATAACTGATTTAATTGTTTTCAAATCAAATCACTACACTAAACAATAAGGTGAGGAGATGGCAATTTAAATCTTCCTTTTACAACTTTGTTTCTTTATTAGATTTGAATATAGGCATTTTTAATCTTCCATAGCACATACACAAAACACAAAATAATATGTCTATAAAAATGTGTATTTTTGTCATTTTATTTCTTTGTTAGATTTGTTTAAGCTTCCATATTGTCACGTCCTTTCAGAACATACCAGGGGACAGGGCAGTTTTTCTATGTGAAGGCTGAGAGCTGTCATGAGGAGATGATGTGTTCAAGTGCTAGTGTAAAAGTAGAACAGATAGCACATGTTCAGGAATTCTGAGTATAATCAGATGTTTTGGCTTCAGCTGTCACTCAGATGTGTACGTAGGCCCGGTTCAGGAGGTTGATCCAATTATCCGGACACTTTTTCACAGTGAGTGTGTGCTCCGTGTTCCCTGCCACACACCACGCACTGTGCATCAGCAGCAGCCACATCTGGCAGTAAACAGCTTCTCCTCTTTTCTCCGGGAGCCACTCTTTTGTTAAGTGTTTTCCAATGGAAGCAGCGTGGGGTCTGTTTACATCACCACAGTGCAGCTGACCAATGAGCTGTGTCCAGGCTCAGATCAATGATAATAATTCTGAGCATTAGGTCCAAATAAGCTGTGTGGTGTCAGGTGAGCTCACACACTGATGTGATTGTGCACTTCAGGTGTTGGATTGTCTTTAATCCGATAATGTGTGTGTGGCAGATCTGTGTATTTTTAAGTCTCTGCAATTACCCACAAGGTTATTGCTCAGTCAAGCAAGGTCGTTTGTTTTTGAAGACTCATGCAGAAGTTTTGAATAAAAAATGAAATGATGCACGGTTGCTGTCAGTTGCACTTACCTTGTAATTACATAAGGAGCAAAGCAGATGATGAATGAGCCGATGAAGATGCTGATCTTCTTGGTGGCTCTTTGCTTTCTCCTCTTTTGCTCTGTTAAACATCTCTGCTTCACGCTGGAAACAGGAATGGGCGTTTAGTCCATTTGACAAACAGTGTGAAAACTATATGCATATTGTGAGAGTTACATGAAGAAACTTGTAAATGAGACATGCAACTGTACCTGGGGTGAATGTCGACCAGCAGGAAAAGAGTCTGCATGGTGATTATGTCAATCCTCTTGCAGTGGAACCTGGCGACTTTCAGCACCTTCAGGTAGGTGAAGCAGAGGATGAGCAGGGACAGCATGAAGCTGGTGGCGTGGAAAACCACTGTGAAGATTGTGAACTTAATCCTGTCGCTGCCCCGGTCCCTCGGCTGCAGGGTGCACGACGCGTACACATCGCTGTAGTCGACCCAGGAGAAGAGCAGCGCCGTGAGGGAGAAGGTGAAGGAGTGGAGCCAGGAGTAGCACACCATGATCAGCGCGTCCTTGTAGCGCATCTTAGTGGAGTAACTGAGCGGGAAGACCACCGCGATCCAGCGGTCGATGCTGAGGGCGGCCATGCTCAGCATGGTGTTGGCGGTGAGGAAAGTCTCCAGGAAGCTCACCGTGTGGCAAACGCAGTCCCCGAAAGGCTGCTGGTTCCGGACGATCCCCACCAGAGTGGCCGGCATGTTGAGCACAGTGATGAGGATGTTGCAGAAAGACAAGTTCATGGTGAAGACACCGGGCACCTGCCGGCGTATCTCGGTGCTGTGCACGAAACATAGCAGCACCAACAAGTTGGACAACAGCGACACGACCGCGACCACGACGATGAACAAAGCGAAGATAATGTCAGCAAAGTCCATGTCTCACTCCAGAGCGTCCACCCTCGGGTTACCTGCGCCTGTTGTGGACAATGAGCACTTGGAAACAACCATGGCCGCGCGTCGCGCACCTCTTCTCCAGCGGCTCCAACTATTCATTCCACTTAGATCCGTGCGCACCGCCGCGTCCTCTCCAACTTCCCACGACGAGCGCTGTCCAGAGTGCTGAGGACGCGGGCGGCCGCCGCCACTCACACCCGCCGATCAGCGCGCGTCAGGTGCAGGGGAAAGTGAAAAGCTGCGGGGCCAAGTGGAGATGTGCGTGTGGGGCGCGTCTTTCAGCAGCTGCGGCCATTCAGACAGCGAGCAGGCGGCTCACTGAGCAGCCACATACTGAGCTGGACTGAGGAGGACCCGGGTGGAGAGGCAGCGAGTCTACTTGAGTGAATGATCACACCCAGAGCTGCAGGAACAACTTGTCCTTTAGTCACAAAACACACTTCCGTCCCTACTTCCTACATACTGGAGCATTTCTAGCAAATCCTCGTGCGTTGTTTGATTTGTGTTGTGCGCAAATACGCATCAATCCCCCCGAATACTATAAGTTATTCACGCGTGAGTTTCTCGCGTCGCCCGCATTGATTCGACTTGGCTCGAATCAATGTGGATGTGGAGGCAAAGGGGCGCATAGAAATCCGGGGATGAGCTCTTGGATAATTGGAGACGTGTCTGCCGTGGCCAAATGGCACCAGGTGCACAGGCGCACCGGAGAGGCAGAGGGGGCGAAACGATCCCTGTCCCCAAATGAATTATTTATAGGCCGGTGGCTACTGTAGATTCACTGTTTGTTATTGGAATTGTGTGTTTGGGATGCAAAAATATACAGAGAGAGGATTGATGGTAGAATGTGACCTTTTCTAAAAAATAGCCGATGAAGAAATAAAATGAATACGGTAAATATCATTTTCTTTTCACTCCATACTTTTGCTGAAGCAATGAAGTAGCTCACCAGAGTCAAAACAATATCACATTGCAATAAAATCACAACATCTAATCATGTACCAACAGTGGTGGTACATATGAAATTATGTTTATTAAACATTAGCCACAGGCCTTTATAAATGGTTCAGTACCAGCAACCCAAACTTTCTGTTTATTATGTGCAACTATATCATCCTGAGGCATCATTGAGGAACAAAGAAAAATGATTTCACGATGAAAACAAAGCTCCAGTAAAATATAGTAGAGCATTAAAATGGTACCTGATCCAAATTGGAGGAACGTAGTCAATATGGATGCTCGTGCTTGTTACTGAGTCATGCCCACTCCTGGAGAAGTGTGTGTAGACAGTGACTCACTGGGGTCAGACGCAGCCTGCAGGGCTTTTCTCTATCTTTTCTCGTTTTGCACTCACTTCATCCTCCAACTTGTTATGAGGCTTGTGTTATGCTTGGTCCTGTATCCCCATCCCCATCCCTTCCAATTAAGTGCTTGGTTTTATTTATTTAAGGGCGACACACTGTCAGAGAATTTGCATCCCTCCGAGCCCGCTGCCGTGCTTCTGCCCATCACAGTGGAGTATTCAAAGTGAGTAGGTGAGTCATCATTAAATGTAGTTGAGGGAAACCCTGAGGCCAACTATCTTTGAAGTGACTGTCTCCTAAAAGCGTCGCCGCTGATGAAAGCATTTTCCACATATCCTATTCCAGCGGTAATGAAGCCACTACAGCACCGAGGGTGTGTTTTTCTTAGTGTGTGTTTTTCCTAGTGTGTGTGCAGGAGTGAGAGAGCCGGGGGAGACAAAGCAGCAGTGGGCGATGTCAGTCCCCTACAAACTAGAGATCAAATGCCTTGGAGAAAGCTACAGCTGGGCTCCTGGGGGAAAAGTGCAGAGCTATTTATAGGCCTGATGGGGTGTCACCTCCAATATAACTCTCAGCGCCGGCGTATTACCTAACCGAGGTATCAGAGCGCAGAACGCAAGCTTCAGAGCCACAAATGGGATCGCTTGGAGAAGATGCTTTCATGTGAGCGGAGTAATCAGTTACTGCAGTTTTAGGCAGCCGACAAAATGCCTCGAAGGGCCCGTGGCTGTTTAACAAAGTCATTCAAGCAGAGGGGGGGGAAAGATGCTGATCCTCGAAAAGCACCAACCTACCACTGATCATGAATCAGAGTCAATCTCAAGAGAAGTAATTAATGCCCTTGATGTTAGAGTTGCAATTTAAATGTTGGTTAATCTGTTAATTATCTAGTTCATGCAATCGGAGCCCAATTTCTTTTAATGTGTTTTTTCTTTTATAGCTCTACTTATCTAATCATACGTGGAAAAACAGGCTCACAACACATCTCAATAACATGTGTGTTAATGCCGGATCAAAATTAAACCGAGTAGCGCTCCGTGCACAAACAGAGCAACACAATAAATGTTGTGTTGTCTTCTAGACCGGATCTTTACTGGCACCTCGTGACCTCGGCCTCGTGACGGAGACAGTCCTGAAAGCTTTCCACTTCGCATTCGAAACCAGTGATCTTACGTAGAAGCAACTGACCTTCAACAGACAAGTGTGATCTGAATCCTTGTGGGTATACCTGGTATTTCACTCTGAGCTTGTACCTGCTCTAACACCTGAGTTCAGGAGAGGAGCTCAGCTTCATGTGTTAAATAACTATTTGATTGGTAGGAGTCGTCTCAGAGCCACAGCTGAAGATACTGTGGTGTGAGGCTTTTAGACCTGATATTTAAAACTCTTTATCATCTGCTTTTAGCCACTGAAAAACTCAGAGATTAGACTTATTAGAATTATTTTAGATACATTTTCAATGTTAAAGATGCATCAGAAGCTAATAAATTAATACTACCTAACCTGTCTTATTTATCCGGAAAAGTTATTATTGGTTAGCAATAATAATCAAATCTGTCCGTAACACCGTTGATAAAAGTCCCATGAAAAACACACGCATTAATCAAAATGAGGATGTCATGAAAATGTTATTATATTTTTGTGACATGAATTTTAACAACAACAAAAGAAGTCGAGAGATTTAAATCTTTTTGTGTTGCTTTGGAATTAAAAACAACGAGTGAAACCATCGAAAACCGCCGACATAATATCTAATTCTGCGTTACTCAGCCTGTCTCTCTGCTCAGCTGCCTGCAGGTGTGCATATAAATAGAATAGTCAGACTGCAGGTTTGCACCGAGCGTGAGATCAATACATTGTGGTTGACTTGACCCCTGATCTCTTTATTTTCACACGTCAGCACGACATGTTCCCTTAATACAAAGAAAACCAGTGGCTTGGATTTTGGGCAAAACAAATCACACAGGATCATCAAAACAATCAGATTATAACAACGATTACATTTCCAAGTTTATATTTTCTGTTCATAGGTGCACAAACCAAATGGATTGTGGGTATTTCAGCTTTAAGTTTGCGGTTTCCCTCTTATTCAAATCTCTAATTTAAAGAGGGGATCAGTTATTTGTCATCAGCCACCTTTCAAAGGTTTTATTGATCTTACTTTCCTCAATTTCTACAGGTACTTGAATAATCAAATTAAAGCTCCGACCATTTTACCAGTTTTCGTCTGCGTTGGTTTGTTAGTGAGCAGAAATTACACAAAAATGACTGGATGGATTACTGAGGATGCAGAATGGGTCAGGGAAGAGCGTGAAAATAAATACTGTACGGCAACAAATATTAATTTTAACATATCAATCAAATTAATAAAATTCTATCGTATTACTTTTGAAGGGGGAGAGACGAGAGACCTCAGGGAGAGACGCAAGTGAGGGACCAATCTCCCTGGACGGACAGAAGTGGAATTGATGATCAACAAAATAAGAATATTTACAACATTCTGGAGAAAAGACTGAGTCTAATATATTCATATAGTCATCGCTACATCAGAGAGTCGATATTTGGTTTGCAGAACATGTCAGTCACTGCAAATCTATTGTGATTATCTAGTATTTGTAAATGTGTAAAAAACAGGTGACGTCTTACTGCTGCTGTAATGATTATATAGGCGTTAGTTTTTATGATATGTTAATGGTTATTACAGGATGCCACTTTTTGTCGCTGTGGCAAAAACCCACCACGCCGTGATTAGCACTTCACCCTGCGGATGTGAGGAAGTGCTTAGTTGAGAGACTGTGTTGATTTCTTGCTGATCAGAGGTCAGCTCGTGCTGAGTGAGAATCAGGATTGAGATACGAACGGGGTCAGAAACAAGGTCAGAGGTCATTAACCTTTAAAACGCTGCTGTGCTCAGATTCATACTCCAGTGATCCATCATGTGCGGATCGATATTTGATCCCTGGGTTGACAATTCTTATAATAAAAACAACAGCCTGCGATCAATCTGTCGAAACAGACAAGGCCACCTGAAGTGATGTGTACCTCCCACTCTCACTGACGAGAGGACTTGTAGAAACAGACGTCTCCCGCAGGCTGCGTGAGCGACAGCCTCTTCTTCACCTTGTGTTTACTTTGCTGGTGGATTCTGCCGTCACCCGTGCTGGGCAGTAGCCAGCGAGGATAAAAAAAAAAGAGGACGTGGGCCCGTTGTGAATGACAGCTCAGGATTTTGTTTACAGGGTTAGCAGAGCTGTGACAGATGGGCCTCCTCCACACGTCTCATACCGGAAGAACCACACAGAAACCATGCTGAGCTCAAACATCTGCCACACGCGTGTTTGTGCTCCGCGGTTTGACCGGTGATGACAGCTGACGACGTGTCGCACATTCAGAAAAGCTTGAGGAATGTAAATAAGACGTGAAAACCTGTTGATCTTATTTCATATTGTAGGAGGTGAATCCTCACGTTGTCTTGACGACTTCCTCTTATTATCATCACCTTCAAAACAAAAAACATAAGTGCTACGTATGATGTTTAGATATCAACGTGTTTCTGTTTAATTCTAATACATTTACGTATGTTTTTAATCCTTTATATATTACATTTTTGTTTTGAATGTTCTTTTATTGTTGTTTCTTTATCTGTTTTGTCGTCTCTATAGTAAAAATATCAGCTCTTACATTGAGGTCATTGAGTTCTCATATTATTATTCTAAGTCTTCAGAAACATCATGTAAATTTGCATTGATACCAACAGTGTGTTTTTTCCGTGTTGTTACTCGCTCAAATATTTACGTGACCGATTGACTGACTCTTCAGGCTCAAACTCACAAAGTCCACATATATAAAGACAAAAAAATCTGCTCGCAACAAAAGTGTGTTTTCCCAGACACCTGATATGACGCGTTGTTGAAAAAAGAAAAAATCAAGGCTCAAGCGCCGCTGGTCTGCAAACAAAAGGAGAATAGCTTTCATGAGCACGGTGCAGCTGCCACAGGTATAGAGCAGGGGCAAGACTTGCGGTGAGTCACGTTCCCATGGCAACGTCTCAGTCGGAGAAGTTATCGCAGCATCTCCGGCTCTCGATGTGGATGTAAATATCATTTACACGGGGGCTGTTATTGTCATCCGAGGAGATTATGAAGCATCTGTTATCTGCTGCTTTTTTTTTTTTTTTATACATTACTGAAAGAAGTGCACGGAAAGTATGTGGTGTTTACGCAACGACGACAGTTATTCCAGCAGCTTTCAGAGGCTTAAACGCCGGTCGTGACATGCGTGTGCCAGGGAAATCTCTCATGGTCCTCTCTCATCTGTCTCATAAGCCAGTGGTATCTCCCACCATCAGATAGCCCCCACTTCTATCGAATCGGAATGGTCTGGTCCTCCGCAGGTGTCCAAAGCTCTGTCAAACCCTGTGCTTTGTTCCCAATGAGCCGTCTTTTATCTGCAGACCTAAAGGAGGCGCGGGGAGATAGCCGGTGGTGAGGAGGAGGCAGAAATAGATCGCTTTGACCCAGTGAGGACAGAGCATGTAAAGCCACATTTGAAAGGACCCCTTTAGTATTTTATTGATGACCTGGTGGGCCGTGCCCTGCCTGTTCTATTGATTCCTTCATCAATCCTTTCATACAGTCAAAGAGTTCCTTTGCGAGGCTTTGAAAGCTGGCGGCCTCGCTGGAATGCTTTTGGAAAAGACACGAGGAGGATCAGTGCAGGAGTTCAGCATTGTTTCAAACTGCCGACTCCAGTATTTGAGTTGGGTTTCGAGGAACATTCCTGTGATTTGAACCGAACAAACTGTTGCAGCTGAGGAGGGTTCACGGCCACAGACTCAGAGCATCCGAACTGCAGGGGAAACTGAGAGAGAGAGAGAGAGGGAGAGAGAGCGGAGCGAGACTGTAACCTGAGTCTGAGTGGAACAGATTGACAGAGCGCCGCTAAGCACATTGAGCAGACGCACCGGCATTCATTATCATTAGGCGACAGGAGCGCTTTGAAGCCAACAGGGGCTCCAGTGGGCAGACGAAAGCAGGCCAGCAGGCACATGATGGAGCATTATGGCTTCTGTAGCCAACTATGACAGGAGCCTGGTAAAAAAAAAAAAAAAGGTGCAGGCTCACCGGTGAAGAGGAAAAGCACTTAACAAGCGTTTTAGAGGGAGGCCGCAATCAGGCCTGGAGACTCTGAAATGCAGTTAACGAGTTTCAGTGCAAATAAAATGTATTTTGCATATTCAGAATCAAATATACATAATTTGCTCAGTATTGCATTTCATCGAATGAGCTAAATCATCGCTAATATTACCAATTATACAAATGTGGCAGATGATACTTCCTGTTACATCCATTTAAGCCTTATAGCAACAAAACAATTCAGATCATGAAATTACTATCTTCCAATGCGATAGAAAGATATACGTTGATAATAAGACAAATAAAATCAAAGTCTTTCCCCTTATGAAACCACAATCAAACCGGCTGGATCTATTATTTGGATCTGCACCAAATTACACTCATTAATATCGGTCCCCTCATCAGTATCCATGAGTTATTCTCAGGGATATCAGGGAAAACAATAAATAAATCATGCAATGTCTCAGAAAGTGGAAAAAAATCTCCCACATCAAAATTTAACAGGTTCTTTACGAGCTCAAACTGTATTTTTACATCAGTTTTTATGTCATCTTGCTCCCAAACAAACACATAAATAAATGAACAGGGTTGACAACATAACCTCCTCGAGCACTGCAGTTAAAATGGTTGCAACAAAATTCGAGCTTAAGCAAAACAAAATGGCAAAATCCAGGCTACATGTTTTTGCCTCGGGGAAAATGTACAGTCTCAGAATTGCCTCTTTCTTTTCTGGCTCTTCTTTCTCTCTGCACACGCAAATAATCACACAGGTTAAAAGTTAAAATCCTCAGTGTAGAGGGTGGCACGCACCCCCCTGCCCGCCTGCCTCGCTCTTACTCATCCTCGTCTAACCTTTAGTGCGACCCGGCAGCCTTAAGGACAAGACCCCCCCCAACCACCACAGAACAGGCTGCATCCAAAAGCATCTGCCTGCTCCAGACATCTCTCAGTCTGGGATACGTGCTCCCAGAGGTGTGGACCACACTCCAGTGACTCACGATAAATACGTTGCATGAGTCATGAAGGACCGAGCATGAAAACAGTTGTTCTACAGACTGGAAACCAACCAGAGCCACCTTGTGCTTTGTGACACATCTGTTTGGTATTTGGTATTTATATGGATCTAAAGGCTGGTTAGAGGAAAGCTGAATCCATCAGCCATTCACTTTTGGATTCCATTTAGGGGGCGGATCCAGGAAACTATTTACAATTTGTTTAACATTGAGCGATAAGGCGTTTTTTTTTTTCTTGGACATTATCACCATTTTCCCAGCGGATACTTCAAGGCTCTTGAAGAAACAAAGGGGGCACATTAAGGGGACTGATATCTACGAGTGTGTAACATGTGGTGCAGCTTGATTGAATGTAAGGGGACTGTTGGGCCTTGAGTACCACTCTAGATGTTGCTGCTGCTGCTGTTGCCTGGCACCGTCAAATTTGCTTTGCGTTCTGTTTAAACAATCCTTTACAGTATTGAAACCCTGGTCACCAGTTCAGCAGTGACAAGAAACTTGAAAAAAAACAATTACAAACGAGCACTGAAAGCAGCAAATAAGATGAATCTATGGTTTTTGTATTTGGCCACTTATTTGGATGACACTGCTTGAGATTATCCCAAAAGAAAGGATGCCATTAATAGAAACTGAAATGGCTTTTATTGAAAGCAGTACAACTAAATTAGAGGTTTTACTCCTGAAAGAAAATTTAAAAGGCGACAAAAGCCTCTGCTGCTTTCACGGGGACGTGAAAACTGAGTGAAATCCTTTGTGTGGCTGCAGCTCTCCATCAGTCAGGAAATCCATCCGTCAGGGCTCGGAACAAAGAGGTGACAAATTGAGGTCCAGCACGTGGAGCCTTGCACGGGGGGGTTCATTAATTAATCATCAATTCAGATACATTTCGCACAAATCAGCGTGATTTAAGGGATTCAGCGGCTGTGAGCAGCCAATCAATCACTGCGCTGGGAACACGGCGGCTTCACGTTTGCAGCCTGTCACCGCAGGATTGATGCCGCCACACTGGCAGTGGTCATTACTTTTTTTAGCGTGGCCCATGCAGTATTTAACAAGTGTTACATAACCCTAATCAGAGAAGTAAAGCGAGGCTTTGAGAAAACCTCCACAACCAGCCGGCAATTTCTCGTTAATCTTTAATTAAGCATAAGGTGCAGCTTTGATTCCTCCTTTCTCGACGGGGGCTATTTCGAGCCGCCGTCGCCCACTCTCCCCCTCTCTGGGGAGGCAGGGGGAGTCTTTAAAAGCAGAATGGAGGCTGCTAAACATTCCTGTCAAAGAGCAATCTAGACCGAGGGAAGCCGCTTGAAGGTTCTGGACGTGCACGGTGCTCGTGCTGATGACAGTGCGGGACATAGGATGTGGCTCTCGGAGCTCGCTGTCGTGTTAAAGATTCAGAGGCTGGAGATGAGGCAGGAGGATGCACAATAGAACGTATAAACAGTTCAACCAGACCAAAACAGGAAGTACTGCATTTTCCATGTACTCTGGTACTTTGGGGATTTTGCTGCCGCCACAGATATACATGTGCGCTAAAAATAAAACCATGTACCTCAGCATTTTCATTACATTCACATGTCTCCCATGGCAGCATGATGACGACACAGAACTATAATAATCTCAGTCTGCAGCACTAAGGCCCATATGGTGAGTGTCTTACACATTAAAATGGCAGTGGCCTGTTTAAATGTAATATAACTGGAAACAATGGTAACTAATGGTACTCAGCACATAGAGCACATACCCCCACCAAGGCTGATCAACCCTACACATGGTTGTCTAGTTCTGATAATAGAAATATAAAAAAAAGGAAGTTGTCTGATAATTTAAATTACTTATTTGTCATAAACACAGTTAAAGAAAGAGAAAAATATTCCTGGATTTAATGGGCTCTTTTGATTGGTGAAAATCAGTTCAGTAGTTTTTGCGTAAACCCGGTGACACATTTCTTATTGTTTGAGTCGTGCATAAAGTGAAATGTGACAACTGGTTTATGATGTGATTGAATTCATTTCCTTCACGTGTGTAGAATCAGCTTTTACTAAATACACACGGCAGCAGTCACCATGTCTGTGTGTTTGTTGTCCTCTGCTCGGCCGCATGTATCTGTCCGGCTGTTTAACTTCTCCTTATTGGCTGTCGGCGGTGCTTTACCACCACGCAAACACACACAGCTAATACAACACGGTATTTGTAGAGGCTTGCGCTTGACGACAGCTAAATTTCCTGCACTAGTCAAACAACAGGTTTATGTGAATCCATAATGTGGTGTCGCGGGGATTGGACGACCCTCGACTGGGTAATGTGTCTTTCTCTGGACGGCATCAGACGCAGCGAGTGTAGCTGTCAAAGCAGAGAGATCCAATCGGTTGAGCTGCTTTCTATGTCATCTGGGTCACCTTAGCCCGTCGCCCATGGTAACGACACCCCCCACCCCCCTCGGTCTGCCTCTATGGTTACCCCAATTTTCACTTCACATCAGAGCTGCCGAGCTGCTCTCATGTCGGCCGGATGCATCTTCTTTAATCACTTCAGCAAGTTTGTGAAGAGCTGGATGCTCACAGCACTTCCACGTTCTTATTGGCTGAAGGTGTGATGCCACGGTAACAGTGAAAGAGGGGATTTGTATGTTAAAGTCCTCCTCAGGTGAAAATCTACTTTTTAACATGACCTCCTTGTGCCTCAAATTTAATAAGATATTATATTTTTAAAGATATATTTTGAGCAGTCAACACCATATCTGAGTTTTTCCACCTTAACACTGAAGTAAATAAATGCCAGTCTGAAAAAAGACGGGTTCAGACAGCCAGGATTTGTGATGTCACAAACCTAAATAACCAATCCTGTGAAGTTTCTAGATCTAAAATTGAACTTCTCATCATTTCTCTTCTCATCATTTCTGCTTGTTTTTCAGACTATTTGCACAGTATGATGAATTCTGTTTAAGATGCTGACCGTGGTGGTGCTGGTGACTCTCGCTCATCATCTCTGGCAATATCCCCTGAGACGCAGCTGCTTCAGCATTTTCTTTCTGGACTCCATCATGCAACAAAGTGTGATTGTGCACAGTTTTGGGAAAACAACACTTTGTTTACTTCACTTCCTCATTGAGGCGATCTCCCTCCCTGCAAAAAAAGCCAGAAGTCGCTCATTGTAGTCGTATGAGCGATGTTAATACTCCGCTCTGAAGCTATGTATGCTGAGACATGAGCAGAGTTTGATCTAAATACTGCATGAAAAAACAGAAAATCTATATTTTGATCTGGTTAGCAGGGGGGGGGCACGAAGGGGCCGTCACTGTGAGGCATCCCAATTTGTGTAGAACTCAGTATTAGATTAACATCTCATCATATATTAATTCAGTGGATCAGCTCCCGAGTGTCAAAGTGAAACAATAGGTATATTTTGATGCAGTGTCGTCGCTCTGCTGAACAAGATCTTTCAGTTGAGGTTTAATATATGAAACCGACCGGTTAATATGGAGGTTTTCTACTTTGCATGAAAGCATAAGCTACGCTCTAATTTTAACTCTATGTAGATTGGAGTGTATTGGGCTGATGCCAGTGCACGGCCCATGTGTGCGTGTTGTGTATTTCCAGCTCCGCGTTGAGAAGAAGCGCCTTTCGTGCTTGGCAGTTCTCCACTGGTGATGGCACAACGCTAAACTCTCTGAATTTCCAATCAAGTATGTGCCGAATGGTGAAATGTCAATTTTCCAAACAAACCTCCCTTCACTATTTTTCTCTCTTTCTCTCTCTGCAGGGGCGCAGGACAGTTCACACAATCCCAAACTGAGGGAGGACCAAGTGTGACAGCCTAGTGTAACACTCTTATCTCCGAGCAACACCACGTTCTGAGCCACTCAGGTGACGGGGAAGGTCGAGGCAGAGGGTGATGGAGGAGGATGGGGGGGGGTAACAATGCGACACTCTGTGAGACGTACAGTACACGAAACACACTCAGACTTATCGGCTATCTGCTGTGACCATCCGCTCGCCAGCTCTGAGTTATTGATCGAGAGCCTGGATGAAAATATCATCCTGGACTTATCAAAGCCCAAGTGGGAGAAGAGAGGATCAGAGAGGAGTTCTCTCTTTCTTTAACTTTGAGTTCGAGAACTAAGTCCGAAAAAGTTCAGATCAGTGTTTTTATTTAATCGAAACAATTCAGATTTATTTTTTTACTCAACACAGAAATTGAATTCAACTTTGTTGATATGGCAAGAATGTTTTGAATCTTGAACTTTATATGGATAGATGGATGGAAGGATGGAAGGATAGACAGTAGGGTGATTGGATGGATGGAAGGCTGGACAACAGACGGATGGATAAATGGATTGAATACAAACACTGCCAGGACCCTGATGAAACCAGATAGTGTGTAAGAACGTCTCCTGACCACTTCAGCACATTAACACACATGACCTCATCACAACAAATCACACAGTGACTCACTGAGAACTGATGTATATTTGATAGTAGAGAGTCACACTCAGCGAGTAAGCTCCTGTCCTACGAGATGACTTAGTCACAGCAGCCATTCAGTTTTAATGAGGCTCAAAAGTAATGAAACTCCTCTGTAAATCATTTCAGATGATTCAGACCTGAGGCTGAAAATCACCTGGTTTTAGTGACAACTGAAGAATTACAGCCATGTATATGTCAGGTAATCTGTAATTTAATCAACAGAGATCGTTTTCCAGCCTTAACTAAAGAGGTCAACTTCCTCATGCTGAAATGAGAAACTCGCTTCTGTCAATATAGCCGTTTTCAGAAATGAACGCTGGAAAGTTGAACATTGCCTTTCACACGTGAAGAACGCAGCAGGAGACATGTTCACAACAACAGGAGAATGTCCAGAACATTCAGACGAGGGCTGGCGCCTCAGTAGAACATGCAGGAGGTGAAACATCACGTACAATTCCCATTTTCTACAGCACATTGACAAAGGCGTCAGATCTCTATCACCAAAACTTCTTCATCAGTGTCTTCTAGGTGTACGGCTCCTCTATTTATACCCAGAGTTATTTGTATTCTTACAGTTTGTCGCACATTAGAAATGTAATCAACACGTCCACTCGCTCACTGTGAATTTTCCTGCTGTATTCTCCGATGGGCTCACTCGAACATTTTTACCGGGGGCAGGCAGGAAAAGTTCCAGAAAGTATCTGGAGCAACTGACTCGTCACATTCAGCCCCTTTTCAGGAAAGAACCCGGACTTCAGTGCACGTCTGTGTGAAATCTAGGGTTGTTTACAAACTGACAGAATGATAAAAAAGGTAAATCTGCCCCCCCCCGTTGTCAGCTCAAGAACTGAAATCCCGACAGGCAAGAGCAACGGGCTTTATAGAACTGTAGATCCCTGCATGAATAAACACAAACAGTAATGCACTGAAACAGCCTCTACCTCCAGAAGAAAACAGCGCACGAGATAAAACCGAGGAGACAAAGAGGATTCTCTCACACAAACAAACAGTCAAACAAAGGAATTCATGGCGGTGACAGCTGTCAGTGCCCGAGTCCTACATGGCTCGCTTTGCTGCGCGGGACTTCTGTACAGCCAAAATAATGTCTCAGAGAAGCTGCATTACATCAAACCCCACGGTGCCACCATGAATAAAGCATGAGGCAAACACGGGGAAAGTTGTTGGCTTGGGCGAACACATGCAGCCACTTCTCCCTGACCTAGATTTTCCCCGGCATGGAAAGTCATTTTGTCCGTCGCGCTGCTGATGTGTTCCCCTCCGTCCGTTCGAGGCCGACACGTACAGTGCATTAGGGGGAAAGACGTGTAGCTACTGCTCAGTATCAGACGTTGTGTAAAGACAGATAAGACTTCTAAAAAGGGAGGGCATTTGTTTACATAGTTTGCAAGTTTCACATATTTTCCACTAGAACAGCAAAAGGATCCTTGTTATCAGCAAATAATTCGACTAAACACACAGTAATTCATGTCTGCAGCTATTTCAAACGGTAAAAGAGAGGTTAAACAAGTACCAAACGAAAAGCAGAGAATGGATTTAATGTGTTTACCATAAAGGAAGTATGTGATTTATATTGAGCTCTTATTTTCTTCTCTCTCTTTCTTACTTTAAGCTCTCTTTGCGTTGCTGAGCTGACTTGGCCTTCGCGTCCAACACTTTTGACAAATAAACTTGAAACTGAAACTTGACATTTGTTTTTTCATAGGCTCTAATTTATCTGTAGATTCCTTGGAGCGATCTGGAGCCGATGGTTGGTAACTAGTTTTCCGTCTGATTCAACGTCAGCTGGACGATGGATTTCTGGCAATTTAGGAATTATAGTCATCAACATGGCTGCAGTCAACACCCCTGTTATATAATAACACTTCAGTTATTACACTATGCAGCTGGTTTTAAAAAATACAGGGTCTCAAGCAGCAGTGCGAGGCGGACACCGACAGAGTCATAATGACATCTTATTGGGCGTTGCGGTTAGAGAGGGCCGTGGGTCGAAAGGTCACGACAAGCGCTATCTGATCTTTGCAGACCAGGAGTATTTTCATGAATCGATTGCCTCCAGGAGGCGTAATGACACGGGGGAGGGTGGGTGGGGAGGTGGGTGCACGAGGCGGGGGGGGAATGATTTTAACAGGTCATTAAAACCCACACATGTTCATGTTATGACGGTCGCCACATTTTCACTGTGTCACTCCCAGCTCTTTTGTAGATGTACTTCATTTAGGTCGGCGTGGCCTTTTATCACAGGTACTAAAGGATCATCTTAAACTTATCTCATCAAATCTCAACTCATCTTGGCTCCTGTGGTCCAGGCTTTTTGGTAATAAATGCTGATTGTATCTCAGGGCTTTTTTTTTGGCTTTAGGCTTTTCGTTCCTTGTTGAACCTGTGATCAGCTTCAATAAATACAAATGTATATACATCGATATTCAGTGACACAGCCGTTGAGCTCCAGGGGGATACGGAGACATCCAATCTCCTAACTAACCTCAGGGTTTCCCTTTCGACTAATGTATGGATTTTTACACAGGGAACAGGAAAAAGAAGTAAAGGCTGCGACAGCTACAACTGGATTCACTCCCGTTTCATTGATATTGACCATGTTGACTTGAATGTGTTTCCTTGACATGGACGCAGCTGTTTTTAAAGAGTTAGTTCGACTAAATCACAGATTACTTCCAGCCAGTTAATTGCTAAGCTCCAAATTATGGAAGCCTGATACAGGTTTTTCTGCACCAAATTACACACTCTCATAAATACCATGCCTCATTTTTCTTCATCAAGATCCATGAATTATTCTCTAAGAAATCAACTAAAATGTTTGAAAATGCCCTGTGGTGTCATGTTAGAGAAAGACAAAAAAAATTCCTTCTTGCATCCCCTGATCTGGATCCACACCAAAATTGTATGTGTTCATCCCTGACCTAAACCACATCATTCCACTAAGTTTCATGGAAATCCATCCAGTAGGTTTTGAGTAATAGACAAAAGAAAAACAACGCCCCCTTGGCCGAGGCAATAAAGTCTGTCACATAAACAAACAAACCCCCGAGGAGGCTCCTCTCATCGCCCCGCTGCTGGCCCCGGGTGGGCTTTTACCGTCTCTGACATTTGAGCCACAGGGGCGACAGCGAACCGTGTTACAGAGACACAGCGGTGAGCGGGCCGTCCAGAGGGGACGCCACGCAGCTCGTCCAGCTCACCCCTCAACTCCTGCCAACAAATAATTCATGTCGCTAACATTTACTTCCCTCAAAAGGCCGCCCGCTCTTTATCCAGTGCCCCGTCTGTGAACCCTGAGGCAGCGGCCTGCATGTGCTGCATTAAATGTACAAGTGTAGAGGTGTAAATACGGAGAAACTCTAAAAGTATGGATGTAGTTGATGGAAAAGTTGAAACGATCAGACGTCATAATCTTTAAACAAACACAAAGATGTTGCTCAACATCCACTTTAATATACAGTGAGAACAGATTGTTGACCTTTACAAAATTATGCTTCTTAAATAGGAGCAAAAAAAAAAAAGCACTCAGTCCCCAACTGTGAAACCTGAAGCAGCATCATATTTTGGCAGCTTCACACAGAATTCAAAAGGACACTGGGAAAAACCTTGATTCCCAGAAATGATGTAACATCCCGTCAATACGTCTTACACAGCTCCGACCAAAACCTCCCTCTCTTCGCTGAGCTGCTGCAGGAGCTGGTGTGGGTTATTTTTCTACAGCAGGTTAGTCCATTGATGGACAGAGCTCTTACTGTTAATTAAAATCTAGTAGCTCATTGTAGAGGTAATTATTTTGTTAAAAATAACTGAATAAAAACGTTAAATTAGTGTTCATGAGGATTGACTGAATATAAAAGCTTCGTGTTTTATCTTCTTCAGAGGTCTGGTCGAGGGTCGGAGGTCATCGGCTCCGTGGGCGAAGGCACAGAGCTCAGCCTGCAGAGGGCAGCCCTGAGTGTGGTGGGCGTGAAACCAGCAGGGACGAGTTTTCAGGGCGCCGGGAGCGACAGGCTTCCTCTTGGCTTCCGCCCTGAAAGGCTTCCCGTCCCGCCAGTCCCTGATCCGCACCCTCCCCCCTTCCACTGAGAGAGAAGGGACGACAGGAAGTTTCAAGAGCTTTTCAGGATCAAGTGCAGGAGTTTAAATGAGAAAATTCTGGACACGGCTACATATTTTTTTAACGGATATGTTCCCCTCGGTTTTGAAACAAACCTCAGTCCACAGTGACCTTCGTTTTTACAAAATATCTCCAGACGAGAACACAAATACTACAAATGCTCCAACAAGCACGCCGAGTCAGTAGAGGGCAAAAAGGTCAAATCTCCTTTTAGTGACTTAAAACGATTTTCGTGTGTGAACAAGAGGCACAAACCTAAAAGAACAAGGTTGTTTTGCAACAGATCCAAATAAGTGTGGACAGAGCCTGAGACTATCCCTGAATTATTCCAGGTATTTTCTCAGTACTGACAAATATTTTACTCTAGTGAACTGGTATTTGTAACTATTGTAGACTGTTTATAAAGATTGACGATATGACAGCTGCCTAAAAGTTAAGCTAAACAGTCTGGATCGCCACCTTGTGGCTGGCTGCTGGTATAGGTCATAAACCCTGACACCTCCATGTTGGTGGATGGGACATGGACCAATATAAAAAGCCAAAAAACACATTAAACTATATTTTTCCAGTAAGTTTGGTTTGGAAATGTATCCATTTTTCATGTTGACCGACTGGGTCAGATGCAAAGAAGTGTGGCGTCGGACTACCTCTGAAGACTTGATGGTTGTTCTTGAGCAGCGTCTGAAGGCCTCCGCACTCCTTCTTCAGGAGCTGCAGGGTTTCCTGCTCCAGCAGCCCGGCCACCTCGCTCACAGAGAGGCTGCCTGAAGAAGACGAGGAAGGAAAAGGGTGAAAGTTAAGTGTGAAGTGTGCTCAATTAAAGCTGCTCAAACAGAGCGACCAGCATGCATTTCACCGCTGCATCTTCCACTAGCCGCTTCGAGTGCATGAGTCATTGTCGTCACTCCCGCTCTGGGACAGTAATTTTAGATACCAGAGAGCAAAGAAAAAGGAGAAAGGGGGGATAGTGAAAAAATGTCCTAAGCTCCGAGTTTAGTGAATTGTAAGCAGATAATAACAAAAAGTTTCCCTTTTGTGTTCACGGCACGCGTCTGTGGGCTTCGTTTCATCACGAGATTCTCTGGCTTTGCCCTTTTTCCCCCCCCCAGAGGAGAATTCAATCAGCGCTGACCTTTGGTTCGCACAAATGACAATCTTCCTCCTCTTTTCCTTGACATATTGGAGAGGGACGCACCGCGGGATCTCTAACGCTGCTTTGTGCTGTGCCACAACAATATTTGACCCAAATCCGCAGACATCTTAATGCGATCTTCATGGTGCTTTTACACCAAATCTCTGGTGGCACCTCAGACAATTCCTGTCGGTTTAAGAGCTCAGTGGGGACGAGACGCTGTAAATTTGAAATGTATGAAATCTGAACATCTGATTTAAGCTCACTTGGTTCAATTTAGCAGTTTGATGGTTTTCCGCCACAGAAATTCATCAAAAAGAAAAACACGTTCTGCACCCGAATACATCCCAAATTCAGCCGCTCAAAACGCCGACTTGATCCCTAAAAACCGCAACACACTCCCACATTCGCAGGCGCCGCAACAGCCAAACGCAGCCCTGCGCTGCGAGTGTGAAACTGGGCAGACTGCCGTCTCCACAGCCCAGACGCCAGGGAGCTCCAGGCCTTAATATAATATCAATACAGCGTTTAAAGCTGCCCTTTGCTGCCTACAATGTTAATGGGGATTAATGGGAGGAGGGCAGTATTGATGGAGTAGACTCTGTTTGGACTAAGACCCGGCGCAGATGATTATTAATGGCTCAGCTTGACGTAGAGTTTGGACTTGTTTAAGCTTAAATAGCCCCCACATGTGTGAAAGGTGGCCAGCGACTGATTGCTTGTTGTGGAGGACGGTTTTTGCTGCTCAAGCCGTTTCAGAATCAGGTGGAGTGGAGGGAAATTAGCTCAGAAGATGCTGAGAGGTGAATAAAACATCTGAAGGGATCACAAGTGTAATACAGGTTCACTCGTGTTCCCACTTTATTTTATTTTTAAACTTGGTTGTGCTTATAAATAGAATGTAGAACAGTAACAGAATATAGCTATCTTTACCTAACGTACTTTACACTTTTTACTCCATTACATACATCAGCAAATACCTGTGCTTTCTATTCCTTTACACAGGAGCATTGTGTTATATGTTCAGATTGGTTTTTTTAATATTTTAAAAAGATAATTAATAATGAGGGAGAGGGGATTGGTACACTGATCCAATCAGAACAGGCATCTAAGCAGAATAATTACTGGTGAATTCTCCCCACACACAAAAAAAGAGACCACACTGAGATTTTGCCATAATGACCATAATGAGTAGATTGTTGCATTAGGGAGGAGGTTACACCCAGCAATTACTTTTAATTCTTTAAATACATTTAAAAGCAAGTACATACTTGAGTTAATGAGGTACTGTTTACTTGAGAACATCCTCCACTACTACACTATTACAGGATTAGAGTATTATAAGTGAGGCGTAATAATCCTATGGCAGGTGTGAGGATGACGATGACAGAGGTGACGATGAAGCACAGATTACTGCGAGGGCTTCTGGATGTTTCCCACCCTCAGAGGATTTTTTTAGCTCTGTGGAGATTCAGTGTTGCGCGATGTCACTTGTGTTAGACGCACACCTACTTTCCTTCTCAGCACGATTACATAACGACGCGAGCTCAGTCAGCAGAACAGCGCCCATGAATTAATAACCTGACTCACAGCTGCAGCAGCAAGATTCACATATTCACACATTTAACTGCTGTAAAGTCCGGAGAGCTACGAAGCATTTTAACTTCAGAACACAGACTTCAGTGTGATGCAACAGCAGCAGAGGTTAGTATTGATTCAACATTTCCGATATAGGTTCCAATGCCAAAATAAAACTCTAAGTGAGAGCTTTGACATATTCACCTGGGAAATATAAATGTGTTTTCTCCATTTGGTTTTTATTTACTAAGATGGCAAAATGATCAATTCATATAAAGCTTTGACTAAAGTCTAGAGTTGGAGGAAACAAGTCGAAGAATCTGGCAAAGCTTTCAGACAACATCTGAAACTTGAGGCCTTTTAGTTCCCATTGATGAAACAAAGCTGTAGCCAACAATATTTTCCACAAACGTCCAAAACTGATCCATCTTTGTTAAAACGAGGTCAACATTGATGTTTCTTCAACTATTTAAAGCTTCGATTTGTCGCCTCCGTAAATTACAGAAACCCCATTTGTCCTGGTAGTTTATGAGTGTGTGTTTTAGATCATGGACTTGATAGAAAGACGGACTCTCCCACTTTTCAGAAATGAAGCCAAAATATTCCGGATGCCTTTCGGAGGGTGGGGGGGGGCTGTCATGTCGTCCATCTTTCTATACAGTCTATGGTTTTAGACAAATTGATGTTCTGACAAGATTACTGGCTTATCAAGATTAATCCAGGAAGTTATATGTCCAAAAGTCTACCTGATTTTCATTTTTAATATCAAAAAATGAAAAGATTATAATATCAATATCCATCACACTCTTTGAAGGCGCACTAAAAATAGACTGGATCTCAAAGGCCTCTCCGTGAGTCTGAGGCCACCGTGGATCTATTCAATATCAGCTGGCTCGGCCTGGTTTTACCCTTTGTTCTTACACAGCAGATAACTGGTAGGAATACCTCAATACAAATGCACACTCATGCATAAATCATAGATGGTGGTGCATTATTCATCTAGTCATCTCTATACCGGGTAACGGGCTCCCTTTATTCGCTCTGCCTCATATTTTCTATCTCTAATTTCAGCCCTGACATCCTGACAGAGAATTTTCTGTTTTAATCATAGTAGTCCTCGGCTCCTTATCTCGTTCGTATGGTGTGTGTGTGTGTGTGTGGCGGCGGGGGGTGCAGAGCCACTGACAAAGGTGATGCGTGGGCGGTGTGTGTGTGTGAGCGAAGCAGTGCGTCTGTATGTGTGTGTGATGCAGCGTGCAGCACTCTCTGTACCGAGCGGCGCAGGAAGTGGCTGGCAGACTGGTGAGATACGGAGTTCAAAGTGGCGTCGCGCTGTGTCACCAAGGGCCCCGTCGACTGATGCCGCGAGGGGACAGGGCAGTGATGAGAGAGGTGGGGGGGCAGATGAGAGGGTCAGACTTCAGAAGCTGCCACATGTGCGACGGAGCAGCTAGAAATGTGTTTTGAGGCTCTGACGAGGAATGTGCGAAGCGATTCATGCACGACATGTCGGAGGTGTGCAGGTTACATCTATACTGCCACACACAGGCGAAATACAGTCACTGCAGGTTTACAAAATGAGTTAAAAGGAATAGTTGGATATTTGGGAAAAATATGCTGAGATACAGAAGATCGCTAACACGCAAATGTCTGTTTAACACAAGGCTACAAGTAGCAGCGGATAATGAGCATTGTCTGAATTTCCGAAGCCCTAGTCGGAGGTTGGAACTGGAAGAAAGACCTAGCTAAAATGCTGCTAAATATGACTAGCTTAGCAGCTCTCATACCTTTAAATGACATGCAACGTACTTGTTTTCTATGGATTTCAGTAGCAACATTATAACATGTTTTTTTGTTTCTGATTCTTTGTGTGTGACGTTGTGTTGTGGTTTACCTCCTCGGTTCCAGTCGCCATGGCGCCCACCGCCGTCATCCACAGTCATTCCCAGAAGGCTGTTAGCAACCTGCAGGACAACGCCGTCGACAAAGTCCCGGGGGAGCGAGGCGCAGTTTCGCACCACTTCAACCCTGTCCCGCGGCTGGAACCCGGCTCCCCAGCTGCTCCCGCTGGTAATGTCACCGTCTGCGTTCCCATGGCAACAGTCGCCATCGTTTCCGATGTCTGACCTTTGAACTGCGACCCCAGGTGTTGTCTGTCGGCTCTGGATGTAATGAGCTCTCCGCTGCTCGGCCTCTGCTTCGGCCTCGGCAGATCGAGGGTAGCTTCTCGACTTTCCTACCAAACACACCTGCAGGAAGAGAAGCTGAATGTCAGGGAAGCTCCCATGGAAAGACGCCTGAATCTGCACAACCAGAATCTCAGAGCAGTAACGTAACATCACTGATTTCCAATAAGTGACAAGAAGAATTAGGACAAACATAATACAAAGTTAATACAACAAATGTGGATACAGAGGGGGGACCTACTTTCCTATTGGGAAACCCCATCGTATAATAACTGATTTCTACTGTTAACCTTTATTTCAACTTTCTAGAAAACATCTTAATGGCCCCATATTTATCTTCCAGTACTTTTCCCATGTGTAAAACACATCAGCTCCTCCAGCAGCTTTTGCATTAATGTGAAACCAGATTATGACTGATCCTTCCACATTAAAAGCCCAGTAAGTATTTGCTTGTTATTTGTATGTCTCCGCATGTGAATCAGTTATTAATGGCTGCCGGCTATCAAACAAATGTCCCTTTGGGAACAATAGAGGCTTGATTTGTTTTAATCGGTCTTTGCTGAATGAGGCTCCTGTGGGAAAGAGGTAAAGATGCACAGCTGTGCTGTTTGAAGAGCAGGAAAATATTTTATGATCATTTTGTGGAGCGAACCAATGAATCCCTGGAAAGACCTTTTCATCGCCCACTAACAAGAGTTAGAACCCATCAACATGTAGTGTACACATCAAACGATTAGATTTACATCCAGTTTATTCATATTATTTGTCATGTTTTCATATTCGTTCACTCATCATGTGAAAGCAGTTGCATCACGTCCTCTGTGGATCTGAAGGGTCCTAAAAATTGACTCTGTTGTGACATGAATGTTAACGACAGCCCCTCAGAATAGTTAAGTGTCATTTTATTTCATGTGCCAATTCCAGCCAATGACTGAAGTCCAAAGCTGTTTGTGCCAAAAACGATGAGATGATGGTAAATCTAATCGTCTATAGAACCTGAGAGCTCATTTTACATCTATAACAACAAATATGACTTAAAATCCATATTGATTTTCTATTATATCTCACTTTTGCCAGTATGGATATTAAGTTGGCATTACCTTTATTTCTAAATGGCATTAAACCTTACTTGTTATTTGCATGTGTTCACCTTTGCATCATTTAAATTAATGGACCAAACGATTAATGAATGAATCAAAAAAATACTTGATTATTATGAAAACAATCCATAGTTACAGCCATTGTTGAGTTTTGTTGACTAGGGCATTTCATGTACCAGGAAGAGTCTGATGACAAATGCTGCGGAATTTTGGGGGGTGAACCACACTAGAGACAAACAGTCAGGATAACTTTGGCTCTGCTGCTTTAAAACTATTTGATAACTTGGGTTCCACACCATGACAAATGGTTATGGATGCGAGGCTTGTTTTAAAAATGATAGGAAGTTAAACACATAAGTACGGCGAAACGCCGAAGTAGGTCATGTGACTGACTCACCCGTTTGGTGGATGGTATCCTCAGGCAGTCTTCTTCGGTGTTAAAGCCACTGACTTGGCTGAGCTCTGTGATGAAATCGATGTATTCTTTATACTGAGACTTCTTACACTGGCGACGCTGGTACTTTCCGAAGAAGTCAAAGAAGCAGCAGGGGAGGACAAAGTACCGGCAGGAGTAAGACGACCTGCGGCGTGAGAGCACAATACAGATTATTCCTCACAGTGCCAAAGAAAACAAAAGGTCATTAATCTTTACCTAGATCTGTTTATGTTCATTTAAGTGTTTTCACAACTGCTCGAACGGAAACTGTTCAGATATGAGATATTATCATTCGTAGTCACAACAATGGAAAAGCAGGTTTCTCAGACTGAGGCTCAGCACCGCCATCAGGTGGTTGTCTTGATAAACACACATGTGAGCTGCCACACACACGTATTCACACATCCTCCCTCCACTGATGATGTTATTCCAAACTTGAGAGATCAGCTGGCACTCGAGCTGCTGAGTGAGATTGTGTCTGCTGATGACTCGCCTGGCTGCTATAATGGGGATCCAGGGTGTGAGCTCGTCCGAGTGGTTCCCAATCAGCCAGTCCGAACCCGGGAATAAGGAGCTCTCACCGGGAGTAATTGCCTTTTCCTGAAATAGCAGAAATGATGAGTAGGGAAGACGGACTGTACATTGGCGTGATTCGATTCTGCATCACTTAATGGGAATGGTCCAAAAAGGGAAAACTTCTTAATTGTCTTCTTAATAAATCACACAACTGTCAATTTGATATTTACAATAACGTATTTAGTGTTTGGGGGACAACAGTATTAAAAATGATGAGATTTCTGTGACGCTCATAAAGCTTCTAAATGAAGGTTTAAGTACTTTGGCCCTGAGGAACCAGAAAGATTGTGGAGCTGGAGATGCACTGTTTTGTTTCCAAGGTTAAGACTGAACTTATAGTCTAATACTAATAAAACTAACAGAAGAATCAATCATTCAATGCTATAAATCAGTTCCATCACATGATACAAATCCTCTGTTTCATGTTAAGACTTAATCACGCTAATTAAAAACATGATTATGGTCACAGTTAATCTTCGTCACGCTCGGCCCGCTCACCTCCAGCAGGGTCTGCGCTCCGTACATGTCCCAGATCTTCCTCCTCCGAACGTCCACGCCCTTCCCCGGGTGCTGCAACACAAGATGGCGTGACGGTGAGCGACTAAATCACTCCGACTAGGAGGCGCGGCGTGTAATTTCAATCACGCCTGTCCTGGTTTGAGAGTGGACATTAAGACGACACGGTGGTGTGGATGTTACGTATTCAGAGATTTGAATCCCTCTCACCTGGGCTCCCGCCAGCTCCGTGTCATTGATTAAGCTGCTGCTGAAGATACAGATAATTGAAAGACCTCTGGCTTTGAGGAGACAGTTTTTTTATATGACCCAGTTTATCTGGAGTTTAGAATTTTATAATTTAACAGTTATTTATCATTAATCTCTTAATCCTCTATTATTCAACAGAGAGCGTGTGGGAAATGCAATTATACATAAATCTAGTATAAAGTATTCATTGATTTTTTTTTTAGATTCAAATGATGAACCTGGATATGAGCATAAAATGTCTCTTTAATGATTTAATGTGTTCATGAACTGACCATCTTTAAAAGAACATTCGTCCGGCCCCTCACTCACCCCTTCACAGGTCAGGATGTGAACCAGGAGGCCGTTTCCACAGCCGAGGTCCACGAAGGACTGCCGGGCGGCGAGACCTTTCTCCTCCCGCTCCTCGGCCCACAGCACCTGCACAGGGACGGCGTGCTGTTCATGAGGGCTCTCAATCACTTTGGTGAAAAACCAATTTACAACCGCAGCGCCACACTTGCTGCAGCTGCTGCTCCTGACACCCTTTCACCTGCCTCTGGCATGACACACAGATTGATCTAGTGGGTCAACGCCATTTTTCACACTGAAATTGATTGACCCACTTCTGGCTGCATGACCCGAGAACACGTGTCGGATAGAAACGATTTTCACCCACAACAAACAAGTATGCTCATCTAAAGCTACGTGTACAAACACACAAGACATATGGATTGTAAAAGAAGTATTTTTTTAAAGCACATATCAATCTTCTGAGTGTATTTGACCCACTCAGGTCTGAACCCACCAGGAGATATGTAGCGATGGCAACATCCTCATAGACGAACTTCTCGGGATCTGTCACCTCAGGCCAAACCTAGAGAGCACGCGAGAAAACACACATCCACAAACATTAACAACTCCAGAGTAAACACTCCACAGACGGGCCTCAGCGTGACCTCTCTCCTCACCTTGACCATGGACTTGTACTTGTCCTTCAGCTGCTGGTACACCACGCTGTACTTCTCCACCGGCAGCAGCGACAGGGTGCTCTTGAACTCGCTGCTCCTGCACTCGCTGCCCCAACGCACCAGCTTGGGCAGCAGCTCCGAGGTCAGCCACGGCAGCTTGGGGTACACCACGCCATCGGAGAACCACGCGTCCGGAGACAAGACGTGCAGCTCCAAGGACCTGCAGAGAAAACCAGCGATGTTGTCTTCTTTTTTAACTCCCTAATATCAGCATCAGCCCCCGTGAACCTAAAAATCCATCTTTATCAATCTTCTAATATTCATGTGCGTCAGACACAGAAGTCCAGGATCAGATGTGTGAGATGACTTGAGCCTCACCATCCCTCAGAGTCGTGGCTGCACAGCTGAATCTGGTAAACGTTGCTCTTCTTCAGGGACACTCGTCCTTCTGCGTCCTCCTCCAGGGGAAGAAACGTCACCTGCTGTCTGTCAAAGTCTGAACAACACAAACACACACACACAAGTCTTAGAGAAGAAACACAACAACAACAGACTCTCTCCCTCTCCTCCATCTCTCACCTCTCAGTACGATTTCTTTCCGCAGGTTCCCATTACTGACTTTGGGGATGAACGTCCTGACGCTGGAGGAGCAGCTCGTGTCCCTCTCGTGTGTCCGTGCAGGTGAGACCTTGCAGGTGAGGAAGGACAACACATCCGGGTCACGGGGGACATCCAGCAGGAGGCTCACGTCCTCAGCATCTTTAGCCTCCGTCTCTTTAGCTCCACACAGACGCTTGTTGACGACGTGAGGCTTCTCCACCCACACCCCCACAGCCGACCAGAAACCCCCCGGGAGAGTCGCACAGTCTGCGGGGAACTTCAGGTCCGAGAGCTTCGGCATCGTCCGGCTTCACGCTCTCAGCCGGGAGCCATGTGTTTACACCTAGAGGGAGCACTTCCGGGTACTTTTATTTTGTATGTGGAAAGAAGGAAGGAAGTTGGTGATTAAACTGCCTTTCAAAATAAGTCTTTGTTTAACAGGATCACATTTATCTATAAAAAAAAAAAAGTAAATAGAGTCTTGATGTTTTTTTATTATCTATTTGATTTTAAAAATAAAGAAATATATCGTCACTTTATGATGACGTTTCGCAGTTGATGGATGATATTACAGTGAGGAGGCAGTAGGTGGCACTGTTGGCGTTATCTTATAACATTATTATCTTATTCTAATCATTTTATATCATATTTATTATTTTTACTTTCTTTAAATTTTAATTGTTTCTTCATTTTGGATTCTGTTGACCTTTGTATGAAAGGTCTGATAAAAATAAAGTTCTTATAATTATAAGTAGTAGTAGTTGTTGTTGCTGTATATATCCATCCCATTTTTATTATATATATATATATATATTACTTTGGCATTTTATGTTTTATTTTTATTTAGTTTTCACTCTTTTATCATCTATAACACTCTATTACAAGCTTGTATTTCTGCTCTAATGTTATCTGGTGTCCTATTGTTTGCCTTGAATTCTTTATTTTTTAAAGAGATACTGCTTAAATTAGTTTTTTAGCTTTAAATTCAATTATATGAAAGTTCTTTGATGAAATGTTGGATTCTTTCTGTTGTTCTTACCGTTTTACCTTTTTTGTCAAACAATGCAAACTTACACCCTCTATTCTCCTGTCGTCTTTCCTGTATCTAATTCCCTTCTCATTCATTTCACAGGAGCCATTATAAGACAATGACAGTGGCAGATTTTCACAGGGAGAAAAACGACCCGTCCCTGAGGCAGCACTGCTTCATAACTCTGTCATTTATGACTGTGAGAACGCTGCTGCTCACTCTCAGCTCAGCACTGCTCAATGCACATAGCTTTTACCCAGCACTAATACACACACAGGCCCTGTCCCTTCGCCTCCAGCCGTCCCCGTCTCTCAGACACACTTCCCACACTGTCAGCTGACACTCAAACACTTCAGAGACAAAGCTGAGGTGAGATTTAAGAGTGTACTCATTCACCCCACACACTTCTCATCAGCCCTGGAGACTAGAGGGCAGTTTGCTGTAAAAAAAATGTCTGTTGGGTTAAGTTGTGACGCTGAGGTTCAGTCAACACTGTTGTTTGTGGTGTTTGTTGGCTGAGGCCCTGCTGTCAAATTATCAAAATGGTATATGAAGGGGAAAAAATGTTTGACACCCTATTAGAAGCTATGAGAAGGAATTGAACTCCCAAAGTAAAACACCTGCTGTGTGCCTCTTGGCCTCTTCGTTCAAAGTGCATGAAAAGAAGCGTAAGCGGATCCCCGGGGCCGCTCCTGTTTGCAGCCTCCCTTTGAGCGGCAGAAATCCATTGTGTGCACGTTGAGCAATTCAGGCGGGCTGGGAGGAGCGAGCATGCGCGGTGCAGATACTGTACCAGGAAGTGCAAAGTGCAGGCAGGTCCTCCACTCTGCTGCCTGCAGGTTTATTTCACATTCAAATGTCTGGAGGGAGAGAGGGGGGAGAAAACAGAAATCCTGTCAGACTCGTTCTGCAGCGAGGAGGAATGAAGGAGTGAAAGTCAGAAGACGAAAACCATCTGAGTTTCTTGACTTGAGTCACAGATCAGTGCCGGTTTCGTCTGAGGTCGAACGCAGGCCAGACCTGGTCAATGGAGAGAATTCATCATGTTATTTATAGTAATCATTTCCCTTTAGCGCTGACTAATAAATCATCATCATGGTAGCACTTAATAACAAGTTCCAGTAAATTACGCTGTGAAGTCAGAGGACAATCAACTTATTACAGCTTTAAAACAACAGTGACAAGTTTATCAGGCACACCCAGTCAGAGGTTCACAGTCCAAATTCTTTTCTTTAGTGTTTGTTTATAGTATTTTTAAGAGTTGTTAATTCAACCTTTTAGACGTTGTTGAGCTGATAGGTCTTTCTAATATTTATGCTTCTATCAATGTGCCAAGTATCAATTCTAACAGAATCAGTTTTGGGGTTGCCAGGTTGTGCAAAAACCATCCTCCAGCCTCATCACAGTGTGTTTTTATCTCTTAAGCCTATTAAGGATGGGTGGAAACTTCTCCTAAACTGCAGCAGGTTACCTGAACCAGAATCATTTAACAACCGCAGACCTATTATTGAATCACCATTTATTAACCTATATATACTTTTTAATGAGATGTTGATTGAAAACTTAAATTTGTACAAATTATTACAATCCATCAAGTGAGTAGTTGTACATGTTCATAAGCAGTGAATAATAAATGAATTACAAAGTCCTAAACTTCCCCAATTAATTGCAAAGCTTGGAGTTATGGCATGTATTGGTGTATTTTAAAATAGAATAAAAGCAATAAAATGAGTAATAATAAATAATAATAGAGTACAACATATTTCAACTGAGTTTACTGTCTTTTTTATGATGTCAAACGTTTTTACACCCCAACTATAACCTCACCTCACCCAGTTAGACCTGGATCATATAGCTGTAGATCACTGGAGCCAACATGGCTGCTGTGCTGGTGATTTATGACATGAGATAATAACAATATACCTGGACAGGTAATGTCATGTTGTGCGTTGTGTTGTGCTGTGCTGTGTTGTGCAGTACATGTTGTGATGTGTTGTGTTGTGTTGTGTTGTGTTGTGAAATCTCAGGTGAGACACGTCAGGGAGGAAGGGGTGTGGTCAGCCCAGTAACCGGGGAGAGGGGCGGAGTCAGCAGCGGAGGACACACAGGTAAAGAACACAAACTCACTTCTCGTTTCTTCCGGGGACATAAAACATAGAAAAGAATCACATATACACCTGGAAACCTTCACGTTTAGAAACCACGCGGATTCACGAGATGGACATTTGTTAATAGGACGCTGCAGGACTGACGGGAGAGTCGTGATTTGTCATGAAACCGTGCGTCGCCTTCAACATGGATCACTGGTCTCTGGGTGTGTGTGTGTGTGGATAGAACCAGGACCCACTGATTCTGATTAACGGTGAGTGTCCAGTGTGTGGAAGTGAGTGTGTGGAGACAAATATCGAAGGTTGGAGAAGCTTTGAGGAACAATCCGGCTTTTTTAAATTTAAATGAGGAGAAAGGTAGTAAAAATATTGAGCCAAATGTCATTATGTTGTTTTTAAATGAAATTGCATGATATTAATAATGTTACACATTCCCTAAAACCATATTGCAGAATAGTTTAAAAAAGCTTTATTAATGGTAGATTTCCCAATTGCCATGTTTACATAATAGTAGATTGTAATTAACTAGATTCATAATCACTGTCAAGTCCTGAAGGCCACTTAATTATAATTGTAGGTTACTTGAGTTGGTTATTTTTATTTTATACCGGCCTACTTTCTTTTTACAAACTATATTTTAAAGTCAAATGTTAACCTTCTACTCTACTAATACAGTTATTACGCACATCTCTGGTTTTGTATACATTATTTTGCAGCGGTCTCTTAATTTCGTTTTTTTCAGAGCAGAGTTTAAAATCAGTTTATTAGTTGTGGTGCAATGTGCCGGATTAAATAAATAAACCAGTTTCTAACAGGTTCACGCAGGGGCTTTGCAACAGGGTCGGCAATTGCGTGGGGCCCCCAAGCTGAGAGGGGTCCCCCCCGAGAACAGCAACAGTTTAAAGAGTAACCGCTTAAAAGATATGATTCAGGAGACTGAAACAGCACCAACACCTTTCTGACTTCACTTTCACCAGCCACAACGTTACAATACTGCTTTTTGTTGTACGTGCATTTTTCCACATATAGATTTGAACGTAAGGATCATTTTTATATTACAAGACTGCTGCTGTCACACAAATAAAACATCTGAAAACGTCTTCTCTTCACTCTACACACACTCAAATGGTCTGTTGTGTTGAGAGGCACACCCGTCACCCCTTTGATAGCAGGCACGTGTGTCTCAAGTGTGATCGAGTGTTGTGCATTTCTGTGCAAATGAAGTGTCGCACTGTGGATTGATCTTGATTTGTTCTCAGCACAAAGGAAACAGGCATCACCCGAGTAAACGAACGCCTCTGTCCTCCTGGGTGAACGAACGCTGCTGGCTGTAGTTTGAACTCACAGATGTAACGTCCTGCTGCTGTTCAGTCACTTTATACTTTAAACTAAATAGCGGGCCACTTGGTCCCACATGCCATCACGCTGAGAGGATGTTTCAGTAGCCGAGCGGGTTAAAAATTCATCCGTGTGCACACAGAGGGAATGATCACAGAGCTCTGTTTGTTTACCAGCGAGGGTCCGTTTCTCTTTTTTCCCTTTGAGCAACCTGCAGGGAGCTCGCCTCACGTTCAGTTGCACTTCATGTGATAATTAATGATCGGGGAGTTGCCCATGGAAGTCGATGCAAGCCCGGGCCGGTACCCTCCTGCACATGCCTGGTTTTGCAGAAGACAATGTAGCCCTGCGAGACGTTTAGTGTGGACGTCAACCTTTTTCTTACCCAGCTGACATGGGAATGTTGAAGAGCTTCCCTGACTCATAGCTGCTGGGCTCGGTGCGCTGATAAGCAGGTGTTTTATGGCCGAACAAGCCTTCAGTGACTTCAGGGGGAATTGCTGTGTTGTAGTTTTTCATTTAGTGGCTTAATCATCCTTGTTGTTGCACTTGTTGCAGGGCGCTCGCTTTAATGTGTCAGTAGGAGACGTAAAGGTGAAAAGGATCCTCCAACCGGCCTCTTTACAGTTTATTCTGCCGTCTTGTGTCTCCTGCTGTTACATAAATGCTGTGTGAACAGAATCCGGTCCGACTGGTGCCCCCAAGTCGCTGAAAGATTCCCTGCAGGATCGTCACCTCTAAAGGTGAAACTGAGTCACACTGGAGTCGTTTTTCTGTTTCCCATCCGAGTAGCTCACGTTCTGTTTAGTCGTGTGAACATATGCAAATTACTCAATTTGCTCTTGTTTATAAAAGAGCTTAAAGATTAACAGTTGTTTCTCTTTTGGTTTGTGTAACTTGTATATTCTATCATTGTCATTGTTCACATGGCGCAATAACAGAAAGAATAAAAAATAACACATGCTCACAACTAAAAGCTGAACATTTCTGTTTGGTTTTCATGGTAACCATATGAGGGAAAGGACCATGAGCAAGTTACAGTTTAACAGGCTCTTAAATGAAATGAGGAAGATGCAGAAACAACCATGGTAAAGTTAGAATTGCATGTTTGAGGTGTGTTTTAGATCCTTGGACTGGAAAGCTTTACAGAAAACCTTGCTTCTTGTAAACCTTGGACCTTTGACCCCTAGAGGCAGGTCGGCCCGGTCGTGCTGATGGACCAGGACACTCAGTGGCTACTCCACCTCCTGGCCGAGGTCCAGTTGGAGAAGTTCTACCTGCGCGTCAGAGACGGCCTCAACATCACCTGCGTCGAGCACTTCTCCTACGTCAAGGAGTCTGATCTGGAGCAGATAGGAATCAGCAAACCAGGTGAGCCTGATCCGTCTCCTCTGATCGTGCACGTTGGCTGAGAGTCAATACACAACACAGAGGATTTCCCCTTTGTCACAATGATGGATGTTAATCACAAGACAAAGAAGAGATTTAATTAGTTTTAGCACCAATGCATTGTCTCCTGTTTAAACCTCTAATCCGCCTTTGGATTTACAGTATTGATCATTTTATCATCACAGTGTCTTTACTTGATTTTTCTCTCTGCCTTCATCCCTTGATAGAGTTAACAGCTACAAGTGTTTATTTGATTTTACCACAATCAGCTGCCAAAGTTAAACAGATTTTTAAGCTGTGATGACGTCTTTTCCGTGTTGCCTCTGTCTTTCTTGTTTATCTGCAAAATAACGACTAATAACGTGAATCTTTTTCTTCCAGCACAACGAAGATTATGGGATGCTCTGAAACGCCACAAGATGAGCTCCCGATCACGGCCCTGGATACCCAAGGTCGGAAATATCTCATTACATCAGCATAGATTTCATGTGTATTGTGTGTGTGAGCTAAATGTGATCACGCTTGTCATGTTAGTTTTTTTTAAATTCATTTATCCATGCACACAGGTGTTTAGCGGGCGAAGTCAGGATGGAGGCGAGCAGGCCCAGGGCCAGGAGGGCGGCGGCCGCGCTCTCCCCTCTCTGATACAGGACACTGAGCTGATCCTGGGCGAGAAGCTGGGCTCTGGGTCCTTCGGGGTGGTGAAGAGGGGAGAGTGGCACGCACCCACCGGGAGAGTGGTGAGGAACGATATCTAAATGGATACACATTTAGTTATAAATCAAATACATTTATCTACTGTACTTGACATAATGTGATTTAAAACCCACTGTGTTGGGACTGAACCTCTCGACTCTTCTCAGCTTCCCGTCGCAGTGAAATCCCTGAGGAGCAGTTTGTCCCGGCAGACGGACACACTGACCGACTTCCTCCAGGAAGTCACCACCATGCAGTCGCTGGATCACCCCAACATCATACGACTGTACGGCGTGGTGCTCACACAGCCGCTCAAGATGGTACGATGGGATGTTTTGAATCAAACAATCAAGAAGTGAGTAGAACTAGGAGCTGGAATACACACTGACCCATATCTCCATCCTCCAGGTAACTGAGCTGGCCCCTCTGGGTTCACTGTACGACACCCTGCGCTCACGTCAGTACGAGTACCCGCTCGTCCGCCTCTGGCTCTTTGCTGCCCAGATCGTGGCGGGGATGGATTACCTGGAGACCAGGAGGTTCATCCACAGGGACCTGGCTGCCAGAAACGTGCTGCTGGCGTCCAGGGAGATGGTGAAGATCGGAGACTTTGGCCTGATGAGAGGTCTGAGCGAAGAGGCCGATCACTACGTCATGTCGGCTCACAGGCGCATCCCATTCGCGTGGTGAGGGCACGTGGAAACTATGGGACTTACAATTCCCACTTTCCTCCTGGTCTTGTCTAAATGCTTTGTCTTTTCCAGGTGTGCTCCGGAGAGTCTTCGCGTCGGCTCCTTCTCCCACGCCTCAGACGTGTGGATGTTTGGCGTCACCCTGTGGGAGATGTTCACGTACTGCGAGGAGCCGTGGTTCGGGCTGTCAGGGCGACAGGTACCAGCTTGTCGGCTCCACCTGAACATTCACTTTTTCCATTTTTTGTCACCGTGCCAGTCTGCGTGTTTGTCTGCGTGTGTGGAATGTGTGTCCCCACCCTGACACTGTTTGTCTGTGACTCAGCGTTTCAGTGTTCCTGACATTTGCTCCCTTGGATGTAGATTTTGTGGCGCGTGGAGCGGGAAGGCGAGCGTCTGGAGAAACCGCCGGACTGTCCTCAGGAGCTGTACGCCGTCGTGAGGAAGTGCTGGGCCTGCAACGCCACTGACAGACCCACTTTCGCACAGCTCACCACCATGGTGACCGAGGTGTGTACATATGCAGAAAGCCTCAATTGTGTCTGGTGATGGAACAAAGAGATTTTAAAATTAGTTTTATTGTTTTTCCGCATTTCCACAGGCGAAACCAATGGAGGTGCAAGTGACTCGGGACTTCTCTGAACCCAGAAAACTCCCCCTGGTGGCTAACGACCTTGTGACAGTCATAGATCATGGGTGAGTGAGAGACAGGAGGCGAAATGAAAAAGCAAAACTTTCTCCGAAACAATGGGCTTTTGTTTGGATGAGAAAAGGGTTTAATTAAATCCGCATTCCAAACGTGATCTCATGGAGTCCTTGGTATTTGACAGTGTTTAGTTCAACCTAACAGATCTGGAATGACGAGTAGCTTCTTTTAACTAGGACTTTTAATAGTCGTTGTGCTTCTGTTCAGCAGAAGTTAAACTAAGTTAAACTAAGGTCACCTTGTCTCTGCAGTCTGGAGCTGAGCGAGTGGAGAGGCCAGAATCAGAGGACGCTCATAGTCGGCTGGTTTCCTGCGAGCCTCGCCGCACCGCTGCTCCCTCCTGGTCTCACTGTTGCCGCTCCCGCAGCATCATCCAGCCATCCTGTTCCAGGTTCCAGTTCGGTCCACATCTCGGCGCCTCTGAAGGGAAGTCTGCAGCACATCGGGCACGGAGAAATCATCCCTGAACGCGGCTGGAGAGCACAGGAGAGCCCAGACGAGTCAGTCACACCCCTCATCCTCCTCTTTGATTTACCTGGGCTCATCTATCTACTTGATATTTTACACGTGTCTAAAATGGGGAAAAGCATTGGGCTCGGTTTGGGATCCTTTGCACAAAATACACCAACAAATTTCCCCTTTTTTTCTTCTGCCTATATCATTTACAAAATAATGTAAACTCCCACCTCCACTGCCCGAGTCCCTGAGTTTTATTGCAGAAAGATAACCAGACTGCAGGGCTGACCTTTCACCTGCTGTCACTCTGTGCATTCTGTGAGTCGAAGCTGTCAAACTAACATGTTCACTTTTGTGACCTGTGCAACAGCAGCGGCAGCTATAGGCCAAACCCTGCCAGAGAGAAGGACGGATCCAATCTGCAGAAAATGGCAGGTAGGGACCTAAAATGCGAGCAGCTGCAGGATAGAACCATGCATCTTCTGATATTATAATATTGTCTTGCACCTGGTCTGAAAGCAGCAATATAGTGGGATTTCTTTGCCTTTTAACCAAGTAGAATGGACAATGATGGGTCGTCTACTAACTAGTAAGTTGGTGGTTCGATCCCAGCACCTCCAGTCTACGTTCTGAAGTGTCCTTGGGCAAGATACTGAATGTGTGCGTGAATGAGTGAAAGCAACTTGTACTGTAAAGAGCTTTGAAGGGTCTTTATAAATATCTATATAAACACAGTCCATTGACCATGACCTACTACTTACTTGCTTATTGTTTAATTAATAATTTTTTATTTAGTCGTACAATTATTTTCTTAATTTGCAGACCCCTTTATCTCCCATAAATCACTTGTTTTCCCAAGGTTTGTTTTTAAACTACTCACTCAGTCACATTTGACCAGTCTGCCCCCTAGTGGCCTTTTTAGGCTAAACCAGGATTATTCTCCCAGCATTAATACTGTAATCGTGTATTTCTTGCATTACAACGACTCTCTGTGTCTTCAGGGTTGTCTCAGAGCCTGGAGTCGGTCCTCAGCGGACAGCGGCCTCGGGCTAACACAGTCGGGGTGATCAGAGTGGACCAGCATGGCAGACTCATGCCCCCCATGCTGGCAGCTCACAGCATAATGATGCAGCAGGACACCCGTCGCTTCAGCGAGGCCAGTATCGCCCCCCCGCCTCGACCGCCGCCCCCCAACCTGAAACGCCCCAACAAGTCCCAGAGGCGGCCCATGATCAACCCACCCCCAGGCGCCTCCTGGCCCGTGCAGTTGATCCTGCCCCCTCCGCCACAGCCACCGTCACAGCCAGCACCTCAGCCTCCGCCTCAGCCGGGCTCCAACCTGGCTAAGATGTCCCACATGGCTCGCTCGACCCCGCAGCTGGATGAAGTGGACGTCAGGGAGAGAGAGAGAGAGCGACCTAGAGAACGTGAGAAGTCGCCACATGTGCAGCACACGAGGGAAAGTCTCATCGGACAGGTATGAGATGGGATTTCATATAGATGACTTTTTTCCACAGGATTCAAATATAGTGAATATTTTTTTGATTAAAAAAGGTATAAAATAAAATGCTGTGCTCTGGTCAGGTCATGGAGTCTGTACACGGAGTGACCACTGAAGAGGTTCATGCTGCACTACAGCGCTGTGACTGGAACCCGGTGCGAGCTGAGCAACAACTCAAGGTCGGAACCATGAAGAAAACACAATAACTACCTGTTTCTGCTGTTTGAACCAACTGATAATACACATGTACAGCACCTTTCAACAAAAAGACAAAAAAAGTAATTTACATGAGACATATAAGCCATTTTCAGGCATTAACTTTGGTAAATATCTGCTGAATTGGGTGTGGACGTTTTCTGGAGTTCACAACTAGAGAAAAACATTGATGTCCTCTTGTCCCCCCCAGTTCGAGCAGCTGTACTCGCTGAGCCTCTGCTCCAGAGACGACTGTCTGAGGATCCTCTCCAGGTACCAGTGGAACCTGCAGCTGGCCAGCCGCTACCTGATCCGATCGTCCCGGGAGGACAGGCCCGGCACGGCAGAGCGACCTCAAGTCATCACAGATCGGCGCGTCTGAAGCCGCTTTGACTTTTGTACATAAGTGGACGTTTGACTTTTTCAGCGACGTCCTGCTGTACGGTGACAAACTGACATGTGCTCACACACGTCCTCGATGTGGAAACTGTGTGGACATTTACTCCAGTGGAGATTAAAGCAGGAAAATGAAGTTTAAAAGCAAAATGCACAATGACTCAAATGTTTTTTTGTATTCACTTTGTATTTTCACTGAGACGTTATCCTGCACATTACATTAGCTGCAAATAGTTTTTGTACCTGAATGAATTTGTATATATTGTGTTAGAAATGATTATTCCGTTGAATAAAAGTGATGATCTGGTCTGATCTGATTTTACACATTTAAGTCCACCGAGTTGCATTGTGGGTAATTGGGCATCGGTATTTTTTTACAAAGAAGTAGACTGTGTTTTTATTAAAGAATTCTATCTAATATATTTTCATTATAGTAATAATAAATAGCATCTTTTTTAGTTTTCACAGGATTACACCATGATGAATTTATGCATTACGGTTTAACATTATTCTATTTAATAGGGAATTTGAATGTTAATGATATTGTATTCAGAGCATTACACTGTACTGAAGGGAGGATGAAAGCTTTCTGGGAAATGTAATTTAAGACGACACATTTCCCTGCAGAGAACCAAGTTTGTATATCAGCTTACAAATACTGTAAATAAACGTAGTAAATAAATACAAAAACTGCAGCAGGTGAAATACCCATTTTCCTGTATAAGAGTAACTTGAGGATTTTATATTATGAGAGGGACAGTTCATTTCTAAATTATTCCACAGGAGAACTGATGCTTCACAGTGACATGTTCAGACATGCTCCCAGACACTTCTAGATGTAGTACTCATTGGTTTGCAGGAGGTGGAGCAGTCAGACTCAGTATCTAAGCAGAAAAGGGAGGTTTGGTCTCTTTTATGGCAGCTAAAGTAGAGCATGGATATAACCTGTAAGATAAAAGCGAGCAGACAAAACAGAGGAAGCTGATACTGTAACCAGAGAAGAGCGTTTTGTACTGGGAAAGTAACCCAGTAACTGAAGCAGAGCAGAGTTTCTGTGGAACTTGCAAATGACTTGCAAATCTTTGTTACTGGATTTCCCTCTGATGCATTTTTTCCCAAGTAAAACCAGATGTGGGTCTTGCCCAAACTTTCTAAGAGAAGCACTGAAGAAGAGGAACCCAAACACTTGAACAACTACATCGTATTCTTTATGTAAAAAAAAGTATATAAACAATCACAAGATACACATTAAAGGAAAGTAGCACAAAGATGCGTACGGTTGCTGTCGGCTGCAGATTTAACTGATTGAAAAAGGCACAATCTGCAGATGAACCTGAGCCGATGAACAAATGTGTACTGTACATCCTCAGAGGCTGCGTATATATACAGTTTTCACGTATAATAAGACACAGTTGCAGACAGTGCAATACAGAGTTTGGATTGAAGAGCATTAGTGGCATTCGAGCCCCAATGGAGGCACACCCATGTTATTTCATGAGGATGATTATATGAATCAAATGGCAGTAATCAACATTAACCGGCCGTTTGAAAATTATTCTGAAGGCCAGATATCCCGAGTTCACATTCAGGTCACTCTGCAGAAACGACTGAATATTTCCTTAGTAACCTCACTTTTTATACACGGTCTGTTTTTTCCCCCCCGACGTCAGATCAACATTCACTAACTCCAACTTCTGCTTTTTTATTTCCTTTCCCGTTTTTTCCACTTTCCATCACATTGTCTCTAGTCCCAAGCAGCATCTGCATCTGGAGAAACTGAGGGGAGAGGCTTGACTGTGGCGCCGGTCTCCACGGCAACAACTACAACACGCAGGAGCTACAGTTCTGTTCAGATCATGCAGACCAGGCTTGAGAAAGAGAAAGACAGTGGAGAGGTAGAGAAAGAGCACTTTGGTAAACACTGTCAGCGCATACGTCAACGCTGACTACAAGATATTCAACATCCTCCCATTGGTCTCACTGTCACACCCATAGACTTTACAGAAAGAGGGCCGACGTGGCTGTGCTGTAAACATCGTGATCACCCCCTGGCGGCTAGCTGCAGAATAGATCATGAAACCCGCCTCGTCCATGTTAGTGGATGAGACACGGACCAAAATAAAAAGTCACAGTACACGTCAAATAAATCCCGATTGGTCGAGCACAGGTATCGATGGGACCTCTATACCGTGGCTTCACCACTTCTGGCTTCAAATGCGTAAAGTGGCAGCGTTTGCATCCCAGATATTTTGCCATCATTTCTGGAAAGTGGGAGGAAGTGGAGACAGGTCGTCCATCTTCATGTGCAGTCTATGATCACAGCCAGCACACGATACAAGCTAAATAACAATAGATTACTGTCGGTAGTGCTTAAGTTGGTTTTATAAGTTATAAGATAAAGTCTGCATCGTTTACTAAGAGGCTTCTATCAGCTCTACGAGTCTGTGCTAGGCTAAGCAGTGCTTCGAGCTAAATGTTAAATGCTAAAAAAGGGTATTGGGTCACACAGCTTCTGAGCTAAAGTTTGAGATGACTAAAGTTCGTCCTCTGTGGACCATGAAAGTCTGTTCAGAACTACATGACAATTCACCCGGAAGTTGTTGAAATATTTCAGTCTTGACCAAAGTGGTGGAGCGACAGACTGCTTCTGTCTGGTCTATTCTTCTCTCCAAGAATGTATACAAGTGCAATAATAATCGCTAAACGCAGAGCATAAATAATGAAAAGTCAATACCAGTGTAGCATAGAGACATTTAAAATCTCCTGTGTGTATATATTTGCATATATTTCTCTTTTTAGTAGGCACTGAGAAAGACATGGAGGTTAAGTTGATTTCTTTTGGTAAAGATGAAATCTCAGCTGATACACATCGATAAAAATTTAAACATGGAGTGTAAGGCAACATGGCGTCAGACGTCTGGAATCACGGGTTCATTAGCTCGTATTGGTCTGAACATGTGGTGTTAGCACCATATTGGCTGGAATCTTGTGAAGATTAAAAAAGAAATAAGAAAAAGTTAATAAACAGAGCATGCATAACTGGATAAAGTCCGTCCTCCCATGCTGTTGTTTCCCCTCCTTTCTTTTTCCTCTGTTATGAAAACACGCTGCTGCGCTGGTTGGCCTCGCCAACTTTCTCGAAAAACATGAAATCCTGGAAAGTGAGAACAAGCAAGGAAAAGGTCATCATTCAGCAAGATCCCACTCATGAGAATTCTGTGTTGTTCAATAAGATTACGACTTACAATGAGGAAGCAGGCTCCCATGAGCACAGCTTTCATCTTCACGTCCAAGTCCAGTGGGAACTGGATGCCAAAGTTGTCCGTGTCGGTGAAGACCTCTTTCAGGAGACCGCTCCACTGCTTGCTGATGCGACCGATGGTTTTGTCTCCACCTTTCCCCTTCAGCTGCGACACAAAAAGAACAGTGATACAGAACAGCCTCTAAACTGTGGAGCATAAGGGTGCAGGTATTTCCAAAAAACACCAAACTTGGATTAATTTGAAACTACCACGTTTTGTTTGAAGAAATAGTGTATTTCGGTTTTAAAAACGTATTCTCTCTTTCTAGGAGTTAGACAAGAAGATTGATACCGCTCACATCGGATAAAGACAGGTTTCAGCCAACAGTCATAAAGCTAGCATGGTCCAAAGGTTAGCCAGCACCTCTAAAGGTCACTAACGGAAGGAAAGGCTCCATGATGAAACAGGATATTAAAAGTAGGCCGCCACAAATACATAAACCACTGAGAAGTGTAAAAATATTTTGACATCAGCCCAGGAACAAATATGCGTTCACACTGCGAATAGAAAAATGCTTAAACCACTTCCAAATGTGCCAGATCTGAACCGGGCCCATTTAACATGTTTTATGTTATTTATTTAATAAGCCTTTACATTGAAAGGAGCATTAGTCTTCTCGTTAGACTCTGCAACAAAGCAAATGAGTGTATTTTCCCAAAATGTCATATGATTCCCTTTAGACCAAACAACATTGTTGAAACTACTAATTTATCAGTAATAGACAAACAACAGTTCTCTCACTTTAAAGTTGACATCCCCACAGCAGTTGCAGGCGAAGCAGGGCCCTTCCAGTGACATCAGCGTCTCCTTGTCCGCTCCATGGATGGAAAACCGAGGCAGGAAAGGGTGCCAGACCTGTTTCACGTAGCCTATGGTGGTGCCGGGCGGTGCCTGGACCTCCATCTGCAGGTCACACGGTTAAAACATAAATATTAACGTGATACACATGGAACCGTAAAATGCGACCTCATCCCTTGACACGGTCAGCTGTAAATAAAGAGATAACGGGGCCACGCAGCAGATCACACGCGACAACAGGAATGATAAGTGAGGACTCTGACTGCTCCATTGTGACACCACATAACAAAGGTAATACATCTCAAATGGCCCCGGTCGCCTCAGTAAACAGAGCCCTGCAGTGTGTGACCGTGGGGGAGCTGGAGGCCGCGGCCAGTGGGAAACGCACGGTAGCCGGTCGATGCCAACTCAGTCATTAAGCGTAGAGGGAGAGAGAAAGGTCTCGGAGGTGGAGGGATGGCAGAGGAGTGGGGGAGATAGTTGGGACAATGGGGCCATTCATAGATTTAACAAACGCCACTCAGCAACTCAACAGCAACACAAGGTGAAGGCAGGAAAAACAGAGGCCGGTTTCAAAATAAACTCCACTTTGTTTGTGCGACTAGTTTAAGATTTTTGGACATAAGTACAGTTTAAGATTTCCAGATGTGTGTCTCATCATTTACACAATAATCCTGGTGAAATGAGTCATCAGATGTCCAGATGATCCTTCTGGGCCATTGTGATGAGCATTAGAGCATCTTCAAGTAATAACACAAATTACAATTCTGAACCTGTACATGATTATAATATGCCTCTTTTCATCTTTAACTTATTTTTATTCCATTTTTCCAACAACAATTGTTTTTTCTTGCCACCTCATAAGATTATAAATTCAGCCTGTCCACTTTTTGCCTGAGTTTCTTTTACTGTGGGGTCTTTTACAAGCAAAGCTAAACTGTGAATCAACTGCTTCAACCAATGAACGGTTTAATCTCTTGAACCACAAATTCTCCAGAAAGCTTATATGATTAATTATTAACAACATTGGTAATGGTGGACAATCGCCTTGGCAGACGTAGGGGAAATATAATATCACATCAGAGAGTTAATCAACACCTGGAGTGAGTAATCAGGGTGATTGGGTGCTGAATAAACTTTTGCATTGTTAAATTATTGACCTTGGTGCGGTAACTCAATATATAGTGAGGCTGTTAACAGCTACCTTTGACACCCACACACAAGTACACACACACACACACTCATACCTCTTGCAGACAGCAGGGACACCAGCAGGAGACGCAGCGGAACGGCCGTATGAGGCGGATGACCTCCCTGTCCAGGTTGTCCTTAATCTTCATGTCGAAGCTGCGCAGCGAGCCGCAGCAGTTCCTGGTGCAGCAGTCGTTCTTCTCTTTGGCCTTGTAGATCTTTTGGCCCAGACTGTTCTTTATCTCGTACTGGTTGTTGGTCTCAAACCCGATGAAAGCTGGTTGGAAAGGGAAGCGGAAAAGGAAAAAGGGCGGCAACGGTGAATAACAAAGTTTTGATAAGGAAAGAATTCCAAGGCCCGACGTAAATAATATCATTATGATTTCTATTGAGAGGTTCACAAATGCCATTTACGTCCTGTCCACAAAGAGTAAATATGACTGCATGGGCAAGCAGCACGCCTTACCTTCCAGGAGTTCCACTTTTTGGTGAATCAGGATTTGATCGATCTGAAACCACAAGGGAGAAACGACGTGAGAAACACACACCAAAAAAAATTATACGAAAATTAATAGAGAATCAGTAGAAAATATGACCATCATCAAGTGTGAAAGTGATATTCCACTGAAAACCCCAAAATAGCTGCAAACCCAGTTTCCTTATTTGCAATTCAAAGTAACTCGGCTCATGAAACAGCCATAAACTAACTCAACCTGAGCTGTGTTGACGGTTTACGAGGGTCAGAGTCTTTTTGCATATTTGCAAATGTATGTACATTTACATACATAGAGAGTCCTGAAAACAAGTTCAGGTTTTTGTTGAAACTCTATTTAAGTTTCAAGAGAATCTGGACAGAGGAAACAAACCAAGTTCGTGTTTTCAAAAAGAACAATGCAGTGTGGGATGTTCAGACGGCTGAGAGGACAGAGGTCACACCACATTGTTTTAAGAGAGAAACTGAAAAGTAAAGTCACATCGCTCCTCTTTTCTTAGTTCAATCATAGCTCACTACAATTTGCTGTTATCGATTCTAGTCCCTGAATATCAATAACTATCAATATATGATTTTCGCTAATAGAAATATAACAAAAGTCCAATATTGATACTGATATATTGACTTGTGCAAGTACAGTGGTAGGAGGTATAACATGTAATTGATCTACAACAGATTTGTGAAATGTTTTGTCATTCTCTCGTCATAAAAGACGAGTCTAAAACCACAACCTTCACCGATTTCTGACCATATCGTCCAACCCTATCAAGCACTGTAGCTTTTTAGGGGCGAAACACAAAACACGCTCAGATTATCTTGTGTGTAGAATAATCTCTATGAGTCAAGTGAGTTGAATGGTCAAGAACAGAGAGAAAACAAATTCCTTGAAATGAAGGAGTGGTGCATGAGTAATCCATTTTATGATCCACTTCTGTGATTAAAACGGATGTTACAGCATCACTATTGTTATCAAGACCCAAAGCTGTGTTTTTTCCAGACCTGTGCGAGGTACTCAAGCCCTGGAGGTACCCCGACAGGAACTGCCGGGGCCTGGGAGATCGCTCCGGGAGGTCCTCCATACTCTATCCCGGGAGGTCCTCCATACTCTATCCCGGGAGCTGTGGCGACTGGTGCTGGCTGGTACATGACTGGAGGCTGGCCTGGGTCGTAGCCCATATTGAAGCCCGGGGGAGGAGCTTGACCCGGCTCTCCATACCCTCCCTGAGAAACAGGATAAGGGGCAATGGATTGTCCTCCTTGCTGAGGCATGGGATAGGGCGGCTGGTTGTAGGCGCCTGGGTAACCTGAAAAAAAAAAAAAGACAGGGATATTAGGTCAAAGTCCACCTAAACCAGTAAATCCAGATCCACTCCACGTTTATATCTCTCACACACACACACACACACACACACACACACACACACACACACACACACACACACGCAGCTCAAGGTATAAGAAACAGATGTTCAATGAAACCATGAAACACAGAATATAGAAGAAAAAAAAGAAAAAAGAATAAAAATACAATTTAGACAAAAAAACATTAAACCACTTCTTGTTTCCAAACTATGTTTCAGGAATCGTGCAATGATGTCTCAACCAGGTGTGAGTTACAATTCCTTACCAGCCGATAAGGTTAAAATATAAAATAAGGCAGAAACAAGCGCTAAGGTAAACACTGCAGCACACCGACGCAGACGGAGGAAGTCATGATCTGTGTGTCCCTGGCTAATAGCAGCTGCTCCGTGCTCCTAGCAACCGTGACTGAGGATCATCCTACTTTCCCCGCTGGGACCATAGAGCCAATAAGCTACTTATTAGCAGAACCACAGAGTGGAGCACTTACCGGAGAGCAAGTAAACAGCACTGGGAATACTGGACGACCAGCACAGCAACAGCTCTACTCGGGGACAACCCTGAGTATGAGGGCCCAAAGCGGGGTACGTTTGGAAAAGCTTAGAAGCCTTATTCACATTCATCAAGTCTATGAATGTAAAGCACTGCATAAATCACTATAATTAAATCATACATAAGGTTGATATGTTTTAAATGTTGGTGGCTATGGGGCCCTCAGCAGCAGCTCAGGTGGCTTACAGGGAGGGCCGGCTCTGGATCAATGGGTTTATATTTGTCACGTCTTCATGGTAAATACTCATGATAGTGAAGAACTGGGTTTAGTGAACTGAAAAAGCTTCATAAACAGAGCGAATGCCTGATGACAGTGACACTGCTTAAGATTTCTGACGTCAAGTTTAAGTCACAGCCTGGTTGCTCCATCTTGGCTCATGAGAAGCGAAACCTGTACTTCAGTGTCGAGCAGTTGCAAAAGAGCCACAACTGATGACATGTGGCTTGTGTCGAAGGTGTGGCTGTGACAAAGAGGTGCATGAGGACGTCAGTGTGTAATTTAGTGGAATGCTGGTGGTCATGTGACGACAAACAGATGTTATCAGTGGCTGTGGTTCAGGAGGTAGAGGAGGTTGGTGACGAACGGGAGGGATGGTGGTTCGATTCCACTTTAAGTTGTCCACTATTGCGTCACTCAGAACGGATGTGAATACCAAGTCTGAACAGGGTCTACAAGTGTCCAAAGTTCAGTCCTTAGTTATGATCCATTTTCTCTATTTCTCCTTCAATAATTAATAAGAAAAAAGTTGTAATTTTCTTAAATTCAAAGAGGATTTAAGAATGATTTTAGTTAATCAGCTCTTTGAATGAGTTGAATGAGAGCAAAGAGGCAAATGTTTCTGCCTCTTTCTTGTTTAAATGTTGTGCCCTTCTGGTTTTAATGATGGTAAATTTAACATTTGTCATGAACTGTACTTTACTGACACATTACTTTGTCTCTAAGAAAGTACTTTTTAAACTATTTTCTATGGAATCAATTGAGTTAGAAACCAGTAATCAAACTGATGACCACAAGAACCACTTCCCAGTTCAATGGGGAGCTTAATTTTCTAATTACTCTCGTTATAGTCTTGCAGGGCACATTGATCTGTCTCCTGAGTATGTTTCCCCCTGTTTGACCCTAGCATGGTGGTTTTTCTAAATGTACTGAGCAATAGCACCAGGTCTGCAGAGGATGTGTCTGTGATCTGCAGATGAAACTTTGTTTCAGGAATAATTTATGTGTGTGTGTCTGTGGCTTCTGCCAGTGGGAGGATGTAGGCAGTTTTCTGTGAGCAGGACTTCACTGATGTCCTCCTTTGTTGCTCATTGAGTGTACTTGCATTCCTACACTTTGTCTATGATGGAAAACCTGCTGTCATAAGTGTTGAGTACAAACAGATGTGTTTGCCATGCAAAGGTGCTGACTCACAACACACAAAACTGGTTTTTGTTTCCTTGTCAGGACAATCGAGCAACAGCCTTAAAACAGCACAGTCCAGAGGAGGTAGGATGACTTCACAGTGAGATTCTTTCAGGGTTCAGGTTGTGAGTAAGCAGTGTTGCCATTTCAAGGCTGAAGCAATGTGAAAGAAATGTTGTGAATTACCGTCAGGAGGCAACCAAACTATCACACCACTTCTGCCTTTCTAACAAGAACCGGAAGTCATAAAAAAGAGGACACTGAGTGTGTGATCACTGCTTGCTGTTTGCTCAACCTCTATCCACATTCCTTACTCAGATTTGCAAGGAAACCAAAGCCCCCAAAAAACTCAAAGCAGCGCTGTTTACAGGAAGGCCGCACGCTGACATGCCCACACGACGACACCTCTCACCTCCTACATCTGTTCTTTTCCATGCAAAAGGGAGGAGGTACTTCAAAATAAAACAAGTAAACGCAAGCATTTCAGGTATTTCTTTCAAAGATTCTCCTGTGTGTGGAGGATAGAATGACTCAAGGCCGGTGGAGGAATCTGGGAGCAGGACAAGGCGTTCATTCATTATGCAGCGACATTCGGAGGAAAAGTTAGTCCTGGTAAACCCTGATGGAAACTTGAGACGTGTGGGCCTTTTTACAATAGCTGACATTGTGTCAATAACATGACACAATGGGAGAAGTGGATGAGTACAAAAGTTTTAGAAACAAGTAACTACAAGTTATGAGACACGAAGAGATCCCAGCTCTTAATTATTTTTCAGCACATGCTTCTTTTATGGTCTGTGCACTTACCAGGAGCAGACATGTCAATGGCGAGGAGCTTTTTTCCCGACCTCAGGGCACTTTCTCGTCCACTCCCAGGGGTTGTCTATGGGAAACTGTTGGAGTGGAAAGGGAAAGGAAGAGGGGGGTGGTTGGGTTGTGATGAAAAAAATAAATAAAAGGAAGCAGGGAAGGGGGTGTTGCAAAGAAACAATGACAAAGAGTCCAACACCACATTCGCCCTCAGAATCAATCTTTATTATTCTACAACCATGAAATGTCAGCAAACACACCACAGTGGCTTTAATGGGTACATGTTTACAGCCCAGTCTGTGAAATTTGAAAGGAAATATCATTAAAAAAAAGTGGGTGCGACATGTTTGAGAAGTTGGGGGAGGGGGTGGTGGTCCAGCCTCACAGCCTGTGTTGATCTACATAGAAATAAGTAAATGATGTCCTGGTGTCTGATTTAAAGGTCACGAGAAGTAGCACAGAATCCAACCTCCTCTTCCCCTCTGCCTCATTCACACTCACATATCTGGACGAAAAAAAAACACTGTACACTCCATTTCTTCCCCCTTAAAACCTGACAGAAGCTGTGACGTTGAAAGCTCACCTCTCTGTTGTGATGTCCTCACTGTGCCACCAAGAAAAGTGCCAGAGAAAAGAAACTGAGAGAAATCCCTGGGTCCACACAGCAAAGAGTCAATCGTCTCCTGCCTAACCTGTTTCTCGTTTCTCTCTTTTGCTGTCTCTCCTCCCTCCCAGAAATGTTGTCTATGTCTCCTCCCCCCTTTCTCAGCCTCACACGACTTCCATTAGGGTTTCAGAGTGCGTCCATGAACATAATCCTAATTTGAACGTGAGGAAACAGATGTCTTGTATTTAATAAGAGGGCTCTGTTTGTTTCATGTGAAGACTGTCCCCCTGCAGATATTTTTATCAGGGCATTGCAGCAACAGGGAGGAGTCGGTCACTTCACATGTTGTTGTTGTTGACAACCATCAGAGGGCGTCAGAGTCTCAGTAACAAACCGTGCAACACATACATGTACATACAATAAATAAAAGATAAATTGGCCTCTGAATACAATCTACAGAGGAGTTTAGAAACTGTAAGTGTAAGGTATGATTAGTCAGTATGCATGTATGTAATGTACATACTCAGCATTTAAAAAAAAATGTTTTTATTCTATTGCCTTTAAAAAAAATATTTGTGAGTTACTTGAGTAACTGTACACATCACAAATCCTTATTTAAATGTTTCCTTTGTTACTTTTTGAATAAAAAACGTTCTTGTATCAGGACCCTGATGAAAAAATTGGGGTAAAAAATGACCCGTATTCATTTCCTTTGTTATTTCATGCATGAGTGTTTCTTTGCTATATTTTTTTGAAATAAATGTATATTATTTAATATTCTAAGTATTCATTAAATATCTTGTTAATTACCACAAATCATTATTTCCCTTTTTTCCTTTCTAACTTAATAAGCAAACGTAAATTTTGTATTTCTACATCACTTTTACACACATGGGTCAAAAATTACCCAAACAGTATGGATGCATGTAAATCTTATTTTACAATCCATTACTAGTGAGAGCGAGAAATATGAACAATACTAACTAGCTAGTTTCTTTTCTGGCTAGCTATCCATAGCTAGATCAACAAAATAAAACTCGAAATATAACAGTGTATACTTAATAGACTGATTGATATGCATTTGAAAATATGCTTTTGATTTTCTTGATGCAAAATGTGTGTCAGTATGGGCTGGTCGCAATCATTTCAGACTTACGGCTGTCCAAGACTTTGTTCCACAGGATCAAGCTGGAGCTGTGGGTGTGTCTTGGAATCCAGTTCTCTTAAATGAAGAAGGCTCCTTTGTAGAATATTGAAGGCTTATAGAAGATTAGATTCTATTCTTTTATATAGAATATTATAGAATAGAATCTATATCATCAAAACTGTGTTTTTAATGTCGCAACAAGTCCAAACTTCTACCATACTCACGTCCATTGACAATGACCCCATTCGTTTAGGTGTGTTGTGTTCAGCTGTGCCAGTGTTTCTGTGGTTAACAGGAAATAAACTAAATAACTGAACTGACATGAACTTTCTGGACCAGTTCAATCTGACAAATGTATTTTCTCCTCTCACTTTTTTCTGAGGTCGTTCACATCAATCAATCAATAAAATGTTATTCGTCTAGCCCATATTCACAAATCACAATTTGTCTCATTGGGTTTGACAGGGTGGGACATCCTCCGTTGAAAAATCCCTATTAGCAGGGGAATGAAAGTAGAAACCTCAGAGAGAGACACATGTGATGGATCCCTCACCCAGGACGGACAGAAGTGCGACATCAGCAGAATAACAGTATTTACAACATTGATTAGAAGAAACCGTTGTGTGTCACGAGTGTGTCTATGTATAAGAAAGTATTTATACATAAGTAAATGTCTGATAGAGATAAAGGGAGCAGCAATGACAAATGAATGGAGGAGTTATCGCTCACATTTGTCTCTGCTCAGACTATATTTGGCACCTGCTGCTGTGCCCGTTACTTATAGGGCATCGGATGTGGGTGGGGAATGAGGGAAGTCGTTCAGTGCGCGCACACACACACACACACACACAAGAAGACAGATGTTGGACAGACATCTCAGCAAGAAACCAAATATGTGTCCACTCAACTGTTTTTAACACATTAAGTACATATATGAAATCTGGGTTCAGTTAACCGGCCAACACAAGTAGCACTGACATCCACTCAACCTATGGAAACTTGACACAGATCTTAACCTTTAACTTCCACCCCCCCACTGAAGGGGATTCTGACGGATTCCCCTCACGTAGACGTCTACATGAGGACATTGGGTCCAGTGTGGCAACAAAAGAACCCACACCCAGCCAGAGGCCCCTAATGAGGCCTGTCCCTGATAATGGAGCTAATCAGGGCAGTCTATCTGGCCTCTGCCCCTGTTGACATGTGTCAGCCTTGCCTTGGTTTATTTATACATGCCTGATCTATCAGCACTGGCTCTATGTTTGGTGAGCCTCAGTGTCCCGAAATAGAAATAATTAGGACAGGGCGGGAAAAGAGGAAAAGTGAAAACGTGTCTGGATGTGCATATGCCCTGAGTGGGTCCCCCCATCCCCCCCAGGCCTCTGCCAATCTCTCCATCCATCCCTGCTGCACTGTCTCCTCTCTGTTTGGTTTTGTGGAGACAGTGGCAGCAGGCAGAGGAGGGGTGGACGGGGTCGTGCGTGTGGTCTGGATTGGGTGGCTCGCCGGCGGTGAATTTGGGCGAAGCAGGGTGATCAAGTCGTCCAGATTGCCACACACACACAAACCGGGGTCCTGATGCCATCTCTTATCTCTCTGTCTCTGTGCTGACCGAGTTAGTGCAGATAGAAATACATCAGTCATTAATTAATTAATCATTTTTTTGTGAATTACAGGACCAATAACATTATAAGCTCAAAAGAGGGGATGAAGGACATGTACGTATGTTCAGATGTACATAAACTAACTGAGGGGGATGTGTTCTGTCTAAAACGGCCACTTACTCAACAAAGGCCTTATCGTTCTCCCATCACTCCCCACTCTGCTGCAGGGAAAGACAGTGGGAGTGGGTCAGTGTGTGTGTGCAGATGTATGTACGTGTGGCCAGGCAAGTTATCAGCACTGAAAATCTCTTATGAGCGGCTTCAGAGGTTCGAAGCTAATGATGACAATGCCAGGAGGAGGATGTAATTGGCATTTCTGAGGTCGCACACACACACACACACATAGCCTAAACAGCCCTTGGGGCCAGTCCCATAATATAAACCCACCCTGGAGGCATGCCTACAAATACCCTCCAAACTGGTCAACAGCTCAGAAGACGCAGAGACGCAAACCTGGATCTTTGAGGACGGAAAATCCACAGAAAATCAGAAGATTCAAGGTAAACACATGATTTATTTTCTGTTTTTGTTCCCTTCCATTGAATCAGAGCCTTTCAACTGACAGTTTTCCACTTTGCTCAGATGCTCTGCTCCAGGTGTACGCTGCCCGTCCTGGCTCTGTATCTGCTGCTGGAGGAGATATCTGCTGCTGTGCTGCCGAGCAGAGGCAGAGAGAAAAGGGTAAAGGCTTGCACACGCAGAGGCCTCATCATCTCAAAATCAAACAAAACCTGTCGTCTATTTGTTTATTGATAATGTGATGGTTTTCTGCAGGAGGTGAGCTGGCTGGACCAGGAGCTCCTCTACCACCTGCCTGACCACACACACGGGGGAGACCTCTCTGTGGGGGATGCAGGCGGGGATGTGGATGGTCGACCCTCTCATTCAGAGACGTTCCTTGACCCAATGGACCAACTCTCTGGCCAACACCATCGCCAACACCAACGCAAAGCCAACCAGAAGAAGTAAGGACGGGAAACAGCTTCATGTAGTTTAAATTAAATCATTTGTTTTATGTAAACCATCTATCATCAGGTATTTATAGTGACAACTGTTTTTAAATTCTGTCTTCTGTCATATAAACTCATTTGGTTGGGAGGTAAACATTTTGTGTATTATTTCAACAAATACATTTGCCGTTTAAAGTGTTTTTTTGTGATGTGTGGTAGAAAGTGAATGTATAGAGAGAGACTTTTTTCTTTTTCTGTCACTGTGCATCACTTCACATCGAGTGCAGTGATGTTTGGACTGAGTCTCCTCTTTCTCTCTGTCCGTGTCTGCAGGAGGAAGGTCGCTCCTCTGGACTCCATCGGCAGCTTCCAAATCCGGTCCAGTTTCAAGAACAGAGGGGTGAGTAACAAAAGAGAAAAATAACAACTTAAAAACTATTCCTAAAGCCACTGTAACTAGAGGATACAACGAGACAGTGCAGAACGAAGAAAACTTCCCAAAACACCCAAACTCACCTGCATAGATTGGCATTTTCAGTGTTTTTGTATTTTTATTTAATTGTTTTTAATGTTCTTTTATCCGTTTCATTTTATTGCATTGCTGAGTACTATCTGGCTTCTCTATGATTTGCTATCATTGCACTTTTATTTTATTTTGTGCAGAAGCTAACTTTAGTTTTGAAGGTGCTATAGAAATAAATTCTTATTACAATATAGGGCTACAGCAGAAAATAACATGTATGAGTGTAGTTCAATGTTAATGAGAACTTTCTCAGGTGGCTTCTTTTTCCCATCATTTGCACAAACAGTTTTCAACTTGCACGGCTTGTCCAGTTTTTCCATGACACCAGGAGCCATTTCTAAACCCACTCATACAGTATACAACGAAGGAATTATTCATGAAGACCTTCTACTTGTGTAATACTGTATGAAGAACTCAGCATTTCATTTCTCCTGTTTGTTACAGGATGGGCCAAATGAAGACTGGGAAAACAACAGGGACTAAAAAAAGAAAAACACACAACAGCTCAGCTCTTTCTCACATTTTGCTATATTTGTTATATGTGACATATTTATTCATCAACTGGCTGCCATACCAACAAGTGAGATGCCTGTCCACCGTCTCCCCCTGGTGGTAGAAGACACTAACATGACAAACACAGTGCTGTGTGCCACTATTTAATAAAACGTGTTAAAATACCAATTTCAGGTCTTTTTTGTCTTTCCAGTACGAATGATTCCGAAAACCACCTTTATGTTCCCAAAGACTTTTAATTTGTCAAGCTACAATCAAAGAAAACAATATCAGACTGCAGAAAATATAGATTTTGCTCGGGTATTTTCTCTCTTCACTTTCACATATGTACAGTTGTAAAAGAACAGGATATGTACACAGAATTTAAGTTGTAAAGAGAGTGCAACTGCTACTGGAGACTTACCAAGACTCTCCCACGAACCAAAGAAAAGCACATGGTAAAAACCAAACAACATAAACAAACGCCACAACCTACGCGGCCTCAACTTATTTTCTGTACACTACAACTCTGTTCTCGATGTGAGACAATCTTAATGTCCATTCTCTGATGCGGGCGTTTCTCTAAAAAAAAAAAAAAATACCCCGCTTCTCAGAAATCTAAGAAATAAACAATTATATGAAATAGAAAATATTTTACAACCATTCATAAATGAGCCTCTGGGCCGCTTTGACATTCTAAAGCGCGGCCAGACCATTCGTCGTACAGCAACGTTAATCCCCCTCGTAGATAGACAATGAGCTTTTAAAACAAGAAAAACAGAAACAATAACCACACGTGAAACAAAAACATCAAAATTTAACAGCTTTCAATGTAAATGTTCGTGGTAGTTTGGCTATCAATGATTGATTAACAAGCCGGACAGGGAGAAACATTAAGCGCTAAATCATGAATGTACACAGCTACATGCTACGTAGAGATGTAACCGGCTGTAGCTAATCATATTCCCAGCACCGTCCAAATATGCAGTGGACATGGTATTTGGGTTTATAGTTAATTAAAAGTGCACTGCTGGAAGAATTGTCTGTGTGCAATTTTATATTAGTTAATTTCGACACAAATGCAGATGCTAAATAATAAATGTTAGCTGATTCAACTTATTCTAGAGGAGTGAGATGTCTAAATTTTATCCACTAACCCCCCCCTGAAAAAACTAAAAGGAAACTCAAAAGGTATATTGCCAAAATGCGACGGAAAATAAAAATGAGCTGCCCATCTAGCATTATGATGTATTTCTAAACAAACAACAGAAGTGACGTTTTACATCTCTTAATCTATACATTTGTTCAAAGTGTAAAATTTATAGCCGAGAGGACAAGGCTTTTCAAACTAAAACTCCTCGAGGACAGCAAAGTAAATGTTCACTGATTTGTCAGTGTCCTCAAAGTCTAAATGCACCTTCAGTGAATATGAGAGCGACCAGCACAGTATATGACAAAGCCAATGAATGTACAGATTAATTAGTAACAAATAAATGATTCTCCGCTGTCTCTGTAGCCGTCTGTTCAGTTCTTCACAATAGCCAAAGAAAATAACAGACTCAGAAATAAAAAATAAAAAAAACTGTGAGGGATAAATAAGAATGGTTGTGATTGTCAAAAAGAAATTCAACAAACTGACAATACAGTTGCCATCCAGGTGATAATTTAGGCTGTTTTGGCTGCAGGCATCAAAGAAAATAAGTGTCAAGAGGACAGCAAAGACAGGGCGGGTTGCTCCTCGTCCCTCCCGTCCTCTTCATCTCTAAGTGTCTTTTTTGTGTCCTGACCGCCGCAAGTCCCTGCACTTGTGGCAGTAAAAGATGTCGGGAACGTTGGACTTCTTGATCTTCGCACACGACAAGTGCACCCATATGCCGCACTGGTTGCACTCGATCATCGGCCGCCCCGCGAACGGCTTCCCACAGTAACAGGTGATCAAGTCCCATGAATCATCGCCTGTGTCGATAAAGATAACATTTATTAGGTCATAATTGCTGTGCATGTTACCTAATGAGAAAACAAAGGTTACTAGAAATTACACTTAAGGGATTTTCATATTAATATGTTTTTTAAAATACATTTCAATCACATACCTGACTCCACCATAATGTCTTCATCTGCGATCCAAGTCTCACCCTCACTGGAGCTCATCTCTGCTTCCCTGGACTCGTCCGGCTGCATCTTCCCAATGCCCTGCATGGTCGGCGTGGAGGCCCCGTGCACAGCCAGCTCCTCTCTGATAGGTCGTACCTCTGAATGTCCGTGGCGTGCCTCAGAGTCTGTCTCGCTTTGAGCAGCCGAACTCTTGAGCTTCTTCGGTTTTGGCTGTTTTGAGTTTTTGCTGCGTTTGATGCGCGCCCTTTTCTCGCCTTCGCTGCTGCCACTGTCCGCCGCCGTCATGGCAGAGCCAAGCGACAGCTTTTTCAGTTTTTTGTCCTTCTTGCGCTCTGACTTAGAGCTGGCCTGGCTCTCGTACAGGGAGTCTTTAAGGCGCATCTTGTCCAGTAGAGTGCTATCAGAGTGCATGCGGCGAATGTTTTTGCCCTTGTTTGCTCGAGCTTTGCGAACAAACGTGTGAATGGTGTGGATGTCGGAGCTTCCGTCTCCCCAGGTGTTGCCCATGGAGCTGCTGCTGCCTCCACCGCCTCCATCCGCCGACAGCCCTGAACTGTGAGCAGAGCTGGATGATGTCGGGGACCATGAGTTCTCCTGTAGGACAGCAAGGAAAATAGTTTTTACTCAAACTGGCAACAACAGTTATTTCTTATTGTCAGCATTTGTATGTTATTTAGCAGGATTAGGAAAGAACTACTGCACAAATTACCATGAAACTTGGTGGAAAGATGTGGCATGGATCGGGGAAGAACCCATTAAATTTCGGTGCGGATCCAGGAATTGTTTTTCGCTTTGTTAAAAACATTGTGAGATAGGGTGTTTTTCAACATTTACATAGATTTTTCAGAGAATAATGCATGGATCTTAATGAAATACATCAGGTTTGTTTAGCGGACATTACGAGTGTGTACAATTTGGTGCAGATCCAAATAAATAAATATCAAGATCTAGTGAATTTAAATGTGGCTTCATAAAGGGGAGTTTTGTGCCAGTGTAGTTTCAACAAGCTCAGTTTACCTCTTTTGGACTCGGGATGTAACCAGCATACGCCAGGACGAAGCTGCAGAACTTGTTGAAGTCCTCCACAGTCCTCTTTTTCCTCTCAGGGGGCTGCAGAGAGAAGATCTTTGTTTAAGATTAAGATAGTCAAGCTGCTCAAAACAAACTCCCACAGAAAACTACAGAATAAGTTGTTAGATCACGAAGTACTCACCAAAGATTCCGTTTTGCACGTCAACAGTGAATCTGGTGGACAGAAGAAAAAACAGTTTTTTTTAAGGGTCACAAGCGAACCGGAGAGATGCCAACACACAAAAGCACCTGAGGGGACGATAACACACGAGTGGAGCCGCGTTAGCATCGGCTCGCTAACACGACTCAACAACTTAATACGTGTGTTAGTGACGGGGACGTTGAGCTCGTTCACGACCCGCGTGTGCTTCGTGTACAAGAACCTGAGCAGATTGAATTAACCGGTGACAGTTTGAGGGTAAAAAAGAGCAAGTCTGTCATTCGATGTTCACGCTAGCTTGTTGCCAAGAACCGCAACCGGTGTCACTTGATCGCTGTGTGAACTTCACCCAAAGTCTGGATTACTACGTCGACCCCTGAACAAGCGATCGTCGATTTAAACACACTCGTATCAAACTGGTGCCTTTGTTGACGTGTAGCAGAGATGGTTTGGTGCAAAAGCTTTTTTAAATGTGTCACTTGGTTTGAAACCTGCTAACGTTAGCTGACATTTACACTGGGAGCTAACAGCACGTTACCCCCCCCCCTCCCTCCCTCCGTTTGCAGCTAAAGGGGGGCAAATGTGGTTCGCACTGGTGTTTTCCTTCACGCGAGACACAACTCAACGAGCTGCGTTCAAACTCTAACGAGGACAACCGGGCATTGCTAGCGGCTAATTCCAGCCCGTGAGAGAGTTAACCTGAGCTAACCAAGCCAATCACGCTGGCTTTCTTGAAATGGAAGTGGGAGGCTCGGCGGCTACGGTAGCTTAGTGCTAGCAAGGAGTAGCGTTTAATCGGATGTCTTGTCAGCGCTGAAGTTTCAGCCTGGTGTTAAAAATAGCATTTTATTCGTGGCTGACAAGTAATTTATGTTGTGAAGGACGAGCTGCACAGGGTTTGGGTTGGGAAACATTAGCTATCAAGCTATTACCGTTAAGCTAGGTGGATCGGCGCCCAACTGACCAGCAAGCTAACTTCACAGCAATGCAGATTAACATGAGGTTCGCGGAGAATCATTAATATTTATAAAGCAGCAGATGATCGATTTTCACTTTCACACAACTTTCGCAGCGTTTTGACAACAAACAATCGGCCAATAGCAATGCATGTTATTAATACTGCATACGCAACCGATGTAGCATTAGCCACAACTTGCATTGGGTAATCAGTATTTAATGTCCCTAAAACGTGGAAGACAAACATCAACAGTGATCAGATTGACATTGCAAGTTCGTCTACTGGCCTGGGGTCCATAGCGGGGGAACGTACCTTGGTGCTCGGACATTATGTCAAGCATTGTCGCCTCGGCGAGAAGGCCTCGATCCAAGCAGCAGGCGAGCTAGCCGGAGAGTAGCGGCCGTCGCGCTGTGCTTTCCCCCCCGGCGTGGCTGCACCTTACCGCCGGGCAACTTTTGGCAGCAGCGAAGCCAAGGACCGCGCCACACTGGAGGTGCTCTCCCCGCAAAAAAACAAGCTCTCCGCCGCGGGGGCTCGAAGTTGGAATATCCCCCTCGCAGGGCTGCGCTGGAGGAGCCGATACAGCGGCTAACGTAGCAGGAGCCTGCCGCCTCTGGATCGCGATTAGCTCCGACAAAAATACTAATTCCTCTCCCTCCTTTTCACCTACAGCGCACAAAGCTGCACTTTCTCCGTCACTGCATTCAAACAGCCGCCGGGGCTGAAGCGTGTCGGGACCGCGTAACTCCTCCGGTAAAGCGTGGGTCCCCGGTTCACAGCGGCTCCATACGGGGGAACTTCTCGGATTAACTTTGTCGTTTCTTCGCGGTTCGCATACAAAACGACTGGAGACTTTCGCACGGTCTCCTCCGCGCGCGGCAGAAGCCTCTTGATGCTGCCAGCGTAGTGTTTCCCCCGGGTGCATCCTGGGTAGCGTAGTCCCACCGCGCTGTCACTCGCGGGGGCTTCCGAGCGGCCGGAGGACGCGGCGGAACTACATTTCCCCACGCACGAGGGAGTCCGGGAAGTGACGTTTTCAAATGCGCACACTCCAAAACACGCTACATAGCGAAACATGCCGGACTCGAAGCTGTATTCGCGTGTAAATGCCTCTTTCCGCGACTGGTAGCGCTCGATATGCTTTCATTTAAGAGATGTCGCTTCTCCTGACGTTAGCTTACAGAGTTCTGCCGTTGTAGTTTGGGCCATCACGTTTTAATAGGCGGCGAGTTAGCATCATGCTAACTAGCTGAAGCCATCTGGAGTTAATACAGTTTAATTACATGATACAATGCTGCCCGAGTTACTGCAAGGCGTCGACGCTGGAGGGCTTCTCATAATACAAGGTAAACACTGTTTGTCAGTGCGGGAATTCAAGCTTTACAAGCATATAACTGTCATGTGTGTGCATGGACGCAGTAGCGTGAGGTAAAGTGATATCCTCTCTGCTGGCATGGTTAGATTGTGCTGGTTACTCGGGTCGACGCCTCCTGCAGAGCTTCATCAGTGCTGCGTTAAACAGGTATTTAAAGAGATGACGGGGACAGTTTGGTTCTTTGGTGCATGTCAATGTGTCCAAGTTAAATGTGTCACTAACTCGTGTTGTGATTTGTAGGGAGGAAACTGTCCATGTCATTGGCTTTGAGGTCAGTGAAGAGGAGCTGACAGGTGGATTTAAAGGATCATCCACTCAGAGGTAAATAGGACGAGTCATGAAAGGATTAGTCGATCAACAGACAATTAATACTTAAGTAATAAGCATTTTAAGTAAGAAGTGAAGAGATGTCACTTATTCTGCTTCATAAACTTAACAACATCCAGCAAAATGTCACTGGTTCCAACTTCTCCAATTTGCTTGTTTCCTCGTTTATATCTTTTAAATTTAATTCCTCATGGTTTTTTAAATGGTCATCAAACAAAACAAAAAGTTAGAATCCTAAAAACTTGTCAAGACTACACAGTGATATGATCAAAAAAGTTAACATAATATTTTGCAGCCCCTTTCACACAGTCTATGTAACTTATAAACAAACTGACCATTAATCATCTGTTTCTGCAGGCTACACTTTCACGATGCTTTCACCGACCCCCTCGGCTGGACCGATCATCCGGCTTTCACAGTCCGCCAGTTCAATCTGGACGAAGTTACACATCTGGTCAAGCAAACGTCACTCCCCAAGGCGCCGACCTTGGTAATCGACTCTCTTTCGTGGATTTTGAGGCACGTCGGTCCTGCTGCTGTTTGTAAGACTCTTCAGCAACTTAGAAAAGGTGATGAATTATCTTGTAAATGTCTGTAGAATCAGTGTAATGCCCCGATTTTATGTAGTTTTACTTACACAAGGAAGGTGTGACACCAGACACAAGGCATCCAGAGTGACTCTTAGCTTTATCTTTTAGGCACAATACAACAATGCAAATATTGATTCAAGGTTTTCTAATTGTACCATAATATTGTCAAACTTGGATGATAGATTTTGAGTAAAGAGGAAGTTTCTTTCCCCTTTTGTTTTCATTAGGGGGAGCTGTGAGAGCTGTCATTGGTCTGCTCCATACTGATATGCATCAGAGAGGCACCGTGGGAAGTCTTTGCCATTTGGCTGCATCGGTCATCACTGTGGCCCCTGGAATGAAGGGAGATGAAGCGGTGGCGAAGATAACAAAGCGCTCAAAATCTGGAAAGGTTATGCAAGATGTAAGTGGTGTTTCCTTTTGGGATGACTGTTTTGTGTTTGAACACTGTTAAAGAAATGATGTTATTTGTCCCCAGGAGGAGATTTTCCACATCGGAGAGGATCTTACAGTCATAGTACAGAGCAAGGCCAGCCATACTGGACACAAACAGCCAGATCCTGAGGAAAAGGAGGTGCAATTTCACGCGTTTATTCTATCTGCTCAATAAATTAATAAAGGCTTCAGACCTGGCAGGACTGAAAAGTTATTTTTATGTGTTTATGTAGACGGATCCAACAGCCAACTTGACCTTCAACCTTCGCTTGTCCGACACAGAGCGAGAAGCCAAGAAGAAACTCGCACTCCCCTTTGTCTTCAGCAAAGAGAAGTGAGACATTTTTCCATTATCTCATGGTTTATTTTAAACTGTTTTTTCCCGAAAACCATCTAAAAGAACTGCATGCTCCTCTAAATCTTTAGGAAAACTGCTCTGCTCCACTCAGGCCCGGGTTCAGGACGGATTCTGTACGAGCCTGATGCAAACGACGACTTTGATCAGGAGGACCCGGATGATGATCTTGATGTGTAGTGCTGGGCCATAAAACCTGATGAAGAACCAGAAGATCCATGTTTTACATACTCTTATCAAGACACTGAGTTGTTTTCTGCAGTGCAGTTTTAAAGCCTTACAATCACCTCATGGAGCTTGGAAGATATAATTTAATGCCTCAAATTTCTGTATAATCTGTATTATTTTTACAATTTGTTTGTTAAAATTATTAATTGCCTTCATTTTATTTTTTTCAAATGAATAAAATGATATTGCTTTATAACATGTTGCTTGTTGTAAAAATTGATTGAAATATATGTTCAATCTCGTTCTCATTTCACATCCACTTTATCACAATTATTAGATAAGATATAACATCATTGATTCCCAGTAAGGGAGATTCAATTTGACACAGCAGCACAGGGTAATGTAGTTAACATCAAAGCAAGACATTTCCTAAAATACCTAAACATAATCAACTTACATCACTACTGTTAATACATAAGTTGTCAATTTGAACATTGTCAAATGTTGAAAAATGTGTTTTCTTAAAGGTTTTTTTTAGCACATTGATCAATGAACACTCCAAGTCCACTTGGTCCAAATTGTTTGTTATTCACATGGAGAAGATTGTTCATTATTCTCCTAATAGTCTGAAGTAATTAACTGGCTGCTTTCCTGCATTAAATGGCAGCTCCTGTGCCCGCTGACAGCTTTAAAAACTATACCTGCCAAATATTATACCACAAATATATCTATATACTGAATATATATAATGTCTATAAAAGTATTCACTCACACCTGGTTGTTTTTTCATGCAATATAGTTTTACAACTATGAAATAAGGGGGATAATGAGCTTTACTGACACAAATTAAGACATTTCTGTAGTAAAACTTGATGTAGAAACATGAATGTTACAGCAGGAATCACACTGAAGTGTAGCAGAGTTTCCAGAGGGGCTTCACATTGTGGATTTAACTTCTAAAAAAGTATAAATAACAGTTGTTAAGTAGTTGTTTCAGCCTTTGAGCTCGTCCACGTCTGTTTATTTTCCTTCCACGTGGACGTGCTGCGCGCAACCGGCGGGCTCCTCGCGGAAGTGACGGCAAGGCGGCGATGGCGGCTCGCAGTTTCATTCCGGATCTCCACTGGACTACAAACTGATTTTAACCGGCCCGGCCACACTTTGGGGAACTTTGGCGAGGCTGCCTCTCCTCGGACGCCGCACAGGGTGAAGTCGCACTGAGCCGGTGCTCGACAGCGAGCGGCCCCGCAGCTCTTTTTGGGGTATTTTTTGTCCGTGGTTCAAGGTGGTCACCCCGTCGAGCTAGCGGTAGCTCGGCGGCAACTAGCTAAAGCGTTGGTGCACAAGCTAGCTCCGGTGCTAGCTTGTCAACTAGCTGCGTGCTAAAGGTCCACACAGCAGCAGCGGCGGCAGCTTCTTTTCCCCCTGCCCACGTTCGTCTTTCCCCGGGACGATGCCAATGAGCTGCATTTAAGCCGAATTGGGCCACGAGCGCGCGGAGGGAGGGAACGCACACGTTTCGCTTGGCCTCTGCTTAATCTGAATCGCTAGGTTTTTTTTGGCGACTGTGGCTGAAGACGGGGTCTGACTCACTAGCAGGCGGGTTCCCTCTGCAGCTCAACCCCCGGGCAACTTGGGGGCGAAACAACCTTTGCTTCCACCGAGGATTTGAAGTTTGACTGACTGTGGGGGTCCGCGCCTGCTCGCCACCATGCTGAAGACCCGGCAGTGTTTACTCGGCATCCGCACCTTTCTCGGCGTCACGTCGAGAATATGGGGCTTCATCATGTACATCCTCAGGAAGCACCTACGGACGGTGAGAAGGGGCCTGCGAGGTTCTTGTGTGTCTGGGACAAGTGGGGAAAAGTCATAGCTCACGTTGTCATGGTTCCCAACATTATAATGTCACCTCACATCTGTCTATAGCAATCCTCAGATAGCTCACACACAGCTGGATGACATGTGCTTTTATGTCTGATCAATGTGCAACCATCATGATGATTTGGGCCCAAGTATCCATGATAGTCTATGGATGATAATCTCCAGTTCCAATGTGTCTAGATGAATGGAAACAATGTGTAAAGAGCCTATTATATAGTGTTATAGAGACATTGGTAGCACAGGAGATGCACACAGTGCCACGCAGGGTATTGAACTGCATTCAACTTGTTTTATTCTCAAGTAACCTATCCGTCCTTCTCAAAGCTCACGAGGCAATCTTAAATAGATTATATATATTGCAATATCTTATCTCACATTTTATTGTCTCAACACCCAAGATACGTCTTAACAGTTATTTAAAACAGAAAGCAAGCAAATCCTCACATTTGTTTAAGCTACAGCTGCAGCACATCAAACGCTGCAGATATGCAACCATCCAAATAGTTGCAGATGGACCAATCAAAGCATTCAACTCTTTAATGATGGGTCTTGACGTCTGTTTTATATGATGAGACAGAAGTGATTGAATGGCTCCAGTGCAAAGTCGAAACTTCCCGCGTCCAATCGCTGAATTCGAAGGAGCAGCCAGCCGGCAGGTCACCTTCACTTGCTCACAAATGTCTCCACAATAAACATGGCATTTAAGGTGACAGAAGTGTAAGTTGGACACACACGCAGGTGTCGTGCAGTCCTTAATAGACATGCATATGTGGTGTAATATGAGTGGACTTTGACTCTCGCTCTGTATCAAGCCAACAAAGCTTGCAGGAGCGCCTCCTGTGTTGCAATCATCTCTCTGTCCGAGGGTCTGTCCGCAGTTTATTGTGTGGCAGTAACACTTGCGGGTTGTCAGCGGGCCCTGAGAGTGAGTCGTCCAGTCCATGTTATTGCTGAAGTGAGAGGGATTATGTCAGCACAGAGAGCGCACTGTTCTTTCTCTCCCTCTGTTTCTCTCATTCGCACTCACAGTTTAGCTCTGTTTACAATCTGTGATGCACTGGAACAATGTCCCGATGCGGCCGGCGCTTTATGTCACCAGCATCATAATGAAGGTGGTCCTATAGATAGCAATCAAGTAAACCGTGACAGACGATATCAGCCTTTCGTGGCCGTGCCACCTAAACCAATGGTGTTAATATAAAGTCTGTGCCGCCTACCTCAGGTTATTTCTACAGCTTTTATAGCCTCACCAACTCCTGACCCCAACTAGTTTTCTGTTCGCGTACACCACACTGCACAAAGTGTCCTGATCCAAAAATTTGGATCAATAAAAGCTCTATTGGATTATGAACATTAGGAGAAGGTAGTAATCCCATGTATGCTGTTATGTGTGAACAGATGACGGGAAAAGGTTGTTTATCAATCGTACTGACAACAATGTTACGTAATGGTTCTGCTTCTTATCCTGTATGGTACAGGGACAGTGTGTGGCTGAGTGCAGAGCTTGTGCTGAAACAATCAGCTTATCAACCAGTTGGCCAACGAGTTCAACAAGTTTCATAATCAGGTCATTATTAGTGTATCTCGAACCAAGTCAGCAATCAAGAAATGAATTGACAAATTAATCTAATCACGTTGTATCACTAGTTTATAGTAAATTTTTTAAAATGTATTGAGTGCAACAGCCAGTAATCCTGATTGCAGCCACATGAATGGAAGGCCTAACTGTTGTAGCTGCTTTCCTTCATTAAATATCATACGTTAGATATTTTTGGGGCTGTTGCTCAACTCAAGAGAGCAGTAATTAATTGAAATGTTAGTTGTCACACTAGTCTGGAGGCAAAGGACAGTCTGAGTCACGGGATCAGGGTCCAGATGGACGCTCTTGGACGTGCAGAGATCCGAGCCGAGGGTGAGGTCCCCCTGTGGTGCCCAGCAGCTGCCACCACCAGTAGACTTCCCCAAGCTTACACTGCCAGGCAGCAGTGGGCGGGGAGGCATGGAGGGAGGCCCCCCGTCCAACGCTTAGGTACCAAGCAGCACAGTCTCAGTCAAAGTCACCCTGCGAGTCTTCCTTTTCCGTGCGTGTGCCCCACCATGCTCCACTGACACCCACTGACAGCTGGGGGGATAAAAATAGCCCCGTGAAGAAAAGTGCAGAGCCCCTGGGCAAGAGCGGCACTGAAAAGGTTCTTGTCTGTAGTCAGCGTGACCCGAACAGAGCAAGGAAGTTGCAGAGGAGAGAGGACACGGGATGGGAGACGAGCTTATTTCAGGGTGTTGACCTCTGCTTAATTTTCCGATGGCCCGCTAAAGACGAGCACTGGTGACAAAAGATGTATTGTCCTAAAAGGCCGAAATATAAGTTTTAGGACTTCAGTACTTGAAGGTTTTAAAGCCTTCATGGAGACATTAGCCTAATATCTGGTTCAAATCATCCACAGCTCAGTTAAGTTTCACTCATGGTGCTTTTTCTAATCAGATTGATGGATCGCAGCAGTTACAATGACATAAAACCACTTCACTTTAATGCCGTGAAGGATTCGTCCTCTGAGTAAAATCACACAAGTGACTGTTGCCTTGGAAATGGAGACAGACACTCTTACTGCAGTCGGAAATTAGCAGATTGGATGTTGCACTTAACTTGCCCTCAGAAATGAAGTTCACATTTTTTAACCTGTAACAGGAGTGAAAGACTACAAATCTATCAATGATGCATTTGTGTAATAATCCTTGTCTATGATTTTTGATCTATCGAGGATTTTCTGACTGTTGTATTTGTCTTGTTCATTTGCAGATAATCCAGTATCAGACGGTGCGATACGACACTTTGCCTCTGTCGCCAATCTCCAGAAACAGACTCAGTGAGTACACGATTGTCTCTCTGCGGCTCTTGTCAAAGACTTCAAAGAAATACAACAGTACTGCAAAGATATGACAGACGCTGTTCTGTCTTAATGCATGTTTTTACCATTAGTGTTTTTTGTGATATGCAATAACATGGAGTGAAGACACCACCACAAGTTATTTGTAATGTTAAACCGGTTTGTCGAGGAAGAGGCGATTGTTCTGAAAAGAGAAGTTATCAGCGTGACCCTTCTCTGGGAACTTTCCTCCACTCACAGTTAATGTGCACCACCAGTTCAGACAGACTATGACAAACATTCTCCATAAAACAAACTCAGACAGGCTATTGACTGTTATTTTTGTGTCATGTCTTCAGGTTAACCTCTAGCTGTTTTCTATTTATTTAGGTGGATCACATGATAAAATGTAAACATGATTTGTTTCAGTAAACCTGATGTGCTACTTTGGTCAGCTTTTAATAGCATACCAACATTCTTGCATTATTAACAACTTTAAACTCAACCAGAATGCAAACATTTGTAAAACAGTCTAATTTTGCTGTGGACTGTAAGACATGTTGCTGTGTGACCATTGTCCCAAAATAACTTTTATGTAAGTTTGTGAATGATAATCAGATAAGGTCAGAACCCACTTAAGATTATGTCGCATTGATGAAAAACAACTATTGATTCCTGCCCTGATTCTTATAACAACAAGACGTGTGTCTGGTGTAGACGTGGAGAGGAAATCTAAATGTTCAGGGTCAAACTTAAACACTAGCATGGACTGAATGAGTTTCCCATATGTCTGCAGAGAGCTCATTTAAAAGCAAACCCTTGACTTTGAAGGAGGATTCGGTTCCACTTCACTCGCCTCCTCAACTCTCTTCAGTGACCTCATCTGTAAACACTGGTCCAGTCTCCACTGAATTAGTGATTTCTTTACTTTCACGCAGGCAGATTGGGTTTCTGATGGTGAACAGAATTCAAGAAACTATCAACAGCACTTCAGGACGGGATCTTTTCCTGCTCCTTATAAGGAAAAATGATTATTTAAAGGGATGCGTCCTTGTGTCATAATAAAGTTTGAGAGAGTAAGAGATAACTAATCTGATAACTGACCTGTGTGTATCAGGGTTTTTCATGGTTAATATAAGTAAATATAAACTTTTCTCTCTAAGCTCACTTCTCCTACTAACCTGCTTCTTATGTGCATCTATGTTCACTGAACAAATCACATGAAATAACTAAGTGTCTTTGTTGTGTGCTAAACTCCAGATGCAGTAAAGAGGAAGATTCTGGTTCTGGACCTGGACGAGACGCTGATCCACTCTCACCACGACGGGGTCCTCAGACCCACAGTGAGACCTGGCACACCGCCAGACTTTATCCTTAAAGTAAGAGCTTTAACTTCTATACATGTTTTTCCTCAAATTATACAAGTTTAAACACTGGCTCTGTCTAAGTGAACTGGATTCTTCTGTTTCCTTTCCAGGTCGTCATTGATAAGCACCCAGTCAGATTCTTTGTACATAAAAGGCCACATGTTGACTTCTTTTTAGAAGTGGTGAGTACGAGTCAGTGATCAGTGTCACTGTGTGTTTGAATCCTACATGTTGAACATGTCAGTGAACAGTAAAGCTCACTGAAAATATGAAACCTCCCTGCTCGAGTCTGTACCAGGTCACATTTGATCCTGTCTGTCATCTTTCCCATCACCCTCCATTGTACTGCACTCGCTCAGTGCCCTATATTTGTTTTGGATAATCATCCTTTGAGACATAGTAAGCACTGACTGTACCTTGTGTACTTATACTATTGTGTGCACTATACTGTGTGTGTGTACACAGGTGAGCCAGTGGTATGAGCTGGTGGTTTTCACAGCCAGTATGGAGATCTATGGCTCAGCAGTGGCCGACAAACTGGACAATAACAGGAACGTCCTGAAACGCAGATACTACAGACAGGTACCACTCAAAACTGTATTTATAACATGTTGTTGTAGCTGATTCTGACTCTTTGAAATGTATCTCTTCTTTTTAATGGTGTCATTGACTCACATTTTTGTGTCTTTTACTCAGCATTGTACATTGGATCTAGGTAGTTATATTAAAGACCTGTCTGTAGTACACGACGACCTGTCCAGTATTGTTATCCTGGACAACTCGCCTGGTGCTTATCGTAGCCATCCAGGTAAGGATTGAAGCGCTTTCTGCACTTTCTGTCTGTCCAGTTAAATACAAGGGTGTAAAATGTTATCGAGTCCCTTTTTGGGTGACGTCAGAAAGTTGAAGAGTCAGACATGAACTCCAGAAAATGTCTGTGAAGAATGCAGCAGGAGATTTTGCGGATCAGACGTGTTCACAACAACAGGAAAATGTCCGGAACATTCAGGCGAGGGGTAGAGCATGCAGGAGGCCGGACATGACGTATACATTCCAGTTGCATTGGCCCTCATCACCAAAAGTCTTTTCAAATTGACGACACGCTCACTTGCTTTGTATTTTCTGGACATTTTCTTGCTGTATTCTCACATTGGCTTTATCAGGGTTGGGGAATCAGTTCCCGAAGATGTTTGCATTTGCTTTCTCACATACAGCCCATCCAGACATTTTCAGGATAATGTCTAGACTAATTTGCATGTCTGAAAGCAGTTAGAGTGACATCTAAAGGATGATAATAACAGCTGCTGCTCATACCAGAGCAGATCCTATCAAGAATATGAATAAGTTCCTTTAGATTGAACTTTTGCAAGACGATTAATGTGTTGTATCAACAGCTACCCAGTCTTATTTAAAAGGGTTAGTGATGTAGTTGGACTAGTTTACGGTTGAGGTTTATTTTCAGCTGTGTATATTTATCTTTAACAAACAAGATAAACCGAGGCCTCGTCCTATCCGCATCAATCAATCAATCTTGTGATGAGCCAACAGGAAAAATGACAAGTGTTTCTTCTGACTACAAGGCTTGTGGTGTAAATGCTGTAACACTCTCCTCACAGCTCCTCTTAACACTCTGGCCTATTCTTAACAGAGCAGCATAAAAATCACATCCATGTCCTTTTCTCTGACACGACTGACTGGCTGTCTTCTGCCCTCCAGACAATGCAATACCCATCAAGTCCTGGTTCAGCGACCCTAGTGACACAGCACTTCTTAACTTGCTGCCTATGCTGGATGCACTAAGGTAAAAGGCCTAATGGAAGCTAACAGACATCTAACACCTAATCTCAAGGCTTTCTCGGTCCACATAGTCTCAAACACACTACCTGAATGCGTGTGTCTGTGGTGATTGAAGAGGTGTAAGGTAGTGACTGCAACTACATGCGCATTATTCTATACTTTCAATAAGTGGAGACGATTGACAGTGATTCTGGACATAGTTAGCTTAGCTTAGCATAAAGACTGACAGCATGAGGAACGATCTATGCGAGCTACATTTTGTGCAAACTTAAATACACACTATGAGCGTCTCTAATGTATTTTTTATATTGATAAACATGCACAAACTGAAACCTGTACAGATGCACACAAACATACAACACATCATATCCATCTTCAAATGAGCTCAGTCTACTTCAACTGGGCTGTTTTGCCGTTCAGCAGCAAATACAATCCTCAGTCAATCAACAAATATTACCTCCTCCAACCAGTACTATAAAAAATAATAACATCCCCGATGGCAGACACCCATAAGTGGTAAGAGCAGCAATAACCAGCTCTACTGCTCTTATGCTAACACTTCTAATTGGTTTTATGCATACACACACACACACACACACACACACACACACACACACACACACACACACACACACACACACACACACACACACACACACACACACACACACACACACAGAAATGTCAAAACAGCATTTTGTATTTTTATAGGGAGTTGTGTAATGATTTCTTGATGAACAGCAGCCAGGTGCTGTAACTGCATGCAGCATCACAAACTTTTATTGTGTTATTGAGGTTGCCAGCTTTGTGCAGAAATAAGCACATTTTGTGAAATGTAGAGCTGTTTCTTAAGTGACTAAGATGATAACAGTTTGAAGTAGCTAAGTGGTCTTCCGCTCTCTTTCCTTCAGGTTCACTGCTGATGTGCGCTCCGTCCTTAGTCGAAACCTCCACCAGCACCGACTCTGGTGATTGGCTGCATCAAGAGGGGCGGGGACTTGTTGACCAGCCTCTTCCTCTCTGCCGGCTTCCTTCCTGCCCTCCGTTCCCACGCAGACGACCCGCCAGCCCTCTCTGAGCTCTCTCAGACATGTCCTGAGGAGATGAGGGCTGGGGTGAGCGCCTAACACGGGATGAACAGTGCGGGATCACCAGAGCCCAGAAACTACTGGGGAGGGAGGGAGAGCCAGCTTTTTTTTTTCTTTTTCTTGATTCTTTATTTGTATTTTTTTTCCAAAACAAAAAAGGAGCCTTTCTGCCTTATTGCTCCTGATACTGACTGTGTGCGTATGGAGGTGAGCTTGTGTACGTGAGTCAGAGAATGCTTGCCGAGATCATTAGTCCTTTTTAAACTTTTTTGAAGATCGGGAGGCGGGGAGAGGGATCAGCAAAGCAACTAAGACGATTCTACAATATTAATTCTCCTTCCTCGCCATCATCACCAGACGTCGCACTTCAGCAAACAACTCAACAATTTACCGTTTTAATCCTCTCGGAGCAGGCGAGATAGGAAAATAGAAAAAACGCCCGTTTTTAGATCAAACCTAATACCCCCCAACGGTGATTCATTGATTCCTGAGGTACATTTTTTTTTTCTTACCCAACAAAACTTATCTTACATGAAGTAACTGATGGACTTTTGCTTGGAACATAAACATCCACAGGCATTTTTCTGGCCAAACAGCCAAGTAGTCTGAGATCTCTCAGCCGTAACCATGACTGTTTCCACAAAGCTCCTCAGTGATAAAGACTCAACTGAAACGTTGTGAGAAGAAACAAATGGCTTGTAACGATATGTGGACTGCCGTGCCGCCTTTCCATATCTGAATGTTTCTCTGGTACCATAATATACGATAATAAGACTTCTCTATACCATGACACATTTCGCTCCTCCCCTTATACCATTCGATGCCATCCTGATTTCATCTAATAGGAATTGCACTTAATTTTTTTTTTTTCCCTTCTGTTTTTGTTGCAGTTGGTTTTGTATTTGATTCAAATTCGCAGCCTTTCCTCCCCATTTCAGTTTTTACCCGCTCCCCCTCAATGTATGGGTTTGACTATTAGACCCTCTGTCTTTAAATGCCTTCTGAACAATGTCAGTCTTGTTAAGGCTCACAGTGGCTTCTTATTGGCTCTGTCTCCAGGTCTGTGTTACTAATAAAACACTTGTCAGTATCGGCCACTTCTTATCCAGCTTGTTTTTTATTTCTTTACTTTTGAGACGTAACATTTTGCAGCTTTGAAACTCGCCTAACTTCACTGAGGAGATAAATCCAGTTTCTGTGCGGGACAACCCCTCTGCTAATAATCTGCTGCCGTCATGTGGTGTAATAGGGAAGTGCATGGGTCCACTCAGTATTACACTGCTCTTCCTGAAGGAATGTGTTTACTGCACAGATGAAGGCATCTGACCTCAGTCACCTTTATTTGAAATCATTCAGACTTGTATCATGTCTGATGTGACACTGCAGCACCACTGCAGATGTTGGTAGCGTGTAATTTTTTATGTGTATATGTTGATATTTATACCCTTTTGTAGTAAATGTCAAATTTTCAGGACATCTGTGAAATTTAAGTTATTTATGTTTATTCCAAGGCAACAATATATTTCTAGTTATTAGCTCAGGGATAATTTCATCAATTTGCAATGTTTTCATTATATTTAACTGTGCATTTGCAATTATTTATTTTGATCCATTCCTCTCAATAATAGCGTACAGGTAAGTTTCAGAGCTTGGATATGTGATTGTTTATCTTCTCATTACTATGAATTATTCTACTGTACATTTAGCTAATTACTATGGTGGGTTAAGATCATGCTGGTATAAAAACACCTCTACCTCCTCCTGACCTCATGACAACAAGTCGTACATAATTAATCAAGACTCTCGGAGTAACAATATAAGAAAGAACATCCTCCTGGCTGCTGTAGGAATGAGACCGAGTCTTTTCTCAGTCGTGGAAAGAGTCGGGCAGGTTGTCAGTTAAAGACACTGCTTGAATTTAGATTTTGAGCAGCTAGTCTGGCTGGGAGAGGAGGGACATGCATCACTGGAGAATGTTGGGGATGCTCTAGAAAAGAAATGGAGATTCTTATGATTTGAAACAGGAACTACCTAGATTATGATGAGGCTGGATTGAGCCGTAACCGCTGTGGTACGCCATGAAGGAGAGTTTGCAGCTTAGGATCACAATAAAAGATTTGGGGCGGATGAGGTCAATGTTACTTTGTTAGAAGAAATCACAGAGGAAGACGGGCTCAGGTCTCCTCAGATGCAGCAAGGGAAACGATTGTATTTTTTATTCCATCAAAAATGAATATCTGCCATTCACTCAGGCTGCATTGTGAATTGCATGTGAACCTGAAGCTGCTCTCAGTGCCTGTTTTATACAGTATCCTGTCCAGGAGTGACTCAGCACTTTACATCCTGCACTAAAGCAGAGTACAACCTACGACCTAAAGTCTCTGACATGAAGGAGATAAGAGCAGTCTGTATTTGAACACCAAGATTCATGTGATCAGACTCAATCTTTGTGGCGAACTCGGGAGGGTTCAGGCAGAGATGTCACATGAGCAGCAGAGTGAGTCAGAGCTGCTTGTGCAACATGGAGTTGAGCAACTTTACTGGAAGTGGATTCAGGATAAGGGGACATGGAAGAAAACCTGGAGAAAGTTGAATTTAAGTAACGGATTTGGTCAGTTATTACTGGTTCTTCCTAAAACTATATTCTATTTATTTTAGAAGCAGTATTACAAGTTGCTGTAGGAATACAAAGAAATCAGGAGCCTTCAAGAAAATGGACCCACCTTTCATAAAATTTGTTACCTTTACCAAGGGAGTTATTTTGTCATTTCTTTATTTACATACATTTTCCTTAATTTCCTTAGGGAATACTTCTTGGATCTTAATAAAAAAAAAAAGGAATATTAAGGGAAGTGATACCTATGAGTAAGTTTAATTTGGAGCAGCATGACTGAATTTAAGGGGACTTTTGGGCCTTGCTGCAGGTACGTGCTCTACTGAGTGTTCGCCGTTCTCTTCCCATAAAGAAGAATTTAAAACCACAACCCTTCACTCAGGAGCAAAAACCGCTCTTTAAAACTTTAAATAATAACGACTGTGTTATTTCTTGTGATAATTATCTATATCAACTGGTATGAAACACTTTATCTTGATATAACTTTTGACCATATTGCCCAGCCCTATTCTAATCTCCAAACAAAAGCATGAACTTTAAAGTTAAAAATAAACAACTCTTCAGTAAGTGACCATTCTTATTAAATTACAGAATTGACCTTCATTAAAAACTGCTTTAAAAATGTACATTATAATTTTTGGGATCTAAACTGCTTTGATTTAATGTTTCACAAGCAAAAAGGCAAATTCTGGAGCTCCACGCTTATGTGTATTTTACATCAGCTCATTTCTTCCTACATGGGCCCCCACCAGAATAAAGTATATGGAATCACACTCTACTTTAAATTAACCCTCTTTTATTCTCACTTCCTCAGAGATGTCTGTTAAATACGGAGCAGTGAAGGAGCTGGAAATGACTCCTGTGAATTATACAGACAAATAAGTGACGATCACTCCCTGTGTTTAGGATGATTTATAAATAAACAGGGGCTGTAACGGTCCCACCGTGTTGCTGACTGATTCCCAGTCAGATTCCAGTTGGAGAAGCTGGACTTCCAGTGGAACATCACATGTTTTGGGGGGGTTTCCTCTCTGCAGGCTGCAAACTGCTGGGCCTCGGTCATATGACAAGGGCAGATGCCTCCTCACTACCCCTGCCTAGCGTCTCAATGCGCGGCGGGTCGATCAGAAATAGAGTAGCCTCCCATGAAACAACGCAACACGAGTTTTAATTTATTATTTACGTATAAGTGAATTAACGCTGATTCTAAATCTATAAGCAGATTTACTGTGGGGTTTTGCTCTATTGGAAACACACCCCTGCAAACTACCCTCCCTCCTACGTCACCGTCGTTGTTATTGTATCCCTCCGCCGCGGTCGCACTAGCAAAACAGCTGTGTCGTAGCTAAAGCCAGTTAGCATCGTTTGTTATTGACGCGAGAGTGAGTGTGTGTCAGCGCATCGAGAGCCTTCCGTTCAGCGAACGGGCCCGTAACCGCACAGAAGCAGCCCCGGAGTGACCGACCCGTCGTCCGTCATCTCTCCGCCATGAAGTTCCAGTACAAGGAAGAGCACCCGTTCGAAAAGAGACGGTCCGAGGGCGAGAAGATCAGGAAGAAGTACCCGGACAGGGTGCCAGTAAGTGGCTAGCGTTAGCCCCGCTGCTCTCGGTGCCGTGTTGTTAGCCACCTGGCGGCTAGCTCGAGCTCGAGGCTCCACTTCCTCTCGATAATAGTCACGACACTAAACGTTGTCACTTCGGTGTAACTTTAATTTCACGATTAGCTTGTAGCGTCACGTTTTTTTTAATCTTCGGGCGCTGTCATGTTATCAAGCGTCACAGGTCAACCTACGGCAATCCGGGCCTAGCTAGCGGGAGCCCCGTGCGATCCTTCCGTGTTTTTCTCGCCTTTAGCCTCATATTGTGAAATCACGGAGAGGAATCCTTCATTATGAAGCGTTATAAGACGCCTCGGGTCGTGCACACAGTTCTAATAAGTGGATTCAGTGATGTCCGCATTGGGTTGAGGCTGATTCGGATCGGGGCGGCTGGGTGTAGCTCCAGCCTGGATGTTGACACGATAACTGCAGTGCACCTTAAAATAGTCGCTGTCAACAAGCCGGACACTTGTTTACGTCGCCCGGCCTCGTGTCGATGGATCATACGGATCACAACCTTTTGGCCTCGGCGGCTCAAACCCGACCCGACGAGACCGTCTGGGTCAAAGCTGTCCAAGATTAAACCTGCTTTTACTAATCCACCTCCACCCAAAACAATCTCCTCTCACTTCCTTTATTTTTTACAGCTGGTATGAGACAGAATTTCTCTTAAAGTTAATGTATGGATTCCTCCAGCTGGTTAATAATTAATTAATTCAACAGTTTAAATCCCCAATATATAGTTTTATTATCACAAAAGGGTAAATAAGCAAAGAAACGTAATATTAAACAGGCCGTTCGTGCTTAAAAAAACAATTAATCCATTATTTGTTTGTAATCTCTATTTAATCAGGCAGTCACTTTGAGATCTATCGTCCAAGAGAGGCCCGAGAACAAGAAACATTCACAATTGGCCTCAAATAAATTAAACACAAGCAACAACAACACAACACAATAAGAATAAATAAGTTAAAACACAACATAGTAAATATTTAAAATCTCCAAGGGGAACACAAGACTGTAGTTCTAAGGGAAGTCTGTATATCGTTCCATTTAGAAGATCCATAGTAACTGGATCTGTGCTGAGTGTACTGGTTTTAAATGAGAGAGGTGAGCTCAAGCCGTTTTACACAATGACATGTTTCCGCTTGATGTGCTGGCAGGTAGTTAAGTGCTGCTTTTAGACTAAAGAGAAGAAACATTTAAATGTTTGCATATTGCAGTGTTCTCTATTGTTTGATCTGTAAATGGGGACAGTTCCTCAGATTTCTCAGATCCCCTTTCTGCAAAAGGCGAAACATACAATTTAAGTTCTTGTGGCTTGATAAACAGCCTTTTGTTCAGTGGAACATGCACTGGATTCATCTGCTGAGGGCATGTTGTGCAATGGTTTGTATTTATTTATTCAATTTTTTTTTTATTTTTAGGTAATCGTGGAGAAAGCCCCAAAAGCCAGAATAGGAGATCTGGACAAGAAGAAATACCTTGTCCCCTCCGACCTGACAGGTAAAGACCACGAAAGTATCACGTGCCAACAATATTCAAAAGAAACAAGTTTGTTTTAGTCATATTTAAAATTGTAATCTCTCTTTTATCAGTGGGACAGTTTTACTTCCTCATCCGGAAAAGAATCCACTTGCGAGCTGAGGATGCTCTCTTCTTCTTTGTAAACAACGTCATTCCACCCACCTCAGCTACCATGGGACTGTTGTACCAGGCAAGAGCTGAACTCACTTTCTCCCTCACTGACCTGCTCCTTGACGACGTCCTTATTAGCATGTTGCAATATTTTTTCTTCATTACATCAAAGCCAGCCTTCCTCTACGTGTTTGATCTCATACTAACATCTATTTCCCCTCCCTCCCTCTCTCAGGAGCACCATGAGGAGGACTTTTTCCTCTACATTGCCTACAGTGATGAGAGTGTGTACGGGAACAGCCAAAGGGAAATCTGATCCCACTACCACCCCCACCCCCTCCAACCACTACCCACCTTTCTGAGACCTCCACCGTTCATTCATTTGAATATTAAAATCCAACTCAGCAGCCTTAGAGTTCCTAGAGTAAATATGTCAAATGCACTTTCAACACCCATGCATTACCCTTCTCCCACCCATTTCTGTCTTTATTATTCTGCAGTCTGAATTGTATTTGCCTCCACTTTCTTTTCTGCAACAACCCGGGTCAGGTGGTCTCATGGCCAGTTATTTTTGTAGATTGTATTTAAGTGACAAACAAGAGAGAGATTTAAGAAATACTATTAGGAATGGGCCATAATTATAGTTACTCCAGGGTTGGGGAAGAAAGTCGTAGATTGTGAGTTCAAATCAGCTCTCACTGAATATGGAGATAGTCGTTTACGGTGGTCTGCAGGAGGATATCATGTCTTTTTGAGTTTAGCGAAGGCAGATAGTATTGTCTCGGCCAGAGTAAAGAATAACAGCAGTTCCTCTGGTAGATAAAAATCCTTTCGTGGCTAAGTTGATTTAAAAAGGAAAAAACCCCTCACCAGTCACTGAAGTGTGTGACCGTCAGTTCAGCGCTGCCCTGCATCTGACCCGAGCCAGGAGTTTAATAGAATTCAGACTAAAAAGAAAACCATCCTCTGCTTTCAGTGGTAAGACTATTCTTTTGACTGCTATTATGATTAATGTTATTATTGTTATTTTTAGATGGCTTAATTTCTAAAGGTATTGTTAAGCTGAGTGCAATTTTCTCTTTTTTTTAAGTTTGTCTCCTTTTTAAAAAAAAAAAAAGAAAAAGATTTGAACTCTGTATACAGCTGCATTACTGGCTCTTTCTCTTCACTCATGATCGTACATGATAAAATGCGATGAAAAGCTATCCGTGTTTCTTGTATTTATTGAATATCGTATGTACAGTAATACTTGTTGTAGCACCACAAATATCTATTTGGTTTCCCACTGCGAGAGGCAGCAGAAGTACCAAAGATACTCTCGACTTTTTAAGACGTCAGTGGGAAGTCCATTTTATTTTTGTTGCCCTAAAAATTTACTGAACTGCGCAAGGCCATCTTCTGAACATAAGGTCTGTGAACTTATTTCAAGCATTGCATAGACAATTTACAGAATGGGATTAAAGATTAAACAATAGCAATACTAAAAGTTGGTAATAGGTCAGTACCTTTTCATTTAATGTCTGATATTATTTTTTAAAACAAATATAAAATAAATTGAGATTTATTTAGATAAAGTATTAAGATGATATTTACACAATACATATAATTAAGATATAGAAAGGAGGCTTTTTGGAAAATACTGAGGATATGAGAAGATGAAATGAATGTGGTGGTAGATTTAAAGGGAATTTGTTTCTTGTGTTATCGAAGGGATTTCTACAACAAATCTTGCTTATTATTATAACATCTTAAAAAGAAAGGGGAATTGGAAGTTTGAATTATCTTATTTAGACACAAACACAACCCAGCTCATTATTATTATGATAATTATTATTATTCTAAGTAGTAGGAGGAGAATTGTTAGTATGTTTGTCATTGTTGTAAGGGAGTTGGACGTCACGGTCCAAACACCGTGGAAACTACAATTCCCAGACTGCACCTCGGAGGAAAACTCGCCCATCGCGCCGGAAGCACAGACCTTACCATCCGGTCGGGGGGCCGCTGACTCTGTTTATGTTTTTATTCTCTTTTATATCAAACTGCACCCGATTCAGTGAAGAGGCTTCAGGGTAAAACCCGCCAGACGGCGTAGTTCTTTACAAACGAGCCACTAAGCGACAAAAGTAAGAATATTCAGGTATTTGTTCACGTTCCAACGCGACAGTAACGTTACAATAGATGTCAGGAAGCGCGCTAGCAGCTAGCTAACACCACGGACGGAGTATCTGCCCTCAGGGATGTTTAAAATGATTTTATCACCGCGGGTTTATTTGGTAAAATTATCTTTGTATAAACAGTGACATCATGTTCGGTAGCGAACTGTGCTGAGATATACTTATATAGAGGTGCTAGCATCCGAAGCTAACGATGCTAAATTAGCCGATAGCGTAATAGCAGCCAGGCCTGGAACACGATCAATCTGCGTGGTTCCTGCTGGTGGTTGTACTAATGATCGTGTTAAGTGTTATTTACATGTGTCCTCTGAAGATTTTAACGCTGTTTCAAACTGAAATGTGTGAACCCCCCCACCAGCTGGCCCCCCCACTGCCTGTCACCATGCCCGCCCTGCTGGAGAGACCCAAGCTGTCCAACGCGATGGCCAGAGCCCTCCACAAGCACATCATGAGAGAGAGGGAGCGCAAGAGACAAGGTGTGTGTGTGTGTGTGTCTGTGTGTGTGTGCAACACGGGTTGTATAAGTGTACACATCTCAAGTCTTTAATGTTTGTACAAATTAAATGGACAGTTCACCCAAAAATGAAAATCCACTCATTATCTACTCGGCACTATGCGGATGGAGGTGGTGGGTGAAGTGTTTGAATCCACAAGACACTTCTGGAGTCTCAGGGGTTAAACAGTGTTGCAGCCAAATCCAATTTATAGTAACTGAAAAATAAAAACAACAGTAAAACTGTAAACAAGTACATTTTCACCAAGTTTTAAGCCTAAATCTCTCCGGAGAAAGATAACAGAGGACATTGAGGCTAAAAACATGGTGTGAATGACACCGTTATGTCTGGGCTTACAGACACTTGGATGACACCACAGGAGCAGTATGGAGGCATTTTACGTTTTAGTTTTTTCCCCGTTTGAAGAATCTGTCGCCATTTACTTTAAATTGTGTTGGATTTGGCTGCAACGCTGTTTAACCCCTAAAACCCCAGAAGTGTTTTGTGGAACTCAAACACTTCACCCACCCCTCCATCGGCGTAGTGGTGAGTATATAATGAGTGAATTTTCATTTTTGGGTGAACTGTCCTCTTTTTTCCTGGTTCTTCATTTTACTACATACAATGTGGAATAAAATGACAGTGTTTTCACCTCCCAACCGTACAAAACACTCCAATATCCTCCACTTGCCCTCACACAACCTTTCAGAGGAGGAAGAGGTGGACAAAATGATGGAGCAGAAGATGAAGGAGGAGGAAGAAAGGAAGAGGACAAAGGAAATAGAGGAGAGGATGTCACTGGAGGAAACCAAAGAACAGGTAGGACAAGTGATGAAATAAACGCAAACATTCATGTAGATGTGGAAGTTGGAGGTTTCTGTAGCAGGAGATGGCTTAGCCTCCTTGGCCTGTGTTCAGACAAATAACATCTGGTAAATTAACTTTCAGGTGATGAAGATGGGTGAGAAACTTCAGGGCCTGCAAGAAGAGAAACATCAGCTTTTTCTACAGCTCAAGAAAGTTCTCCATGAAGAGGAAAAGAGACGCAGGAAGGAGCAGAGGTAGGGTTTTTTTCTATTATTAAAAATCCCTTTTTTTAAACTTATTTTAAGGGTTTGAAGGAAGTATTCTTTGTATTGAGTTTCATTTCTGTGCCCCCTGTCTCCTCTAGTGATATCACAACACTGACATCAGCCAGCTACCAAACCAGTCTGCCCATGCATTCAGGGCAGCACCTCCTCAGCATTCAAGGTGAGAGGTTGTCCAGCTTTTATTTATATTCTGACCTCGTCTGGGCTTATGTGGAACATTGATATTGTCCGTCAGCTGATCCCTTTCTCTCCATTTCCCCTCTCAGGCGGTTCCGTCAGCCACAGTCGACCTGGTGCTCTGCTCGGAGAACGAAGCAAACAGCTGTTCCCCGCTGCTGTGATTCCAGTAAGTGTTCACTGATCTCTTCACAAACACTTTCACCTTTTAAATTGACCTAAACTGCCCATACATTTATTTACACGTGGTATTCTCAGCAAAGTGTTGAGTGATTTCTATAGACTCAAACCTTTTTACCCTGAAACCTTTAAGTAAAGACTGAAACCAGTAATTCTCACTTCCTCCTCCCCCTCTTTTAGACACGTCACTACCAGACGCCGGGCTTCAGCTCGTCCTCAGCAGAGCACGGGCAGTTCAGTGGGAGCCAGGGGGTCCATGAGCCCTACGGAGTGGCTCAGGCCCAGCATCCATCCACCTACGCCCCTGGACCATCTGTCAGTTTTGCCAGCAGCTCTCAGATCAGAGGTACGTGACGTGTGTGTGTTTAAGTGGCAGGGATCACACATCATTTTTAACAGAAGAAAACCTGCACTGCTACATTTATACTTACTTAATAACTGAACTTCAGTGATTATTCATGAATTCCTGAGTCCAGTGTTCTTAATGCTTGTTGTGTTATACTCAGATGTCACATTAATGTGCGATGTTGTTGCTTTCGTTCTCTCTCAGGTGCGTCTGCGTTTCAGGCCATGCAGTATCTCCCCCACCAGCAGACTGGTTACCCCGTCCACAGTCACTTCACCTCCCAGCCTGGTCAGTTCCTCGTGCTCTCTGAGCTGAGTCATTAAAGAATGTTGACAAATAATATCACCTCAATACATTGAAATAACCTAAATGCAGATGCTGCACATTATTGTTAAAATGTACAATAGATGGTAACTTGTGTATCTCCTGCAGGATACATCCCCGGAGCAGGGATCCCTCTTCAGAAGCAGCTGGAACATGCCAACCAACAGTCCGGCTTCACCGACGCTGTAAGACCATTTCAAACTTCACCCAAGCTTCATTTAGATTTGATCAGTTGGATTCTAGACACAAAATAAAGTGTAATCTGATGGAAAATAGCTATTTGCATCCTGGAATCTAGTCTATCCAAACATGTTATGGAAGCAGCTACACTAAATCAGATATATTCCTCAGAGTCTTGCTTTGCACTTCATCTGATTACAAATTTATATTTTGGCGTCACAGGGCACTTTAAGGCCGATGCATCCACCAACCATGCATCCTTCTGCACCAGGGTTGCTGCCCACACCGTCAATGACGGTGCAGATTCCCACGGCAAAGGTGAACCCCCAAAACCCACACACACAGCTCTTTGACTTTTCAAATTGCATCCAGTCAGATCTGATCGGAAAAAAATATACGTAGTAAATGAGTTATTTTTGGCTTGTTTAATCCGTGGCATTGATTTTGCTTATACAGAAAATCTGGTTCAATTTATTACCAGGAAATCATTTGTTAGTTCTAATTTCCAAGTCCCCGACCCTTCCAACCTTTACTTATTCACTTTTCTCTACCGCCACCTTGTGTTTCTAGTCATGATGTGCACCACATTTACTGAAAAACCTCACCGTATATACTTCCATCTCCAGGCCCAGTTCCAGAGCTCCCCCCAGAGCGCTCCTCGCCACGGCTTCCTCCCCCACAGCCAGAGCGGGCAGAGGTTCTACCACCACGGCAAGTGAACTTACAGCCACGTGCAACAGCACTGTCGCTGCGGTTTCACAGCTTCACTCTGGATTGTGGAGAAACTTTTTGGACGAGTCATGACTCTTCAACAGAACTCATTAAGTTGGATCACACCATAAGATATGTGTTTTATTTCATGTATAGAAACTGGTTTTAAGTTGTGTCTTGACATGTGCTTTGATTTTTTTTACATAACTTTAAACGATGTTAATTTGTAAAATAGCCCTGTTATTTTAACGCTACTCTGGAGGTGCTTCTGTGCACTGAAATGTTAATATCTGCATGAACCAGCGCTTATTCTCTGTGAACTAACATCTCTCAGTGCGGAGCTGAGCGTCTCCGCAAAGTCACAAAAAGCAGAATAGAGCAAAAGCTTTCAGCGGCATTGGTGGTTCGAACACGTTGCAGATTTTCCGGTTCATCGCATCAGACCTAAAGTTAACTCAAGGCGACCTTGTTATTCACACCAATGGAGGATTTCCTGTGTTTTTCCTCTGCTGCACAAATCAAGTCGGTTCCGTTTTAAAGCTTTTGTGTTGCTGAATAAAAAAACGATGAGAAAACGCCACGTCAGTTTGTGTCATCTTTATTTGTGCGTGGTCATGGAGACATTCTGCCGACTTGCTGGTATGAACCCAAGTCAAGGAAACCAAACCGCCACAACTTGTCTGCCTCCTGACTCATCGCTAAAAAATGTGAGAGTACGCCAAATAGTCGTTTTTTTTCTCCAAGCAGCTGTGTAACGGCCCCCTCTGAGGATCTGTCTTTTAAAGAAGTGAATCAAGTTAGGTTGAGGTTTTATAATTAGTTTGTTGTGGGAGCAGGTTTTTTTTCTCTCGAGACAAAAAGAACAACCTGGGTGTGCCATGTTGGTAACCTTTTGTTTAATAGACAAGTTTCAGGTGATGAAATCAACAGCAGGACGGACTTTTTCAGATGAATCGCTGCAAAGAAAAACGCCGTACAGAAGAGACATAACGAGTCACGTGTCCGGTCCTGTACGACACACGTGCACTGAACAAGCCTCAATGCAGGTCTAGAGTTGAAGCCCTTAATAAAACAGGGAAACGTATATAACAAAACGGCTGTGACGTTATCGACGTTTTTCTTTCCCCTGGTGGAAGGTAGCTACTCGGGTGTTTGCAGACCTACTCAGTTATTAGTTAGAGAACCTTCCTCAACACGTCTTTGCATCTGTACATCTGGACTTGGATGTGTGGTAATAATTTTTTTTTTTTTTACAATTCAAATTTCCAATCGTTCATTCGAGTTCATCTCTAATCGAAGCCAAAGGTAGGAAGGTCGGAGAACAGAGCAGGGGAGAAAGAGAGAGAGAGTATGAAAACCAAAAAAGACGAAAAAGAAAGAAAAGAGGGAGAGTAGCATTGACGAGGCAATGTCCCCTCCTCTTCCCCAGGTCCAGTGCATCGCCTGTGCCCCTGAAACAGAGTTACAAAGAGGAGGGGAGGGGAGGAACGAGAGGAGAGAGGAGTCAGAAAACGGACACGGACAAAAATATAAAAATAAACACCACAGAAACAATTTAATGAAGCAGTAAGTGTTTTTAACTGTAGCCTCCGCAGAGGCAACATTGCACGTACAACATTGTCTTTTATTTGTGTGGACACTTTCTTGTACAGCCCACAGTTTGCAAGTGAGAAAGTGCATGAAACAGTTTTGACCCGACAGTTACAGCGACGCTACGAGCTGTTTCTTAGGAGGAAGTAACAGGAAGCAACCGGCTGTAGAATGAAGTGCGACCCACAGACCAGAAAAAAACAAAACAATACAGCAGCTCGAAAATACAATATGAACCTTAAGCTTTCCTCAATATTTTGATAGTGCTATGCAACAATGATACACATGCTCATAATAGTGTTAACATGAGACAGAAAGTACACGGAGGGGAAGGCAAATCCATCATTTCATACAATCGTTCCATTTATCACATTTAATTTCCAATTTTTTAATCTCAGATAAACTCCAATAAGGTGCAGTTCAAATAAACATATATGTTTTTATATATATACACGGAAAATACAATTATGCTTTGACATAAAATGGAAAAACATTGATATTAGTAGAGCCTGATTGATTTATCACTTGGTCAATAAAATCGGCCGATACAGTACGAGGCTTTCACAGTGTGTGTGTTCATGTTTGCTAATATAAAACAATTCTATTCTATCTATGATTGCATATCATTTTAGACGGGGAATATCAGACGACCTGTGTTAAAATGAGGAACAGGTTATGATTCAGGTTTCATAAATAAAGAAATACTTAATGTTTTACCTTGTGAGCACCACATTATCATAAGTATCAGGTCTTTTCTAGAGAAAGAAACAGACTCGGAGGAAATTGCTTCTGTTGTGGAGGAGGACATGTTTGTTGCTGGTCGACTGTAAAGTGCGTGTTCGTCAAAGGATTTTGAATATTTCTCAAGAAATAATGAGATTGGTTCGAGTTCTCTTTGCTGCTTATTTTCCGAAAATATGTTTTTCTTTATTTCTCATAATATTAGAGCATATGTATTGGCCAACTGATCAGTATAAGATATTTCTTACTGCCTTTTATCAGTATCGGCTCCAGCCCCAGAAATCCTCATCACTCGGGCTCTTGATTTAAATCCACATGAAAAACTCTATCATTTTAAAATGACTGGAGTTGCCCCCCCCCCGCTCCACTGATGAACAATAAACTCTACATGATATCACACACACACTTGCACTGGCATGGCACATGCTGGTGGCTTGTGGTGTAACACCCATACACACCCATACACACCCATACACACCCATAAACAATTTTACACAGCGCCCACACACACTCCTCTTCAGGCAGGCTTGGGTTAGGTGCTAGTTGAGGGGGGGTGGAGAGGACAGCTGCGTGTTGTGTCCAAACAGCTGTGGCTCTGTATTTACCTGCAGTGGCTTATTTACCCAAGGCTTTGATGCCGATGGCGGATTCTTCATCCATTGCATTTAGAACGGTGACCTGGAAGAAGAAGAAGAAGAACAAAGTGTTAATGTGTGTGTGTGGTTTGGTGAAGACATGTTCCTCATGTTTTCTCCTGTTCATCGTCTCAGTGCCACCGTGCGGAGGTTAGTGGCCGTCTCTGTCAAACCTTGGGTTCAACATCTTAATCCTGAGGTCTCAACCCGTAGACCTGGGGGCCAGATCCAACCCATGAGGCAATTCCAATCAAAAGTTTCAAAAACTGTTCTCAAATTGGTTTTATGAGGTTTTGGAGGCAAAAGAAATTTCCAGTTGTTGCCTTGTACTAATATTAAGTTTTGGGAAAACATTCTACAGATTTATAAGTAATCAAAGTAATCATAAGTTGTAGCAATCTTAAATTATGAGCTTGCAAATACTTTTATGGCGTCACCCTTGACTTAAAGTTTTTAAAAGGCTGAAAGGAAAATGAATCCTGGATTTCCAGATTCCACCATGAACACAATAAGCCATGTGTGGGTTCCACAGCAGTAACGAGAGTAGAGTGAAGTGACAGTACTCACCAGGATCTCCTCTCCGGCTTCGTGCTTGCTCTCGATCTCTTTGCCCAGGTCTCCGTCAGGGATCTTCAGGTCCTCTCTCACCTCCCCGCTGTCCTGGAGCAGAGACAGGTAGCCCTCTGTGATCCCAATGAGCTGCAGAGCCGAGGGACAGGAGCATAACAGAGGAAGGGGTCAGGAGTGGGGAAAAACAAGTTGTTTTCTTAGTCACGCACAAACATTTCAGAATTAATTATTTTCATTACGCAGGCTACTGACGTTATTGTTTCTTGTCCCCCCCAGCGCCATTAAAAACTGCAGAAAGTGTGTGGGAGCACTGGGACCGTATGGTTTCGATCCTGCACCATTTTCTCATCATGAGAAATGAAGAACATGCACAAGCACTTTTTGACCACATGGGCTTCAATGGAAACTATCAGTGCATTTCTGGGAGCACTTATGCTGAGATGGAACAAGATCTGAAAACAACACTGCTGAGAGTTGGAACTACTGAACCAAACCAGTATGGTTGTGGGGACTTCAATTCAACGTGGCCCAATATCCTCATTAAATAGGTTTCACTGAGTATGGTGTTCCTTCATGGATACATCTGAGAGACAAGCTCCTCTCGCTATGGAAACGCTTTTTTAGGTTCTGTAATAATCTTGGAGCTTTTTCAGATTAGCAACCAACTGCTAATTGTCCCCTTGCAGCCATTTAATATCATCTCTGAAAGTCTTCTGCTTATTAAAGATCATTTGTGAATATTACAGTGATATTTAAGATGTGATTATGAATTTCCCACTGATGAGAAATAATATACTTCTTAAAACTGAATAAAGATTTTATACTTGCAAAGAGGAGGCAGTCCTAGTTTTCTGTCACATGAACATTTACACAACATGGCTTATAGGTAATGAATATATATAAGTTATCTATAGTTTGTATATTTGTAGTTCTAGTACCCAGACCAAGCTTTGAGAAAAGTAATGTGACACAATCTGACTTTATGATGGAGTATAGAACAGACTAATGTAATATTAATCTTATATACTTGGTAACAAACAGTGACGACCTATCTCGTCTGTCCCCCCGCTGTCTCACCTGGTAATCCATTCTCTTGATGTTGGGGACGTCCATGTTGTGGGTGGAGGGACAAATATCCTCAAACTTCTTACCAGTGAAGATGTCGATACCAACCATGTGCACCTGCAACAGAATAAACAAAGAAAGCATTCATTGAAACTAAATATACACAAATGACTCCGTAAATGGTCAGATGATCCACTTAGGACACAACTATTTTCTGACCTTTTATATTTTGTATTTTACATATATTTGTTTGTATGAGTCATGCAGCAAAGTGCAAAAGAAATGTCCATCACTGTTTCCCTGGGAACGCGGACAGGTTCACTGACCTTGGCGTGGCCGTGCTTGCCGGTCTTGGAGGTGGACATCTCAACGATCTTGCAGGGTCGGCCTTTGAGCAAAACGAAGCCATTTTTGCGCAGGGCCGAACACTGCTGTGGGTAGGTGGAGGATGCCCCCGCATCACCGGTCTGGAAGTCCAGGTCTGGGTCTGCCATGCCTGCTGTGGTGGGGCCAATACACAGCGTGATGGGAGTTAGATAACTGTATTATAATGAGAGATTTTAGAATATAGGACCAGATGTTGAATATCCCTCGTACGTTTGAAGATCTTCTGCACGATTTAAGTTTCCAACTACCAGCAGATGTTAGCAGGTGTTAGGGACATAACTTCAGTTGTGCACCACAGCAGCATCAAGTGTTTTGGCCTTGTGATCAGTGATACAGGCTGAACCTGAGGGTACGCTGCGGTTAAAGGTAAATCTGACTGTCTAGCTTTTATTAAACTAAACACTGTCCCATTTTAGAACATGGATGGAGGATATCCCTTGTATGTTCTACCGTGTTAATCAATGCCCACCAACAGTTTATGTTAGTGGATGTTAGTGACCACCAGCGGATGGTAGGGACCTTCAGTTGTGTACCTTAGTGTCATCAGGTGTTTCTGCCTGAAATGAGTTCTGTATTTGAACATATAAATATTGTAAATATATGATTAAAATGATAAGAAAACACTGGACTCGACTGGAGGTGTTCAAAACAAACGTCCGCTGCTAAAAGAACTTGAGGTGTGATATCCACAAAGAAGCTTCACGTATCGTAAATAAATATTGATCGAACAGCCACAAGGCAAATACTGTCCTGTTTGTTTTTCCATCATTATCTTCTTACTCTCTGAGGTTTGGGCTGAGATAACTTTTTTTAACTTTCAGGTCAGATTGGTGCAACTACTGCGTTACTACACACACACACACACACACACGCACACACACACACACACACACACAGGGGGTAAAGTGTTTGAACAAGCTGGTGAATATCTGTCAGGAGCAACAGCAGAGGAATATGGACATGTGAGAGTTGGCTGCTACAACCTGGGGAGATGACACTTTCATTCAACGACGCGGAGCAGTCGAGGCTAAATAAAGCAGCAGGAACTCGGCACCTGTGCCCAAAAGTACGAAGGATCCAACTATACAAACAAAACTTTAATAAATACCAGATGCAAACACTGTGATTTCTCTGTAGCTGCGGCTCGGATCATCAGTGTTTGTGCTGAAACAACTTCAGCGGTGGTGGTGCAGCCCAGCGACCTGCAACGAGTGCAATGGAACTAAGTGCACAAGTTTAGCAGCTTTATTTAAATTAAAAACAAAATAATGTTATTGTTTAGAATGTGCTTCAGGAAAAACAACTTGAACCCCCCGTAGTTGAGGAGTTTACTGCCCGGGTTATGGTGTCTGGTCACCCGGGTAAAGCGTTAAACTCAGGGCCGCTAATCCGCGCTAATGAGCCATAAATCAAATTTCAAGCCGGGCGTGACTTCCCCGACCGGGCCTCCATGTTGTCAACCGAGCTCGGATACAAGAAAGTGACGGCGTTAGGGGGCCGTGTACCGGGGGGTAAAGTGTGTTTACAAAGTGGGGACCGCAGTGGTCGAACATAGAGGAGTCGACTGAGGCCTAGTGCGCACACAGCGTGCCACAGCCCCGGTAACGTTTGACCGTCTGTGTGCCCGCATCCATGCGCACTGACGGGCTGCACCGAGGCCGAGGCCCCGCTCACCAACCACCACCGTCCACTCCACACACAGGACCCCTGCGTTCAAACCCCGTCTACCCGCCGCGGTACTACCGTGGCTCCCCGGTTGTTTAGAACCCGCCGCTGCCCGTTGGCACAGCCGGTAAAGCGAGTTAAATATCTGGCCCGCTAGCGCACGGTAATGACTAAGCTAATACTCGTGATGGCTGCCAGCGGAAACAATATCACTTAGTTGAGCCAAGTTCACCGCAGGTGGCCCGTGAGTTTAAAGCTGTAAAACTTTTAAAACATGTAAATAACGGTGGAATAAAACTTATAAGAGCCGCACAGGCCGGAAGAGGATCCGGGTATAATGTCTCGTTCTCCCTCCCAGCCTCCGGGTGGGGAGGTGGAGGGTTAGCTAACCCTGCAGGTGGGGCGCTAGCTCCCCGCGTTGTTATGCCCGCGTGCTGGGGGCGTTTAAAGGGGGATTTATCATAATAGAGACGGAGACACACATGTGCGCAGGATGGCTCCTCTGCTCAGGCGCAAACACGCCCCGTCTGCCGGGTGTTTTGACGAGAATTTACCCGAGTGTGTGTTGATAGCGCTCCTCTCTGGGGGACTTCTTCTCCCGCTGGTTCCACCTCCTCCTCTGGTGCCTCCCTGTAGCCGGGCTAGCGGGTCGTCTGGCTGGCTCCGTTAGTGATGTCGCTCCCCCTCGCTCTCCTCTTTCTGAAGACCTATCTTTCTTTGCTTGTTGATTCCGCGTTCATTCCACTCGTGTCCGCTCGGCTCCTCTTCTCTAACCCGCTGGTGCGTGTGTGTGGTCCCGCTTCGAGTTGACCTGGTCCGCAGCCCCTCGAGCGTCGCAGTCCGCCGCCGGGCCGAAGAGAGTGTGAGCCCCGCAGCTTCCCGAGTACGAACCGTCAGTGGCCTGGTTCTCCACCTGCACTGTCTCCGGCTCCTGCTCCTGCTCCTGCTCCTCACCACGGTCTCCTCATCACACGGACCTGACTGTACTTCCTCTGACTACTGTCACAATAAAAGACTAATGTCTAATACAATACTTCTTCTCCTCCTCTTCCTCCTCCTCCTTCCTCTTCTTCTTCTTCTCCTCCTCCTCCTCGTCCTCCTCTTTCTTTCTCCTTCCTCTTCTTCTTCTCCTCCTCCTTCTTCTTCTCTTCGTCCTCCTCCTTCTTCTTCGCATCCTCTTCCTCCCTCTTCCCCTTCACCTCCTCCTCCTTCTCCTCCTCCTCCTCCTCCTCTTTCTCCTCCTTCTTCTCCTCATATATATGTTCAACATTGTAGAGCACATTCTCTTGCAATTACACTGTATCATACATTATTATATACTATCTTGCATTACAATGTAAGATTTACACTCTAAACTAACGTGACAGGCCCCGTCTCCATGACCTCTCCATCCCTGATAGCTCCATCCTTTTATTATGTTTATGCTTTATGATGTATACACTTCATACATCGATTATTTTGTCCACTAGTTTCACCTCCTACATATACAGATGTGCTACATTAAGTCTTAATGTGTTGATGGTTGTATTCTCAGGTCAGAGGCTGAGGGCAGGGGGGGTGCTGGTTTCATGACTGCAGCTTGGTCAGCTTTCTGCAAAAAGCTTTGCAATTGTAGAGTTTGGTTGAAGACTATATATCTAAAGAGTATTTCCCTTCATATGTTTTATGTGTATGCATAGTTATTAAAATCAGGATAGTGTTTTCTCTTGATTTTTTTTATTTTATAAAATTGTTCTTATTTCCTATCTGTGATGCACAAACAGACACTTTTACACTGAAGGTGCAGCTGCACATTCCTCTGTCTCCTCCCGGCTCACTTAATGTAGCTTGATGCTGCTTTTCATCCGTGAAACGAACAGACCTCGGTATGTTGGCACGTTCTGCGCATGCGTGGCGTTTCATCCTAGTGCCCCAGGGGCCACTCGATCTCGACTTTACTGCACTTAAAAACATACAGTGGGATCATTTGGTTAAAAAGATTTAAAAATTCACATATCTTCATTCATCCAGAACCACTTGTGAAAATGAAATAAAAATATTTTCAAATAGTTGAAAACTGTATTTGTATTAGTTTTAGCTGTGATTTGTATGATTAGAAGTTGTAAGATGAGTTTTGATGCCACATTCTAAGGCCTGTATGGTGCACATATGTATTTATTTGAATATGGCGTGGATCAGTGTTTGCACAAGACTTTGCATTCACTAAATAAATGGAAATTAACAAGATCCAGATGTCTCTGTTTATCCTGCATCTTTGAAATATTTCTGAATCCAGTGCCTTCCTAACAGTGTGCTCATCTACTTTTTCTCTGTTCAGAGGCCCACATGGATTCTGTGATCACTGAATGGTTTTGCCAGTTCTTGCAGCCGCCGGGTTAAATTTAGTTCAGTGTAACTGTAGTTCCATGACCTATGTGCCGGGGGCTGCATGTAATCAAAGGCATAGTTAACACCAAAATGAAGATTCAGTCACATGAAACTCCACTGAAGAGTAGGAACATCAAACCCACAGTGAGTGTTCTCCTCAGAGCATAGATAATACTTTCAAAAGTTAAAGGAGACATTTATTTACACGTCAAACTAATCTTCAAGACGGTGATGACGTCCATTATGGAGGTTGATTTTTAGAATTAAATTAGAAAAAGTTAATTGTTTCCCACCAGTATGACAGCCCATTATATATTATCTTAAAGTTTCTCCCTACTGGCCAAAAACAGTAGTGTTCATATGAACCTACTCAACAGGTTGAAGCAACATAGTAATTTATCTGTCATGGTCTTAATCATAGACTGTGTACAAAGATGGAAGAGTCCAAGGAGTATTGATCGCCCCCTGGTGGTTGGCTCCAGTAAAGGTCACTTCTATTCTATATTTTCTCTGCTCATTTCAATAAAAATACAAAATGCTGTCTAGATTGATTGATTGATTTGATTAGTTATTTCGAACAATAAAAAAAACAATCATAAAATATAGATTTAAGATTTGTAGAAAGTAAGAACAAAACAACAATGAATAATAAACAGACTTTTAATAGAGTAGAGAGAAGCAAAGATGCTTGTCCAGCCCTTTATCTATCAATACATCAATGTCTATCATCTATATCAAAACAACAATAATACAATTCATCACAAACATACATCCTCTTCCTCAGGGATCCTAGAAGTAAAAATGTAAAATCAAGTAAAAGTTGACCTGTGGCAGTTAAGAGTTAATTATTAAATAGCATATATAACCCCCTGCTCATAAAGAAAACTATATAAAAACTATATAACCCAGCTCCTCTCACCTGCACTTCTACTTCCCAATTGCCCCCCCCCAGCCAATCACACCCCGGTTCCAGGACCCGCGGGAGCCAATGAGAGCCCGGGCTGCTCGCGGCGGCCGGAGGGGACGTCGGGATAAAAAGTTAGAGGAGCCGGAGGGGACCGAGTTCCGGGCCGATCAGGAGGGCGGAGGGGACCGAGGAGAGAGACGTGCGTCCAACCAACCGACAGAGAGCATGACCGACGCCGAGGCGCAGAGCGATCCACCGTCGGCACCGGTGGAAGAAGACAAACCACAGCCGGAGAGGAAAGTCATAGGTGGGTGAAGGGGCGCAGGTGGAGCCGCTGTGCTGGAAGCAACGCGTTAAAAATATGCGTGGAGCTCTTATTCATCACTGCTTGGGATGACGTGTGTCCATCATTTTGGAAATAAACAGTTTAATGTTCAGTGACAAGTTTCAGATTCATTTTAAAACCACGTCGACAGGGAACTTTGAGTCAATTACTGATTAACCTGTGTTTCGTTTTTAGCAGCAACACGTGTCCTGGTGGATATTTACCAATTTACTGTGAACACCAACATGGAAGCTTTTACCAAAAAGTTTAATTTCTAACATGCAAATAAAACATGGAATTCTTTCTATTTTCCCAAGTAGTTTAATTTCTAACTTACAAATAAGAACATGGCTGCCTTGTCTTAACATTTTCTCCCACATTCAAGTCGAACTTCTATTTTTAATCTGTGTGTAACTTAAGAACTTGGCTAAAACCCACGTTGTGTTTTTGAATCTGTTTTTCACACATGACCTAAATGTCCCCTCCTTATCCGCGGCCACGCGCCCAGCCGGACGTGCGCGCTCCCCTCTGCAGGTGCAAATGATCTTCTACCAATTAGATGCGTTCAGGTGTTTTTGTTTTTCATGGGAAAACTGAGCAGGTGAGACATTGAGGTGTCTTGTCTTTGGTGACCTTTTATCTAGCTGAGCAAAGTGTACCTGTGCGTTAGTGGCCCTCCCTCGTGACCCAGTTCAGAGCTGGTTTCAAAGTTTTGATTCACTGTTAATGATTGACGCGCAACACTCCAGTTTCTTGCCAGCGAGGCGCCGTTGATGCAAGTGAGATAACAGCAGCTTTATTCTATGAACGTCTGCATAATGTGACTTAATCATGTGCTACCTGCTGTTGCAGCCACCCTGGTCCAAGGCACGGTGAAGTGGTTCAATGTACGTAACGGCTACGGCTTCATAAACAGGTAAAGTTTCTACGTCACTGTCCACATGCATCTTCAAGTTTAAGTTGATTAAAAGCTGCAATAGCATTTCAGTAGAGCGTAGAACTCCGCAAGGCACATCAGTCTTCTTAGATTCAAACTGCACACACTCGTAGAAGTCATCCCCCTGAATACTTGTTTTCACCAAGATCTGGGAAATGTTCCCTGGGAAATCAATCAAAAAATTCCTGGATCTGTCCACTGATCCAGATTCCCACCGAAAACCTTCCCAGTCCAAGTTCCAATCCGTCCAGTAGTTGATGCTTAATCTTGCTTACAACCAACGGACAGGGGGCATAAAAAAGTCTTTAGGGGAGATGATTATTAATCATTTTCCTCATTATGAGCTTTTATTTTTGGCAGGAACGATACCAAAGAAGATGTATTTGTTCATCAGGTAAGATGAGCCGGATTTATATTTGAAAGCTACAAGGATAATATGCCATCGTTTGATGCTGAGTCCGTCCCCTCAGACGGCGATCAAGAAGAACAATCCCAGAAAGTTCCTCCGCAGCGTCGGAGACGGGGAGGTCGTAGAGTTCGACGTGATTGAAGCTGCCAAGGTAAGAATCAGTTTCATGATGTGATCAGATCAAATTTAAATGTTTGCCAGTGTTAGAATTTCTCTTTCCTGTACCTCAGGGCTCAGAAGCGGCCAATGTGACCGGCCCCGGTGGCGTTCCAGTCAAAGGGAGTCGCTACGCACCCAACAAACGCCGTTTCCGTCGACGGTTCTTCCCCCGCAGCCCTGGGCCAGGGGACCAGAGCAAACCAGCTGACAGCCAAGCCCCTGCTGCCAAGGGCGAGGGGTCAGGAGACAGCGATGGAGTGAGACCACAGCCGCGCCGGCGAAGGCCCTTCAGACCACGGCAGGAGGCACAAGAAGTAAGCTGGAGCAGAGGGATGGGTTCTGGGTAATCAACCTGGAGAGATAAGTAGAAAATGGATGTTGCTGCAAGGTTACAGGAAGGTGGGAACCGAATTTGAGTGCAACCAAGAGCTGTGATGTTTTGTTTTCAGGGTGAGTCTGGAGAGCAAAATAACGGCGTAACAGAAGGTGACCAGCAACCACAAAGACGTTCTAGATTCTGGCGTCCGTACCGCAGGTGACTTTGACGCCACTTCCTGAAATTCTATAGGTTTGAATCACTTCTACAAACCAGAAGTTGAAATAATTGAATCTTCCCTCTTGTGCCGGGGTTCACAGACCGTTCCGGCCTCGTCCACCTGCCGATCAGGCTGCAGACGGGCAGCAGGCGGCCGGGGAGGAGCCGAGCCAGGAGCCGAGCCAGGAGCCGAGCAAGGAGCAGGGTGAGCTGAAGCAGACAGAGGCCTCCGAGGGCCCGCAGACCAACGGAGAAGCAGATGAGGGCCAGAAACCACGGCGCCAATCTAGACGCCGCAGGCAAAGGAACTCTGAGTCGTCGGTGTCCAAAGTGAGTGAGATTGTACTGATACTTAAGATTATCTTCAATTATGTGGATGTGTAAGTAATTTCTGGACTTTGACATTCATATCTTTCCTACTTGAAAGCCTGGCTGTTGTGCATATTATAATTAACTGTTGCTTGCTTGAAACACTTATTTTCCAGAATGATACAGAGAAGTCTGCGTCGGAGCCTGGGACCCCGCCTCAGAACTCCAAACCAGCTGACCTGAAGTCTTCTTCCAAATCCCCAAAGTCTTCACCGAAGAGCTCTCCCAAAACACCCAGATCACCCGAGGTAAGATCTAGAACTTAAAAATATCATCGGTGTATTACTGCTGCTGTTTGTTTTGATTGGACAAATATTGTGACTGTCCTTCACCTCCGAGCAGGCAGCTGACCCAGCAGTCCCAGCACCGACAGAGTGACGTCACTGAGAGGACAGTCACGTGACCTTTGGCAAGAGGTGGGATCCTACGTTAAAGTGGTGCATGGTGGGAGCCGTGGGGGTTATAAGGGAGGCAGTTCTTGTGCAGAACGTCCCACATTGGATTACAGAAAGCAGGATGACGGACCTTAATGGGCGCAGTCGAAAGGGATTTAAAGTGGCTCTGTGGCACTGAAAGGTTTGGAAGACATTTTTATGTTGAGTCTCTAAAGACACGACATGTTGGACTCAGTCTTTTGTTTAACGCAGGAAAGTTTTTACTCAAACTCGGGCAATTCAGGATTTCAGATTTAATATAATCCTCGTTTTAGGGTTTGTGTCTTTTGTGTTTTTAATGTCTGTTTCTATACCGTCTTTCTTTCACTCCCTGTGTCTCTGTATGCGTTTATTTCCTTTTTTTGTGTGTTTCTTGTAGGTCCTTGTGGGGGGGTAAGGACTGGACCTATTTCAGAACATGTGCACTACTCTCCCCTCCCTGCACTCCCCCACCCTCCAACCCACAATCTCATTGTCGTCCCCTCGGACCCCTTCCTCCTCTCCTTTCATCTTGTCTTGTCCAGTCTAGTAACTCGTTCTATGTTTGGAGAGGGACGGGGTGGGGAACAAATGGGATCCAGGTTGGTGGTGGGTGCATATTTAGAATTTAAAAGTACATCTTTAAAAGAAAGATCTGCTTGGTAGCCCAGTTATTCCGCCCCCCCCCTTAAACAGTTTTTCTTTGGGCACATCAAGTAGTTAGGAGAACCAGCCTTGAATTTTATTTAACTTAATTTGGTTGAAAAGGGGAAAACCAGGCAGGTGTGAGGGTGGTGGTGCATTATGGGAGTCGGTTTAGTTACGTTACCACCTCAGATCACTTAGAAACATACCGACTCCCGTCATCGTCCTCAGTTGAGGATATATATATTGAAAAAGAAACTTATTTCTTTTGTTTTACTTATTTGTGTGTGCTTTTCTTTGGAGGGGATAATGTGCAATGTCAGTGCTGAAAATGGTAATTAATAAATCATGTTTGCAAATCTCAGGATTCTGTCCTTATTTGTTCACGTTTGATCAACGGATTAGAAACGGCTTTGCACAAACTTACAGAACAATGATGTCGAGTCATTAATGGACGACTGGAAAGGTGTTTTCAGATATATTATTTACATCCTTTAGTCACAATATCGATATTCTCTCTCTGTACAATTCCAGGTCCTCCCGGAACATGTTTCCTCAGAAGGTAGTGATTAAAAGAACAAATGGCACATTGGTTTCCAGAAAAACGCACAAACTTGTCATACAAAACTCATCTACGAGATTCTCTTTACAGGCGGCCCTCTTCAGATTGCACATCTCGCTTCAGTTTACAAAACTAAACACCAGCTAGAGTATAAAGAATTACAACCTCACACCTTTTTTTAAAACTACCATCAGTAACCAAACAACACACTATGTACACATGAAGTATTAAAATAGACTTTAAAAGTAGTATCTCTACAGGTTGTGCAATGAGTTTGTCATGATCGGAAAAATAATTTGCCTTTAACGTAACTGGGAATGTGCCTGATGATTTTAAAAACCCCAGTTTGGCAGTGAAGAGTGTTTCTCTACGTTATCGGGTCACCATGCGCTGTTGGCACTTTACCATGTTAGGTTTGTTCTTTATTCATGATAAAAGAAAACTAGACTTCTAAAATAACACTTAAGGAAATAAGAAGATGTTGTATATGATTTTTCTGTTTAAATAAGAAGCTAAGCTCAAAACATGAGTGTTACCTAAGTACAAAATACATTAATCCTGCACTTGTAGGATTTAAACCTTGATTCATTCCAGTTTAGTTTCAAACCCTTTATATTTCTTATCTCTTCCAAGGAGTTTGGTTTCATCTGCATTTGTTATTTGGCAAGATTATATAAAAACTCAGCTATAGGACCAGGAAGAACCCATTCAATCAAATAAAAATAACATAGCGAGAGTGCGTTTTTCAACATCGCTGATATCTCAGAGAAAAAGCTAAATATCTAGACAGGAAAATATCAGACAGGTTTAGGCGCCTGATATTTATGTGCGTGTGCAAATCCAAATCTGTAGTGAATTTAAATGTGGTTTCCTACGGGTTGTGTTGCCTTCTCTTTCCTTTACATAGCAGAATGTGACCCTCCAGTGGTATTTCATAAATAACCGGACGTTAAGTGTGTTCCCAGCTTTAGTACAACATAGACAAGCTCAACTCCATATATATATCTCTGTGGATGTTTTTATAAATAAAGTGCAGGAAATCCTCCTCCCTCTCCACTTCGATTTATCAGTGTTGCAACTAATCACATCGTTTTCATCCCACTGGCAGTCGATGCCTCAACAGTCCAGACACCTTCTCCACATGTGCATCTTACCCGGCACTGCAGTGGTACCAGCAAATTCAGAACACCCACACTGTCACACACCCTCAACACTTCTATGGCACCACAACCTGAATATGAACGATAGACCTCGATATACACGTCAGAAAATAAAATGTTTGGAGTCAGGCCCATAGACGCGGTTCATCCCAAGCTGTACTCAGTCCCATCCCAGCTCCGTCTCCCTTCCAGCCCTTTAGTTGATGCTTTCCTCGCCCAAGTAGTCCAGCTCGGTGGGCTTGTCCATGTCCATATCCATGTCCATCATTCCTCCCGCTGAGTGCTGGTGGAAGCTTGCGGCGATCTGGTCGAAGGTCTTTCCCTGCGTCTCTGGCACCCGGAAGAATGTGAAGATGAGGAAGAAGAGGAGGAGTGCTGCGAAGATCAGGAAGACGTATGGCCCACAAAGATCCTGCAGGGAGGACGTCCAGATTAGACAACATTCGAGAGGACAATGCAGAAAATGTTAGAGCTACTGCAGTGGGATACTCACAGCGACATACTGGAAGCACATGCCGACGATGAAGTTGGCCGTCCAGTTGGAGCAGCCGGCCACCGCCATCGCAGCCGGCCTCGGACCCTGAGAGAACAACTCGGCCACAAAGAACCAGGGGATCGGACCTGGACCCACCTCGAAGAAGGCGACGAAGCCGAAGATTGCCAGCATGCTGATGTAGCTCATCCAGGCAATGCTTTCCTGTCACGTGGAAGAAGACAATGGTTCAGATTAGGTTTAGTGGAGACATATCCAGTGTGATACAGTGTAAAAAGTTTGCATCTTTGGGAGACTGACCAGTAAAGCGAGAGCCGTGGTCATGATGACGGCACAGATGCACATTCCTCCCAGTCCGAGCATGTGGAGCGTCCGTCGACCCATCCTCTCGACCAGGAAGAGCTGTCGATGAAAGGACAAATTAACATTTTGACCCAATGCTGGATTTGGATTTAGCAGGCGAGAAGAAGATGAATGTCTGTGCCAAATTCCACAATAATCCATCCAATAGTTGTTGAGATATTTCAATCTGGATCGGCCATTTCCATCCCAGGAGCTGTGTTGCCAAAAAAAAAAACATCACTTGACCCATTGAATGACTTTGAAACCTCTCGACTTGCCAAACCAAACCAGACCTGATTATGCAGGAATGAAAATGGCGGCCTGCCTGCTCTGTTATCTTATTTGCTTTTTGATAACAGTGTTAAACAGTATTGGAAGCACACAGAGCGAAACTGAAAGGTTTATGGGGCTAAATTCCCCCAAAAGATCAGACGCTTCGAACGAAATTCTCATGTATGACGGAGGGAGTGCATGAAAAAGGCGAAGGTGTGTTGGTGCGATTACTCACTGAGACCACAGTGAAGGCACAGTTCACCACACCAGCTCCTATAGTGGCGTAGACTGGACTCTGGACTCCTGCCTTCATGAATATACTGGTGGAGTAGTAGAAAATCTGCAGGAGGGGTGAACACAATCAGGTTGAGTCAATATGACCCTGCACTGATTCCTGTTTGTTTTTAAAGCCTGAAGGATGTGGGGTATCTCCACTCACGGCATTGATGCCGGACAGCTGCTGGGAGAGCTGCAGCATCATGGAGATGATGATGGGCTGGCGGTAGAGCGGCGAGCGAAAGAGCTCCGGGATGGACACCTTCCTCTCCATGTCCATCCTCCTCTTCTCCTCCTTCATCTCGGCCAGCATGTCGCCCACGTCCTGCCGGCCCGTCAACCTCCTCAGGCCTGAAGGAGTGAGCGTGGAGAAGAAGAGTGCACATTTGACTGATGGGACATGTTCAAGGACATTTTACGCCGAAGCCCACAGAGTCAAAAGGCCAATCTTATATGGACAAATACTAGTATCTCTTTGTACAGACAGCAAGGTATTGTACTGTAAGTCAGGAATCCCCCAACGTTTCAGGCCCTGACACCAAAAACAGCTCCAGAGACGTCGGACCCCATTTTCCCAGAGGATATTAATTTGAGCTGGTTTGCAAAAACTCTCCTTAGAACCTTAAATGAAGAGTTTTGAGTGCTCCGGCGCCGCTCACCTCTCTTGGCCTGATGCTCCTGGCAGCGGACGATGTAGAGGAAGCGGGGGCTCTCTGGGCAGAAGGGAAGAAGAGCCATCTGAAGAACAGTCGGCACCACAGTTAAACCCATGAGAACAGGCCACAGGTGCTCACCACCCAATAAGGACTGCAGGCCGAGAACCTGCACGAGAAGAGGAACCAGAGGACATGAGATTTAAAAGATTCTGCAAAATATCTCAAAATGAAAGACTGAGACATAAAGGAACGTAAAGTTTGTCCGTCCACATCACCGTGTGGGGTCGTACCTGTGCAATGAGAATACCAGTGACTATAGCCAGTTGGTGCAGCGTGCCCAGTGCTCCTCTCAGGCTCGTCGGAGCGATTTCACCCACGTACATCGGCGTCAACCCTGATGCCAAACCTGCAGAGAGGAAAAGATGGACAACAGACAGAAGGTTTGTATCAGGCATGAAGGAGACGACAAATACAAAACACACTGCAACAGCAGGCCTGCTCACCACAGTAGGCCCCGATGACAAACCGTCCGAGGATCATCATTTCAAAGGATTGACAGATCTTGGACAGCCCCATCAGACTTCCCCCGATGAAGGCAAACAGGTTGTTTATGAGCATGGCTTTCCTCCTGGAAAAAACAAACAAACACAGATAAGCATTTTTGGATTCATGCTTCTCAAATGTCTGGATTTAACATTGAATTAAAAAGTCAATGTTAAATCAGTGGTATGAGAAAGAGGTTTGTGAACTCATTGTGATTATATTTAAGAATTATATTTATTTCACTGCTGATCAGATGAATGAAATTGTCACTGGCTATAACTGCTGTGTTTGTTTACTTCTTCTCAAAGAGACCACACATGGAAAGCTGTTCGTGTTTCAGGCCTCCAGGGGGCAGTGTTGCACTAAAACACTGGAGCCACTTGACGTTGGATTGAAACGATTCTTTTCTGATAAGTGGATAAGTGGTAACTAAGCACCCAGCAGGGTTCACCTGAATAAAACACTTGCAGTTTGGCGGTATAACATTTTTTTGTAGTTATATTTTTAGACCATCATGATAAGTCGTGACAGAGAGTTGTTCAGAACAATGGTTAATCTAAAGACTGCCCCAAAACATACATGTATTTAAGACATTTAAAACAATAATATATATAATAATAATATTAGTTTAATATAGTTTTGTTAAAAATTGGACCAGAACTGACTTCTAGTTGTGATGCAATACCTATTGTGTGCATATACCTCTGCAAAGGCCCAACAGTGCCCTTATGAAACCACATTTAAATGAACTAGATCCAGATTTGTATCAAATTTCAAACAGCCACAATCAAATATTAGTCCCCTCAACATGCCTGATTTTGTTCCACCATGAATTATTCTCTGAGAAATCAAGGAAAATGTTGAAAAATGGCCTCTCTCGCAACGTTAAAGAGGGAGAAAACAAATCTGCCCCCTGATCCAGATCCACACAACATTGAATTTGTTCTTCCTTGGGTGATTTTCCACCCCTCCACAAAATTTCACGGAAATCGGAGCCAAATCCTGAGAAAACACATAAAATGCAGAGGATCTGGAGCTCGGAGACGGAGACGGAGGCGGAGGCGGAGAGTTGAGGCCCTGACATGAAAGGCCTGGTCACCCTTAGTGTGGAATGGTGAGCAAGGCTTGGCTGGTGGTTAGGTGACCTCCGTGTTCACTGGAGATGCAGCAAAATCCCTTTGACCCCAGAGGTCACAGCAGCTCCACCCTTTTCACCAGCCACACAGGGCAATGCACCCTGAGTGCACCCACCAACCCCCCTCTCACCTACTCCTCTGCAGCCCTCCTGACACAGTGCTGCCAGCTCTGGGGAGATCTCCTTTCAGTCAGTGGAAGATGTGGTCTCCAGTTCAAATCCCAGCTCAGGTTACAGTGGGGAAACTGGGTCGACGAGGAGCGTCCAGGTCAAAGTTTCCCCTGAATGACTGAAACTGGATGTTTGGATCCATCTTGGATCCACACAGAGGTGAAAGGGAGATACTCATGTGTGAAGCCACTGGGGTATTTACTACTTTATTATTACTTAAATACAAAAGATCATTAGTTAAAGTCACTAGAGGTAACTAAAGGTTCTGTTTTCACCTTTGTTTGATAGTTAGCAGGATTACACAAATCTACTGGGCGGGTAACCATCAGTCAGGGAGGAACGCATTCAATTTTTGCTGCAGATCCGGATCAGGGGGCAGATCCAGGAGTCTTTTGGCACTTTCTTTAACCTTGTGGGATTTTTGGGGCGTTTTTCATTGACTTCTCAGAGAACAATTCATGGATCTTGATTTAAAAAATAAGAAATTGTGCAATAACGTGCGCACTTTGGTGACGAACGAAATAAAAATCAGGATCTAGTGAATTTAAATGTGGTTTCATAAAGGAACTGTTGGGCAATTCTGTGTTCATCTGGACTTCCTGTCGTTGCATTCACAGCCTCAGTCTCTAGATTTATGTAATATGACCCAGTGTCAAGCTTTTTGATTATGACTTTCATGCATTTGCAAGAAAACCACACAGAAATGTTTAAACTTCCACTTCAAGTAGCGAGTGCAACGTCCTGTTCCCCCTACCTGCCCAGCCACTCAGAGACGAAGCCCACGCAGAAGGAGGACAACATGCCCCCGATGGAGAAGATGGCCACAGACAGCGACCAGAGGGAGGTGAGGGTCCCCGTGGGGATGGGCTCTCCATACCGTTGGATCCATGTTGCGTTGTAGTTCTCCTCAATGATCTGCAGGGGACAAAAACAAAAAACAGGTTAACACAACAAGGTAATCTGGGAAATTAAGTCTGGAGCCTTTTGTCTGTTACAGTGACGTGAACCTGAATGACTGGGACGTTCTCCAAGTTTCCTTCTCTACAGTTTTTTATGCTTTCATGCACAACCTCTTAATTACGTTATATTTGTAGTAACTGGCTTTTAAATTACTGTAACTATTAGGACTTTTGCATATAAGTATTGTAACTTATGGCCTTTTGATGTTTTTAGCTGTGAGATCAACAGGAAATTAGAAATTGGGATTGAAATCAGCATTTGTAAAAACCAGAGGATGTTTTATTGTAAGTAAATTATATGTTATATAATTCATTTAAGTTTTTAAACGCTGCTCTCTTTTTTTGTTTTAAACATTCTTATGTGACATGAATAAAGTGTCTGAATGTGACCTGCAGCCCGATCTGTGGCCTGCAGCATTTTACTGGTGTGTTAATGTTGCCATATGAACAAGAGCTACAATCCAATGATGATGACCAGTAAGAGAATGCAGCGCACACGCACACGCACACACACACACACGCACACACACACACACACACACACATGTTAAGATACAGCAGCAGCTCATCTTCTATTCTGGCGTCGCTTTATGTGTGTGTGTGTGTGTCTCTGGAACTTGTCGTGTCAGCTGAGTCCAGTTTGCAGCTGAGGGTCAAGGTAAGACAGATTTACGAGCAGATGCCCGACCACCAGCAGGCGGCGAGTCTGAAACATCTCACCTGACTTGACTTGAGGACACTCGTCATCTCTCTGAGTGACAGCGGGGGGTGTGACAGCGAGCTAACAGGGTCTATTCTGCCAAAACGCTGTGTAGCAGGTTCATGGAAGAAACAAACACTTTGTGTAGCCTGGCAACGGCTGAAAGGACGCATGGGTTTTGACTTTGTTTGGGGAAAGATAAGTTAAACACTATAAAGAAGAAACTTGACAAGTTGTGGAACATGTGGAACATCTGCTGTAACTTCCTGAAGGATAATGTATTGAAGTAGATACAAGTGGCTGTAATTATTAGATTTTTTACTTTTACATTTATAATGTATTACTTTTACATATTTATTTTAGTACAACGATGAGGTTTGTAGTCTTATAATTATCACAGTTACATTAATAATATATGTGTATCACATTTGCATATGTAAATATGTTATATATGTATATCTATACAATATAAGCACATCATATTGTGATATGCTCATAATTTGTGGTATAACTACTATTATTACTCTTATTGTAAGTACTACAATTAGTACTACCATTCATTTTGGTTATTTTTACCTTCATCGGCCTTATTGTTCTTATACGCAATTTTTCAATAAAGGGTTAGGTTAGGGTTAGGGTTAGGTTGAAATAAAAAAAAACCTGTGTTTCTACTGTTGGTTGTTGTTTGTGTGGAGATATTTAAAACTAAAATTATTCATAGACATTTATATTAAAGGTCCTGATTATAAAGAGCCGGCTGCTGCATGCACCATAATCGTAAATCACACAGCGCTCAGAACATTTCGCACATGTTGTCCTCAAACGTTCCTTCATACTGCAGATGCACCGAGAGCAACAGCGTGATTGACGGCTCGCTGCAGCATGTTGTCGTCCAGATGTGACAAAAACAAAACCACGTAAGACGTCGTTCAACATGAACCAGGCAGACGTCCCCTCTCTCTTTGTTGTGTTGACACAACGAGAGGACGCACGCCACACTGAGCCACACCACCCGCCTCTCTCTCTCTCTCTCTCTCTCTCTCTGTCACTCTTTCACATTAAATCTTTGCATTTACAGTAACTCCCTTGCACCAATACACGGCATCATGGGCCTCGAGGCAGCTCGGCGTCATGTTGTGGCATCAAACACACCACCTTATAACATCAGGGAATATTTGAGAAACAGCTGAGTTGACATCTGTTTAAATGCCACCGTGCATGCACCAGCACGTCTATAAACACCAGTTCTTTTCCACCAATCCAGACTGGCACTCGCGTGGCATTTTTACTTCCGGGGGGGAGGTGATGTTTTCACCCGTGTCCGTTTGCTTGTTGGTGGTTTGTGTGTTTGTTAGCGGGATTACGCAAAGACTGCTGGTTCGATTGCCACACAACTTGGTGGAAGGATGTGGTGTGGATCAGGGAAGAACCCATAAAGTTTGGGCCCAAGGCCGCTGGATATGCGCTCTACTGAGGGTCCCTCTAGTCCTGGGATATCCCTTCAAATATCCTCCAAGTGATCAGTGCTCAGCTCTTTACCTTCTGTGGTGCATTGATGACGCCGATGTTGTATCCGAACTCCAGAGATCCCAGAACGGCAGTGAAGACTGAGAGAGCGAGGGTTCCAGTCACTGCCTGCACGGGGAAACACACACAAACACACATATTTGAACAAAATACATTAAACTATAAAATACATAAACCTATATTGTTATAAACTATATTATTTCCGTCCGGGTGAGTAATGCTGTAGAGCTGTTCTTGTAACACCAACAGAGGTTAAACACACACACATGCACATAGCCCCACTCCACCAACATCAACTATATATAACTGTGATCCTGATGCGAAACAATCTCTTTAGCGCTGCTCGAGACCTCACGGGCCACTTTACTGAACATTAGCTTCCCTCCACTTTCCCATCAGGCCCCATGGCACCTGTCTCCAAGGTGACAGATGAGACGACCTTGGGGAGATGAGGACTTCCCCTTCCAGAAAAGTGTGTTTGAATACTCTCGAAGAGCTTTTCATGTCATAACGGGCGGATTAGTTTACCCGGAGGATAGCTGCTACGCTAAGACAATGATTTTCATGCTGATTTGGTGATTTTATCATTTTTTGGAGGATGTCAGAAGGCAGCTGGACAAGCAACAACAATGCAAATACATCATAGTCATGATAACGCTTCCTGAAAAGCTGATATTTTAGCAGTGTGAGTCAACAACAACAACAACATGGTGTGACTCACAGCAAAGTCTGGGTCTTGGTTTGGTTGGAATAATGTTTTTAATGGAGGAAAAAGCAGTTCATTCACTTGGCTAATGTGTATTATTCAATAAAATAAAATAATAAGTCTATTGTCTATTTACCATTAATTTATTTTCTATTCAGTGGATCATGGAGTTGTAGCATTTGTCTGCAACACTTTTGTCTTGACCTTGCTGTGTTGAGTCTGCAGATAAGTGCTCTTTAGTATCCACGGACCAAAACAAAGGGGTGTGTGTTTGCTTATGTGCATGTGTCCTTGCAGAAAAGGTAACGCGTTCAGAAGCAGCCATGTTACACTGTGTCTCGTCACAGCTGAATGTGCAGTCACTTTTCACTTATCGTGGGATAAATCTGCACCTGTACTTTTCAAGCTTGGACCTCCTGCGATTTCCACGGAAATTAAAAGCTGCCACTGATCATCTGGTACTAAGATATAATGCTTTCTTTATTTTATATTAAAGTCAACACTTCTGAGAATCACACAGACTTTGCCCACACACTGTTTCAATCCAATTCCTGTTGATTTATGCTTTAGGAGGAATATAACATTCAAAACCAACATTTGCATCCATCTGGCCGAACAATGGTATCTTAAAGAGAGCTGGAGGGAGCACACAACACAGGCACTGTTGATGAGGGCGGTGAAAAGGAACCAGCCAAACCTCTGTGGCCTTACAAACCACAACACTGAGCTCTGGCCTGTAAACTGAGATATTTGCCTCGTCAAGGTCAAGCTCAGAACTAAATAAGGGACAAAGCCCATTTAAACCTGAGCTGATGTTAGTTGTTCTCCCTGCCATTACTGACTTACCCACAAGTTTCTGTAAAAACCAACATATGTTATAGATTATTATCATTACTCTAAATTGCCCATTGGCCATTGATTTCTATATTTTCTTCTTATTTTACATGAAGCTATAGGATAAATAAGAAAACTTGTGTCAATCAATTGTATTTTATATCATTTTTATATCATTTTATTATTGTTAGTTTAGACTTTGCTTATTTCTTGCATCGTTCGAGGCAACATGCAGTTTGACATTGCACGGCATGCAATTTCATTTACAGCTTTTCTGTAGGACAGCGAAAACCCCCGTGCGTAAAACCTCTCCAAACTAAAATTACGCACGGAGTAAACCCGTTTTTAGCACAGCAACACGATTAATCACGTCACTCTTTTGAGGAGGAAAGAATCCACCAAAAAATATAAACTGTTAAATAAACCTCAGTGGAAAATATTACCTCCCCTCCGAGTTGCTGAAACCCGGCCGGCATGACTTTGGCAGCTCCAGACACCCCGTGGCAGTCGGTGACAGGTGCGTCTCGTGCCAAATGGAGACGCGTGAAACTCCCTCAAAAGGACAACAAGCCGCAACTTGACCCTCGAGCCCCTTTTGCGCCAAAAAACGAATGGAAACTTAAATCCAAAAAGGGAAGATCGCGGTGACCGACCCGGTGCGTCCTGTCCTGCACAGTGTTCTCCGTACTTTGAGGTTTGCGTTGCGTCCGTGCAGCTGGGAGAGACGAAAACCCGCACACCCGCGTGCACACCTCTCTCCAAAAGGGTGGGAGGGGAGTGGAGAGGTAGGAGTGAGGCTGTTGGATCTTGAGGTCCGAGGACGGAACGGAGGACGAGCTCCTGACCTTAACGACCATTGGCTGAAGATGAGAGGGGAGCGAGCATGTGCGCAGGAAGAAGCTCCAGGAGGAGACTTGATGGGACCTTACAGACAAAGGGGGGGGTCTGGCTTTCCTTGTGAAGTGTCATGGTTGTGATTACATTATAAGATTCCTGTTTGATTCAGCAATCCTTTATCCATAGCTGGAGGTTTGCTTAGGGCCAAATTTGGTCTCGGGGCCCAGTTTTCTGAGCCGTGTTACATAATGTGGACTCTCCTTTAGACTTATAAACTCCAGTGTGGATGCACAACTGAGGCAGCAAGCAAAACTCAAAAGAACCTCTAATGAAGCTAATCGACTAAGTGCAAACGTCCGCCTCACTCACTCCAGATAGCATTTTTGGTAATTTGGCTTCCATTGTTTTATTTCAGGAAGTGCATGCAATTCAGGACCAAAATAGTCAAGCGTACTGTCGGTTAGTTACATATGGATGGAAAGATTGTGAAAATGAATGGTTCCCCTTTTTCCAGGGACCTCCTGTGACCCCTCAAGGACCCTCGGGGGTCCTCGGACCTCACTTTGAGAACCCCTACCCTAAACGAACTGATTTTTACCTCAAGATCCATGAATTATTCTCTGAGAGATCAATACAAATGTTGACAAATATGTGAAATGTGAAAAGCAATTACTGAATCTGCACCAGAATTGAATGGTTTCTTTCATTCCACGTCCTTCCAGCAAGTTTCATGATAATCCGTCCGGCCGTTTTTGTGCAGAATAAGAGACAAACACCAGTGAAAACATAACCTCCAGGTAATTATTAAAGGTAAGATAATGGAGGCTATGGCTGCACAGGTGCCGGACCTCAGGCGAACCCATGTCAGACTCAGACATGAGACCAGCCATGACTCAACATGTGTCATGCAGCAAAGAGGGGGCTCGTCTTTGACGCCCCTGGTTGCCATTGTCTGCCTTCCCAACAACCATAAATCCCTTTCTATTTCAGATCACATGCCAAAGAGGTCAAACACCACACGCTCACCCTGTTCCACAAACTCTCCCCCTTCCGGCTCTCGCACACAACAAAGCCCCGGCCCCCGTCCAGTGGGAGCGACAGGTGGGACCCCAAATTTGGGCTCAGCCACCTGAGTTAGCAGAGTAGGTGTGGTTTGTGGATGAGGGTGACGAGTGTGTTGGAGAATCTGCCAGAGAGCTCAGTGGAAAAATATCGGCTGTTCGTCTCTCAATAAAAAAGACGCAGCCCTCACAGACACACCCCCCCTCCCCATGCCACTCTGTCCCTGCCTTTTCCCTCCGCTGCCCTGATACGCACATTGAGAGCGAGTGGGGGGAGAACTTGACACCCCTCATGTAAAGCCAGGGGCCCCACACACGCACAACTGTGTGTGACTCTGACTAAAAGTAGAGACACTTTACACCATCAGAACACTGGCATAGGGTCCCCACCAGCATAGTTTAATGGTTCATACAACCAGGGGCACACAGAGGTACTATTACATTTCCAAAAAGTATCACATGTATTCATAGAGCGGGAGCCAAGAATTATGAAAGAACTGCAAGTACAGACTTGGAGAAGGTACAAATAACTTCACACTCCCGGGCTTGGAAAATATTTTGAACTGTTCAGCTAAATTTTCACAAAATGTCAACTGTGTTGTCCCCAAACTGCATGTTTAGTGTTATCTGAAACACACACACACACGCACAGACACACACTCTCTCACTCTCACACACCATGTGACTGCCCAAATGATGTAGCAAAGGCGCCTGTGTAAATACTGTCCCTCCTTGTCATGACCTATGTGTGTGTGTGTGTGTGTGTGTGTGTGTGTGTGTGTGTGTGTGTGTGTGTGTGTGTGTGTGTGCGCGTGTGCTGTGTGTGTGTGCGTGTGTGTGTGTGTGTGCGTGTGGTTGGTGAGGTCAGCCAGTTTAAAATCATGCTAGAGTAAATTGAGTGGCGTGACGGATGGCAGGTGTTGCGCTGTAACGGTCAGTGTCAGCGTGTGACCGGCTGCAATACCTCACGAGGTCATTTGTTTACTGTCAGAAAAAAAATCACAAAATCACAAATTCATAGGTTCAAAAACAATATTTTAAACAAACAACGTTTTGTGGTAATTTGTTCAGCAGTTTTTATGTAATCCTGCTAATAGACAAAGAAACGCGGATGAAAACATAATCTCCTTGGTGGTAGTAATGTAGATCATCTCACACACACACGCACACACACACACACAAACACACACACACACACACACACACACACACACACACACACACACACACACACACACACACACACACACACACACACACATATCCAGCCTCTTTTCATGTGACGTGCCAATGCGTTGTGACATGCACACGACAGGAAAGTATTCAATTTGATTTGGCATCAAATTTACTGAACCATCTCCACCAGCAGAAAATTCTACTTTATGCTGCTTGTGATCTTTTTTCCCTTTGTGGTTCTGACCCTGTTCTGTTAGACCTCCCTCATTATTGTGTCCATGTGCGGTGCCACTCAGGATCAGGTTCACAGAGGACTCGCTGTCGCATTTATTCAAAGGTCAAACCGCCGCCACCACGAGAGATGGACGAGGACCAACACTCAGTGCGTGGTCGTTGGATGTGACTCCCGGTGCCAGTTCAGGACATGACACCAGCAGCAGCACGACACGAGTGGCCCGACGGGAGTCATCTGAGCGAGGCCCTGCTGGGACTCTCTCCGCAGCTCCGGTCCCCCAGCGGCACAGACGTGTATCTTATCAGCAAAGGGCCGTTTGAAGGGTGAGGAGAGATGACATCATCCGGCCTGTTATGAAATCAAGGCACAGTGAAATCAGCAGATTTTAAAACACCATCTGTTATCAGAGGAAAAGTAAACGGGCTGGACTCCACTCCTCCACTTTTCCATGTAGACCGGAGGAGCCAGGGATTCGAAACGCCGACGATAAGGTTAGTGGACGACCCGTTCCACCTCCTGACACACAGCCACCCCACATCTGGATAAGAGATGTCCAGACCAGTCCTGAAGTGAGATGCTGACCTTGGCCACTCAAGGGACCGGGCTTCAGAGTCGACCTTTGACCTCAGATGTCGTAGACAGAAGCAAGAGGAAAAGTGTGGGTTCATCGTGCAAAGACAAACTTGTAACAATCACTGCTGTCGGCTGAGGAAGAAACTAAAACTGTCTGTATTTCATTTTATTTGTTAAATGTTTAAGTCCTGCAGCTTGTTTTAGGATTAAATCGACATTTCGATGTTCAAATGAAAATGAAAAACACTGAACGATATCGTGAAACTGTATATTTTCTAGATTTAACGACAATCATTTTACTATCACAGTTAAGACATGCTGTAGTGACCAGTATTTGACCTTGCTTTTACATTTCTGTAGTTGTTGAGTTGGACCACAATCACTGTTTTTAAGAGTCTGACTCTTTTATTAGAGAGAAAAGTGAACTCACTATATTCAGTGAGTTCATGTGAGTTCATGATGCAATATTGGACCATTCATTTTATGTTGCCTTCAAGTGTAATAGTGTAAAAAATATGTGTAGATGTGTAGTTATTTGTTTGTCAAAGATGATTTACTATAGTTATATTATATTGATTAAATACTATAATAAGAATTGCTTTAGATGCTTCTGACAATTTTATGATACAATAATAACAACAAAGCAATAAAAGAAAGGGTAGAAATAACATGCTATTAAAAAAAGTAAAATACAATATGATACAAAACTAAAACTATAAACATTCAAAGGTGCAAATGAAGTAAAAACGTTAACTGTATGGAGTCTGTGTGAATAGCTGCTGCAAAAGAATGTGAATTGTAAAAGTTTTATTTCACAATGTGGATATTCTCTTAATAACCTTTTATCACTGTTATTAATGAAACGGGACAGTTGTAATATTTCGGACGGTTTTGAAAGCAGCAGTTGTTTGGCGGTGTTGCGTTTGAGTGCATCAGGAGAGTTGGCCGCTCTGTGATTGGCCGCGGATAAAGAGCCGCCCCTCTTCTTCTTCGTGGGAATCCCCGAAAAAACAACAACGTGCTGCGGGCGAACATCACAATATTTGGGCTTTTTGTTTTCCTCCGCTGCGGCTCCGGCTTGACTCACACCCGCGACTCGTTCCCCCTCGGACGGCGGCAGGGGGAAGCTCAAGGCACCCGAGTGTTCCCGGTTCTTCTCCCCTCCGGTGAAGCGGACACCGGAGAGCCGCCGGTAACCACGGTAAGATAAAAGTTTGCTAGCTTGATTCCCGAAACGTAATGCTAACGTAATGCTAACGCAATTAGCCGGGGGAAGCTAGCTGAAAAACGCCCGCTAGCCATCACAAAATAGACGGTGCGCTGTTTACTCGACGGTCGTTAGCATGTTAGCATGATTTCCCTCATAATTAAGTTTAATGAATTACTGTGTGTCGGTGTAAAGTGTCGAGTAGGATCAATGGAGCCTGGTTCATTCAGATGTTTAGGCCTCCTGACAGAAAATGGACGACAGCTAGCGTTAGCATGTTTATTGCGCGTGAAATGTTTTTAGCGCTGCTAGCTTTTCATTTTTAAGATTTACTTCTGTAACTGTATTTATTAGATATCAATGAGTGTAGTGTACGTTTTAATAAGTTGCATTCAAACTGGTTAAAGTTAGTTAGTTGCCCAGAGATGCCAAAGGCCCACTTTATTTTTGTGTTGAATTTCCTGTGTGGCAGCTGTGACATGTTGGCATTAATTAATATTTGTGGCTAAATTTATTAACTTATTGACGTTACGCTTATTAATCCTAAATGTTGTTGTTTTTCCACTTTAATCTTATTAAAGTCATTTTGTCTTAAATGTTGTTGCTTCTAAATTCAAGTATTAAAATGTTTTAACTATAGATACCATACATTATTTGTTATTATTATTATTATGTGTTTGAATCATTTGTTGTAATTTATAAGCGTATCAAACCCAAACTAAAGTTCTCAGGGTTCACCATCTGTTTTTCATATCATGGTAGTGAACTTTATCTTTGCCTTTTGGACATTATGATTATTATATGGTGATTTTTTTACACAGAAAACAAACATTAACTTAATGTTTGTCATATGCAACCCGATTGTTGGTGATCAGTTAATTTGAGATGGAGATAAATACTTTCCTGTTCTAACACAACTTCTTACTTCCTGATTGTCCCTGCAGCACTCCTGCATCTCGGCTTTTCCCTCATTTCCTCTCTGCGGTTGACGACGGGAACTAAATGATGGATGACAGTCTGCAGAACCTCCCTGCGAGCCAGGACTCCTTCAGTGAGTTCTGGGCGTCTGTGTAAGTCATGTTTTGGATTTGTTTACCGTTTAAAAAAAAAAAATGTCAGTTCACTCCAGATAAGTCAACTTGTCTGTTTTTGCAGCCAAACTCCCTCCATCGCCACCATCGCGGAGGCAATGGATGATCAACTGGTCAACTGGAGGCCATATGACCAGATTGAACATTTGGTAAGCATGCATTAAAGTTAATTACTGCAGGAAGAAGCTTTCTGTGAGATATCAATATTCATATGATTGTAACTTAAAGGGACAGTTCACCGGAAAATGAAAACCCACTCATTATCTACTCACCACTATGCAGGGTGAGGGGGGGTGAAGTGAAGTGTTGGATGCCACTAGACTCTTTTGGAGTTTCAGGGGTAAACAGTGTTGCAGCCAAATCCAATATAATTAAAGTCACTTGGGGAACACTTCTTTAAATGTAATCGAACAAAAAAGGCCTCCATACTGCTCCTGTGGTGCTACCTGACATAGCGATGCTACCGTGTACCCTTGCATGAGAGAGAGAGAGAGAGAGAGAGCGAGTGCGAGTGCGTGTGTGTGTGTGTGTGTGTGTGTGTGTGCGCGCGATGGTGGACATTTAATAATGAGTGAATTTTCGTTGAATTATCCCTTTAAATCTTACCTTGTGTGATAATGGAGGCAGACTGACTCACTCTCATATATTTGTCCTTTTGCAGCTGGCAGATGGGCTTGATATGAATCTGTTTGAGCAGCTCCCAGAGACGGTAGCTAAAGACAGTGTTACTCCCCCGGCCTCCACCGTCCCAGTCACGACCGACTATCCTGGGGAGTACGGCTTCCAGCTCCGCTTCCAGAAGTCTGGCACAGCCAAATCTGTCACCTCCACTGTAAGAAATCAAGTTTACTTTTAAACTGACTGGAAAACGTGCTGCATGTTATTTCAAAGGATAAACATACCAGAATTGATTTACTATTATCTTTATCACCAGCAAATTCATACTTTCGGCTAATGGTGTTTAAGTTTAACAGAATTATTCCGAATGTAAATGCTTGATCCCAAAAGTTACGTTTAACTCGCAGCAGATTATCGTGCAACCAAACTTGGTGAGGAGCTCAGTCTGCGGTTTGAGCTCCGTGTCTGAGACAAAAGGAATTTCAGTGTTAAGGCGCCATTCACAGATTGAACCAAATTTCTTTCATTCATAGTTTAATTATTACTCACTCTTAACTGTGCTCCTGTCAAGTATTTTGTTAATAGACTAAATTACATTTAATCTTATCGTCAAAAACGTTAAAATGGAGTTTTGTGAATTGAAAAGTTTTATGAAACACTTTCGCTGTTCTCTAAAGTTGTTTTTTTTCAAGTTATTCAAAATGTTAAACGGGTAGAAACTCTCTATTAGATAAACATTAGTATAAAATATCTCAACTTACCACAGCACTGTGTTGGAAATCCATTCTTTGGTTTCTCTCATGGTTTCCTTCATGTGGAATCTCATTGTGGCGATTCGCTAAATCACTGCATTTGAAGAGCCAATGGCGTTAATGTCTCCATCATGACTCGTGCAGCAGCTCGCCATGGTTGGCCAGTTTGGTTGAGTGTTAGGCTGCTCTGACCTGAAACTCCTGCCCCCTTGTGCTCTGGTCTGTGGGTGAGGTGCAGTCTGCTTGTAAAGTGAAGCTCTGACATGACAGGACATGTTCCTGCCCTGTCTTCCTCCAGCACTGAAACGGTTAAAAACAGAATAAAGCAAGTTAAAAAAAATAGCATTTTGAGTTTGATAACTCTAGCCCCACTGATCTGGAGAAATCTACATGTAGTTTGTGTTTTTTCTTTAGAGTAGAACGTTTACTTTACCTACTTTTTGAGTAGTTTGCTTGTCTTTTCTGAAACAGATTTCAGACCAGGACTCGGTTTTGGAGTCGTCACATTCTGCTCTCCTTTCTCCGCAAGTGGAACGATTATATGCTGTGTGGCTTTCTCCCCGTGTTTCTCTCAGTTTTCGGAGCTTCTGAAAAAGCTGTATTGCCAGCTGGCTAAAACCAGCCCCGTGGAGGTGTTGTTGAGCAAGGAGCCTCCTCAGGGGGCTGTCCTCAGAGCCACAGCGGTCTACAAGAAGACTGAGCATGTGGCTGATGTGGTCCGTAGATGTCCCCATCACCAGAATGAGGACGGTAAGTAAAATGATCAGTGTAAAATGACCTTGTATGAGTGGTGGAAGAGAATTTGTCTTTGCCAGAAGAATCAGATTAAGCCCAGCAGGTCTGAGGTGAATTTAGTTCTGATTTGGTTTCGGGTGTGTGTTTTGTGTTCAGCTGTGGAGCATCGCAGCCACCTGATCAGACTGGAGGGCAGCCAGAGGGCTCAGTATTTCGAAGATCCACACACAAAGAGGCAGAGTGTGACCGTCCCTTACGAACCCCCTCAGGTATGGTTCCTCACTCATTCTGTCTGAAGGGGAACATGTCTGCTCCATACTTACAAAAGTTCTTTTAGTTGTCTTTCTCTAACTATGAACCTCAGCAAGCAGTGACATTATAATTTTTTTCTTCAGCTGGGCTCAGAGACCACGGCCATCCTGCTGAGCTTCATGTGCAACAGCTCATGCATGGGGGGGATGAACCGCAGACAGATCCTCACCATCCTGACCCTCGAGACACCAGAGTAAGTCTTGGCTTCTTCTTTTGTTTTATTCTTTATTTTCAGATAGTAGTGTATATATCACAAGAAATGTATAATTTGTTCTGTTTTGAGAGAGGAAAAGTTTCTACACTTAAGTAATAGAGTAATTTTTAGGAACATTGGAAAGGAATAAAAAAATCAAAGTCTTGTTTAACAAGATGTGTTGGGTGGGGGAATTTTATTTTGGCATAGAAGTGGTATGGGGGGGATGGGCAAATGGCATTAGGAGATATTTGTTCACGATGTTGAAACTGTCTCATCTTGCAGCTTGTTTTAGATTTTTGTTTATGCAGCTTAGGAAACCTTTTCTTTCCTTTTTCTGACCCTTAAATCCGACTGTGCGTTTCCTTCCCAGGGGACTGGTGCTGGGCCGGAGATGCTTCGAGGTGCGTGTCTGTGCATGTCCAGGAAGGGACCGTAAAACCGACGAGGAGAGCAGCACCAAGACACCAAACGGCCCCAAACAGACCAAGAAGCGCAGTATGTTTGTGTTGCGTTACATTTGTTACTTCAGTTTTAATTTTTCTGTTCTGTTTCCTTTCTAACCTCGCTTTTGTTTTAGAACAAGCTCAGAGTAACCCTGCTCCGCAAACGACTACGGTGAGGAAGTCAAAGTCCTCCTCCAGCGCAGAGGAAGAAGACAAGGAGGTCTTTCTTCTTCACGTGAGTAAAGATGCAATGTGGCACAAAGCAGGATTTCTTCCTCACAGAATCTTCCGTGACATGAATAATTTCCCTTTCATTAATTCATTTTTTATTGCAGGTCAAAGGCCGAGAGCGCTTTGAAATGCTGAAAAAAATCAATGATGCTTTTGAGCTGGCGGATAAAGACAAGTAGGACATGCATCAAAAAACTAAACATTGCAATCAATTCCAAATGTCAATTAAAATTAATTTCTTATGTCAGTGTCCCTAACCCTTTTTTTTTTTCTCTGCACCAGAGCCAAGAACAAAGTCTCTGTAAAGCAGGAGCTCCCTGTGCCCTCCAGCGGAAAGAGACTCGTGCAGAGGGGAGAGCGGAGCGACAGCGACTGAGCAGCTCGTTGCCTTGATCATGACGACAAACGTCATCTCTTAATCCTTCACAGCCTTCAGGTTTTATATCAGGTTATTTACTCGTCATCGGAACCCTAAAATCACCTCCTGCCACCCTATGCCAGAAAACTTGATCTGATAACTGTACTGCCTGACCGTTTACTGTACTGTAAGCACTGTACGGTGTTAATTAAACAAACTAATGAATAAAGGTGGAATGCATTGAAGAGGAGCGCAGTTCACTCTGTAAGCAGACCCTGACTCCTCCTCCTCCTCCTCACTGCTCTCACTCTACTATAGAGCTCCGGATTCAATCAGTGTTAAATTTGGGTGGGATTTTAATTTGAGTTTTAACGACTGTTTTTAAAATGTGTCATTCCTGTTGGCATTAATTATGCATTCCTTTTTTGTCAGATTTTAATTGGTTAAAAACCCAAAGAGATCTTTTTTTATTTGTTTTTTCTTTGTTCAACTGTTTTGTCAAAGTATTAATTATGATCAAGTGCGGTTTCAAACCCGAAAGTCCAAACCAAGGTTCTTTTGTTACATTGTTTACATTCGATGTTTGGTTTTCAAATTGAAATTCAGGGAGCGCACACAAGACATGTGTCCTGGGCCGTGTCTACTTATCCGTGACATCGATTGGTTTGTAGACGGGCAAACGTTTTTTGGAAAAAGGTCAGCATGAAAAAAAAGTCTTTCCGTTTGAATGGATGAAATGAATGTACCGGTTCACTTAGTTACTTTTGTTGCCACTTTAATATTACTATGCTATTACAAGCAGCAAAATGAACGTCAGGCAATCCTGCAAACCGCTTCTGCTTCATTTTCTTCTGTAGTTATCTGCTTCAACTTCCTGCAAATGGTTTTAAAAGTATCCAAACTATCCGAAGAAAGTTAGTCTGGTCTAAATTTTGCCCGAGGCCCCTTTCACACGTGTTGAGTTGGTTCCGACCTGGTTCCCGTCTGGACCAAACAACACTGGTGTGAAAGCGCCTTAAATGTTCGGTGCAAAGATTTTTTTTTTTTTAACCAACAGGCCGGAACCAACGTAAAGCTAAATGCCTGGAAATTAACAAAGATTGACAGAATTGATTTTAGTCCGTTTGTGTTTTTATTGTTAAAGATCAGCTTGTTTTCATAGTCAACACAATGATTTCTGTTCAAATGAACACCGTTAGTTGGATGAGGGGCTGGCTGGATCACCCCCGAAAACCCAATCACATTTCTTTGGTACCTGTGAGTTTTTATACACAACAAAATTACACCTTGGAGGAAACGAGAGGATTTGCACTCATGCAGGAACATTCGTTTTTTTTATGTTTGGCAACAATTCCACTCTGATACAATATGACATCTTTCTTTTTATGGGACCTTTCAAAAAATAACTTCAGGATTTTCGTTGAATGTTTTCTTCCATCCGCAAGTTTATCAGCACTTGAGTTCAACCAATCACTGTCGATGAATAAAACCACTCTAATTTCACACTGCCATTGAATGTGCATAAGGCATTTCCTTTTTTTATTATTGTCTGTTTCTTTTATAGATTATTTTTGGGAACTTAGTTTTATATAAGAGGTTTATCTTTCTACTGTTTAGTTTTCATGTTTTTGTACTATTTTCCATTTTGTTAGTCAAAGCTTTAATCCGAAATAAACGCTTACCGTCACACAGTTGTCCTGTATTCTGTTATTTATTATCTATTAATGTTTTTGGTCTTTGCATCTGCTCCCTGACGGATTACTGTGCTGTTCTCATTTTTCATATCGGTGTTTTGCATTTCTCGGCGTTCAATGCAAAACCAGCAGCGTCTCACGGCGTTATCTGACCCGAGTGGAACAGAGCTGTGTGTTTTTTATTCAAATGTCTTATTGATGACCCGTGGATCAGATGTGTGTTTGTGTTCATATGACAACCCCCCTTCTCATATTGAGCGATTATTTCCTTCCCTGTTCAGAGAGGCAGAGGATTCATCCATAGCTTAGGGGAGTGGTGAATTCAAGTCAAATGAATTCCAAAGGTTTTTGAATAGCTTCAAACCCGGTTTGGTGGAATACTGTGTGTGTCCGACTGTTTTTATTTTACAGTAGCTGTTCTCTGGGGAAGTTATCAGGAATCCACTGGAAGACAACATGACAAAGTTTTCTCTTCAGGCAAAAATCTGTATTTTAGTACCTTGGGGTGAGTTATATTAATATCTATGCACAGCACAATCCTTAGGCTCAGTGTTAAGTGCTGCAAATAATGATTTACTCTGTCTTTTAATATGCTTTTTTATTTATTTATTTGATATTTTGTTACGTCAGTGGAAAATAATGAAAAATTCACATTGTAATTGTCTGGATGCCAAGGTGATGTCTCCAAATGGGATTTTGTCCGTCAGTGTAAATGTTAGATTTTATATTTTTTACAGACAATCCTTGGTTTTTTGCGAAGCCGGTGGTAAATGTAATTATTTTAGTTTGCTTGTTAAAGGCCTATAAATCAATTTATATTAATTATCTGTCCTATTTGCTACAGCACCAGAAACAACTATTTATTTAATGAAACTTAACTTCACACAGTGAGTTCAACCTGAAGGCTTCAAAGTTCGAGACCAAATATTGTTCATAACGATCTTGGAAGTGTGGTTTTGTGTTGTGATTTTATCCATTTAAACTTACAATTTGAATTAATAGAGAATATTTTGACCTGTTTTATTATTTTATGCTGCAGCTATAGATACTAACTAGCTGTAGTTCAGTCAAGTTGGTGTGATTGTAGAAACGGTTCAGATTTTAATGGATTATAGAAAATAACATGATTGCTGGAACCCGAGAACGTGCACAGATTAAACTTTGTCGTGCATGTTGGGAGTCTTGACCTCATCTCCACTGTTTGTACGCCTCTGTGCAGCACTGATGATGATGATGATGATGATGCACGGCGAGGCCGAGCCCGAGTTCGAGTTCTTCCTCCAGCCCAGACATCTGACCTGGAACGGGGCCAGGAACCACTGCCAGGTACAGAATTAACCTCAGCTTCATGTAGACGAGGCTGAAACGTGAGGTGTGTGAAAACACTGGAAACGTTGCGACTTAAATTACTGAGGCTCCCTCAGTGGATATGATTTACAATAAGGAACTGGTGAATTTCTGGAGCAGTGGTGGAAAATTGATCCAAAGCAGGAAGCTGTAAAGTCTTATCAGTCAGGAAGTCATTTCCTAAACACAGGAAATGACCAGAAGTAGATTGACAGAAGCACTTCCTGGTACCAGTCTCAGGTTCGTATGCTGAATTTAAGACCACAACCTCACGGAGTTCTGAGAACCTTCAAACGTCCAAGGGATGTTCAATGAAATAAGCTCAGTTCTGTTGTAAAAGAGTAACTGAATATTTCCATCTGTCATCAGGTCTGTTTCAAGGAGCTGGTGACTGTGACCGACAAAAACACCCAGGTCATTGCCCAGACACTAACCTCTGATTCCTGGATCGGCCTCCGGAAACATCTCCACCCCACCAGTAACTCCAGTCCCTCCAGTATGCCGTGGAGCCACTGGGCAAACGGGGACCTCCTCACCTACCAGAACTGGTACCCTGGTTGGCCTGTGTTGAATTCCCCCGGGGGCGTCCCAGGGACTGAAGACTTGTGTGTGGCCACGCTCAGTTTTGGGGCTTGGGTTGAAAAGAACTGCTCCGAGCTTCTGCCTTATGTTTGTTATGATGGTAAGACTCATTTTAATTTATTATATTATTATCCATTACTTACTTAATATTTACTCCAGTGTTATATGCCATACTAAGATCTTGTTTACTGCATAAGTACATATTGATTTTTGTTTTTATTAATGTCTCCCTCCATGACGTTCTAGAGCGTTCCTCTGGCCAAGTCAGCGTGACTGCCGTGACAACCAGTGGCGCCACTTTCACTTGGCAGCCCGTGGCTGGTGGCATCAGCCATTACCGCGTCGAGGTCGGAGGTGGCATCCACCTGACGGCAAACAGCACCGATCTGACCTATGACCTTTCCAACCTGACAGCGGGCACCCGCTACTCCATTCAGGTGTTCCCTGTTAAATGTGAGCGGACCCTGAACCCACAGGTCGTCACCTTCTACACCAGTGAGTCACATTCAACCGCGTCATTTAGATTTGTTTACGCCAAACGCACAGATCTGCTGTGTCACAGAGAACGAGGAAAGAGAAGAGATGTAACGTGTTCTGTCTCGTGCAGAAATGAGATTGTCGATTGTGATCTGCAAGATGAGTCAAAAGGGGATTTGTAGTTTTTCAAGAAACTCCGGTTCTTCTTGCTACTTACTTCCTTTATTTTTCTTTGTCCTTGCAATATAGATTTTGTTTCATAAAATATGACTTTACTCTCATAATATTACGACATTATTTTCTTCATATGACCCAAATACTCCATCATAGCATCTCATCTACCAAAGGAACTTTCTTTCCAGCTCTAGTTGTTTTCATTTTGATTTCAGCCGGTTTTCTTTTTAACTGTATGTTTGGAGTTTTTGTTCATTTCAAATATTATTTTACAATGTGAACGATTTCACAAATCACAAATCTCTTTCGCAGAACCTAACAAAGTCCCAAACCTCAATGTGACCAAGGTGACGGAAACGTCAGTGTCTCTGAGCTGGAACAAACCATCTGGACACGTGGATTTCTACCAAGTTGAGGTCCACGGTGTTAAGCGTTCCGAAACCACAGAGGGGTCAGAGGTCGACGGTTTGACGCCTGGAATCAGTCACACGTTCACCGTCCTCTCAGGACTCTTGAACGACCCCGCTTGGAGCGAAGCATCGCACATCACGACAGCTACAAGTGGGTTTATATCACAGAACTAAACACAGTTAAATGGTTATAATAGTATTAAACCTGCATGTAACACATAATGTACCGTTTTTAACTTTTCTATATTTGATCCGGTACAGAACATAAACAGGAAATGCAGTGCATGTCCGAGACCAGTGAAAATTCCTTAAATGAGGAAGACTTTTATATTCGGTTGTTTCTTCCTCGTACAATGTGAAATTCAAACCAGTGAAGCCACGTCTGACCTGAACAGTTAAACCTGTGACGTTGTTGTTGTAATGTTTTTTTTTCCTCTGTCAGAGCCTTCAAAAGTGTCCAACCTGAGTGTGTCTGAAAATACCCCAAACTCTCTGCTGCTCAGCTGGACGCCGCCTGAGGGGAACACCACACATTTCCGGGTGCAGGCCATGAATGACAGTAATGAGTAGGTGTTTGGAGACACACACAGTTTGAGTTCTTTCGGGACCAATGTCTCATCCTTCCACCAAGTTTTCGTAACAATCTGTTGTGTAGCTTTTGTGTAATCCTGCTGACAAACAAACAAAACGGGGGTGAAAAGAAAATCTCCTTAGCAGAGGTAACAAAGACGACGACTATAAGAGGAAAAGAAAATCAGCAAAGAAGATGCAAACTATGATGGATAATTTGACCTTTTTTCTTTTATTTTCCTGAAATATCTCAAAGTCTTGTCTCTAATTTGCTTTTTGTCTGTAAGCAGCCAAATAAATTGAACATGTGAAAAAAAAGAAGAGAGAAACCCAATGACCAGAAGTCATAATACAAAAATATATAAAATATGCAACCTAAATATAGAACTACAAATACAGGCTTAATACTAACTGTGGCTCCTACTATAGAGATGGATGGATGGATGGATGGATGGATGGAAGGATTGATTGATTGATTGATGGATGGATTTATTTTCTGTTAAATAAGTAAGTGCATGTCCCCTCTTTGTTTATCCGATCATGTGACTGCTCCAAACTCTTAAAGCATCAGAATGAACAATAACAATGTTTCTGGATTCACTAGACATCTTTGATTTGAACTCACTGAGCACAGGTTTATTATTACTGACCGGAACCCTGAACCTAAGTTGTAACTGTGTCTCCTCCGAACAGCAAACTGTTTGAGAGTGTGGTGGGACGCGAGTGGACTCATACTCGGCAGGAGGTGAGAGTGACGGGGCTGCCGGTCGGCACCAAGATAACCCTGAGTGTGGTAGCCATCGCCTCTGGCACCGTGGAGGCAGACAAAGTGACCATCGTCGACTACACCGGTAACTCTCTGCTGTACGGCGTCACTGCTTACGAGCACAAACTCCGTCCTGCTGTCCTGAAATGTCTCCTAATCTGTCCTCTGTGACTCCTGCTTTAGCCCCTGAGCCGATTTCAAACCTGATCTTGAAGTCGACTGTAGACTCCCTCAAGGCCACCTGGAGCCGGCCTGCTGGCAGCTACTCGTCTTTTAACGTCACGCTGCGGCTGGACGGTCGGGATGTGGATACGACAGCAGACGGGACCAAGCCTGTGAAGAACTTTCACTGGCTGAAGGCTGGAGCCAAGTACACAGTGATCGTCCGCAGTGTGAGTGGACATCTCCAAAGTCAGCCGCTGGAAAAATCCAAATTCACCCGTGAGTGAACATTTTCCTGTGTTTCTACGCTGTTAAAGGTTCTGATCATCGATGACTTTAGCCCTGGTTGATTCAACAACACCTGTAGATGGAATACTGCAGTAAAGCTGGTGTATCTCTTCACAATACACGCGAACAAACACATTGTTCTACTCAAGAAATCAGGAGTTAATGGGACTTTTGACGCCACGATTGCACGTGGTGTGAGTAGTTTCCAACACAACAGCAGAACACCGAGTTGTGCAGCCTCTCACTTAACTTAACGAATATCTCCACCAATCAATCAATGAGTCGATCAAACTTGACCAATAAAGGAGAGTTGAGATGATAAAATAATAATAATACATTTTCATTTCTTTCCCTTTCCCCATTGGTTCAGTGCCGCGCCCGTCCACTGGTGCCACTGTCATTTCCACCGGCAGGGACCGACTCACCTTCCAGTGGACGGCCCCTGACAACATAGGGACACCCACGTACCTGGTGACCCTCAACTCCAGCTTCTGGGGCCAACACTGGTCGTTCAATCTGGTCAACATAAGCACACACACGTTTCAGAACCTGACCTCAGGGACCAGGTACACGTTTCAGGTGCGAACCGTGACAGATGAAGCGCAAAGTTCCCCAGTGACCATTTCCCACCTCACAGGTGAGGATCTCAGTGATGAAGCTTTAGTCTTTACTTTACTTGACCAATCCATTTTCCTTCTTTTTTTGTTTGTTTTAACTTTGCATTTTTCGCTGGAATCAGCTGACCATGCAAATTCCACAGCAGGAATGAGCGAGTGACTTCCTCTTTACTCGTCTCTGTTTGTTCCCCAGACGTCGACAAAAGAGAAGTCAGTCTGTCCATGTTGTGCTCCTCCTCAGAGCCTCTCCTCTGTGCTAACGACGCCACAGAGGAAAGTGTGTTCCGTCAGGTACGTCGTTCACCACCATTTTTATTTGAAAAAAATGGTTGGAAATCTTTTATGTCCATCAACAACCTTTCAAAATCAATGTGTTGTCCATTGCAGCTGAAGGCACATTTTAATCATCTACTGGGGGACCATGTTTTCTGGAAACTCGAGAAGCAAGAAAGTGAAAACACAATTTCTTAATTTTCAGTGATATTGATGAAGGTAATTTGATTGTGTTTTCTGGTTTGGATTTTTCATCAATGAGTTATTTATGCTTTCACTGCAGTTTCCGAAATTAGAATATTAAGCTTGTGTGTGTGTGTGTGTGACTTTTATCCCCCCAAAAATTTAAGAATTATATATATTATATATATATATATATATATATATATTATATATATATCAACTGTATATATATACAGTTTATATAATGTGCACTGATTACACTCAGAATTTCAAGAATCAACAAATGTAAAACATTAATAAACTTAATACCTTTAATGTTGTTCTGCGTGTATTGAAAACATTTGGAATACATGAAAAGATACTTTAAGACAAAATGTAAATACTAAGTCAAATTCTTTTTTACCTTATGCATTTTTATTTTTAGCATATTTAACCCTGACAGAAATGGATTATTTTTTCATTTTCAAACAGATAATAAATATCTGTTTCTTCAATTTGCTTTCATTAACATTTTAAATGCGTAAATAATACCCATAAAATATATATTATCAGATTATTTCAAGGCAAAATGAAAGAATCAAAAGCCGGACAAAGGCGGGAAATTCTGTTTTTCTGTAATAACAGCTCTACCAGATTTAAAGAGCAGCAAATAAACTAGATGATGTTTTATTACGGGAAGAGAATGAATCGATCAGATCAGCAGATAAACATACAAACATGTAGAGGAGCGTCGGATATTCACAGGAAATCAAAAACAGTGAATAAACGCACATATAACAACCCATACAACACCTCCAGCCTCTGAGATGCTGCTGGTATAAATACTTCGTGCAGATGTCGGCTGCTGGTTCTCTACACGCCCTGCCAGCTTCCTCTGCTCGGGTTTTTTTTAGAACACTTTCAGAACAATTTCTTGAGCTCTTATGTTGAAGTGAGCTGTTGTAATATGAGGAAGGGGCGGGAGTGGTCACATTCACTTCAGCTGCGAGGGTGAAGGTGTCATCATTGATGAGAGGACGAGCGAGTGAAAGAGACAGAAGAGGGTCAAGTACCAGCATGGAGCTGAGCGCGAGACACAGTGGCCATGAGGAGGAGGAGGAGGAGGAGGAGGAGGAGGAAGAAGAAGAAGAAGAAGAAGAAGAAGAAACACCTGCAGGCGAGTTAAAGAGCATCTCACACACCAAAAAAAACACTTTAATTTCGCAATAAGGAAAGATTGTGACTGTATATGTGCCTCACAGTGTAACGCTCTTGCACTCTTGTACTTTTTAGTACTTTGTGTATTTATACTGAAGTATTCTGAACAGTAACAGGCAAAAAGCCACAGTTTTCCTGCTTTCACACCCGGAAGATATCTCAGTTTTACCTTAATGGGCGTCAGAGGTCAAAAGGTGAAAGTCTTTGGTTTTTACTTTATCATTACAAATCTACAATTCCAGCAATTAAATAGTCAAATTTTGATGATTAAGCTTTTGAAAATTGGAAACTAACATTCAAAGTTTCAACATGATAAAGAAATTAGATTACCTGTCTTTAAAAGAAAACTACTAGAAGAGAGTTACAACGGATAACGTTTCTCTATCCTCAGTTCAAACAGGTATTGATTATTCTGTATTTTATTATTTCTAATCCACACTTTGCTAATTGAAATCTGTGCTTTTCAAAAGCCAGAAAATGACTTATTTTTATTTTTTTACAGATGCAGGATCCTGTCGAATCTGTCATCCGACAACTGGAGTGATTGTTGCCATGGTAACACTTACCATCGTCACGACTGGACTCCTTTTGTCCCTGGTGTTATTTGGTGAGTATCAGTTTTCAGTTCATTTCGAGGCTGGTGAGTGACTCCTGAAATTTAAACGTTCCGAAAAGGGTGACGATTTGATCAAATATAGATTTGAGACTTGTTAGCAACAATTCCCATCTTTCAAATCTGGAAGGAGTTCTGTGCCTTTGTCTGTGAGCAACTCAAACTCAAACTCACGTTTTTCCGATCATCGGGTCGACTTGTGTTCATATGTTGAAATGAATCCGTCAGCCACGTTGGGAGCAGCACCGGAGGGCCCTCGGACCCCCAGCACCTCAGGAGGGGAGCTGGTGGAGCGACTGCAGCAGTGTCGGACGGAGCGCCATGATCTGGGCCTGATGCTCCAGACTGTCACTCAAGGTCATTCACGCTTTTCCTCTCTGGCCTCCTGCAGTTTACTAGATTCAAGGATTGTGCAGTCACCATTTTCTGATTGTATATCTGAGATTTTTAAAGACAAAGTGAAATTTAGCCTCACGAAATCACGGCTGAATCTTGCAGTGTTGCGTCACATCGACCAGGATTCTCCTTCCTGTTTCACATAGACTCCAGATGCAGGGTGTGTCCCGGCGGTTGGCTTTGGTGGAGGCGTCACTGCTACTTCTTCTCTGTGGGACTCGAGGAAAATCGTCAGTGGAGTGGGAGCGCCGAGTTTTGTCGGGGACACAACGGCAGCCTGGCTGTGATTAAGGACTCTGCAGAAATGGTAAACGGCAAATAGCTCAAGGAGAAAGTTACAAAAAGAGTGAGTTTTCAGGTTACATTTTGGAAATAGAATTCCCTAAACATCGCTTTCATTCTCAGGCGTTTATCCAAGGTGTGATGAGCAGGTTCCCTCACCTCCCCTTCCTGTGGGTGGGACTGACGGACGCCCAGCAGGAGGGTCTCTGGCTGTGGGGAGACGGGACGGACGTCCAGCACTACATGCCGTGAGTCCAGGTCCACTGGTGCACGGGTCACGTGCGGGACAAATCAGTAATGTTGCAAAAGACATTATTGATCTTTATTCATATTTTATTGTATAGTAACACACAAGCGTCATAATATTTGAGTTTACAATTTTTATTTTTACAATGATATAATACATTTATACTGTACATCCATATACATATATACATTATATATTGACATGCTCACACATACATTTAATCTAAAACTATATAAACTTTTATACGTAGTACATATTATATATATTTTATTTGGATCTGTGCAGGTCAGGTGGACTTTACTCTTATTCTGTGTGTGTGTGTGTGTGTGTGTGTGTGTGTGTGTGTGTGTGTGTGTGTGTGTGTGTGTGTGTTGAAGGTTGGCGGTGGATTGGGACGCTGATCACAGGGACTGTGCCGACCTGAGGGGGGGTGGGAGTCTCTTCGCCGCAGACTGTGATGCGTACGGGCCGTGGGTTTGTAAGAGAGAGTCCTGACCGGCTGCACACACAACCAACACACAACTTTATATTTATTTACTCACAACGTGCTGATAGAAAAATCTAATTCCTCTCCAGTCACACGTACAAAGTTACTAATTTCTTTGAATGAAAAGTGAAGGAAATGTGTCCAAGGACTTTTTTTTTAACAGAGCTTTATATTCTAATAAATATGATTTACACATTTAATTATAACTTTCCTCTGTGAAATGTATATACATGAAGTGTTTGCTGTGTATATGTGGAAGTGCATGTGTGTATGTCTGCATGTTCATGTAACTGTTAGAGAAAAGACTTTATAAATACTTTTTCTTATAAAATTGATTGTTTTAGATAATTCTTTTAATATATGCTCTTTTTTAGCTTTTACAGTTTTTGTCAGTTTGTTATAAAAAAGATCATCATTTCTAACATGTATGTATTTTTTATTGTGCTATGATCAGTAAACTTTTTCTTTTGTTGTATCGTTAGCACTTAGATGTAGCTCAGTCCTTATCCTTTATCTTTATTTAACTCCGGTTTCATTCAGTTCTAAGGGACAAATTTAAAGTTTAAATTCTAAATATTTTCTTTTGAAAGTCTCATGTGAATTTTAAATGTAACTGGTGACTCTGCTTTTCAACATCACTGCTTTAAAGACGAATTAGATTCTTTCATGTGTCCAATAAAACTCATTGAGGTTCCATCTCTCTGTCAGTTTGAGATCTTGTGTGGGGGCATGATTCTCATGAGCGTGCGACCATCCAGCGGAGCAAACAGAGGGTACAGCTTCTCTCTGAAGGTCCCAGTGAAGGTGTAGATGTGGGTCTTTGTTTCTGCGTTGTAGAACGAGATCTGTCCTTCTTCGTAGTCTAGGTAGATCCCCATACGTTTAGGCACGAGGCCGACCGGCAGCGGCGTGTCCGGCTTAGTGCAGGCGAAGAAGTCGTGAGTGCTGCGCCACAGGGCCCAGAAGCCCTGCTTGGGGTTCATCGGGAAGCGCCCCTTCCGCTTGGAGACGGCGGTGGTCAGTCCAACGCGCCAGTAGCCATGGTTGGCTATGTCCACCTCCCAGTAGTGGCGGCCGCTGCTGTAGCCCTCCCAAGCCAGCGCGCACGGCCAGCTGTCGAAGCGCTGGGGGTTGTCAGGGAGCTCAGATGGTTTGATGCCCTCCTGCACCATGCGCTGGTCGTCTGACACCTGCAGCCACGGGTGGTTGGTCATGGGGTCGACAAGCACATCGGCTGTAGGGAACAAGCGATAATTCAGGTTATCTGATGTTTGCTGTTTGCCCAGTTGTCATGTGAGGGGAAGCAAGGGGAAGGTCCAGGCTGATCTTACCTGAGGCACTGCAGATCCAACTCCAAACTGAAAAGAGAGAAACAGACGTTATAGTTTTTTAATTAGAAATGCTCTTCAGGCTTTTCGAAATGAGTCAAACTCAAAGATCTGCACCAGGCGATGAAGGGTGAACATCCATCAGTCGCCCTGTGGAAGATTCCTAGGTCAACACAATCTGGAGGGATTTAAAAAATACACACCTGAGTTGGGGATGTATCTTGGAATTCCTGCTATCCAGGTCTTTTGCTTTGCCAGTAACCAAACTTGTGGAATCATCCTCTAGAAAAAAAAAGATAAAAAATAAAGCATGTTTGACGAGAGCACGATTCCTTTATTTTTCTTTATATGTGAACCTTCAAGAAGACACCTCCCTCCCTCACAGCCGGCTATCCTTGGTTTTATATCACCATCAGTGCCAGAGACTTTAACATTAAATTAAAGTCCAAAAGGACGTAAACATGTAAAAAAAGCCACAATATCACATCAAGTATTCAAGCCAAACTCTCGTGGAATGAGAAACGACACCATCGTCTGCAAATGTGATGATATTTTATCTGCAAAGTCACTATCAGTTCTCAAAGTCCATTGATATCAGGGCAGCAGTCGATCAGAGTCATATAAGCTGAATCACCTGGTTCATTTATTGAGCTCCAGCACGTATTCCAGGAGCAGGGTTCACTCAAATCACACGTTGCATAATTTCATAACCTGGTCACATTGCCATTGAATGCAGCTTTAAGAATTTGCGCGCTATGACCACCAATATGATTATGGTGGTGTCTGTGGTCCTGGCGGCTCACCGTGCTGTCTTCCTTGAGCAGAGACCAGGTGATGAACTCCAGCAGAGGCATCAGCTTGACCAGCCGCTTCTTCTTCAGGCCCAACAGACGCAGCACTTTGCCCAGATCCTCGCTCTGAACGCCGCAACTCTGCAGCAAACACAGACAGTTCCTTTTAGACGCTAGATTTGACACAGTGCACACAGATAACGTTTTGTTTTGCAGGCATTAGAGCGAAAGACATTGTTTCACGCTTCTTAAACGAGCTGAACCTGGTACGTTTTATTTACCGAAACCTTCGCTCAAGTATTTTGGACTTTGCTGTCACCTCAGTTGCTTTCTGCAGCTCCTTGGCCCACTCCGTGATCCTCACATGTGCTTCCTCATTTGCGTCCTTGTCTTCCTTATTTTCCTGACACTCAGACGCCCAGGGGCTTTCCGTCAGGAGCTGAGGACACAAAGTGGGTAAGTGGATATTGCTGCTACTTGACCACACTCGGCACATCCACCCACTGGTCTTTGTACCGACCTTGTCGACATGACTGAGTTCGTCGGCCCACTCCAGGATCAGTTTCCTGCTCTCCTCGAGACTCTGCTCGGTACGCGGGTCTGAACTTTTTGCCTCCTTCTTACTGGGGCCTTCCTCTGCGTCCCATCCGCCCTGTTGAAACACAAGACAACAAACTGTCAGACAACATCAGACGCACTTCAAAACTTAGTGGTGTGTTGCTATGAGAATTAGACGACTTCAGGCACAGACATTTCTGGAATCCTTCTGGTAAAAAACAATCCACTGCAGCCGATTTGCAGCTTAAATCTGTTTTAAATGTGACTCATGTGGGAATTTGTGCATTTACAGATTTCAAAAGGGCCGTTGTTAAAGTCAAATGGGTTCATATGTACAGTAGAGCTCATTGTCCCAGTCCTGGGTTACTGTGCAGCAAGGCAGAGGGTCGTGCAGCCTGGTTGTAAAAGAGTAAAAATCCTATCCTATCAGCATCCAGCTGCATGAACAGAAAGTAATCACTAATCCGGTTTATGTGATCATAAATCCTGGTTCACGTAAACTCCTTCTCCTCTCAATAGGGGGAAAAACTGTCAGCGTGAGTCCTTACGGAAAACTTGCAAACCTTATCTCCAGCTATGAACTTTAAACAGGGAGGAATAATCAGCTAAATAAGCCTGTGACTTCCTGTCTGAAACAAAAGCCTCTTGTCTGGTTTGTTGGTTGACTCATCTGCTGAGCTCGCTCTCTCTCTCTCTCTCTCTCTCCTCTCTCTCTCTCTCTCCTCTCTCCTCTCTCCTCCTCTCTCTCTCTCTCTCTCTCTCTCCCTTCCTTCCCTCAGCTCCTACCTTGCACACTTGGTCCACTTGCTCTTTCCAGTGTTGGATGAACAACACACACTCCTGCAGGCTGCGCAGATCCTTCAGGCTGTTCTGACGAGGATGCTGCTGCTTGAAACGCAAAACGGGCGAAATTTTAACATTTGTTCAGGCTCAGATGGGAAGTTCAACAATGTCATGCATGCGTTTTTATACTAAATCCAGAGTCTGTGGTGCACCTGTGAGTGTTTGGTGAGGTTGTTGGGGTGGGCGGCTCTGCTGGGGGCCGAGCTGTGGGCCTGGAGGTTCTCCTCTGGCAGGGTCCAGCGCAGGGCCCCGATGGAGCTGCTCTGGGTGGTGCTGCCGTCCTCCAACTCTGCAGAGGGACAAAACAGTTTGAGTGACGGACACGTTTGATCCGCACAACTGAGTCCCTGGAGAAAATGAAAGGACTTTTAAGTTCACATTTTTCTAGAAGAAATAAATCAGTGTGATTCCCAAATAGAAATCAAATCTGATTGTTGGCCTTGAAGGATGTCCAACATTTTACAGCCCCAATTAAAGCCGATATTAAAGTTAGCTATCAGGGTTGGATTAAATTTGCACTCTGTGACATTGCATTATCACCACAGGCTGATCAAAGGTTATAAGTTGCAGAAGGAGCATATTACATTTTTCAAAATACCCACTTTTGGAAGTTTTCAGGATGCTCTTCATCTTGATGGTGGCGTCCTCACTCCTGTGAAGAAGAGATCTCATGAAAAAACTCAATAGAATTTGGAAGAAGTATGAAAGAAATCACCCAAAAACTAAAACGTTTTCTTTTTTCTTTTAGATGATGATTCCATAAGCAAAGGACAAGAAAATGAAAAAACTCCATCTCAAGTAAAAGTGCAAGTAACATTAACTTAATGTACTTTAAATATCAAAGTAAAATTATAGTACAGGAATTTAATTGTCTTTAAGAAAATAGAAATGAATGTGAAAAATATTCAAGTGTAAACACAAAACACAATATTGAGAAGCACACGATATCTCTGGTAATTCATCTAATTATATAATTCATATTATAAAGATGCTATATATTTGCTCTATTACTAATTTACTTTGACTTTAAATCTTGTTGTTTTCAACTTAACTTACTTATCAAACAAACAAATAATTTATATGTTAATGTGGCATTTGACCACAACTAAGTCAATAACAAAGAGGTGTATATCAATGTTCCTTAATAATATATTTTTTGTCAAGTTTAGAAAACCTGTATTTTCTTAAGGTTGGTGATTACATGCAAAAAAATAAACTTAAATAGAAAGAAAATACAGTGCTGAATAGAAATATACCTACAATGCAATATAATTATATTAAAACTGTACAAAACATCATAAATTCAAATGAAAACATGTTACGGATTCAGTCATATCACAGTTCCCAGAGTGCATGAAGTTCATCCTACCTGTGGTCTGGGGGAGCGGTGGTGCAGCTCTGCAGGTGGAGAAGACTGGACAGCCACTGCTGCTGCTCCAGTCTATTTGTCCCTGCCTGCGTCTCCCTGGTCTTTGGACTCCTTTATGGCCTCGGAGGAGCGAGCTGACACGAAACCCTCGCCGCTGCCCGGCAGCTGCTGGCACGTCAGCCATGAGGGCAGAGAGTCTTTATAACTGTGATAAGTGAGTGGATATCACTGAGTGTGACGCACATGCTCGGGTTCTTCAGCATGTGTAACTGAAACTATAACCAGGCTTATATTAATTAATAAAAGTGTAACGGGTGCAGCTCAAATTGCACTTGTGAATTTTAACCCTAACCCCCGCACATGATTTGAGATATTGATATTTATTATTATTTATGGTCATAGCTTCTCTCTAACATAAACTACTGTAGAAGATGTGCATTGTCGACCTTGTGGGGAGGAACTACTGCAGATAAAAGGACACAACCATCATAAAACCATAGTAACGCTTTCATCGAAATCCTTTGTGTAAATGTTTTAGTGTCTTGTCTTTTCTTCCTTTACCTATTTCCCCCCCTTTGTTGTTCTGGGACTTATTTGCTGTTTACACTGATGTTTTGGTCAGAGAGTTTTTCTTTTGCCACATTCTTGCATAAAAGTCAAGACGAAGGCATTCAAATCAAAAAGACTTTTGGTATTTGACATATGATATTTATATGTTTGCATGCCTGCTGTTACCCAATATGGTTATCAACGGGGAGGAAACGTCTCCGTCCCTCCCCACATGCATCATCACTGTCATCATCACTCTGACGTTTCAACTTGAGGTCATCAGCCTAATTAGTCATTCATCTGACGGGACCTGGCAGTAATAATTACCTCTATGGGTCATTTAATCAAGTTATTAAGTACAACCAGTGGAGAAAATGATGTAAAACTACATGATGGTACTCGAGTAAAGTACCTGGTTAGATTCCTTTATAGTTTACATTAACCATGACTGTGACATTATCATACTGGGCTGTTGTGTTCATATAATATTCACGAACACAGTCATATAAAGACCACTGTCGAAGTGAACCTGAAACCTGAAACCCCCCCCCCCACCACCACCACCTTGGTGTGTTGACAGGAAAACTCAAACCACTTCCTCAACAAGTAACAAGCAGTTTCGGATTTATTTTTCAAAAGGCAGGCAAAACTGTGACACTAGAACAAATGTAAAAAAAAAAATTCAAACTCTTTTACTTTTTTTTTTATATCTCTTCATATCTGTGTTGTTTGCTGAAGAAGCTGGTTTGCTTTTACAAAAGTGGCTACGGCAAATTACAAATATATACATACAAGTATTTGCATTTAAAAAGAAATATGTTCCGTGTGAGATGCGGTCTGTTTTCAGATCTTCCTCTCGAGTGCAGGGTTTTGTCCAACGCTCCCGTGAAATGTTTAGTTCCAGCTCTTGAAGAACTGCTTGAAGATGATGGTCTCGTGCCCCTGTGGCAGAATCTCCACCTGCAGCACAAAGCACATCAAGGGTTTTAGGAGAGTGACGTGTTTTCTGAACCTTTTCAAGTAATAACACAAATTAAAATGATGAACCTGAACATGAGCAGAATGTCTCCTTTAAAATCATGGCTGCAGGAGCAAGTGTAATGATGTTCACAGAAAGTCAGAGGTTGTAATGCTTTCTTAACCTCCTACGGGCTTTATGTGTCTTGTTAAAGAGCGATGAGCAGTACCTGTGTTTTCATCCTGGGGTACTTCATTTGCTCGATGAAGTTATCTGCCATCTGCAGGGCCTCCCTCTTCTCCTCGGCGTTCGCTCCCTTACCTGACACCAAAAGAAAAAGCGGCCTTTAAAATGTTCCACCTTCCAACAAACCGTTATGTCACATTCAGGTGTTCTTCAGGTCTGTTCAGGTGCATCTGCCGGCCTCGCTGCTTAAGCATCAATCATTTTTCAAGACGCTCATTAAATTTTCATCCGACTGGACACCGAATATCATGAGCATCCAACCACTATCACTTTCCCTTGGTTTGCATTTCAGGCAGCAGATGTTCCTCTGGGGGTCAAGCAGCGTTTCCTCACCTTTCCACACGAAGACCTTTCCGTTGGCGCCGTTGTCCAGGATGAAGCAGTCGTCACGAACCAGCAGCTCCTTGGCAAACGGGCACTTCTCCGAAACTTTGGTCACCGCCAGGGAACCTGTGGCGTCTGACACCTGTGGAGAAAACGTACGCGGGTTTATGTTTCTGCTTAATGGAAAATGTATGGGGGCCCCTTCATGGAGCCAGACCTGGGTGGGGATAGCGTCCTTTGGATGGCAGGACTCAAACAACATGGAGCAGGCAAAGGGCAGGAACCTGGACTAACTGACCCCCAGCTGCGCAGTATAGCTCTTGGGACGTGGAAAATCACCTCTTTGGCACAAAGGGGCCCAGTTTAGGTGGTTTGGACATCTTATCAAGAGGCCTCCTGGGTTTACCGGGCACGGAGGCCTGCAGGGGTAGAACCTGAACTCTCTAGAGAGCCTAAAAATCCCATTTGGCCCTGGGAACGCTTTAGGATCCCCCAGGAGGACGTGGAAAACGTGGAGAGCTTCCTCCCCGACCCGATTTCAGATAAGTGGAAGTGGATGGACGGATGGAGAACAGATGTAAATGGTAGTTTTGAGATATCAGTGCAGATGAGGTTACCTTGTAGAGCGAGGCAGAGTTAGAAGCGTCTGCTTTGCTGTCCTCTTCTGAAGTACTCTCTGCCAGAGCTGGCATCTGTCCCAGGACCTGCTCATCAACACAGGAAAACCTTAAAAATCAGTTTTCTGGATTCATGTAACTTTCTTTCAAGTATTTCTTGGTTGCAACTGTTGACGTGGAAAGCATAGAAATCGTAAGAATTGAGTTGTCTAAGTAATACGTGACAAAATTCAAATTCTTCACAATTCTGTATTTACCTTGAGCATCTCCTCAGGCTCCTCCCCTTCGTTGGAATCCATGATTTTTGCTTTACCGTGTCTGTCCGTGTCACGAATCAAGGAGGCGATCTCGCGCACTTTCTGCTTCTCGAACATGTTGGCCTGCGATCCGATCCACGACACAATCGTCTGGAAAGCAGTGAGGCCGCATCAGATAAACGAGGGGGGGGACATTTGAATGTTATTATATTCTGCATGTCCATCTCTATCTGAGTGTCCTCACCTCTCCCAGGTCCAGGATGAAGCAGTCTCCCTTGTTGAAGCTGCTCCAGGACATCTCCACCTCCTTGGCACGGATGTTGCGTTTCCCCTTGATTTGGTACAACCTGTGCACCGTCCCCGAGCCCTGAGGCCTCCTGAAGCCCGACTCCACACCACCCTCCTGACAAAGAAGAGATTTTAAGTAAAGAAACGCCTGGTGGCTCTTAATCTTTTTTCTTTTTTAATATTTGATGTTATTTCACCTGCTGGGAAATGTCACAGAGATTTCAGGTTTAATATCACTGTTTGTTTTAACAAGATACACTTGGCATCTGTCATAAATGCACTTTGGCACAGAGGCTATAACACTATGTAGGGCGCAGTGAAATTATAAAAGACCTTATCTAACAATAACAGAGGCCAGATAATATAAAAATGATATGAGACACAACACTGACCCACGGTCAATATAATAAATTGCGTTTGATCGAAGACATTACGTAAAAAAGTTTCTTTCTTCAGTTTCTCCGTAGGTGAATTTGCAAGATTATCTTGCAACAATTACAAGATAATCAATATGCAAACATGAAATATACCTATATAAATATCGATGAAGATTTAAAAACATACATTTTTAGTCTGTTGTTATATTTTATTTTAAATTCTGCATATGTGTCTTTAAGTGTTAGCCCTATATTGGCTTGAATGCATTTTAATTGCATTAGTAAAATGTAATTTTACCTAGAGTTAAAAACTTTTTTGCCTGATGATATTTCACTTTTTCTAACGTGTCAACATCCAGAGTCAGATCCCTGGTGCTCACCTTGTAGCTGACTCCTCTGGGGAACAGCGTCATGAACTCCGGGGTCTCGAAGCCCTGGATGTGCCGGTGCTGGACGGGGTCGCCGCCCAGGAAGTTGTCCAGCTGGGTGGCCAGCATGGCACCCGCCACCTGCTCGTCCCGAGACGACTTCTCACCTGCAGCCAAACAACAGAAGAACAAAAATATGAAGTACAAAAATGCTTGGACACAGAAAAACGTGTCAGAATGATGAAAACCTTTTTGTGAAAAGTTTGTATCAATCTTTTCTGTGAGATTGAGGGAGGCAAATGGGGAAACAGAGTGAGTGACAGAGGTGATGGGTCATAAAGAGACAGAGACAACACAGAGGCCGTTAACTGTGAACGAGTGGAGGAGGGTTCAGAGCGTGAAGGGCCCTCAACCAGCTTTGTGTTTCCGAAGCACCACATACATGCTGGAAACAACAGCCACATTTGAGCACTGTCCCTGTCCTCCTGCAGTTTTAATGAGCCCCGCTCTCTTGTCATCCGTCCATCCCCGTCCTCACACAATGAAGCCGCGGGTCAGTGTTGTGTCTCGTGTGTCATCGCTTTCATTAGCGGGGTGGGGGAGTTATTAGCTTCTCGAGCGCAGCACTGGGCCAGGGTTGGATGTGTAGTAAACACTGGACGGTGGTTAAAGAGTAAAACAAGACACACAAGAGGCCATTTATTCTCCTTCCCTGTCAAAAATCCTGGTAACTACATTACCCACAATGCAAACCGGCTGCTGACAGATTCAGGTGTAACTCCACACCCTCATTTCTTTTCACATTTTCCAACTTGAGGTGGTTTATCAGATCCATAGACTGTATATGAAGATTGACGGCATGACTGCGCCCCCAAAAAGTGAATCCAAGGTGTCTTCGTCGCCTCCTGGTGGCTGGCTGCAGTATAGGTCATAAATCCCACCTCTGCACAAAATGGCAGCGTTCATATCTGCAATGTTTTAGCTTTAGCTGCATTGTCCCTTGTTAAAGTGGAAACTCCAGATGTGTCTCCGCCTCGCTCACCTATCCACATGTGCAGGTCGGCCCCCAGCTCGCCGCGGTTCTCCAGCACCAGATAGGAGTCCCCGTTGTAGAAGGCCCCCACCTCGGAGGGATCCAGCAGCACGGCCTTCATCTTCTCCACCCTCCACACCCGCAGGCCCGGCTGCCGGACCTCGGGGCCGAACTGACCCGGTGCTGCCTGGAACGGGAGCATTCTGCAAGAGGAGAAGAAGAAGAAGAAGACGAGTAGTAAGACAAGAGGAAAGAAGAAGTTGGCCAAAACAGGAAGTAGATAGGCTGCGTCATTGTCACCATTTGGGAAGTCATGCCTGGTTTTTGGTTGGTTTGAGGAGAAGTAGAAGCAGAAGTCAAATCCACAAGGGTTTGATACATGAGGGAAGTGACTGACATGTCACGATCAGATGATGAGGGAGTATTTTTCTTGCTTCTGACTTCAATCTAGAAATATGAAACTCCTTGAACTCCTCTGAGTGACTGAAGAGGTGGATTTTGAGATGCGGGTGGAACAAAACATGTTGTGGAGGATGTGGTTGGAGTGATGAGCGCTTTAACACCAAATGAGGGGTTGTGTTGCTGCCTAAAGACCACGGGCTACGTTACATCACTTTTTATGCAACACAACACCAAGCGAACTGCACACCAACACAACACTATAGTGTCATTGCACACAAAAAGCCCAGGTGTGGCTGTATACATGCTGGATCATGTCGCAGGGAGGGACTAACCATTGTAATTTACTTTTCTCTCACTGTGTCACATATTTTCGCATCGTTACACACAGCAAAAAAAAAACCCTGCAGTGTGGACGTTAACAGACTAAATGTGTGAGGCGACCACAACACCGTCTCCTCCTGTGTGCTAGTGGCTTACTATGCTGCTTTACCAAACTGAAACCCAACAAGGTTTGTAGACAGATGAGTAGAGTTACTGCTGCTTTTCTCCTTATTGTCTCATTCTGTCCCCCTTGTTGTGGCGTATAAAATCACACGTGTTGTCAGTATTGTGATTTTCAGGTATAAAAAGCAAATGATTGCTTCATAAATAGAAGCTGAAACAAAAGAATATGCTTAGATGTATATCTAAGAGAAAAGAGTAAAGGTTAATATCGACACCTCCCACTAAAACCCTACACAAAAGGAATTACTACAGCCAGTGAATTACCAAACAGTTGAGGCAACAGCTTTTTAGCAGGTTGGACTTTGTATACTGGTCTGCATTTAAAAATGTATTTCATTATCATATTGTTTAATGTATTAATTTGTATGAATGACTTTTAGGATGAGTGAATAATCAAATAATTAAAAAACGTTATTCTAGTCAATTGACCGAAAATAACTTCAGGTCCTCTTACTAACTTTTCCCAGGGCTTTCAACCACATCTAATGATCTTGGTTATAAAATGGAGATAAAATCCCACCTAACCTCAGTTACAGCATGAACTACAGTATCCACGGCCAAGAATTAACTTTCACACTTCAAATTATTGTTGCTTGACCCCAGGACGGGAACAAATTCTAACTCAAGGTCCACTTGGCATCAGATCACATGGCCTTCCTCAGCAGATCGTGATAACCCAGCTCATCTGGAGGTTATGAACTCTTATGTTGCTACGGTAACGGTAGGTCATGTGATTGATTGCACCATCTCAATCTCCAGAGGAAAACCATGGAAAGCAGTTAAAAGCCCCCAAAATAATCTGAGTAAGGGGCGCTTGAGTTAATAAATTGTTTTGCTTCCTTTCTTTCGAGGTTTTCAGGTTTATGACATTATTAAATAAACTCAGATATTATAGTGTTCAAATAAACATTAACACAAAACTCATTTAACTATATAACCTTTATATAAGCAGTTTGCGTTTGAATGCCACTGGCACCAAACCATGATGATAACGCAGGATCAGTGGTGATATCTCTCTTACACAACGCGCTGCTGCCAACAGTGTTAAACGTTAGTCATGATGTCGCCGTGTGGTCAATCACACAGGATGCTAACATGCTCGCAGTCAACATGTTGGGGATCTTCACCCTTTTGGTTCAGTGTGTTAGCATGTTTACCTTGGCGCTGAAATATGCTGGCATTAGCTTCTTTGGGCTAAAGGCTAACCTCAGCATGCTAAATGCTACTGCAGGAATGCTAGATGCTACTGTCAGCATCTTGGCTGATATTAGCATTTAGCCTTCGGAGGCTCTGTACCTGAAAGCTAATTTAGCATTTTAAATAATTTTTCTAAATCAAATTAGATGAGATCAGATCCGATGCAGACAACTGTTCATTTTGACAAACATTTTTTTACGTGGTGCTAATTCACACGTGACTGTGTCAGACCACCATCTGCACAAACATGAATGAAACATACTCTCAGGCATCGTCTGACTGAAATAACCATTGAACACAACAGAGACAGCTTCCCTCTGTCAAACTGAATGATTCACTCTCCTCTCCACACATGCTGGATATCAATTATCAGTTTTACCCCCGAGCACGTGATCAATCAATTGATGCTGAACCCTGCAGAGATAGAGACAGCGGAGTGGAGGAGGAGGATCTGACGGAGCGAGCAGACAGGAGAAGGCCCCGGGGCGGCGCACCACATGCAGGGGCCCTCGGGTTAAGGTCACAATGCCTGCACAGCCGCTCCAAGAGTAAGTAAAGACCCCGGTCCACTTAACTGTAAGATCTGCTCTGGTACCTGCGGCATGCTGTCTGACTCCAGCTCCATCCTGAGGGTCCACTGGCCTGTGAGTGTCTGGGGACGCGAGGGGTTCGTCTGTTTGCTCTCACCTGGCCCGGTTAGCTTATATGCTGGAGGTAACTGGAGCCGGCGTGTTGTAAGCCTACCTGCAGGGCGTGTGCATGTGAGTGTGTGTTGGGGGATGCGAGGGTCAGGTTCCTGCTTCCTGGCTAAGGCTAAACACCAAGTGGATAATTACTGGAGAGCGGGCCGCTGGCTCCTCCATCTTTCCACTCTCCCCTTCTCCTCTGGCTCCAGTCCTCCTCCTCCTCCTCCTCCTTTATCCCCGTATGACTTCTCACTAACCACGACTCTTTATAACCATAGAGTATGTTTCATTGTTTATATTCTGGCATAGACAACAGACTTTAAATTGACTGAAACAGAACTGAAACAAAGAGGTTTCCAAGAATAAAGGAAGTCTTTCAAATGTCAAGAGAAAACAAAGTACCATGAGAAAAGAGATACTTGTCCTGTCGGTGTCGGACATTAGAGCAGTTTCATTTGTAGCCTCTGGTTGTGTGGAGGAGACAGAGAGACAGAGAGACAGAGAGACAGATTGGACAGAACAGGTTAGATGGAGACAGGAGGTCACAGATCTACAGCTGCAGGGTCACTCAGTCATTCATGTGTTAATAAGCAGACAGAAATGTGAGAGCTGACAATGCAACAGAGGAAGGTGTGTGTGTGTGTGTGTGTGTGTGTGTGTGTGTGTGGTTATGAGATTAGAGGATTTGAAACGAGACAGACTGACGCAGGAAGCGGATGAGAAAACAGAGAGATGAAAAAAAAAAAGAACTATATGATCATATGTAAGATAAATTACACTTTTACAGTTGTCGTGAACTTTTGTTTTTAATTTACAATCAACCAAACTTCTACATCTCCTCCTCTGACATAAAGAACAAGACCTCAGAGGCTGTTACCTCCTCAACACCCCACCCTTACCTTATATCAAGGAAGTTGTGAAACAGCTGCAAGTGAGACCTGGATTATAGGAAGTGAGACAGAGAGGGAGGAGGAGGAGGAAAAGAGACTAAAGGAAAAGAGACCAAAGGTTAGGGATTTCCCCGACTGATAAAATGAGAGCGTAGCAGAGAGTTAGTTTGAATGAACAGATGCATGTGAGACAAAGTGGAGGAACTAAAGAGTCGTCGTCCCGCTGTGAGACTCCTCAGCTGAAATTCAGGAATGTGAGGAGCAAACAGAGACAGAAACAGGAAAACACCAGGAACATACTGTACACTAAGAAAAAAAGGAAGAAGAACAAACAGGACTGACTTAAAGATCTTACAGAAGAAAAGAATAAAAACAACTTTACTTTAACCTTACCTTAGAGAGTGAGTGAGCAGTGGGACACAAACACGTCTGAGCAGAGAAGAGAGAGAAATCCAGTCATGCAAAGAGAAACACGTCCCTAAACACACAAATTCTTTCACACACACACACACACACACAAGATATGTCCTGCCTCTGTCTGCGGCGGCCTTAGCCCAGCCCCCAACAACAGAAGGAGGAATAACCGAAACCTGATTGAATCAGGACTTGAAGTGGAGGGAGACTTCAAAAGCAAAGCAGGCTTGTTTCAGAAAGTAAATACCAAGCTAATAAAACCAAACTAGCAACTTCTTTTGTGTTTCTTTCTTTGAAAAATTACAAAATGTCTTCAAAATCCATTAAACTCCTCTTCCTCAGCTTCCTCACCACTACTTACTCTGGGATAAATATTATGCCATATTCCTGAAACTCAGAAAAGATTTGAAAGGTTGAAATCTAATAAAAAAAAGGTTTAGCATGATTTAAATTAAGTTTTGAAGTCTGATCTGAAACTCTCAAAATGAGGGTGTGAGAAAAAGTCAGGATCCCGGAGGCCGGGGCGTTTGCTTGTAACCTTTTTGTTTGCTTTCGTTCATTAATTCAAATACTTTCTGTAAAGCATAACTTTTTTCTCTTTAAAAATATGATCCCAGACTCTCACCAGGCAGCCTCGCATTAATGACTCACTCCACAGTTGGAAAATATCGCCATAGCAACTGACCCAAATACAGTTGTTAGTCACGCATGGTTTCCCCAGTTAAACACGCCTTTATGTATGTGCAAGTGTAAGCAGCACATCAAGGGGTCGAGTGATTCATAATTTCTACAGGTGAACGTTACACAAGGCGGGGGGACCCACTGGGTGAGCCCACTGATTATCTCCTCGAGGGTGTGTATACTTACTATAGATGATATCATCCTCCTCACCAAACAATTTAACTTATCTATAAACATCACGCCCTCAAACGAGGGTCCTTCCAAGTTCATAAAGTCCATGTTCCCGCTTTGAGTTGAGAAAACGCTGAGTCAGTTGAGTCTGTGACTGGAATTTTCCATTTCACGTACGACTAAATCAACTGAAGTACATTGGATGGTTTAGAAAATCGTTTTTTTAAGTTTAACCAATTAAGATTTTTAACAAAACCATTTAAATACTGTTTACGCAACTAAAGTATCATCGTCGCTGCAGTATTGTCAGTTTCCATTGATGCATTTTGAACTTATTCATTATCTTATCTCCTATAGGGGCGGTATTTAAGAACCCCTCACACTTTAAAGCAGAGGTCACTTAGACAGACCCAGGATCCGAACCTGTAACCGATAAATCCTTGAGAATTGTTCAATTCTACGTTCAATTCTACGCTAAACGACAGATTTTCACCTCAGATGGTTGAAGTGACTCAGCAGATAAACCAGCCTCCAATAATCAATATGATCCTGTTTCTAGAAGATCTGGGGCCAGTGTCTTCATTATTAGTTGTGAATGAGCCTGATTTGTTAAGGAGCAGGTGGGATCACAGCACCCCCAGGTGGATGGGACATGTTAGTTTCACTCTATATACATATATTTATATCTATATACAATCTGAAACGTGCAGTACCTTTACTTTTGCCACTTTAAGTGCATTTTGTTGTATGTAAGTAAACTTCAGTAATGTTTACAAGTACATTGATAGAAAAAGTCTGTCCTCTTGTTAAGTTTTATTTTTTTATGCTTTTCTGCTATAATTGATTGTAATCAGCATCAAGCATTTTTCACTCAAGATAAATGGGCCTTTATCAGACCTACATATTATAAGACGATCAATAAAGGTACTTATTATAAAAATAGCATTATACAGTATCTATGTTTAGATGCTATTTAGTGGTTTCAGCTATAATTCAAACATTTTTCAAGATGTCTAAATATTTTCACACATCAGATTTTACCCACATGTGAAATAAATCTAGTCAAATACTTTTTCCATTCCCCAGACAACATGTTACAAACGTGTGACAAAACAGGCAGAAACATGTAGTAAAACTTTTATTCTTTTTCCAAGTCAAAAAACAAACAGAACAAAGATACAGAGAATGAGATAATGAATCGATTTCTATACAGTGGCAATTTTAAGTTAAACCTTCCTTTGCCCAGACGTGGCGTCCTTCCTCCGCTCGAAACCCTGTCTCACCTCTGGACACACGCTAACCGCACACACATACACACTTTCAATCATTCATACACCCTGGGAGTCCCAGCGCCCTGAATTGACCGGACGGCACACAGTTAAGACGACAGGATTGGATGCAAGCATAGTGGACAAAACGTGACATTTAAGTGGCTTAAAAGGAAACAAGCTCCACCACAATATGAACGAAGTGCAGCAACCAACCAACCCTGCTTCATCTCAAAGGCCAGAGGATGCGTCCCTGTCAATTCAAGACGACCCAATCGGAAGCAACGTTTCACAAAATTAGACGAAACACTTTCAAAAACAGAACGCAAAAATAATCACTGGTTGCATTTTTTTTTTACTTCCTCGGGACTCCCAGTAGGATCAGATACATCCCCCACCCTCCCCCACGTCACTGGTACGTACACTGGAAGAAAAAAGAAACACTGATTTCAGAAATGAGGATGACTTGTGGATGAAGAGAGAAGAGGGAGGCGACCCAGCTCATCCAAAAATAATAAATCAGAAACCGCAACGAATGATCAAATTGGAACGAGGAGGGAAAGGGGGGGAAAAAAATTGTTCCATTGTCATCAAGCATACAGACCAAACTGGGTCGAGTCGTGTGAGAAAGCACCCATATTCAAAAGAAAGGTCACACTAATGTAGTGGGTAAGGTTTATTTTTTAAGAGAGGCCCAAAAGGGATGTTTCTTTGGACGATCTCTGCTTAAAAGAAAAATAAACAGTTTCACTCTGTTCTGAAGAAAAAATGTCACAACTTTTTGTTTTGTCCATGTAACCGAAGCGATGCCACAACCCGGCGGCAGCATGCGACATTTTCGTACAACTGTTCGTGAAAAGAGCCGTCGCTATGATGGCTGGACTATTGGGGGAGAGCAGAGGGAGGTGGAAACAAAAACAAAAAAACGCACTCCCCTCCGTCCCCTGCCCCTTCATCCACAGTATATGAACACGAGCCTCCTGCATACAAGGTTCACAAAGTCACCAAAAGCAAACAAGAGAAACCCCCCCCTCAAAAAAAAATAATAACAAATTGAAATTCTTAATTTTTCTCTATTCATATTCACACAGAATAGCAGTTAACTTTTTCTTAAATAAACTGAATAGTCCAAATAAACCTGGGTACACGTCAACTATTAGAAATGGGACGAAGATTATCAAAGAAGTGGGAGGGAATCCAAAAAGACAAATTTCAACCTAAAGTTTGATTAAAACGCATTAACATGTGCTACTCATGCAAAACAATGACAGAAGCAGCAACGCCAAACTGGTATCCCTCGTCCGTGTGCGCCCCAGTTCATCCGAGAATCAAACTTAAAGACAGAATAATAATTCTCACGATTATTTTCTTCCATATAAATCTTTAAATTCCCAATGTCATGGGAAGAATAGTATCTGGAAAAGTTTTTTTAGTTTTAGTATTTTTTTTTTTTTTTGCTTTTGATGCACAAGTCTGCAAAATGGTAGAGGACAAGAGGATGCTGGTGGGTGCATTCATGACATCTTTGAAGTTTTGTCTTTGGGGTGTGAAGGCGGAAGATGGGAGGGCGATGGGTACACGCACCTACGTAGTTAACGATGTTCAGAGTTAAATTTCCTTCCAAGCCAGTTTCTCTCTCCTATAATGTATATATATATATATCATCCAACTCGCCGGCAGACAATCCGACCCATCAAACACCTAAAACTCCATCTTCTTTTACAAAATGCCACCAAACCTGGCAGCAACTGGACTTTAACAAAAGAAGCAAAAGGTCTAACAAGATACACCTTGGTGAAAAATGCAGTAAACAAAGTCTAAACCTTACCTCCTTGATTTTCTTTAGAGCTTATGCTTTAGTGATGAATACAATCCACTCAGCTTTTCAAAAAAAGGCTTTTGGCAAAGTGTATGCTTTCCAGCAACGACTATACACCCAACATTTAGAGAATGAGAGAGAGACTGGATGTAATACACTAGAAAGTTAAAAAGGGACATGTTCTCCCCCTCATGTGTTCACCACATCCTCCTCTCCTTTTCATTCCCTCTTGGGATCTGCGGTTTTGCTTCAACATCCCATGTGAAAATTAAAAAACTATTTCAAAAGGCAGCCTTTTTTTTCCTTCAGGCAAAGCAGTTCAAGTCTTTCACATCATAGTTTTATTTTTGATTTTTGGGGGGCAACAGTTGGGACCCCTGTGGCTAAAAACACTGCCACCTCCAGCTGGTTAAAATGCGCTGTCCTTCAAGTGTCCTCCGTGAGGTGACACGGGGTTTTCAGGTGCCCCTCCTCCTCCGCGGTGGCTCATCAGTTGGTCTCCTCGTCGCTGTCGTCGGGGCTGATGGCCGGGCTGTAGGTGGGTGAGGTGGGGCTGTATCCAGGGGAGGTGGGGCTGTAGGTGGAGCCTTTAGGACTAGTTGGCGAGTACGTAGGAGACGTGGGTGAATACTTGGGTGAGGTTGGGGAGTAAGTCGGGGAGGTCGGGGAGTATTTGGGGCTGGTGGGGGTGTAGGTGGGAGAGGTCGGAGAGTAGGTAGGAGAGGTGGGGCTGTATTTCGGCGTCGTTGGGGAGTAGGTGGGAGAGGTAGGGGAATACTTCGGAGATGTTGGGGAGTACTTTGGAGAGGTAGGGGAGTACTTGGGAGAGGTGGGAGTGTACTCCGGGGAGCTGGGGCTGTATGAGGGTGAAGTCGGGGTGTATTTGGGGGAGGTGGGGGAGTAGGAGGGCGAGCTGGGGCTGTATGAGGGCGAGCTGGGTGTGTAGGTGGGTGACTGCGGGGTATAGCGCGGACTGGAAGGAGAGTATGAGGGAGAGGTTGGGGAGTACGAGGGAGAGGTGGGAGAGTAGTTGGGGCTGGTCGGGGTGTAGTTGGGGGAGGTTGGAGAGTAAGAGGGCGACGTCGAGTAGGAGGGGGAGGTGGGGGAGTAACTGGGAGAGGTGGGAGTGTAGTTTGGTGATGTGGGGCTGTAGCTCGGACTGGTTGGCGAGTAGGAGGGAGAGGTAGGGGAGTAAGAGGGGGAGGTGGGAGAGTAAGAGGGGGAGGTGGGAGAGTATGAAGGTGAAGTGGGTGAGTAAGAGGGGGAGGTGGGAGAGTAGCTGGGTGATGTCGGGCTGTAACTCGCGATGTCGGGCTGTAGCTTGGCGAGGTGGGAGAGTAGGACGGGGAGGTGGGGGAGTAAGACGGGGAGGTGGGGGAGTAAGATGGAGAGGTGGGGGAATAGGAGGGAGATGTGGGCGAATAGGAGGGAGAAGTTGGGGAGTAACTGGGCGAAGTGGGGGAGTAGGAAGGAGAGGTCGGGCTGTAGTTGGGGCTGGTGGGGGAGTAAGAGGGAGAGGTGGGGGAGTAGGAGGGAGATGTTGGGGAGTAGCCTGGGCTCTGTGGGGTGTAGCCACCAGGGGACCGAGGCTCGTAGGCCGGTGAGGTGGGCGAGTAGTTTGGTGACATGGCTCCACCTGGTGATAAAAACAAAGAACGAAGAGTTAAGAATGAAGAAAACAAAAAGGAGGAGTACCCCATGGCTCCATCCTTGGGCTACTATTAGGTCTTACGCACGTTAAGGATTTAAATACACTTTTGTTTTGAACGAACTCATGTTTCCAAAATGTCTGCAGTGTCTAACCTGGAGACGGGATGTAGGGGCTTGCAGGTCCGGGAGAACCTGGGGAGCCAGGAGTCGGGGACCAGGCAGGGGAGTAGCCGGGAGAGAAGCCACTTGCGTCTGATGCTGCGCTGGGAGAGAAACCGGCTGCACCAGGGGTCATGCCGCTTCCTGGAGGAGGAAAGACGAAAAGAAAGGGGGGGAAAAAAGTCAGCGAATGACAACAGACACAAGGAGAAGAGCCAAAGACTCCTGCACATATACTCACCAACACCAGGAGACCAGGCGCCGTAGGCTGGTGTAGCCCCAGTGTTCCACGGTGTCATGGCGGGTGACATGCCACTCATGGGACTTGCCACTGTGCCAAAGAACATTCCAGTGGCTGCAAAAAAAAAGATAAGAAAACCAAACATAAATTTCATAGCACTCACACTATATAGGAAAACAAAACGGCAATGTACCAAACAAATCTCTCCACTTACGTCCAGCCACGCTGATACCAGGCATGTTTGTGGGAATCTCCATCCCGTATTTGCACTTCTCAGCATCCAACAGCAAATCAAAGCAGCCGGTACCGGCCGGGGCGAGCTGGCCCAGCATGATGTTCTCTGACACCCCCTTCATGGGGTCACATTCACCGTGTGCTGATGCCTCCATCAACACATCCACCTTAAGAGGGGAATGCAAAAAAGAGGTATTGAGAAAACAAAGTCTAGTTTCTTCTAAAAATCATTCAGTGATTGATTCTCTTCTCACCGTCTCTTCAAAGGAACACTTCATAAGCGGTCCTGTGTCTTGACGGTTGATGCCGTGACGTGTGATGGCCATCAAGTGACCGCGGCAGGTCATGGTGTCACAGAGCAGAGCCAAGTGACGGTAATTGACGTAGGAACCGTCAAAGGAGATGACGTGGTTCAACTCCCTCTCCAGAGCCTTTCGCACAGCCTCAATTCCCAGGACCTGTAAGAGAGGAGACAGGGGAGGAGACGGAATGAATATCAACGACAACTTACTACAATTCTACTGTTTAGACAAAACCAGTTAGTGTTTGTACCGTGAAGATCTCCACAATGTCGTTGGAGGTGGTTCTGACGGGATCCACGTCCTTCTCGCTCAGGACTCTCATGAGACTCACTCCGTCCGTCTCCAGGATCCACTCCTGCAGGGCCTTGAACTCACCTTCCTCGGTGATTATGATCTTCTTCTTGTTGTCAGTCTGGGGCAAGTGCATGTACACCTGGAGGAGAGGAGGTTGACCATTGACTCAGAGCCACAGACAGGTACGTTTTTTATGTATGAATAGTGTGTAGAAAATAAACTACATGCTTTCACTTTGTCTAATCTGTTACCTTGCTGATCTGCTCAATGCCTTGTAGGGTCATGTCCGTCAGCATGTTGGACTCGATGCATCTCAAGAACACGTCGTCGTCCATTTTGTCCACCACCTCCTCATCCTAGACCAGGAAAATGACGTTATTGGCAATTTGTCCCACTGCGGTGAGATTGTATTATTATTATTGAATATATCATCATTACACACCTCGTTGAACTTGTTCTCGTCGCTGTTCATGATTCTGATTCGCAGAACGAGCTTCTCAGCATTGTCGTCATTGAAGATACAATTCAGATCATCTCCAAATCCTTCAGAGAGAGAGAGAGAACCACGATGAAATCAGGGGAAAGGGCTTCACTCACTCAAATTCAAAACGAGAGCATGTGTAAGTAACTGACCTGCATTGATCTTCTCTGCGATCTGTTCCATAGTTAGTTTGCGATCAGTCATGTGCTTGCGGTCAAGCTCGATACGGAGCAGCCATGGCGAAATGCGTGTCACATCAAAGTCGGGCATTTCATAGTAGACGTTCACCCACTCCTGGTCCTCGGCCACCACGGTGTTCTGGGGGTTGGGGTCGTAGTATATGGCAGTGTTGGCTGTCACCTGAGAAAAAAAAAAGGCACATTTTAAAGCTTTAAATAAGGATGAATTTCTTTTTGCTTTAATACAATATCAGTATCAGTATCATTAGCACATAAGGAGGAACAGTCCAGTAATGTGAAACTGACCTTTCGGAGTGTGGTGTGCTCCAGTCGACAGAGGATGTCTTTGGCCCTCTCAGCGTCACGTGCAGCCTGACCCAGCAGGAAGACCGTCAGCGAGGGCGTCTTGGGCCTCTTGGAGATGTTGATCAACTCCTTAAGACGAGGCACACCAAGTGTTACGTTCTTGGCTGACACACCGGCGTAATGGAAAGTGTTCAGGGTCATCTGAGTAGCTGGTTCTCCCAGCGACTGAGCAGCCAGAGCGCCGACCATTTCACCTGGGTGGGCCTGAGGAAGAAGAGGTAAACGTATGATCATTGTTTTGAAATAAAAGAATAATAATAATGTCTAACTGTCTCACAGAGATCTGACAACTCACAATGGACTGGTTGAACTTGGTCTCAATCTCTCCCAGCAGCCAGTCGAAAGCCTCGGTGGAAAGGCGGAACTCCTCCGTCATGCGTTTGGAGCAGAGCGTGGAGCGCAGGTGGATGTTGAAGAGCAGAGTGGCGTTCTTCTGGGCCTGTCGGCTCAGCGGGTCCTCGCCGTTCACAATCACCAGCTTCTTGCTAAGATCTTGAAGACCTGAGGATCAGAATACAAAGAGCTTGAAACTCATGAGGAGTAACCCGGGGAACAGTTGTCTTTTTCTTCTCACTGTTATTCCACTTTCCTTATAGTAAGAAATTAAGCTAAACGTGATAATTTCCACACTTCATAAGACTTCTTCTAAGACTTGAGCTGTACTTCTTATGCAACAGCTGTGGATTCCCCTGCTGGCTTTACGTGGCTTTAAAGAGCAGCTGAGGTCGAGCCACGACTTCTTAGCTCTAATTCTATTTATCCACGTGGTTCACAAAATCCTGTAGCCAAAGATATGAAGTGGCAACTTTGCTGAATGCATTAGCAGCCAATTTAAGTGTAAGTGGAGAAAAAAGTGGCCAATGATGTCGAATATATTCATGCCACGTTTGTTTTTGGCTTACCCTCGACCACTCTGAGAGGATTCAGGTCGGTTGGGGTCCGAGCGTTGATGCGGAAGATCTTCTGAGCATTCCAGATCATTCTGGCCAGGTTGCATGGCAGCACCACCTGCAGGCGAGGAGAAATGTTGCATTTTTTCCCCACTGTATGAGCAGTAGATTCTTTAAAGAGCATAAGTGTGCACAGATGTGATCAGTCACCTTGCTGTCCCCTGTGGGGAAAATGGCCCGAAGGATCTCCCGGTCCTCCTTCATTTGATCAAACTCTCTCTCCAAGACACTTTGCACATTGGCGTTGGTCAGGACGTCTTTAACCACGTCCTCCTGCAGCATCCGCCTCAGTGCGCGCTCATTAGTGCAGTCAAATCTGAACCTAAACAGAATCGACAAGAGACAAATGTTAAACCACTGACTATACACAAACAAACAAGGGATCAACGCAAGTTAAACCAAACAAAGGGAGGTTCTTTGAGCCTGAATATCAGGCTAAAACAAACCTCGGTTTGTTATTAGACAACACTTAAACTGTAGGTGTGTGTGTGTGTGTGTGTGTGTGAGACTCACTTCTTTTCAAAGGCCTTGTGTGAGGGTTTGAGAGTTGCCAGATTTTGGAACTCGACATTCTCTCCTGCCAGGCCGTCTTCACCGTAGCGCAGCTGGACCACCTGGTTGATGGAGTTACGCACTGTGCCGTCGTACTTCACCATCACAGACTCCATAGACTTGATCAGACGACGCTGGATGTAACCTATTGGGGCAGAGACGATTTTCACATTTAAAACACTGAGTAAGTCTGGTCATTACTAAACAAAAGTCACTAACGGCACAACTCCATAAATGTATGAAATTGTTGTTTCCCTATTTTCTTCCCAGATGCTCAGACTCACCAGTCTCAGCAGTCTTGACAGCTGTATCGATCAGACCCTCTCTGCCTCCCATGGCGTGGAAGAAGAACTCAGTTGGTGTCAGGCCAGCCAGGTAGGAGTTCTCCACAAAGCCTCTACTCTCAGGACCGTAGTCATCTTTAATGAAGTGAGGCAGCGTGCGGTGTTTGAACCCGAAGGGGATTCTTTTACCCTCCACGTTCTGTTGCCCCACCACAGCGATAACCTAGATAAAGGAGGGAATAACAGAGGTAAAGGGATAGTCAGAACAACTGTATCCCATTAAATCAAATTCATCTATTGTGAGGTAAATATAGTATACGGTTGACTCTCTTACCTGTGAGATGTTAATCTTTGAACCCTTAGAACCGGCCACCACCATGGACTTGAAGTTGTTGTACTCAGACAGAGACTTCTGGGCTGAGGATCCCGTTTTGTCACGAGCGTCGTTGAGGATACGATTGACCTGGTTCTCAAAGGTCTGCCTCAGTGTGTTACCAGGGGTCGGCTCCAGCTCGTTGTTGTGGGCTTTCTCGATGACCTGGGAGGTGGAAAGCAAAGGTAAATTACATTTTCTGGACTAAAGTTTCCCCTGAACAGTTGGTCAAACTGTGCAGAAATTACATGTGCTTACTTCTATCACATCCTGTTTGGCTTTCTTGATGGTATTCTGGATGTCAAGGTAGGTTTTGGCATCAGCAATGGAGTCACCGATACCAATGGAATGACCTGGAGGAGATACGAGGAATAAACTTGTAAATATGGAAAACTACAATTGATACAAAAGGTTTGTTGCAAAATCATTCAATACCACTATAAGAGTAAATAATATGTATTTAAATGTGACTGTTCTCACCCTCGATGAGCAGCCAGTTGTTGACTACAGTCTGAATGTTGGAGTAGAAGAGCCTGGTGATGTCGTGGCCCATCTCCAGGTAGGAGATGTGGACAAGGGAGCCGGCTGAGGTTCCGAGCGACTTCTTACACAGGATGCCCATGATCAACTCGCCATTCTCCACGATGACCTATACGAGTAGAATGTGAGGTTAGTTGCACTGTCACCACTTTCTCTTCATTGAGCTATACTGAATTGTTCACGGCTTCGTACCTTGGTGTCCCCTGGTGAGATGTGTTTGTAAGGACCGCTGTCCTCCTCGTCGGGGTGGGTGCTGTGTGTGCGGATGACGTTGATGTGTCCTGGAATGATGAGACTGAAGATCTGCTTGCCTGTCCACAGTGGACGTGGCTTGATGATGGCCGGTTGGGGCATTTTCCCGTCCCAGGTGGAGAGGAACATGAGGAGGTTCATGACTTCCCCCTGTGGTGGCAAAACGCACAGTGAGTGGAAAGACCCTGATGAAACACATGAAACCACCACTACATGTTCTTGAGGTTAATGTGCGAGTTGCCACCAGTGTCCTTACCCTTTCTAAGAAGACGTCTCTCTTTGTGAATTTGCGCACGGCTGTGAGTGTGTCCTGCACGATACCCATGACGGGCCTGTTGGACTGGGGTGTGACGATCATACGTGGCACCATGGCCAGCTCCTGAATCTCTGCCCTCGTCTCGAGGGACTGAGGTAGGTGGAGGTTCATCTCATCCCCGTCAAAGTCAGCATTGTATGGGGTGGTGACACTGGAGGGAGAAGAGAGACTAGGATGTTAAAGTCGCTAAACATCATTTGCAAACACTTATTACAGCCATTTGTATTCAGACCAAATAACAATTTACAACTAAATTAAATTGAAGGCAATAACACAAATCATGTCTACGCCAAACTTTTTAGGAGTGTGCTCAGGTATTAAATAAATTACTTTATTTAAAATGTAATACAAGACTAGGTCTGGTCTTCATATGGTACCTGAGGTTGAGTCGAAACGTGGACCAGGGCAGAATCCGAACCCTGTGCCCCATCATGGACATTTTATGTAGTGTAGGCTGTCGGTTGAAGATGACGATGTCACCATCACACATGTGCCTTTCCACCTAAACGGAGATAAAGAAAACAGTTTTTGTCAGATTGAAATAAATCTTTAAATAAAAGACATTCCGAGTTAAACACATTGTTGCTAAACAAGTGCTTTGTATTTCTTGCCTTGTAGCCGATCTGCAGATGAAGGTCACTTGGTTTGGGATGGAAGCGCAGGTCAATTCTGTCTCCGTTGTCACGAATGATGTATTTGGCTCCTGGGTACTGGCTGTTGCCTCGTCGCACCAGCTCTTGAAGTCTAAGAAAAGTCAGAATTGGTAAGTAAATCTGCCGCCATCAAACTTTTCAGGTTTTTACACATCAAATACGCTGGTGTACCTGTCAATGTTAAAGGGTGTGACAATTTCCGGGAAGGTCATGTTGGCTGCGATGGACCGCGGTACGCCCACTTGGTCGATTTGCAGGTTGGGGTCTGGGGTGATGACAGTTCGAGCGGAGAAATCCACACGCTTGCCCATTAGGTTACCTCGGACTCGCCCCTCCTTTCCCTTTAACCGTTGCTTAAGGGATTTGAGAGGGCGGCCAGATTTTTGCATTGCCTGAGAAAATAAAACATTAAAATGTCAGCACACATTCTTTGGGTTGATATCTGACAGTATGTTGAAAGGCACCGAGGTTCTCACGTACCCTCGGCAGGCCGGGCAATTCATTGTCCACCATTGTGGCTACGTGAAACTGAAGCAGCTTCACATCCTCAGCTATGACGTGAGCCGCTGCACCGCTCTGCTCGTTTCTTCTCAGTTGGTTGTTGATCTTAACAATATCAGCCAGCTTGTGGGTCAAGTCGTCCTTTAAAATAGAAGTCAGTTGTTACCCAATAGTGTAGATTATAAACAACAACCAAACCTTCAGCAGCAGATATCACTGTCTTACCTGGTTGCGAGCAGATCCCTGCATGACGACTGCAGGCCTCACAGCCAGTGGAGGCACAGGCAGCACAGTCAGAATCATCCATTCAGGACGGGCGAACTTGGGATCCATGCCCAAGATGAAGACCTCTTCATCAGAGATGCGCTTGAAGATCTCGTGGACACGCTCAGGATTCAGCAGGATTTTCTTCTCCTGTGAGTCTTCATTAACGTGTTTCCACTCAGCGAACAGCTCCAGGCCAGAGCGTCTGATGCGTGGCTGGTAGCGCCCACAGCCACCGTGACCCTGCGTAGGACACAAAGCAAAGAGTGGAGGTCAGATATGAGAAATCAATGACATGAGCAGGTCAGGAGATGTTGAGAGCTGAAACACACAGTAACTATGACACAGACACGACCCAAATACCTTCTCTTTAGAAATGTCCTCCTCTGTCTCGTGTTGCTCCATTCCAAATTTGTTGTCCATCTCCTCCCCTCCTTCACAGATGTTTTTTCCTTTGCACAGCTCGTACACGTGTGTCAAGCGCTTTCGTGGCTGCCCTTTAGATTTTACCAGGATATCTTTAATCTTTGGGTTGTTCTGCAGGCAACAACAAATGGAACAAATCAAGCAACAAAACCTCAGAAAAATACGACTGAAATTATACATTTAAAATATCAGTGTTTAAAATTAAACAGTGTGTACTGTAATATGCTGAATATTATACTTACATTATCCACTAATAGCTTGGAGCAAAAGAAACACACACATCGGAGAACCTTCATGATCTTTGTTACGAAGCCGACATGGAAAACTGGCTTTGCCAGTTCTATGTGTCCAAAGTGGCCTGGACACTCTGTCATGTTGCCTGAGGGAGCATTTCAAAACATGAACTTAGGACACCAGCTTACTGATCAATAACACGTTATTAGCATGAAATGCTAACATCACACTGTACCTGCACATGTCTGACATCTTCCCGTTCTGTCTATGACACCTTGTCTTGGGTCCATAAGGCCGCCAAGTTTAGGACGTCCTCCTTCTGTTGTTTCGGGGTACTTGATCCCCCCTTCTGTGACGGACAACCGTTTCTGGAGAAGAAAATAAAGCTAAGCTAAGTATGTTGTCGCTTCGATAACCAGCACTCAAGTCTTAATAATCAATTCAAGCATTAAAACAGTACAAATTGTGTTTTAAAAATAGAAATCAGTTTTAATAAGAAAATGTTACATTACAAGAATAACAGGGGGCTCAGCACATGAGATAGCTTGGATAATGTTGTGCTTTAAGTTTGTTCGAGCTTCCTGCAGCATGCTAGTTAACACAAGCTCCACTAGCCTGACACAGCTAGCTAGGCTAGGCTAACAGCAACAGCAAGAATTCCCATTGTACGCAGAACCATGTCTTCTCTGTATGTGTCGAACTAGGACATTAGTCGCTATAAGAGTGTGCGTGTGATCGGTGTGATAGTCAACAAAAGAAACCCCCGCTCCCCGAACAGAAAACATACAAGCTCATCTGGGCTGATGATGCCGAACTGAACTCTCTTGATCGTGCGCAGTGGGCATGCGCTGTCGCCGGAGGGCGGTCCGTGCATCCTGTCTATTCAAAGAGACGCGTCCTTCCTCGGCACGCCGCTTTATGAGCAGGAACAGTCGTTTAACGGCCACCACGGCTCCGGTCTGGCCGCCAAAAGGGACCGGAAAGGCTCCGGAGGCGATATCCCACGGAGCGCAGCTGGAGGCTGCCGTAGTGGAGCAATTAATAGTGTTTTTGATCCAGATGGTTTAGACCGAAACGCTCCCCCCTTTTTTTAGGTCTAACCTCTGTGGCGCTCTCAGCGCTTGTGAGCGCTGAATGGACCAGCGCTCTGTTATATAGACCGAGCGCTTGCTACGGGGCTGTCCACTCAAAAAGGCAGGGGCTGCCACTTCGAAGCACGGGGCGTGGCTCTCTGTAGTAAAACGCTCATTGGCCATTCAAGACGTTCACGTGAATAATTCAGTTTGTCACACGCACAGCCAATGAGAGAGCACGTTTGTTCTCTCGACGAATCAGAGCCAAAGGCGGGCGTGATTCAATCTGAACTCCTCTCTATTGGCTTTCTTCAAACCAAGTAGGCGGGACGTTGATTAATTTGCATCCGGGAAATGAATATTACATTTGCCCGCGCTCTATTCGTCTGCCACGTCATTAATATTAAGTAGGACAGGAGCGGTGACCAATGGCCGCGAGGAAACGAGCCTCATTAGGATATTTTCAACAAAACCCTCCCAGTTTCCGATGTTTGCCGAATGTGTCCGATGTGGATTTCTCCCCTCAGAGCAAAATAAAAAAAACCTCTGTTGTCTGCTTCGTCTCGCTCCGGATCAGCCTGAGCTCTAAGAAAAGTGGCCGAGGCCTGTACAGAGGCTCCATCAAACCGGGGGAAAGTGTCGAAACACACGATGTTTTCATTCCAAAAACACTGTCAAACGGATTATTCCTCGAGCCTCGTCAGGGAAATATCGTCGTGTCGGTTTTACGCCCCGTGAATTTTGGGATCTGCGGGACTTCGTCACAAGCCTCGCACTCGCCCGCGGACGCCGGCCGGGCAGCGGAGTGGATTTTCCCGTGCGGCCCGCAGGAAAGTCCGGGAGAAGCCTTAAGTGTTAATTTAACGTCAACTTGTGAACTGTTTTGACTGTTTTTTCACACGCACGCGTGTCGCGTATTGAATTCATGTCAGATGATGTCGTTCTGTTGTCTTTACGGATTTCTTTTTTTGTGAAAACGTGGAAGTGTGACCTAGGCCCCTTTTCGAAAGCCATCCGGAATACCGTCGTTTTGGCGGTAGTAACATTTGCTCGTTTAATAATTAACCTACCGATGTTGTAATTGCCCAAAACGAGTTATTTGTAAACGTAAATCAGAAGCTAGCTTGATGATACTGTTAAATTTCAACGTTTGCTATATATTAGCAGTGCTGCTGGAGATGTGGTTAGCTTAAAGTACTTAGCTAACATCGACGTTATGTTCCCTGCTGCTTGTTCACTATTTCACTCATCCTATATATTAGCAATGTAGCCTTTGATAGCTAATAATAACGCGATTATACAGTGTTGTGTCCGGAATGTGCCATTTTATGTCGGATCGAGTAGCCTGATTAGGCTTAAATATTGTGGGACAAAACGTTCAGCTAGCTGCCCACCAGTGAATACTTATCCGATTAAATCCCCCGGTCTTGTTAACGAGCTTTCGTCCCATCGTTGAGACGGTGGTGTGCGGGTTTTGTTTACGGTGGCGACGAGGTTTATTATCACTATATTACAGTATATTACTGTTTGCGGGATTAAGGGACATGCTACAGGAGCTAGCTTAGTCGGACTCAACATGGCGGTGTCTGAGGATAGTCTTCTTGTTGTGAATGAGAAAGATGGAGTCTGGAATATTCTTGTTGACTTCCTAGTTCAGTCCTAGATGTGTGTATTTCCCCTAAAAAAAATCAACAATTCGCTCCGTGATCACACACGAAGCGACACAGTGAGGGTTCGATGTTACAACGTGGCCGGGCGATTACATTTAAAAGCCGGTTAGCCAGTGTTTCAATAGTCTGGGCTCTTCGTCACTGTCGAAAGTTGAAGCCATTTTGCTAACTACAAGCTTATTGGTCTCGCACTGGAAGAATGTGGCTTCTCGCTGTTTAGCCAGTACGTGGTTATAAGCTAATAGTTTAATCATCAATACTCTTAGCATCAATCTTGTCTGCAGATTAATTAGCTGGTTAAACAATAGATTTATGCGGTTAGCTCCTTTGCTAGTTACATCCAAGGTAAGTGAAGAAACGACGCTTTGGCTGCTGCTGGTTATTCAAAATGTCCAGAAGCAAAAACAAAAGGCACTTTGTTATTGTCAGATTCCTCCAGAGAGTGAAGATCTTTATCATCCATATTCAAGCAGAGATACGTGTTGTGGTAAAGGTGCTGAAATACGTCTGTGTCGCCCCTTTGTGTAATTACAGTAAAAAAGGAAGTGCAAGCAAAAGCCTGACACAATATCGGAACCACTCCACAATATATACGTGCTGTGATTGCCTGATGTCAATTTGTAGTGTTTATAACATGTATGACTCTGTAATAGTGCTAAAAAAGACAATGTTGTAATTCTTGCTGCCATTGGATTAAATAAAGACACTGAACCAACATCACGACTGGGTTGATTTATTCCTTCCTGCACAATTGAACCAGCACATTTGTGTAAAACTGTGTGACTGGTATCTCGTGTGTGTGTGTGTGTGTGTGTGTGTGTTCGCCTCTTTGCCATCATCTCTTTTCACCAGGTCCAGCAGAGGACAGTATCTTTTTCGAGCCCAGCAGCGAAGCTAGGTGCCACATCTGCAAGTATCCTTACGGAGTGAGAACTGTCCTGAGTTGGGAAAAGACGTAGAATGCATGTCAGGTTTTAGAAATGCACAGAGGAATGCGACAGTAAATCACTTTGTTCACCATGTGCCATGCAATGCCATGACTATACAAAGGATTCATTATTGACCAGCTGGCTCCCTCCTCTGGCTCACACTGAGAATGATCAGCATTGCAAAGATATTGCACAACCACGTTTTCAGTGCAGAAACGGGTTCCACCAGGCTGTCAGACCTGCTCCCTCCACTGCTCCAAGGAGGTTACTGCATAGGGCCGAGGACTCGTCAGGTATGTAGATAGGTGGTAGAAATTTAACAGAATATCTTAAGTGGTTGTGGAATCTGGTTATTTTAACACTGCCTTTTTTTTTTTACTGTGACTTCTTAAGACTTACAAGAGCAGGACAGTGCTTGTAAATGGTGTATGTAAACAGTAACTACACAACCACACAAGTTGCCCAGAGGGTGACGACAATCATACTCACAGCTGACTTACGTCTGATCCATATTCAGTGAAGTGTAAAGAAACTGAACACTTTGTGTTGCTGAACTTGTTTTGCCACATTTATGCTCCTTTACATTTGGTCTTCACAACATTTCAGAGGGAAATGTGATTATTAATCACCTGCGTTTATCTGAGAGCCATAGAATTTACACACTGAACCAAATCAGTCTGTTAAATACGATTTGATTATACAGTGGCATACATAACAAGAAGGTAATAAATATTTCATAATAATATATTTCAATAATAATGATGCATTTGACCATTTAAGACTATTTAAAAGCAGTCAGTATTTATTTTTTACTTCTGATAGTGTAAGTATATTTTACTCGTGAAACAAGTACTCCGTCTTAGGTGAAAATTGCTGGATTTTTACTTGTTGAATTGGTATTTTTTATATTCTAATTGATTTGAATTGCAAATAAATGGTTCGAAATTATATAATCCAAGTCAATGCAACCCGACGGTTCCATGTTAAAATGGAGGAGTTGCTGATGGTTTTGGGAGTTGGGCGTTTACGCCGTGATTTGTCACAGGTTGTTGACAGTGGTTTGCTCTGTGAAGTGTTAGTGCAAATCTTAAGGTCAGATTTTAATTGGTAAAATTGTTTTGTTTCGACCTCCGCTTTCCATGTATTCAAAGTCACATATCAACAGCCCATGTGGCCCACGTGACTGTCCTCCAGACACATGATTTCCTGTAAAGGGAGATGATTCATGTATCTATAGGGGGAGCTCTTGTCTGATGATGTCAGTGTGTGTGTGTGTGTGTGTGTGTGTGTGTGTGTGTGTGTGTGTGTGTGTGTGTGTGTGTGTGTGTGTGTGTGTGTGTGTGTGTGTGTGTGTGTGTGTGTGTGTGTGTGTGTGTGTGTGTGTGTGTGTGTGTGTGTGTGTGTGTCGTCAGGGTTTGGTGGGGACGCGGGGAAGGGAGGAGCTTTGTAGCACAATAAAGTAAAGAACAAGAAGAGAGGGAGAGACGGGCAGATGCAGAGCATAGTGGCAGGCGCAGGCTATTTATTTTCTCTGTGTGATTTATAGTTAAAAAGCCGAAACTATAACTGGATTCTCATTATTGTATTGAACAAGCGAGTCATTGCAGGTGAAGTATAATCCACCAAAAAACTGACTATACTCACAATTTCTAAGAGAATTCAATCACTGTGAGCATGAATAACTAAATATAAAATGTCCTTTAAGGCTGTGATGATGGATTTTGTCGGTCTTCGTGGTTTGTAGTAAGTTTGTAAATCACATTGTGGACACTATGGTTGTAAAAAGTCCCAGTTTACCTCATTCTCAGAATCAAAACGAAGATCAAAACCTTGTCAGAGTTTTTTTTTCTTGTACGCAGACGAGAAGTAAATTCCCCATTAGATGAACAAAAAACCCATTCTTAGGTCTTATTTTCGCCTTAAGTTATGCACCAGGATGTTTTGTAATACAGATGGGTGACGCAAGGTCAGAGGCATGCTCTCTTCGATCCCATTGGAACAGTCCGGCCCATTTCTGTTCGCGAGAGAATGTCCTGTTCTTTGGGTGTTTGTTTTGGCTGATGTCAGCCCCTGCCAAGCGTCTTCATCTTTCCTCTGTCCATCCTTTCATCATCCGCACACTCTTTTCAGGCCTTCCAAGTTCTCATCTGCAAGGATTCCTTTCAGGCGGCTCATTTACTGGAAAGAATAGTTAAGTCACCCAGTATTTGACTCAGATGTTGCCGCAGAGTTTTGCAGCAGTTCTGCGTTTTTGTTAGGGTTCTTTTCAGCCCCTTCCTGGAACTATCTGGGTGCTAAATTAATTGCTCTTGATCCCACCTCGCGTTGCAATCGGCTTAGTGCTAATCTGGGGTTCTCACAGTGCAGCCAAGTCTCGTCTGGGCAACCCTGCACTGAGCTGTCCACTGTGCTCGTCTCCCAAGGTCCTGACCCCTGCCGCTGTCTTTCAGGATCTCCTTTGCCCTGCATCCTATTTCCCCCTATCACTCTCCTCTCACCTATTTTTGAGATCTCGGGGAGCTCCATTTATGTATCGTGAATCCACTTGGCCTTCCTCTTCACCCTTGTACTCACATAATTACTTTACCTCCCCCACAGAAAGTTTGTCTTCCCTCTTATGCTCAAACCTTCTTCATAATTTCTCTCACGCTCTCTTCTACTGTCTTTTGTTCCCTCATTCCAGGCCCTCCATCCCCTCTCTCTTGCACTCTCATAGATGGCCTCATGCTGCTTGCAGTGGCTCATTCTCAAACGTACAACTCGCCCTGCCTCTTTTTTCTCTTCTCACTTTTCTGTGTTTGGTTTCTCTCCTACTGCTGTGTTTCCCCTGGCATGTAGCCATTCCCTCTGACCATCTGCCTCACTTTCTTTTTTCCTCTTCCCTCTTTACTGTCCCTTTTTTCCCCCTTTCTTCTCTTGTCAGCACAACTAGTCGTGGTGATTTACCGTTTTATTTTTGATCACAGGACAAGTTCACTTCATGTTTCTTTTTTCCCTTTGTCTGTGCAAGAGTTCCTCAGTACCCCACGTTTCCGGGAGGTTCTGATTGAAGTGTCAGCGTGCTATTTAAAGAGGCGTGCAGAGACAGGGTTGGTTACGGTGCCCTTAAAGTACAGGCTGTCTAGAAACAGGAAGTAGCATCGCCCCGAAGCGCAGCAGCAGCAGTGCACAGCGTCAGCCGACATGCAGCCACTTCCTCCTCAACAGAGACTCCAGCAAAAACAACCCTCACGCTTATCAGAGAGCTGTGCACCCCTTCCCCCCCCCTCTCGCGGCCCTGTTCTCCTGAATGGTGCAAATACACCGCGGGCTTTTCACCCCGCCACCATGGCCTATCTCGCTTTCTCCCATTCTCTTGTGCTTACAGGCCTCCCTCCTTTCTCCCTCCTGTTCTCGCCAGTACAGCATGCCTGAGTAGCTGCCTGGAGATGAAGGAGCTAATTAATTTGATTTAGCCGTTCCCTCTCTCTGGCAGTGGAAAAAACAGCCGCCGCCCCCCTCCTCTCTCCTCCACACCGTATCAGGCACCCCCTCCCAGATGATTTTCCACCTATCCTTTCCAGTCTCCTTTGGCAACGTCCACACTACAAACCCTGTCTTCCTCTTCTCCTTTTGCCTTTCTCTGTGCTGTTATACAACTATATTTTGCCAGTGGTTTCTTGCGTATCAAACTGATTATTAAGCGCATGCCAACTGTAACTCTCATGGGGCCTACACCCATTCTAATTCCTTTTTTTAGCCTTTTATCTCTTGTATGTGCCCAGGGACAGTTTGTGTGACTCAGCAGTTCTTCACGGCTCACACAAACATGCTTGTTGGAGCACAGTGCATCTGCTCCGGGGACCTGGATCAGGCCTGTCAGACTGCGGCTGATGCAAAAACATTTCTGCCATCCGATACTTTGGATCCTCCGCTTATTTATTAAGTTTGCACAACTTTATAGGCGACTATCCTCCCTTGTCATTAGAGTCTTACTCAGACATTTGCAGCATGTAGTTTGTGGACATCTGCTGAGGATAGCCTCTGAGTTGTGTGTGTGTTTCAGCCCTTCAGTGTTGTCTTGCAGGCGAGAGGTGGAGCAGTGTTGAACCCATTGAACTCACAGTTGTTTCTAGTGAAACTCTAAAGCGTTACAGGCATTTTCAGTCTTTTCCTCCTTTACCGAAGCCTAAAAGCTCAGAATGACCGAACAGTTTCAGTCAGCTGCTGTCGAAATGCAGTTTTTGTTCACTGCAGTGATTTGTACAAAAACTAACAGAGGACCTGGGTAAAGATTTTTCAAATTGTCACAGGAAATGATTTCTCAATGTGACGTCAGCATCATGGACTGGTTTCCTTCAGGTTACATAACGTGTTTTTTGTGATTCCAGCCGTTTTTTGTTATTTTGCGAGATTTGTTCCCAACATTTTTTGGGCTTGTGACGCCTTAAATCGTATCCACTTCATGCGACGGCTCCACAGTGGTTGCGTCAAACGACTAATCTGCTAAACCAATAAGTTATTTTATCTCTTGTATAATCTTTGTAGTAGCTGCGAGCTTAAATCTTTCACAAGAAGAAAAGATTGTGGTAATTCGTGAAATAAACTTGGTGTGGCAGAAATATATATATATATATCTTTTCTGTGTTTATAGTCAATCTCACAACCCCTCAGATTTTTGTTGTGACACCAGCTCTGTGGTTTGGGAAGCGTAGAATTGTGATAATGAAAGCAAAAAAAAAAAAAGAAGTTATATACGCACATGAAAAACTGGCTATAAAAGACCTCTGTTGCTTAGCTTGATGCGCAACTTATTTATCTTGAATTATTTAATCTCATCTAACTTTGAAGAGTTATATTTTTTAATAGAACAACCTGGTGGCAGTGACCTCTGTAATGAAAGTGTAAAGTCTGCAGCAGCGCTCAGCATGAGGTTTGACATGTTTCCCATGTGAGAGAGGATGTCGGGGGCAGAACTCTAATATTTACATTTTTTTTGGCCCGGCTGAAATCCTCTTCACCGGTGCCAAGTTGAAGCCCATTTACCTCAAGGTCTCTCGTAACATTTTATTAGATGGGTTATCTTCACCCTGTGATGCGTCAAGAAAAGATTTTGAGACTTTGTGGGGAAAGAAAAAAGGTTAGATTTTGTTCAGAAAAATAAACCAAAGTGAATGTTTGACATGTATCTGGCATTTTAACAATATACGGTGGAGTAATACGGAGAAACCCAGTATAACACCATAGGAAAAACATGTCATCTGACCTTTAAAGGCTGCATACTTCACGTACATTTACTTCCTGATTCATCTGGAAAAGATGGAAATGTTTTGTTTGTGTTGTCAAAGATAGATTTTGATGGACGAGTGGTTATATAATGAGAATAGTACATTTTATCAGATATAGATGAGGGGATATGAGTTTTATCTTTGTTGGGGTTGTGAAAACATCACATCTCTGCACTGAGGTATGAAGGAGTTGGGAAAGATTACATGAACTGTGCAAAAAGTGAACTTTTCACAGGGTATTTAAGTTTTGACTTGATGTTTGCATTTCACCTTTTTTGTGAATAGGCATTCAATTGAAAAGACATCGAACATTGGACATGTTTGGTGTTTTAGATATCTGTACCCCTGCGATTTTCTCAAACTAGAAGTGAAAGTTCATCTTAAAGGTAGCTGTTCGCAGGCTGGATTTTCTCATTACATTTTGTAATGACACAGCAGAGACGTGTTTGCTAATAATAAGAACATGCCCCAGCACGCTCATCTCTCCCTTTTCCTCAAGAGGTAATGTCAAATCAGTCATTGTCCCGCCCCCGTGTCTGCAAGACGATCCTGAGGGCTTAAACACCATGTGTGTCTAGCTTAAAATGTAAACATTTGTCTTGCTTATCTGTACGTGTAGAACATGCATGTGCTGTGGTCTCATTCCTCCTCTCTGTCCTCACATGTCTACGTGCAGGCCACAGAAGCAGGAGTCGCCGCGTCGGAGTCGCCGCAAAGCCCCGGCTTCCTCTTTAAGAAAACCACTGACACATGAACTCTTCGGTCGTCGTTTGACTTCCCACTTTGATCTCAGTCCAAGTCAGCTGGAGAGCAGGTTAGTCATCCCCTCTTTGAGATCTTTGAGGATGTTTACTAATGCTTGAGCACGCCTCAGGGTATTTTCACACACATGTGTATCCTTATTACTAAGAATTCAGTCTGGATTTATGATATGAATAAATGTTATATACAGTCAGTAATACTAATCGCATAACTGTTTCCTTATACTGTATTTTATGAAAAGAAAATCTGCTTTCCACATGATGCGTTTTATAAAAAACACAAGACAGGTTTTTGTTTTTCCAAGTGCACTCAAGGCAACAGTAGAATTTACTGCGCTGTTGCAAATACTCTTCTTGTTTTCTGTGCAACCACAATAAAGGGAATCTGTCTATTTATCTATCATTTAGTCGGGAGAAAAGTGAAACGCATATGCTCACTGATGAACTAATCCCTCACATTGTTCTTAGTGTGTGCCACACAAAACAAGACTGTTTAAATAAGACTTTAGCAGTAAACGCATTTGGATTTTTCTCTTCCCTCCACAGTCATCTGGCTTCTTAAAAGAATTATGTATGGGTTGGACGTCTGCAGACAGCTCACTTTCCCAGTGGCCACTCGTCAGCAGACTGAGTTACTGTGGTGAGTCAATTCCTCTCTCACTCTCCTTCCTCAAACATAAATTTATCAGTCACATTATTCATCTCTGCAGTGAGGACGTCGGGGGTGAGGCAGAAGAACTTGTTTTCAGTCGTCTTGGTTTTTTATTTCCTCCGTCACACGTTTTAAGTTGATTACCTCTGACGGCGTCACTGTAAAGACGCGAAAAACTCTTGCTAGCCGCGCAGCAAAGTGCGGCCACTATTTACCCATAATGCAACGCTGTAAAAGACTGTTAAGTCACTTTTGCAGTGAACCAACATGTAATTGTCCTGAAATATAAGATAACCTCAGTTTTTTTGAAAACATTTTTTGAAAACAATATCATCTTACATTGGGGCTAATACAGTTTCCTCTCCATCCAGAGCCATAGAGAACTTGCTGCAGAGTTTTTTTTCATTCGTTCTGTTTAGGCGTGCTAAAATAGTCTTAGCTTAGATTTAGCATTTAGCAACTTTAATTCTTCCTTGAGTAAGTGAAGCCCCAAAAAAGACACAAAAGAAAGTAGCTGATGATCTTACTGTTGATCCCTACCTGTTGGAGGTGTGTAAATAGTCGACTGTTTGCCAACACGTGAGCCAAATCAACTCAAAAAAAAGAATAATATGAGCGTGATGTGTTCATGTCTTGTTTCTGCCGCCCCCACGTGGCTCTCAAAACCTGCATTGTTCCCCCTGGCCTGCGTTTTTCTCCTCTTTTTCTCGCACATTGCTACAAGGTGCAAGATGGCTTCCTCCGTTTTTCATCTTTGTGCATTCAGATGTGTGTGTGTGTGTGTGTGTGTCGCTTGGTAGCACAGCATGAAAAGCTATGATCACGTTTCGCCAAACATCCATGAATGGGGACGGCTGGACAACGGGGGCGCCTCTGAATACAGAGTTGGTGGCTGGCTGCAGCCACGGGACAATGCCAACACACATGTGTGGACTGAGCGGACGCACTCCTGGATCACACACACACACACACACACACACACACACACACACACACACACACACACACACACACACACACACACACACACACACACACACACACACACACACACACACACACATACTATTGTCTCTGCCAACGGGCACTCTGCTTCACACACCCAGCCTCCATCGCTTCACACACACACACATCGTTTCACTTCTAGTTATAATTGAAGGTTTTGCACTGTCCCGTCCTGCTCACAGCTGCCGTCACATATCCCGTCCACTCACAGGCAGCCTGCTTTGAAAACGTGCAGGGGTGCATGGGTGGGGGGTAGGCGGTGGGTGGAGAAGGTGTTCCAACTCCAAGACCCAGAGAGGTCACAGGAACAACACCCAATCCCAGAGCGGTTCCCATGGAGACAAGTGTGGCAGCGTACAATGAGGGTGAGAGAGTGATGAAAGAGAGGGAGAGAGGGAAAGGGCAGGGAAAGAGTAGGAGGAGGGCGGGTTGTTGGCGTCAAGGTTCAGTTGGTGGGTACTGGTGGGGTGGGGGGGAAGCAGCAGTTCCACTCAAAAGGACAGTGGGAAGTATGATGGTGTTGTAGCATAACTAGAACATTCTTCCACCCCTCCTCATTTCTCTGCCGCCTTGTTCCAGCTGAGAGAGTACCTCCTGATCTAAGGCCGCCAAAGTGGTTCGCGGCCAGCGGAGGGAGAACGGAGATATGTGGAATTTCCACCGACCGTGACGTGCGTGGCCCGAGAGTAACCAGAAAGAAGACAGTCGCTATTGTGAGGCGGTTTGCATGGATACGGATGAATCATGATTGATACCCAGCTGCAGGCCTCGGTGGCAGTGCAGCGGTGCCATTTGTTTTGGTGGTGGCGGGCGACATTTTCCTGCTGCAAAACAACGCGGAAGCTTTGTCACTTGTGGTTTTTAGCTCAGACACAGATACACACACACACACACACTGAACTGAAAGCAGTTGATCGATCCCTTGAACCTTTTAGCTGAGCGGCTTGAACAAATCGAAGACTGACTCTATCCCAGTTTCTGTCCACCTTTAGCCAGTTTTCTCTCTCAGAAATATTTTACACCTTTTACCTTACACGGGGGAATCACACACCGCCTCTGAAAGCAGTTATATAATATCTGGAGGGTGTTTTCTAAAGTCGGACAAAGTAGAGTCATGTTCTTGCCACCGTTTGTGGACGACCAGGAAGGTGGAGCCTTTTTGCTACTGTTGGCACACGTCATAATCCCCCATTAATTTTCGACACATATCAAATGCCGCTCACCGTACTCAGGAATCAGCATGAAGAGCCCTGTAGGATTAAAAAATTCAGCTGTAATTTTCAAACCGCGCGTGTGTGTAAGCGGACAGCCAGTCAATACACGGATAGAATTACTGTCGTGGCCACAACTTTCCAAAGTTGTTAAGTCATTTTCTTAAAACCACGGTGCAGTGTTTCGTTTCGTCAGATCAAGATGGGTTGATCGGTCCGACCGGCCTTTCTGGCTTCTGGTTTAATTGTTTCTCCTCATACGTGAAGGAACACGTCCCCGCCACCTCAGCCCGCGAACGCCGCTTTTACCACCGTGCTATTTTAGATGATGCCCTTCAGACTTAGAAACGAAGGACGCGGTGTGTGTGAAAGATGTGGGCTTTTGCCAGGCAGGCAGAGTCTAAGGAAGGACGCTATCAAGTTGCATCATGGGAACTGTAGGTCCCAGCGTTTTTTTGGAGCTCGGCCCGGTAAAGTCTCGTTATCTCAGCCTCTGATGCATTGATTTTGACGATTCTTTTTTTGCAGGCTCTCAGGCTCCTTGTAAGGACCCAAACTTTACCAAAGTGCAGAGCCACGCCACTGAAGTGCCCCTTTAACGCCTCCATTTTTCCCTCAACTTCACTTCAACTGCTCCCGTCCGCCATTAGACTACCACCAGTTTGTCCTCACTCCCTTGCTCCGTGTTTGACTTTTCTCCACGTCTCCCTCGCTCGCACTCCTCTCACACCCTCACTGTCTGTCTGTCTCTCCGTCCCCCGTGCCCAGGTTTTTTGAGTTGGCGTGGTTCCTGTTTGTTTTCAGCCATTTTGGGGACTTGCAGTGCTCGTAACAAACTGCTTAAATGGCGTCCTCTTGCCTGCTTGCTCTCCCACTATGTCTCCCTCTGCCTCTCCCTCCCTCTCCCTATCGCTGGGCTTTGTGTATATAAAGTAGTGTGTGTGCCTGAGTGTGTGTGTGTGTGTGTGTGTGTGTGTGTGTGTGTGTGTGTGTGTGTGCATGCATGTGTGTGCAGAGAGAGAGAGAGAGAGAGAGAGAGAGGGAACAACACTTCCAAATAAAAAGAAGATTGGATTCAGTGGGGTGGGGGGGCCTGTGTGGGGGTGCCACTGGAAAAAAAAAAAAGAGCAAAAACACTAAGAATCGTGTGTCAGAGGCATAAACTGGAGTGAGAGAGGAGAGGGAGAGCAAGAAAAAAGGGGGAGTGAGTGAGGGAGAGCGAGCAAGTTCGAGTGTGAGAATCGCTCCTGCCCTCTGTCTTCACACACTGCTGCCTGTATGTGTGTGCGTGTGCATGTGTGTGTGTGTGTGTGTGTGTGTGTGTGTGTGTGCGTGCACCGCCTCTCCCTGTGCTCACTCTCTCTCCCTCCCTCTCTCTCTCTCTCTCCCTCTCACACACACACTCAGTCGTGCGCATATACACAGACCAAGGGAGAGAGAGAGGGAGGGAGGAAGGGAGAGAGAGAGAGAGAGAGAGAGAGAGAGGGAGAGAGGGAGTGTGAGGGGAGAGAACACATCGCAGCAGAGATGCAGCAGGAGGTTTTCCGAGGTACGTTTTTCTTGTATGCTTGTCTTCCTGAGAGACAGACGGGAGAGAATGAGAGGAAGAGAGGAGGAGGAGAGGCTGAATTCTGTTGTTTTCCTGCTTGTTTTTCCTGCTCCACTCTCCTGCTGCTGCTGGAGCCCTAGTTGCTTCACGCGTCTAGAGGAGGAAAAGGTTTTCTATTTATTTTTTATTCAACATGCGTGTGTCGGGGAGCATGAGTGGCGGGCGGGCGGGTGGGTGTGCGCGTGTGTGTGTGTGTGTTTATGCAGTGTGCGTTTGTTGGAAGCGCGTTTATGTGCGTGCGTGCGTGCGTGCGTGTGCCAGGAACAGGCCTCGTCTCCCTCATCCTCCCGTCGCTGGTCGCTGGCGCACCACGCAATTCTCTTTTCAAGAGCGATGACTCGTTTTCTGGAGGTTGTGATGAAACTTTTAATTTTCTCGAAGCCTCTCTCGCGTCCCCCGTGAGTCACCCGCAGGTGAGGGGAGGGGAGGGTCAGCCAGCACATGTCAGCACAGGCGTTTAGACATGATGTGAGCTTTGTTGTTGGGGGTCTTAACGCGGGGGGCATGAACTTGGGGACAACGTCAGAGGAGAGAAACGTGCAACACAGGCAACCGTAAACACATCTCCACTTCCACCCCACTGCCTCTTGTCTTTTCATTTCTTTTGATTTGGGCCGTCCCGCTTGTCCTCCATTTTAACAGCCTGTTGTGTTGTGTTTGCTGGACGCTGTCTCTCATGTTGATGTCACCAGGCCCCAGTTGTTGCTGCCCTAAGCCTCACTTTTCGTTTTTTAAAATTTTTTTCCAAAACAACAGAGCAACTGCTGCCAACTACTCCACATTCCTGGTTTCCATGGATGCCAAGCCCAAGCCCCATGTGCTCAATGTATGGAAAATATGATCCACACTGCCACGGGGGCAGGGGTCATAGGTCAGACAGTAGATGTGTAGTTTGATGCTGCGGCGCACTGTTGTGATGTTGTCACTTGCTCGCTTGCCACTTGCAGGACGGAGCTGGTTTGGCTTCGTTTAGTTTTTTTCTATAAAGGATGTTGACGTACTTCAGTGTAGTTGTTTTCGGGGGAAGTGGTGCAGCGCTTCATTTTCTCCGACCTGCCACAGTCGAAGTTTATGATAATGTGGCACTTTGGTTGAACCATACTAACAATCAAATGTTCCTTGGTAGTTTTAGACCGAGAAGTCCACTGGGGATATCACGCCCCCTTCAACTGGGACCCTGCATGAAATTGAAAATGATTTTGGGGAAATTACCTCAAAAAGGTCACTGGTATAGTGTTACCGCTCTCCGGGGGTACTTTTTTTTGGCCTTGCAGCCTTTCAAAGCCTCTCCTGATTGTGTTGCAGCGAGCAGAATTATGGGAATTACGTGCTGGGTTGAGAGCTAACAGACCATGGAGAGAATGGCGTTTTAGACATGGGCCGGTTCGCTGGTGCGTGGAGCGGCATGCAAAAACACCACGATACGACAGTTTACACATGGGGAGGAAGAGAAGGGGGAGCAGTCAGTCACGCAGAGAGGGATCAGAAAGACAAGGAAACCATGAAATGTGAACATGGAGGAGACGTGTTTTGAAGTCACCCCTACCTCCCCGCTCACTCCACAACCACCACGGCCACCTCTGCTCCACCACTCCCCGAACCCGGTCCAACTTCCCCTCCGCTCACCTCCTTTCCTCCCGCCCTCTATCCCATCTGGCTGGCTCCACCATGCTCTCTTGGCCGGGGGGTTGCGGAGAGTTCAGTAGCCTGTTCTTGCTAACGATGCCCACCCCCCCCCGCCTGCCCGCCCGCCCGTGCACACCCTCACGAGCACACACGTACACCCTCCTCTTCACAGACCAACTGCTGCTCTGATAGTTGGGCCCCTCTGGCTGCCCCTCACTGGGGAGAAAGCCTAACCGACACCTTCCTCTTCCCACATGCTCCTCGCCTCTGGCTCACCGGCTGGAAAACCGAGGCCCCCCACATTCCGCCTTGCAGGCACTCCCCTTAACCTCACACGCACATGCACACGTACACGTACGTATATGATGGCTCATCACTGCTGAAGAATCAAAAGATAATTTTAGTTCATGATAATTTTAGTTCATGACAACTTTGTATTTATTTCTGGACTTTCTATTATCGTTTCTATGAGTAATGCGTGATCAACAACTTAACTGATGAAATACGTGAATGCCGACAATGACGATGCTAAATATAAGAGGCAAACAACAAATATGCAAAATGCAGACGACTTCCTGGTTTAGCTTTAACCCGCAGATACTCGAGGCACAACTATGCCCAGATACTTCAGCTTACTGAAGCTTTATACACACACACAGGCTTCCTGTGCAGAGAGGGATACATTTGTGATCAGTTTTAAACTCACAATTTAGTAGCTTTAACAGCCTCGCTGATCATATTTCTTGAACCATCTTCTTTTGCCATAGAAATGTTGCTTTATTCCCACATCTTAGAAAATGCTAACGGCTTTAAATCATGAAAATAAGACTCAAGTTCAAATCAAAATAAATTGTGATGGGAAACTGGGACCAGAAGCTGCACTATATTTAATGAGGATTTGGTACAAGTGTCTGCTGTTTACATATTGCAATGTGGAAGTAAATTAATCAGCACAATAACAGTATTAAAAATTCAGTTTGTTACGATCAGACGTTTAGTCCTCTATAAGTATTGGACTGAACACTTTATTTTAGAGCCAAATGAAGTTTTAGTTTGAGCGCACGCTCTCGTTTTAACTGCATCATATTACAGCACTCGTGGTGTGACTGTGGAGGAGTTTCCTTTGAGAGGAAATATTGCACAAAAAAATATTAGTTTTAACACTTTTTTGACTGTGAGCACAAGTACGGGTGTCAGCGGAATAAACAGATTGCTCAATGGCTGGTTCAAGGCCCGTGAGCTGGCGCACCAGCCAAGCTCCTCTGCCGTCCTGCCTTATGTTATGCAAGGCCACTTCAGCCGTGATGTCCCCGGTGACTGATCGTCCATTTAAATGCAGTGGATTGCTAATGAATGGCTTGCAAGGTCATCGTCGTCCCATGTTTTATTTTTTCAAATGCTAATGAAAAAGTGTCTCAAAGTCAATGGTAAATGTTTTTACTGATCTGCGTTGGTCAAACAAATTCAAGCAGGAAAAAATGGTTTATTGAGCCAAACAGCGCTTCTGCTTTTCCCGTCGTTAAACTGAGCTGAGGGAGACTAACAGGTTGTGTTTTCACCCCTATCTGTCGGTGGGTTGGTTGGTAGGTGCAACGGACGTTTAGAATTTTTTTCTTACGATATCTGACACTTATTAACCAATTATTAACCATTAATAAACAAGATTAAAATGTCATGCAATGGACACGTGCGACACTAAAAATACCAATGCAAGTTTTTTTTTTAAACTATTGATTTAATTATTACATTATGCAAACAGCAGCAGAAACGGTAGAAAATGAAGTTTCGCTCATCGACACATACCTGCAGTGCTGCTGTACTAGCTCCCTCTCACACACACACACACACACACACACACACACACACACACACACACACACACACACACACACACACACACACACACACACACAGAGTGCTGTCGCAGTCAGGAACAATCCACTCGCTGTCGCAGGCCGACATCGGCATAACTTCCGGATCCATGCTGTCACCGGAGAGACCGTTGGGTAAACTGCGTAAATGTTCAGGCCTACTCAGTCCTCATCAGCTTTTCTACTGTTTCTATTCACAAATGGCAACATGTCCACATGCCGTCTGTCGGGTTCGCTGTCTGTTAACTGTGTGACGCACAGCGGAAAAAAAGCTGCTCAGATGGAACCTATGTCCAAGGATTGTTTTTTTAACAGATTAACTGATAGTATTTATCGGTTAAATGGTTCATCAGCAGGATTAAGCGAAACTACCAAACGGATTTTCCCGACACATGGTGGAAGGATGGGACGTGGGTCATGAGGAAACCCATTAAATTTTGTCACAGATCCGGACAAAAGTGTTTTTTTCCGCCAATATGAGCTCTGCTTAGTGACATTCTAGTTCCTAAAATTCAACAACAAAAAGGAAATACCCAGGATCAAAAGACGACAGTGTTTTCTGTTCCATTTGTCACATTTGTCTTGTGATGTGGAATAAAATTCTATCAGGACACGGCGAAACGTTTCTTCCACTTGTGAGTGAAGAACCTCTGTCATGTGAAAGCCAATGTGTTTTATATGTTGACGAGAGTCTAGTTTGTCCTGCTCCTGCTGAGCACCTGTTGGTGCGGTGTGGTTTTGTAGTGCCACAAGTGTAAATATTGTAGATGAACACTTCACAGGCCAGCCAACATGTTTGTTTGTGCAGAACATCCTGTTGCAGAGTAGCGTGGAAGCACGGTTGCTGTTTATTTTGATTTCTTTGCTCGAGAGTTATGCCACAGTCATGGTCACATTTGCTTGTGTGTGTTTGACTTGTTTGAAGCATGTGCCATGACAGTGCTTTTATGCATGTCCTGTGCGTCTGTGCACACATCTCTGTGAGTGCGAGTAAATCCGGCGTGTTTAAAGCGTGTTAAGAGCGGCCTGTCACAGCCAGACAGCATGTTGTGCATGCTCTGCTTGTGCTGTGGCTGTGTGCGTCACAGGGAGATAAAGAAAAATAGCGAGGGGGCGTCATACGCATTTTCCTGTCCACAGCGCAGGCATCAGATGAGATGGTGAAATTTTTAGCCTTAGCACCGTCTCTCAGTGTGTCCGCCCACTTGTAGCAGGCTGGCGCTTGCCGTGAGGGATTTCCTGCACAACATCTATCGCTCAGCAAATGTGAGCGACAGTGAAGGCCTGATTCAATTCAGAGCAACAAAAAATGGCAGGCCTGGGGAGACAGCATCGTGCATCCTCGTTTCTCAACACAGATCCTCTTGACTGCACGAACTGGCGAAGCAAACTCCATCTTTTTTTCTTTTTTTTGTCTCCGTACGACAAGAAGTATTTTCCACTGTTTGCTCCAAGTATGTCATCACTAGACACTTCTGTTTTCCTTTTGTTGACTGTACTTTATTCCACCTGTGCCCGCCGGAGTGAGGGACATGTTGGCCTCAGATTCACCTTTTGGTTTTGAATGTCATTTACAAGTGGGTCCATCCACGTTCAACTACTTTGTTTATGTCTGTCTGTCCTGCCTGTAGGCACACATGAGCATATGCACTGTGGTGTGTGTGTGTGTGTGTGTGTGTGTGTGTGTGTGTGTGTGTGTGTGTGTGTGTGTGTGTGTGTGTGTGTGTGTGTGTGTGTGTGTGTGTGTGTGTGTGTGTGTGTGTGTGTGTGTGTGTGTGTGTGTTTTTGCTTGCCCGGGCTCCCGTCTGTCTGCCAGTGCAGTGTGTCTGACTGTTCCTGTTTGAGACCCCCCCCTCTCTCCCTCCTCTTCCTCTCTCCTTCTCTCTGTCTCTTGCTCTCTCCCTTTTTCTATCACCCTTTCATTCTGCTTCATCCTCACCCTCTCTCTCTCTCTCTCTCCCCTCTCTCTTTTTCTCTCTCTCTCCCTCTCTCCCTCCTCTTCCCTCTGCAATAACAGTGCTGACCTAGTTTCTGCCTGTTCAGGGCTGCCTGTGGAATTTTACAGCGGCCTGCCTTCCTGGCTGCTTTGCTGCTTGAAAACGCAGGCAGAAAAGCATGACTGAGGATTTTTCATCTCGTCGCATCATTACGGCCTCACAGTGTCTCTGTTCTTCCACCTAATCTGCAGACGTAAACAAATGAAACCATTTGTCAATAAGTAATAACAGCAAATTGCTTATTGCATGTGAATCTGCGGGTACTTTATATGAGGAGAAATTGCTGCTTCCACCACAGTGGCTGTTGAATTAGAATGGAAATGAGAATAGCCTGCCGCTCATCTTCTGCAGCTCAGCTGAGATTGTACCGGATGCAGAGGGCGGAAAAACTGTCGGTGCACATGCATGCAATCTCCCTCCCGTCTCCTCTTCCCCGCTTCCCCCCCACCTTTGCCTTCACAAATAAATGGTTAGAGTCATGCCCGGCAAACATTAGCCACTGCCAGGAACGGCTAACAAAGCCCTTGCTCAAATAGAAAGTGCGGGACTATTTTTACGTGTGTTTGGGCCATGAATCTAAGTCAACACTCTATTCCGAGGGAATCTTGATTAAATCTGAGCGCCTTCCAATTAGGAATAGGGAATGTTGTGTCACAGCCGACGGAGATGGATCTCTGGAATGCCTTTCTGAAGGCTTGGCTGTGGCACGCTGAAATCTAAACCAGCACTGCCGCAGATTCATTCCTTCCCCCTACCCTCTCCCTCCTCACACTCACCATTCCTGGCTGAGCTGTCGAAGTTCAGCATTGCGAGGGCATTCGGTTTTCTTAGCCTTTTCTCAAGTGTTCCATGAGCGCCATGACTGCTTCTGACAAAGCTTTCGGTGTGTTGTTCATTTTTACTTTATGTTGATGTCCATTTTCGTGTCATGCATTTACCTTAGGATGTCTATAATGCTAATATATTCTGTCTCTTTTCTCTTTCAGATTTCGGGGGCTGGTCATGGTGTCCAGTGAAAAGGTATGGGACCCCCTCCACGCGGGACTTATTCAGTCACCTCTGAGTGAACAGCACCTGGCGCCTGGGCTAACTCCCCGACCACATACTGCAGCTAAGGACGCCACGTGCCACCAGAGTCAGCGGTTGACACCTTGGACTTCCCCGCCACTGTCATTAGTGGCTCTAGACGCCCTTCAGGCAGTTCAATCCTCCTCACCCTTACACCCACCTGTCAATTTGTACGGCCTGAAAAAGATCGAAGGACTACACAAGCCTGCCTGGTCTCGTGGGGTGGCCTCTCAGTCTGAAGAGGAGGAGGAGGAGGAGGAGGAGGAGGAAGGGGAAACTGAGCAGTTGGAGATGAAGGGTAAAAGGCATGGAGGCAGGGGAGAAGCCATGATGGAGGACAGACTGGAGGACATGGTCGATGGACCTAAAAATGCAAAAATTACCCTAAGCTTCCCACTTAGTGCCGCCCCCCTCCCAGCCTCTCTGACATCTCCAAACCACTGTCGCAGCTCCTCCTCATCCTCTCCTTCCCCCCACCGCCGGCGTCCGTCCTCCAAGAGCTCGGATGAGGGGTCGTTGTGGAAATTGGATGCCACCATGGATGTAAAGCACAGACCTTTTAAGCCCCCGAGGCACGACAGCTCTCCGTCCTCTTCGCCCTCCTCCTCCTCATCTCCCATGACTGTTCATGCACTTATCAGGAAGGACATAAAATCTCCGCCTCCTCTGAAATGCTCCAAACTCAATCCAGAGACTCAGTTTCAGAGGTCACCCCCAAGATCCTCAAGCGGGTCTTTGGGGGCCTGTTATGGTGTCGATGGATGGGACGAGAGGCACAGGATCGCCAACGGTACAGTGTCGCCCTCTCAAACTGCCCAGATCCTCTTCAGCCTGGGCACATCAGCCTATCAGAGATGTGGGGATGCAGAGAGGAGAGAAAAGATAACAGGAAGACCAGCTGGGAAACTGGGAAGCCCTCATGGACCAAGCCTTCATCCACCCACCCTCCACCTCCCTCCCCCCTTACCACCACCTCCTCCTCCCCCATCTGAGGGTCTAACTGCCCCCCCTCACTCGTCCTCCTACTCTCCGACCGACAGCCTGAAGCCTGAGCTGATCTGTGGTGTGTGCCACCGGCTCTTCAGCTCGGCCTCCTCCCTCACAGTCCACATGCGGCTGCATCGTGGCAGCCGTGCCCTCAGTTGCCGTTTCTGTGGCAAAGTCTTCATCCACAGCAAACGACTGCAATCCCACGAGGCCTCCTGCAAGATGCCAGGCCTCCCCTCCAACAGCCTGGGCCCTCCTCCTCTCACTGTGCAGCCAAAGGAGGAGCCGCTCGAGGAGGGTGAGGTGAGAGTGGAGGGGGGAATGATTGTGGGAGAAACAGACATCAGTAAGGCGCGGCCAGGAAAGAAAGCACGGAGCCTCCTGGCGCGTATCCAAGGTGATGATGCAGCAGACGCAGAGTTACTGGCGGGTGATGAGCACCATTTTGTGAAGGTGGTTGATGGCAATGTCATTTACTTCTGCTCTGTGTGCGAGCGATCCTACATGACCCTATCCAGCCTGAAGCGTCACTCTAATGTGCACTCATGGCGCCGCAAATATCCCTGCCATTACTGCGACAAAGTCTTTGCCCTGGCTGAGTACCGCACCAAGCACGAGGTGTGGCACACAGGAGAGCGCCGCTACCAGTGCATCTTCTGCTGGGACGCCTTCGCCACCTACTACAATCTCAAAACGCACCAGAAAACCATTCACGGGATTAACCCCAGCCTCATCTCCAGTGAAAAGACAGCTAATGGCGGCTATAAGCAGAAAGCTAATGCCCTCAAGCTCTACCGCCTTCTCCCCATGCGTTCTCAGAAGAGACCGTACAAGACGTACAGTGACAGTTTGCATAATGGCCTGCTTCTACCACCAACTGAAACACCGCCCCTCTCCCTGCCCGGTCTGGGCTGTGCTCTGGGCTCTGGGGACCTACAGAGCCTAATCAGCGGAGCCCACCCCCAGAGTGTTAAGCCTGACCCAGATGCCTTCCCCGATGACTTCCCTGTTTCTGTGGCTCCAGAACACAGGGACCTCTCTGGACTAACACCCCTCCCCCAAGCGGACATGCACCGCGTTAAAAACCATGAGAGCGAAGCCCGAGAGTTAGAGCAGGGCAGAGGCAGTGGCAACTTCAAAATGTCTAGTAGCAACAAAACCAAAACTCCCAAGACTGGTAAAGAAACTAGCATGCCTTCTGTGATAACATATGGACATACAAAACCCTCTGTCATAGTTCATGGAACAGCAGTGTCATCCTCTGTCATCGTACATAGCAACCAGGTTATTTCTGGAAGCGAAAAAAGCCCAATAAGCAGCCCGTCCCCTGAAACCAGCAACAGTCAGACTTCACACAAGGCCAGCCCCAGGCCAATTAAAAAGCAAAGGGATAGTGCGGACAGCCATAGGAAGAGATCAAGAGACAATTCAGATACCAGAGAGAATGGTTCAACTTCAAGAGGTGGACGCGAGGCAGAGGCAGGTCGATCATTTCACAAATCACGCAAGTCCCACAGCAAGAGCGACACCTCTGGCTCAAAGCAGCTGCCGGCATCTGTAGGGTCACATGTCAGAGAGGCAGGGCCACTCTGCCAGATCACTGTACGCATCGGCGAGGAAGCCATCGTGAAGCGCAGCATCTCTGAGACAGACCTCCGGAGAGACAAGAGCCTTTCTCCCCCCAAATCCAAACGCAGTGAAACATCGTCTGTGCGAGAGGTCAAGGATTCACGCCACTCTCACTTCCACCACCATCACCATAAACACCGCCTGCACCGCAGAGCCAGCATGGAGGAGGAGGATGATAAGGAGGGAGACTGCGAGGAGGAGGAGGAGGAGGAGGAGGTGAGGAAAAAGAGATCCAAATCCCCCGATGGAGTGAGGGAGTACTACTTCCGTCGGGAGGTGAGGGAGCAGGACAGTGACCATGACATGGAGGATAATTTATGGCGGCCTTACTACTCCTACAAGCCTAAAAGGAAGACCCAAGCACATCTGCAGAGGGTGAAGAGCTGGCAGAGAAAACTGAAATACAAGCGCTCCATCCGGCTGAAGAGGAGGGCGGAGAGGCTCAAAAACTGTCTAAATAAAGAAACAGAGAAATCCCAAGATGAGGAAGAGGATGAGACGACTGAGGAGCCCCAAAAAGTTGACAGAGTTAAGGGAGAGGGGAAAAAGAGGGGCTGTCTCTCTGCTCCTTTAAAGGATAAGAGCAAAGACACAGAAGAGCAGGAGGCCTGTCATAAGGTTGCTTCCATTCCTCTGCACTCTCCAAAGCCTCCTCCGTCTACCTCAGGGGCTCCTATGGGAATAAAGAGGCGGCCTTGGACTAACGGGAACGCAGCAGAGTGTGGTACATGTGGCCGCTGGTTCTCAAGCCCCAGGAAGCGAGACAAACACGAGCTGAGCCATCTGCTGGAGTTTGTGTGCCTCTTCTGCCGAGCCACTTTCCCCTCAAGGGATAAGTTGGAAGACCACCAGAGAGCCCAGCATCCCAAGCCCACTGACGCACCCTCTGCACCCCCTAAAGTGGCACTTGTTGAACAGGATGAAGGGGTCGGGATCAAATCTGTGCCAGAGATTTCAAAGTACGATGAAGAAAGGGGGGGGCATGTGGGTTTAGCAGGGAGAAACTCTAGTCCAAGTCGCCTCAGCAGACGAGCATTATCACGACACACCTGTCCACAGTGTCACAAGGTGTGTAAGACATCTTCAGCACTAACTCGCCATATCCGACGCCACGAGTTAAGCAGCTCCCCAGAAAGGGAAAGGGAAGATAAAGCCTCGGAGCCAAAAACAACAGAGACCGTTATTAATGACGTTAGCAGAGACGTAGAGACGGAGAAGGGAAAGGCTCCCAGTGCGCTCTCTGTTTCAGTTATCAGCTATTCAACACCAGACCCGCCCATCAGTGGTGACTGTTTGGCCTCGCAGCAGCGCGAAGACCGCCTCAGTGAACTGACCGCTGAACATCACAGGTCAGAATCCACAGACAAGCCCCAACTAACAGGGCTCACACATTCAGCTGTAGAGAAACAGCCCAGCCCACAAACAGCAGACCCTCCACTAGAAAGTCCAGTTAATCTCGTGCCCACTAAACATGAATTCACGCCTGCCGCACCCTCCGCTCTCCAGAGCGTGCTCGTCATGAACGGGGCCGAATGTCTGGACTACCGCAGCCCCAGCAAAAAGAGCCTAGACAGCCAGATCTACAGAATACCCAGCCCTGTGCACGTCGTGGCACCCACCAACACCTCTCCAAATGTGCCCATGACGTCACAGACCAGAATAACCGCTGCTGCTGCTCCTGTTTCCATGACAACAGCTCCCAGCTCCGAGGGCGGATTCGTGAAACGGGATGGGGTCATTATGGACAGGGAGAGGCAGGGTGGGAGTGGTATGTTTCTGCACGCAGGTTATGAGGAAGCACCTCGGGTCCAGGATCTAAGAGTTCAGTCACTGTCCAGGAGTCCCTCTCCCAATGAAGCACAAGACCTTACCATGTCCTCGATACTAGCTAGAGAGAGGGAGATAGAGAGGCAAAGAGAGACGGAGAGGGAGAGAGAGAGACAGAGAGAGAGGGAGAAAGAAAAGGCGAGAGAAAGAGAGATAGAGAGGGCCCAGAAAATGAGCAGAGTTACTCATGCCCCAGAGGACCAAATGGCTCTGTTGGTCCCTAAAGAGGAGCCCTTGAGTCCTGTGCAGTCCCCCCAGCACATCCCCACTCAAACCACTATGAATGGACCCTCCTCACACAGGCACACTCCCAAGTCCCCGCGTCGGTCTCCCTCCACCATTGGACTGTTATCTCAAGCCAACCGTCAGGTTCACTCCAGCTCACAAGGACTCGACAGGCTCTCACTGCCCACTGGAGCAGCTGGTGTCGGCGACCGCCCCTCTGCCCACGCTCTGCTACTCCCCCGAGCCCCTCAGCCACCTGAGCCCGAGCACCAGGACACTGTTTCTTCCAGAGACTCCCAGCAGGGGGGCGCCACCCCAGTGGGCTACCCTGCCCAGGATTATCCCTTACCCCTAATTGTGCCGGACAGCTACCGCTCTGGTAAGAAGCAGGATGAAAATCTGCTCATGTCCTATCCTGGTGGACATCTTCCCTTTGGCCCACTGGGAAAAGTGATGGTCCCTCATGGCGGGGACCTGGCCAAGCTGCCATTTTATCCAGACCCTTACCAGCTGCTCTATGGGCCCCAGCTGCTGGCCTACCCCTATAACTTAGCAGCTCTTCCGGTGACTCTGAACATGATGGGACCTGGGGGGGACAAGGTGGAGCCTCTGCCTTTCCTTCCAGCCATCTTCAACTACGCAGCCGCTGCTGGGCCCTACATGGGCGCAGCACCCCACCCCCTCTTGGCGAATCCCAGCCTGTACAGCGGCAGCAGTGGCAGCGGCAAGAAGCAACGTGACAGCAGCGGCAAACCTTAGTACAACAGGAGGTTTAAGAGGAATATATTCCAAAGGGGACGGCCTGGCCTGTTTAGGAGGAGCAGGAGGGGTCTGTGCTCACTGGGTCACTGACGACGCTCGCACAGTGCCCCTGCCTCTCTTTTATTCAGTAGAGATCAGAGCTAGGCATTGAATCAGGAGTAGCTGTGAAGGGAGGAGAGGGAGCAAAGAAATGGGGAGGAGAGGCCGATAATCTAGTGACGTGTCATTACTCCCCTCTCTTTACTCCCTGCTCACCTTTCCCTGTGTTTCTCCTGTTTTGCTGTAGTGTGTCATAGTTCTAGAGCTTGATTAATCTTCCTCTCCTTCTCATTATATTATCTATAATATAAGAATAAGAACTTCTAACAGGGTGTGTGTGTTGTGTGACAAATTAGTTCAGTCAGCTTCCCTTTATAGTCGTGGCAAAACGAGGATAAACACTTCAGGGAAGGCTCGTGTGGGCATGATAAGGGATGAGAGGACAGTCGGTGAGACTGCGAGTGCAGGTGTAACCTGTCGTTAAATGAAAGATGTATATGAGCATGTACATGCACATGTATGTAGGGATTTGTGCATGCAGAGGTTGGCTTAAGCAGGTATTTCTGCGTATGTGTGAGAGAGTGTGTGTGTGTGTGTGTGTGTGTGTGTGTGTGTGCGCGCGTGTGTGTGGGTGGGTGTACGTGCATGAATGGCTAGGTCATTCCGTGTCAGACGCACACAGCATTCCTACTCTAGTTGGAATAGCTACTGTAGGTCAATGTATAAAAGTGCATTTAGAAGTGATCCCTCATATCCAAATCATTAAGAAGTCAATTCTATGGCTGAACGTGACAACGACGGATCATCTGAGCTTCTCGTGTCTCAACCGTGTTGCTTTGTGGCCAGATGACACTGTTGGATCTGTATAGCATTCACCATAGTTTGTACCTTATGTGCACAAAGTAGAAAAAGTAGTGGTCACTTAAAGGGGACACTTGTAGCTGCTTGGGATATGTAGCTGGCCACTGGGTAAGAATTGAAGGCTGGTAGACCGTTGCACTTCCATTTTTTTTTTCATCTCATTTCCTTCAAGAAAAAAGGAAAAGAATAAAAACCAGACAGCCTTCACCTTGCGTAGCTTTTACCTCCTTGATTGGAAGAGGGGAAAAAAAGGCTCCGTGTCCCAAGCCAGGAAGAGGAGAGCGACAGGGAGGAAAAAGAAAAATGGATTCAGGGTATTGAGTTATTTCTGGGTATAGGAAAAGGAAATATATGGGCACAAAACTGTTGGAAGCCCTACAGAAGTGATTTGGGGGGATAAATAAACTGTTCCTGTTCCCCCGACTGAAGGGAGATGGGAATAGTCTGAACTGTTTCCCCTCCTGCCCTGTTATTTACCTAGTGGTAGGAAAAAGGCTGAGATGGCAGCCAAAGTGGTGGCTGAAAAACTGCCCCAGATGCCCTCCTGGGGGCTTTTCGTTGTGTAATGTTATCTCTATATGTTTGTTCTGTTGAACTATGTTGTTGTTTTTATGTTGTTTAGCCCTCTTACCAGATGGAAGTGGCTTCAGTGAAAAACGGGGGGGGGTGGTGGGGGGTGAGTAAACGTACAAATATGAATGTAAATTTAGTCATGAGGTTAATGAAGTACAGCTGCATTAATGGTAGAGTTGGTTTCAGTTCCTCTTTGTTTCAGTTATGACACAAATAACCTGTAAAACAACCGTATAACGTCTGGTATGCATATATACAGTAGTCCTAGGAACATGTCAGTAAACTTGGGTTCTGTATCCACAACGCATGAGCAACACTTGCTTCCTTACCGTTTATATCCTCGGCAAATCTGGCACTGTGCGCACAGCTTTTTTGTTTCCTTTTATATTTTCTGGTCTTTTTAATCTTCCATATCCGTTAATATTTTATCATCACTTATCGAAAAAGCAGTCTGGAGGAGTTCCACGAAAACTATCTTCCACATTTTACGTCTCACGGCCACTATTTAGAAGCTGTTTTAATCCGCCCTCTTCCCTCAAGCATACACTCGTGCACTGCACCTCTGAGTGAAGTCCCCCCAGCGGGCCTCAGTGTGTGCGTGCATGTGCAGGGGGTCGACGGTGCCGGGACGCCTTTTAGGAATCAGGCCGGAGTGTTTTTTAAAAAACACATCGTGACCAACTGAAGGGGCGCACAAGCATCCCCTTGGGTGTGGTTACAAGCCTTTTTATTGCGTGCGTGAGGTCTTTGTGAAGCGAGAGCGAGCGAGTGAGTGCGTGAACAAGAAAAACCAAAATAAATCTGCCTGAGCAGCAGCGTATCCCTGGACAGCGTATGGGCCACCTGTTATTTTTTTATGTTGTTGTCTGACACTTTTCTGTGGGGTACGTTTCAGTGTAAAAAAGAAAAAGAAAAAAAAAAGCCTTGCTGTCTCCAATGTACAATCTCAAGTCATTCCTGCAGATGGACATGTTTGTGTTTTTTTTTGTTTTTTTTGACCATTTCTTATGCCATAGTTTGCCATCACGGTTTTATCATACAGACCAAAAGCATGCAAATCGACGTATTGTAGTGACTGGACTGGAATCTGGTGGTAATATACAACTACTTACTGTATGTTTTAGTTTAAAATGAATGTGCCTCTGCTTTGATATTAAAGATAATTATCTATCGTACAACGTGGATCTGCCAGATTTCAACTGGTTAAGGTGCCTTGTTATGGCATAAGAAATTTTGGGGAGCAAAAATGAGCGTTTTTTCCTTGAGAGATGATCTGGAGATAGATTTCATGGCTTTGTTTGCTACGAAGCTGTTCATAGACGTAGGGGTGTGGCTAAACTGTTTTTGGTATCGTGTACATGTCTAGGGTAATACTGTGCCATATAGAGCCCACAAAAATATGTTCATGTTATTTTTAAGAGATGTTTTAATGTTGCCTGATGACTTTGTCTTTAGATTTGATACAAAGGCTTGTAGCCACAGCTCTCCCAAAGTCTGTAGCCTCCTCCTCCTCCTCCCATATTCTCCTCGTCCTCTCTCTCTCCTCTCGTTTCCGTCTCCCTTTCTTTCTCTTTGCTGCAATCAAACAAAAATAAAGTATTAACCTGATGACCCAATGAAATCAGTCTTAGTCCGGTCTCACGTTTTTTTTTTTAATTGTCTATTAATCTTTACGTGTTGATTCTGAAATCTGAAATCCACGTGCTTGAAGCCGGCAGATTCCTGGTTTCACATTGCTGGAATTCTGAAGTGAAATGTGTAATTACATTTTTTTTTTTAATGAGTGGGGATTCTTTGCTTTTCCTTTAAGCACAAAGTGAATTGGTTATTCAAGTTTTATTGTTTGTGTTATTTTGCAAGATATTGCAAAAACTGCTCAACCGATTTAGAGGAAAGTTTGTTGGTTCAAATCCGGTTTTCTCCCCTTTTTCACTTTTATTTAACATTGTGAGATGGAATATTTTTTTTCTCAGAGACTAATTCATGGATCTTGATGAAAACATTTTTCCTGAGCAACTGATATTTATGAGCTGTGCAATTTGGTGCAGATCCAAATAAAAAAGCTGGATCTAGTGACTTTAAATGTGGTTTCAAAAGGGGAAAGTTGGGCCTTGGCTGAGATGTGTACTTGATTCTACTTGGTTACACATTCCATCGCGGTTTTTATTTTTAGTAATATTATAAACAGCACATTTGTGTGTTTTTTCTCAATTTATAAGAACACACAGTGATTTGGTTGAAGATTGTAAACCATGCATGCATCACAGCCTCCTCTCAGCAGAGTCAGGAGCTGATCCAAACATGCTCCTTCCCACCAGTGACACTCAGTGGTTTTAACAGGAACAGTCAGATGAGGGACTCCGGCTTTCTTTTTTTTTAACATCCCAGAAATACAGATGAGATGAATATATCAGCAATTAACTTCTCCTTCGTTAAGTTTTTTATTAAGTTTTTAATTTACTTTCATTAACTAGCATTTAATAAGCTATGGGCTGGCGGTTGTAGTTTTAACGTCCCAGTGCTCTAATGGTTTTCTCTGCGGAGCCTTTTCACACCAGGCACTGCAACTTTCAACCATGCAAAAAAAACAACAACATATGACTACTGGAGTCCATCTTGTGATGAGATCACACTGGCCCCTCATCAACACGTTGCATCATGGGTACTCGGGAGTCATCGCTGCATTATTGACAAGCATCACAGCTGGTGTGATCTCATTCAAAGATGGTCCCTGTAGTTTGATCTAATGTCTCAGAGAATGAACTGTGGCCTTAAAACGAGGGCTGGAGTGGGGAGTGGGGGGGCAGCAGCAGCAGCAGCCACTTCTCTACTTCCTGTTCTATTAAAGTGTCGTCATAAGCAACGACCATGACTCAGCGTGAACGATGCCAGGACGTAAAAAACTGATGTGATTCAGCCGTAATTAGTTTAAATGTGTAAACACGTGTTTTTCCTGCTGTGACACGTCTAAGTGAAATGTCAGTGACTATTAATAGACATGGGGGAGATATTTTTTGGAGATTTGATTTTTTATCCTGACCTCAAATCTGATCAACAGACTGTTTACTGATTGTTTTTTTTCTCACTGTCTGCTCTATGTGTGTGTTGCACTTTTCCTAGTATAGGCCTTTTCCCCAGTTATCGTCAGTCTTCCTAGAAGGAGCCTGTATCATGTGAATGCAGCCAGATGAAGAAAGAAAGAGGAAAAAATAGTTTTGTGACCTCAGCTCTATCTATCCCCCTCTTACCTCTATCCCACAACACACACACAACCGAGCCGTATGCAGCAGCGGTGAATCAAGGTTCCTGTTTAATGGGTAAACACAAATCAGTGGTCTGGCGCAGGTCACTCACCCAGCCTGCAATCATGTCCTGTACGCTACATGAGTCACCGCACAGGCCGACCGTGGACACGCAGATATAAAATATACTAACTGAACCTTTTCTTCTACTTTCACCGAGCACTTCTCTCCCGTGTCATCTGCTTACATCCCGTGTTTTCTCACCATCCCATATTTCTTCCCTGTGAGTCACAGCCACACAGCCATGAAGGCCTCCTGAGGATCAATAGCTTGCATGACATGTTTGCCCTCTGGACCTTGGGACAGCCTGCCAGCACACACACACACACTGTTGCAGAGTCTGCAGGCCACCCACGGGCTCCGGACACTGTGCGCTGGGAGGCCTGGGTGGGTGAATGCACTGAAGGATGGCCGTGCTTTGCAAAGCCGTGGCAGACGGACTGCTGCTCTCTTTGAGCCTGGCTCTGCTGGGGTGGGGAGCCGAGGGGCAAGGGAACGGACGTGGAATGGTATGTTCAGATGTTAAAATTCTCTTATCAATCACTAGCAAGGCATTACAAAAAGTGGGAAATGACAGAAAATGTCAAAATGAGGTGTGTAAGTCTCATCAGTAGAGATTAGTGTTGTAAATAATATATGTGTGTATCAATTGGCTATATTAAAAACCAAGGAAATACATTTATTATATGGTGGATGAATGGTGTTTGTTAAGCTCTGTACAAGGATGAATAGCTCCAGTATTGATTTTTCTCATTGTAAAATCCGGGAAAAGGTCACACAGTCAATAAGCGGCGGGACTTATCTGTCGCAGAGTTTCTTATGAGAATTTAAAAAAGATTTAAATGAGGCATAAATACTTTTCTCCTCTAAAATACCCACTGTGTTAATTCTGTGTTGTTTAGGGTTAAAGAAACTGAGGCTCGTAAAAGTGCCTTTATGTTGAATCAATCATTTTTAATAGAATAATAAATAAATCATTAAATTAATCACTCGTACGTTTGGTTTCAACCACAAATAAATCTGATGAGAAAAATACAAAATGCAACATTTGATTCACATCATATCCAATTTAATTTTACCCTGTCGTGCATTTTGCATCTTTTACAGCACTTTGGTTGTTTTTGACTAAAATCGAGATCAAGAGTTATGTGTTAAAGTAGTTGCCCGTGTCTTCCAGAGAGAAGTGTCGGGCGGGTCCACTGTCTACCTCAGCCAGGACAGAGACATCTGGAGGCCACTGATCCACACAACAGTCAACCTCAGTGAGGTCAGCAGGTACGTCACCGCCGGGCTTTAATATCCACTGCTCCGCGGAAAATCTGGGGTTTGGGAGCCAAAAAAAAAAACCTCTTGTATATTTGAAAATTAGAACGGGAGCTGGGAGTTAATTTGAATTTGGCAGAAAAAAATTTCAGAAAAAAGTACCAAAGGAGAATCAGGGAGAGCGAGTGCAGGTGCAGTGAGGAATTTTGGGCCCAAATTTGTTCCTGGCTTCTGGATCCCATATTTCTAACAACATAAATATTACCTAACCCTTCGTTATATTGGCATTATATTCTCCAGACGCTTAGATCTATTACTACCTTTCTACCTCTCTGGCTGTGGCCCTGGTCTCAGTAAACTGGGCAAATATGAAATGATCTTTTTTTCCTCTCAGCCATTGAATTTGATCCAAATGTCCCTGCAGCATCAAGTCGTCCTTCCAGCTACGGACGTTTGACCCAGAAGGCGTCATTTTCTACGGAGACACCAAAGACGGAGAGGACTGGTTTGTTCTGTCCCTGAAAGACGGCATCCCTCTGATGCAGATGAGGAAAGAGGACATGCTGGTCAGCGTGGCAGGAGGCCCCAAACTCAACGACGGGAAGTGGCACACGGTGAGTTCCCGGTGCAGAATGTGACAAAATGGGCAGTTTGTTCAAACAAGACATTTAGAACCGACTTGTAGCGGAACTCTGGGTCTGAATTAATTCTTCCTCCCCCTGCTGCACCAAGCTGGAGGTGAGCAACAAGGGGCAGTTTGTGATCCTGGATGTGGACGGCTCCAGTGGGCTGGTGGTGGGCCTGCAGTCCAAACTGATGGAGGAGGTCATTTCAGGGAAACTCCGAATGGCTCTAGGCGGGATCCTGATCAACAAGGACAAGATGATTGTGGCGGTAAAGTCGGATTTTCCTTTGCCCCATTCTACACACTACATTAGTCTTTATAAACTTATCTACTGGGCATATTTTTGCTGTAAATATCCCCATAAAGAGAACATGAACCCAGGCAGAGCAGTAATGATAACTAAGCACAATGTTGTTGAAATATAACAAGTCTACTCCTCTATCAATACAAATGCCGTTTGGTGGCTGCAATTCATTCTGATACACAGAGACTATTGTCCTTTTCTTCTATTGTCGATATGTCCCTGTATTAATATCTGTAAAGTCTGAAAACTTTAAATTAAGTTTCTGTTGATGTTTTCAAGTTGAAACTGTACCTCTCCTTTAAGATTTCGTATAAAAAAAAAGTGAATTTTTGTGTATTTATTTATCACAGTTTGTTAGTCTGTGTGTTTTTATTGTTTCTATATGACTATTTTCTTCTCCTTTGCACACGTGTGATGAATAATGACCTCAAACATCAGAACCATCTGCAGGTGCCAGCTCCCCCATCCTTCTAAATGCACTCTTGCGTTCCTTGTTGTGTAGTTTGAGCCGCGCATGGACGGCTGTGTGCGGGAAGGCAGCTGGCTAAACCTCAACAGCCCCTGGGAGATGGAGGCCAGCGAGCTCTGGCCCTGCCATGAAAACATCCAGCCTGGCAGCTACTTCCCCGGCTCTGGAGTCGCCATCTTCGACACGTCAGGTGGGAACACATGGTGCTGACACTTGATAACAAGCTTTCCAACTGGCCTGGATGATGCGTTCTTGCATGACAAAGCATCTGAGGCATAAATAATATTTCCTTTTTGCTTTGATGTGATTTAATCAGATTGAACATGGCTTTTACTGGAGGATCAAAAGGTCACCGCAACACAAGTTCTACTAATCAGGTTTATCGTTATTTTTATTTCGCAGTTTTCCCCTTTGACGAGGTCGATGGGGTCAGGTTTGAAGTGGCGGGAGATTTCAGTCACATGGATGGGACCATTTTCAGCATCAAGGCTCCTGGGCGAGAGCTGACGGTCGCGTTAGTGGCCAACAACAACACAAAGGTACGCACACACCTCAGACGGGAGTTCACAAACTGTTGCTCGGCTCTGTCAAAGTTACTTCTTTCGTCTCTCTCTTGGATTCGCAGGAGGTCACGCTCACTGTGGGCGAACAAAGGATCAGCATGAGCAAAACTTTACAGAGACTGGTGCTAACGTTTCAACCAGAGTTACTGCAAGTGTTTCAAGAGGAACCCAAGCTCACTGAGGTAGATCTCACTGAGGTAGATCTCACTTTACTGAGAAACCCTGGTGTTTGGAGCACATGGAGAGAGGGACGTCTGGCCATTGGAAGTCTCCTGGGTGAGATTAAACCGCTACCGGCTTTATATCTTCAACTAGAACGGTATCACTAGAGTGAATACCTCTGCCAAGACCCAACAGTTATGAAACCACATTTAGATCCAATAAATCCACATTTTTATCTGGATTTGCACCAAAAACTGGCTCATTGCTGATTTTTTTCATCGAGATCTGTGAATTTATTCTCTGAAAATTCAACAAAAATGTCAGAAAAACGTCCGATCTCGCAATGTTTTACAAGGAATTCAGTCACATGTCATCTTTCCGTTTGACTTTTAGGCGAAGGTGACGACAACGTTGGCTCCCACTTCTTGACGGGCTGTCTGAAGGAAATCAAGGTCCAAGGGAAGGACCTGGATCTGGATTTAGCCATCACACTGAAGTCAGTCTCCTCCCACAGTTGCCCTGCGTAGAAAGTTTGCATGTACAATATGTGGAACAGATGTTTGCAGGTGGACACCACGTATGTTAAGTGCAAAATTTTTAACAATATGTAATGCTGTTCACTATAACCTGATAACCGCTAAACTTTCTGATCAGGCGGCTAATACTCATTCTTCAGCGGAATGTGGGATTTGTATGTTTTAACCTCTACAGCGATGAGAATTTTCTATTAAATAGAAATAGAAATATCTTGCACTAGTCCTATTGTAACAGAATATGCAGATTCATCTGTGGAATAAATGTGAGTGATTCTCTGACGTTGCAACAGTGTATTTCTGCAATTTGGGACAAATAAACGTTAACGCTGCTCTGAGGAGATTCAGACACTGTGAATAAATATTCATCAGAAATCGTGGCCAGGATGGAAGAGAGGAGATTAAAGACATGGGTTTTGCGCCCTCTAGCGGACTTTTACAGACAGTGTTAGATTTACCATCCATTCTGCACATGATACACTCTGATAAAAAAATTACCTGTTGGTTAATGTCAAATTAAAACAGTAAATACAGTAATTTCACATTTTTTTCAATAAATATGCTTGTACTTAAATATATCGCATGTCCCCAGAACAAGTCATCTGTCATGGAAGCAGTTAAAAGAGCAAATACATCTCTGGAAGCTTTTTAGGCCTGTTTGTCCTCCGTAAACTGGAGATTTTGCAGGTAGCTTAAATCATTCCACTTCATTTTAGTATCTGGACGCCCCTCCATCACGGTATCTTTCAGCAGAGGACTTTAAACTTCAAACAGTCAAATATAATGGCCTAAATATGTGTGGTTTGATTAAAGAGAGTTTAGAGATACAGTAGCTTAGAGTAATTTTACAGTTTTTTCCACTTTACCATTCAGAAACTAATAAACATTTTAGGACAGACATTTTTTATTTATTTGGTGTAATATGAAGCTATGTCAAACAGTATATATATATCATATTAGATTAATCGTGTTCGTCTTGAGACTTAGATGAAGATCAGATCACTTTACTAATGTTACATTAACTCATTCCAATAAATGAATCAAGTCCAAAGCTTGTTTTCTCAGTAAACTGGAGATTTTTGAAGTTGATCCACCAAATTCTCCAACTTCAATCCTAAGTGAATTCATTTGGCAAATAAAATCAACTCATATAACACGAAATGCTGTTCTCCTTCATGAATATTTTACTTTGAACAGACATCATGATCACATCATTACATTAAATAGATCTAAATCAGCGATTACAAAAAGTAATGTTTCGTATGTTAAATATTTGAATTTGAAGTTAAATCATAATAACAAATGACGATGAGCTTGTGAGCGTCAATATGAAATGAAAGTTATAATAGTGGTTAACGCGGGTCTCGCGCGCCTCGGGGTGTGGTGTGGTCCTATCGTATCGCTTGTACGACTCTGCCGTAAGTCAGGACGGTGCTGTCGCAAACCCCGACTGTCGTGAACACACTGGCCGCCCGTTGAAGATGGCGGCGGAGCTGCATCCGCGGAGCGGAAAGCTTATCGGCCTGTCCAACTCGAACCGAACCGCCCAGCGCAACCAGCCGGTCCAGGAGTTCAACCACGGCCTGGTGCTGAGCAAGGAGCCGCTGAGGGACCGGGATGTCTTCACCGTCCGCATTGACAAGAAGGTAAACAACACCAGGCCGCCGCCGCCGCCGCCGCTCCTGCCGAGCGGGGCGAGAGCAGCGGGAGTGCGGGAGCGGCGCTGGTGGGACGGGCCGGGGGTCTGTCACCCTCCGCAGTGACGAGCCGCCGCGGCTCGGGGCGCTTCGCACGGCTTGACACCGACCGCGGCTGTGGCGTCTGCTCAGCGGCGAATTGCACACACGGCCATTCATTCAGCCGGTGGAGCGAGGCGGAATGATCAGCGCGTTATGTGTGGAGACGGTACGCGGTTCTCCGAGCTAACTGCGACCTGCATGTGGAGCCTCGGCACGGACATGCTAATCAACCGCTAGCATCGGTCCCGTGCTAACCGGGGGTAGCATGTCCGTCCGGGCTGTGTGGCCGGTTGACAGGGGACGTGTTGTTGTGTTCGGTGCCACAGGAGCCGAGTTGTTAACGTGGGTCAGTGTTGTTGTGAAGGAGGCACCGTCTCTGTGGCTAGTGATGCTGCAGCACTGCTCTCAGATCAGTCTGTCTCCTGCTTTCTGGTTCCAGTCTTACTGATAACACACCGAGGTGCATGTTGAAGATATGAGTCTCCTCAATATTTACATTCAGACGTTATCGCCACTAAAAGCTAAACCTCACTAATAACACATCTGTAAACATGTAGTCCCCCATTGATTGGACCTTTGCTGCGTTCTCACTTTGTATTTGTATCAATTCAAAGATACTTCACAACAGAAATTGAGAAACATAAACATGATCTTGTGTGTATTTTATATTCTACAGCCTATGTTGTCATTAGATTGATCCATTCCTCACATTCTCTGGGAAAGTCTCAATCCTCAGGATCACATCATCCAATAACCCAGGTTCATGTATTTCATCTAGATTTAGTTTTACACCAGTTTTGCAGACCATGTGTAAATTGATGTTGCTTGTAATACTACTACAACACACATACTACTACAACACACATACTACTACAACACACATACTACTACCACAGAGATCTAATCTCCTTCTTAGCAGTCATGTGCCTACATTATCTTAAACACTACAGTGGTCTCGTATGAAGTTGTTCATTATGTGAGATGTGAGGGAATAAAGAATTAATCTCTTCCAATCAAATTCCCTTCATTCCCCGACAGTTGAACATGTGGTGTTCGTTTTGCTTTAGCGTTGGCGGTCAACTGAGGTTGGTGCTGTGTTGCACTTGTCTTTCCATATCGGGTCAATGGCTGTGCAGTGTTTACGTTTTGGCTGCGTTCAGTGTAGGAGAGCTCGTCCGTTGTAATGGCTTCTTCCTGCGCAGTCTGCCAAAGAAACCTACTGGGCTTGTCGACAACATGGCAGCTCTGGAGCCGGTGCCAATGCCAAAATACACACTCGCACACACAAACACACACAAATACACATACACACTTACAATGGCAATGTGTCAGGCCAAGACTAATGGACAAAGCTTAATCCTAAAAATCACCATGCACAGGCTGAGCTGCAGGAGTTCCAGTAAAGCTAAACATCTTATATTGTAGGTGAATAGCGCCTAAGTGATTATCCTTTATATGCCCGGCCCGATAAAGGGCTCCGATAAACGGCCTCTTGCTCTGTCATGGTATGCACTGTCTGTCTGAAAATCAATAACTTTCCATCACCGAGCACACAGACTGGCATGACTGCCCATCCTGTCTGCTGACGCCCGCTCAGCCACAGTGGAAGGTGGAAAGTGAGTGCGAGAGAGGGTTTAGAAAGTGATCCAAAAAACGAATGGTCCAACGTGGCAAGAAAAGAAACTTGCAATAGGCACGTCATGTATTTTGTGTATTAGGTAAAGAGTTCAAACTGGAGATGCCCTGTAGCCTGAAACAGTTTGTTGAATTTGTCAATCAATTATAGAAAAAATAATCTTAAGTCTAATTTCTTTTAGGATTTGACTGTTAGTTGGAGGAAATAAGTTACGTGAATGTGCTGTTTTGGGATCTTAGAAATTGTGATAAACCATTTCTGACATTCTATTGACCAAGCAGTTAACGCTGAGTGGCACAGACCAATCGACAGATGAATCAATATTGAAAATGACCCTCAGTTGCAGCCCTGTAGCAAACATTAGCCTTAAAATACAACTTCATGATCATATTATACAATAATACAACTGATAAGTGATCAATACAATGCAGCTATCAGTAAGTGTTTTAAAGCCTTACTTGTTTCCCTCCGTCAACAAGGTTGTGTTTGTGCCCCTCTACGTTTGTCTGTTCAGATTATGCAAAAAAATACAGAATAGATTTCTGTGAATTAGTTGAAACATGAGGCATGTGCAAAAAAAAAAGAACACATAAAATTTAGACCTGGGTGCAGATAAATCCAGGGTTTATTTCATGGATTTGGTGGAAAAAAGTCTGACATATTTAGGGGACTGATATCTACTAATGCGTGAAATGTGGTGAAGCTTGAGTGACTTTAAAGGGCCTATTGGGCCTTGGCGGGGGGGTGGGGGGTAGATGCTCTACTGAGAGCTATAATAATGCTTTGACTTACAAATATACGTATTTGTTCAAATTTTTAGAAGCTTGAAAACAAATCAATGCTCCCTATTTCTAATGCGTTCTGTGTGACTCTTCATTTGTCTAGATCTTGACAGCAGTTTTTAATATTTCAATGTACTGCTTGTTTTTGTGAGAATTGAGAGCTCAGCTGTTGAGAAGTTTTCTCGTCTCTGCGTTCAGCCTCGTTGTCGGTGCTTCTCGGACACTGCTCTTGAATTTACGACACATGCAATATATTTTTCTTTGTTTGAAAAGGCAGCTCAGTGGTCCCACTTGGCGGGAAGGGTTGTATCCTGTAGTTATTGGGCTTTTGAACAGAGAGAGCGACTTCAGAGGCAGACACCCACGGGCGGCTGTTGCATAAGTGAGCCGAGCGAGGGAAGGAGATGTCTGTCTCCTCCGCACAGTGACCCGGTCAGGCTGAGTTACTACTAAATGTGTTAACCCACATACCTGGGCTGTCGTAGCACACTACCTTACATAGCAACGGCCACAGAGCTCAGGAGGACGCCAGGGGAGCAGATGAAGGAGAGGAGGAAGGACAGGACATCATTTTTTAAATAATATTGATCTCAAAGGAAATTTAGTTTTCTTGCTTTTCTCTTTGGCACAGAGATGAGCTGCAGGGAAGAAAAAAAAACATCCCAGGAGCTGGTTGGGCTTCAATGTTACTCCCAAGGTCACTTCAGTGATGTGGATTTCTGCCAATTTTAAACTGGAGTCCTGTGGTGCAGCAGGGAAAGACGACAGAAGAGTGGCTTCGTCTCACATTTTAGATTCATTTTGATTACATTTTTTTTTCGCTTGAGGTACAAACCGCATAGCTGTTCGTCAGATGTTGTCTTTCTCCGGCGGGCAGCAGGTGGAGCGAAGCCAGGAGATCACTCCTCAGTGAGATGACGTGGGTTCGTGCCCCTGTGTCGGCAAACGTCTGCCGGGCTGAAGCATCTCCGAGCAAGGTTGTGAATCTCCACCAGCTGCATCGACTCTGTGTTTTAGCTGACGCTGCACGAAAAAAATGGAATTTACCCCCAGAGATCAATGACTTAACACATTATTGAGAGCTTATGTTGAGTTTTATGTTTCTGGGAAGAAAAGGATATCTCAGGCTGCTTGTTATGTGATATGAGTTCAATGCCGTGCAAAGACAGAGTTTTGCAGTGAAGTGCTTGTGTGGTGGAAAAGATCATGGAAGTGAGGCTGAAATATTGTTATCTCTGTGTGCATATGTTGAACACATGAGCATCAGTGGTGTTAGTTTACATTCCCAATGATGTTTCCGTGAAAAAAGAGAAACTGCAGAATGGCTTATCACCGAAGAGGTAAGGAAAAATGGTATCGGAACATCTCTAAGTAGTTGTTTAGATAACATATGACATATGACAACTCGCGAAGCCGAGGACTTAAAATTCCCTCAGAGACACAAAGATCCACATCGAATTTAAAAGTGTGTGACCAACATGTTTGTGCTAAAATTGCATTTTGTAGAAAGTGGGGCCTCCAGAAATTATACTTTTTTAATGAAATGAAATATTTGGCTTATTAATCTTTAGAGGAAATGAGTAGTGGTGCATTTATTTCCTTTTAACATTTCAACCCCCTCTGTCTGTAAGTGAATATATTTGACAAAAGACAGGTATATGTACTGTATATAGGCACAAAACTAACAACATTTTTATTATTATTCCTATGTCACAGTCGTCTGTTCAAACAAAACATGTGTAGCACTTTCTAGCCAGAAGATCATATTAACTGTGATGGCAGGATGTAATACTCTCTTTTTCTGATCTGGTCTCCTGCACCAGGGCTAAATATAGGACGGGATGTGCACACAACTAATATGCTTTCAACGTCTCATTCTGGATGTTGAAAGGTGACGTCGTGCAGGATGGAGCAGCACCAGTGCTCTCTGTTCTTGCTCTACTAATGACAAGTACATTTGTTACACCCTGGGTTAATTTTTTAAAGATTCAATGATTTCACTACTACACTTGTCGTCATGTGGATCAGTTTTATTTCACGTGGTACAACGCGTCCACTCCGTCCTGCTTCATTTTCAAAGCGGCGCTCCTTTGGCTCCGTTCTTCACTGACAGAACGACTAAAAATAACAAGATGGATCATACAACAAGGCAGACTTTGTTTTCCATAGATAGATGCTTTCCTGTTTTTAGCTCAGTACCTGACTCTTTCAAACGGTCCCACTCCCACATCACCGCTCAGATGGTTCCTCTCCGAGTGCGTTACAGCTGCTGAGAAGTGTTTTGTCATTACAGTCTCCTCCTGAATCTGTTGTTAACATCTTGCCCTGAATCTTTCCTTTATTTCCCCTCAGGTGAACTCGTGGAGCGGTTCCATTGAGATTGGCGTGACGGCATTGGACCCGGCAAGGCTGGACTTCCCCAGCAGCGCCACAGGCCTCAAGGGCGGCTCCTGGATCGTGTCGGGCTGCTCAGTGCTGCGAGACGGCCGCTCTGTCCTGGAGGAGTACGGCCGCGACCTCGACCAGCTAGCCGAGGGCGACCGTGTGGGCATTCAGCGCAGCTCCCGCGGCGAGCTCCACCTCTGGGTCAACGGGCAGGACTGCGGGGCGGCCGCCAGCGGCTTGCCGCCCAAGCTCTGGGCCGTGGTGGACCTGTACGGCAAGTGCACTCAAGTGACGGTGGTGAGCTGTGAGCCACCGTCACCCTCTGCCGAGAGGGAGAGAGAGACAATAGAGCGGGACAAGGAGGAGGATGAGGAAGATGATGAGGAGGAGGAGGAGGAGGAAGAGGTGGTGGTGTGTGGAAGTCGGGAGGATGCTGGGATCACGGCACTGATGAATGTGGCAGCAATGAATGGAATGATGAATGGAGATGAAGGTAGGGAGCATTTCTATCCATGTTTTTGTTTGTTTGTTTAGCGCTGTATGTTAGATTGTTTTCATCCGTTGTGTCTGTTCCTCTGCTTTCCTGTCAGTGCCTGAGCTTAGCTGCAGTCACAGCAGACCAGACAAGTTCCCCAACACCCTGGAGCCCGACACAGGTAAGGAAATCCTCCTCCGATCAGCAGATGCATACTTTGCAACACGACCATCAACTGTTCTCATCTTCCTTTCTGTCCTCAGTTCTAACGGAGCACCAGCTCTTTGACGTCTTCAACAACGCAATAGTATCTTTTTATCGCTCTGAGGACGAGGGCGGAGGGGAGGATGGCGGAGGAGCAGGAGGAGCAGGAGGGGGAGGTGGCGGAGGAAATACAGGAACTGATATCTCATCCAGAAATGACAGAGGGAGCAGCAGCGGAGGAGGAGCAGTGAACAGTGACAGTGGGACAGGGACATCAGGAGGAGGAGGAGCTGGTGGTGATGGTGGCGAAAGTGGAAATACTAATAATAGTCCCGCTAGTAATGGAGGGGTGGGGCCAGGAGCTCTGACCGGAGGGATGACCACCAATGACGCGCTGCTGTTCCACGAGAAATGTGGCACACTGATCAAACTGAGCAACAACAACAAGACGGCGGAGCGGAGGAGACCGCTGGACGAGTTCAACAACGGCGTGGTGATGACCAACCGGCCGCTCCGACACAACGAGATGTTCGAGGTGAATACAATCACACCACTTAATGAAAAGAATGAAAACCAATCGTCACCAGAAGAGATTAAATGTGTTTACGTTGTTTTGTTTTTTCAGATACGTATTGATAAGCTGGTGGACAAGTGGTCGGGCTCGATAGAGATCGGTGTGACCACACACAACCCCAACAACCTGGACTATCCTGCAACTATGACCAATCTGCGCTCAGGTAACACACACATACACACACGCGCGTGCAAAGAAACTGTCTTTAACAAAATAAAAGATCCTTGACAGAGATGTTTGAGTCATTCTTTTTTTCTCCTCAGGTACAATCATGATGAGTGGCTGTGGGATACTAACCAACGGGAAAGGAACCCGCAGGGAATACTGTGAATTCAGCCTTGACGAGCTTCAGGTTTGACAACACACACGCAGACATTGATACACACACACACACACACACACACATTTCATTCTGCCACCTACTGTGCATATCCGTCTGTTTTTATATCTCCATCAACTACTCCCATCATGTTTTAGGAGGGAGATCTCATAGGGTTGATGCGGAAAGCCAGCGGAGCGCTTCATTTCTACATCAACGGCATCGACCAAGGTGAGACGCATCAAGAAGCCTGATGAGGGGAAGAAAGCTCAGTGGTGGGGGGGGGGGAGTGATATGATTGTGATGGTTATAAACAACAACTTTCAGAACAGAAATAATTTGGCAGAGTACAACATGAACATATGTTTTTTTAGATTCTTATCTCTTTTATCCTTATGTTGTCAATATTATTAAAGATGTAAGTTAAAAAACTGTGAGTGAGAATGTTCTTGTTTCGACCCCTAACCGTTTGTTGTTCCTCCCAGGTGTCGCGGCAGCCCAGACCCCCGGCGTGGTCTACGGCGTGGTCGACCTCTACGGCATGGCCGTCAAAGTCACCATCGTCCACAACCACAACCACAGCGACCGCCTCAGACGCAACAATGCCATCATGAGGGCCCTATCCCCGGATGTCGGTCGGCCCCGGCCGTCTCTCTCCCTCACTCCGGACGCAGACGGGCCCGACCGCCTGCTCTTTCACCCCAACTGTGGCCAGAAGGCGGCCATCATCAGTGACGGCAGGACAGCGCTGCGGCCACAGTGAGTCCACCTCCTTTCTGCTGCTGGGTCGTCTTGTTGACCCTGAATTATTTACAGGTTTTTTATGTGTGCGTGCTCGATTTTGACTTGTTAAGACCTTGGTTTTTGTGGTTTTCTTAGAAATTCTTATGCATGACACTGACCATTTTCTCTTTATTTATTCACTTTTGTTCTTTTTGCTGAACAAAATACACATTAATAACAACATTCATGAAGAGAAAATGTATATGGAAGACACTACTCAAAGACAACAAACCCCAAATGTTAAATGTTGTTTAGAACAAAACTTCAACAGTAACTTTGCCCAGATAAGATTGGATATAATGTGAAATATTTAATCAAGGAATATTAAAAAAAAAAGAAGATTGCAGCACAGTACAGTTTTTGTAGCCAGCCAGAAGAAAAACATCTACTAATCACCAGTAAATGTAGATGTGAAAAAAACCCTGAGTGTACAATGACTAATTTGTACAAATGCCTTATGTTCAGTCATTTTAGCACAAAACATCAATGCACTTACAAACGAATGTCTCTACTTCCACAGTGCGACTGATGACTTCAACCACGGCGTGGTCCTGAGCAGCCGGCCCCTGCGCTCCAATGAGGTGTTCCAGGTCCGCATCGACAAGATGGTGGACAAGTGGGCGGGCTCCATCGAAATCGGTGTCACAACGCACAACCCTGCTTACCTGCAGCTGCCCTCCACCATGACTAACTTGCGCTCAGGTGAAAATAAAACCCAGAAATCAGGGTTTCGATCTTTTCACCATCGGTTTCTGCTGATGTACCTGATGAGAAGTGGAAGATTGTAGAATAAATTTCAGTCACCAGGATTCTGTACAAAATTAATGTGAAAACATTTATTGTAGGGACTTGGATGATGACGGGTAACGGCGTGATGCACAATGGAACAACAATACTGGACGAGTACGGACACAACTTGGACCGGCTCAAGGTGAGTGATGTTTTTTATAACTCTGTCACTTCCTGCCTATTTACCCGTCACCCTGAGCCTTTCCTTTGCAGTAAAGTTTTAGTTACGCTTTCTTTCTGCTTTCTTTTTTCCTTCCTGCAGGCGGGTGACACAGTCGGTGTGGTGAGGAAAGAAGATGGCAGCCTCCACTTCTTTGTGAACGGCGTGGCTCAGGGCCCAGCCGCCTGGAACGTCCCCCCCAGTGTCTACGCCGTGGTCGACCTCTACGGGCAGGCGGCTCAGGCCACCATCATGGACGACATGGGTGAGAGAGGGAGGCAGATACTTTGGAAGCTAAAATAACTTGAGAGTCCAGCGTGTAACCATTTCCCCTCTTTACCTCCTTTCTTAGTGGACCTCCCCCCTCTCCCAGAAGACTGCTCAGAGGGTCCCACGGCCATGTCCCCCGGGAGCCCCTGCTCAGTGGCTGGGATCGCTACGACCAGCGACCTGCGTTTCCACCATCTACACGGCACCAACGCCGTCATCACAAACGGGGGGCGCACCGCCCTGCGTCAGAACTGCCGCAGCGAGTTCAACGATGCTATCGTCATTTCCAACAGGTGATGAAACAAGTGACAAGTAACTTTTGATTATTTCTGTTCATCTATGGATCATTAAACATAATAAGCGGTTCTCCAACTGTTGATAGATACTTTTACCAGATTCTGCTATAGAGAAAAGTCGTCCAGCTTGTTGTTGTGGTGGTTGTTGCTGATGCACCAGCACAATTTAGGCATCACATTTCATGTAAACTCAGAAGTATCACTTTGTAGCTGCTGGTGTAAGTTTCAGGTTTAACCAGAATAGCTTCCACATGTCTTCTGCCTCCCGTGTCCTGGAACATTTAGTAATACTTAGTTTGACAAGGTGTTAAAATCAACAGATGTAGAGGGAAGTATTTGGTTTGCAGTGGATTTGAATGTGTCTTCTCCTTGTAGGAGCCTTCGAGAGGGAGAGCTGTTCGAAATCATTATTCAGAAGATGGTGGACCGCTGGTCGGGTTCAATAGAAGCAGGTGAGAAATTTCAAATAATAATTTGCCTCCACATGATCTTTTCTCTTCCTTCGCTCTGATCGAAGTTACCTCACATTTATTCAACATTTCAGATGTTTGATGTGTGTTTATATTTCATGTTTAATCACGGCTGCGTTACTCAATCAGCCATGTCTGTGTGTGCAGGAGTGACCGCCATCCGGCCCGAGGAGCTCGAGTTTCCAAACACCATGACTGACATTGACTACGACACTTGGATGCTAAGGTAGTGTAACTGTTCATTTTTTACTTGTTCTAAAAACACTACACATTATCATAATATTGTAATTTTTTGCATTTTGTCCAGTGTTGACCATTGAATTGAAGATTTGTCCTTTGTTTCCTCCTCCAGTGGAACAGCCATCATGCAAGATGGCAACACGATGCGCAACAACTACGGCTGTGACCTGGACTCTCTGACCACGGGCTCACGGATAGGCATGATGCGCTCAGCCACTGGTGACCTCCACTATTATATCAATGGCGTGGACCAGGGTGTCGCCTGCTCCGGTCTGCCACCAGGTAGATTATAAAAGTCAGAAATGTGGAATCAGGACACATGGAGTTGAGATACCACTGACTGAAACTTTTTATTGATCATCTTGTATCTTCTTCCATCCCTGTCTGTCTCTCAGAGGTGTTTGCAGTCATCGACCTGTATGGTCAGTGTGTTCAGGTGTCCATCACCAGCTCCTCGGGTCCCCTAGACAACAGCCTCTGCACCAGCAACATCACTGAGAAGAGCTTCCCCATCCACTCTCCAGGTACATGGTCCTTACACGGGTTTAGAGTTAACTATCATAAGATTTGTGTTTGCCTATCAATTGTCTGCAAAGCCTCATGTCCATCTCTTTTCTACTCTTGTGTACGTGTAGTAGCAGGCGTTGCTCATCGGCTCCACGGTAAACACGGTAAGAACGTGGTGCTGCTCGGTGAGGGCTGCCAGGCCGTCAGAGTCGGAGGTTACGCTCACGGCATCGTGTTCAGTGCGAAGGAACTCAAAGCCGACGAGTTGTTTGAGGTAAGAGACGTTCAGAGCAACCAGTTTACCCAGAAATGAACATAATACCCACTTTGTATGTTATTTTTTTAAATATGCCACATTAATCTCTTAAAGACTGGTAGCTACATATATTAGAAACGTACTTTAATAAAAATGTTCTGTCTTTACTAGCTGGTAGTTGATTTCTTCTCTCCGTTTGTGTCTCTCTGCAGGTGAGGATTGATGAAGCGGACGAGCAGTGGTGCGGTTCGCTGCATATCGGTCTCACCACACTGGCGCCCACGGAGCTGCCGTCCTGCCCGCTGTCAGGTCTCTCGCCCTCCCTCCCGCACCTTCGCACCAAGGTCACCTGGCTGCTCTGCGGCTCTGAGGTCCGTCGCAACGGGGTGCTGCAGCGCCAGAACTATGGCTGTTCACTGGACCGGCTGACGGTAAGCTGCACCCTCTGAGCTACTGAGCAGATAGAAGCCACATGTGTGTAATTCTGGCAGCTCTTCATGGATATCAGTCAGATTTACAATCCTTAGAAAATGTCAAGGATCGCTTAAAGCAAAGTTAGGTGGTTTAAACTGTCTCTGATCTTGTCTCCTGCCTCACATTCACTGACACAGCCCCTCTGGCTGTTTCAAATCCCTGACTTAAGGTGTGGACAGAGCTCTGAGATTGTCCTGCTCTTCCTGAGAAGCTTAGACAGAAATCGGGATCTACCTCCTCTCACAATTTATATTTTCAATATTCACAATGTATTTTTGAAAAGATGACACATTTTGAAACATCACATCTTTCACCAGCAGTTTATTTCAGCACATATCATGATGCATTGTACAGCACCCTCTTCTGAAATGTCTGGACAAACTGAGCTGAAGAGATGAGTCGTCTTTCTGCTTCGTCAACACTGTTCAGGTTCCACTGACACAGTAAATGTAATCTAAATGTGTGAATCCAGGTTGGGAACCGTGTGGGTGTGAAGAGGTGCAGTGATGACACCATGCACATCTTCATTGACGGAGAAGACATGGGATCTGCTGCTACTGCAGTGGCCAAGGTACGCACTCTCTCTCTCTCTCTCTCTCTCTCTCTCTCTCTCTCTCTCTCTCTCTCTCTCTCTCTCTCTCTCTCTCTCTCTCTCTCTCTCTCTCTCTGCACACACTCTGTGTAAGAGTGACTTTTCATTCAGCCCTGTTCTCTTGCTTGTTGCAGAATGTTTATGCAGTACTGGACCTGTACGGGCGGATAACAGCGGTGTCCATCGTCAGTTCCTCGTTGCTGGAGGACATGGAGAGTGTGAAGGAGCCCTCGCTCTCCTCAGAGAGCTGCAGTGAGGGAGAGGAGGACAGCAGCCCAGTCAGAGAGGTAAGAGCCTGAAGGATCGGTTAATCAGATTTTACTTCGAATATTTTCTATCAAACGTTATTCACCACATTACTCTCTGTGTCACTTCTTGCTGTCTCCAGGTTGAGACTGAGCCGTGTGCACTGGTGCCCACTGTCATGGCGTTCCTGGAGAACCACGGCAAAAACATCCAGCTGTCCAACCAGAACCTGACAGCAGCCAGAGTGTCGAGCTACAACCAGGGCCTGCTGGTCACTGCTCTGCCGCTGGCTCGCCAGCAGCTGTTACAGGTACTGCACGGTTTACTGCCTGTAACGTTGAATTCCTTTAATTCAGATAATTGATTTTATAGTCTGTTGATATAATACTTAAATTGATAATGCTAAATAAAAGCTCATATCTTTTGTGCACTGTGCATCAACAGCCTCCTTTTGGTTTCCAGTTTCAGATCGATCGTCTCAACCCATCATGGACGTCATCGCTGTCGTTAGGGGTGATAGGCCACTCCCCCGACCGGCTCAACTTCCCCTCCACAGCGTGCTGCCTCAAACGCTCCGCCTGGCTGCTGCAGAGAGACTCTGTCTTCCACAACTCGCTAAAGGTATACACACACACTTAAGACACAAAAGTCTGAGCCATGTCAAAAATGTTTAATCAATCTTGTGTAAAATATTTTCCTTTTCCCCTGACTCATTAAATTTTTTCCTTTCTTTTCCAACACAACTTTTTCTTCTCTCCTGCTCAGATATGTGAGAACTATGGTCCTAATCTGGACACTTGTCCAGAGGGGACGGTGTTGGGTCTGCTGGTGGACGCCAACAGTTGTCTCCACCTCTATGTCAATGGCATGGACCAGGGTGTGGCGGCGCAGGACATCCCTTCACCCTGTTACCCCTTCATCGACCTCTACGGCCAGTGTGAACAGGTCTGTGCACCTACTTTCCATTTCGGTATCTTATAGGGTGTAAATATCATATTTGTCCTCCACAGTCACGTTTAGTTTCACCGAAGATGGTTTTTAAAGGTTCAGTGTGTAGAATTTAGTGACATCTAGTGGTCAGCTGTTACATCACTATCACCTAAAACCCAACTCAAAGGCTCATGAATCTTTTATTGTCATGGCAGGTCACCATAGTAACCAACAATGTGCCAGCTGTGGGAGGAGAAAGTGGCGAGGCGCGTTGTCAGGGTGACATGGAGAAGGCCGACATGGTTGACGGTAAGAAGACTTTTCTGTATTTATTTTTTGGGATGACCAGAAAACATCACAGTCTAGTAAGGCGTCCAAAATGTGATAAAGATGTCATAGTATAGTTTGGTGTAAAAAAGTTGTTTGCAGTACTTAACTTCACCACTAGTCCTTTACTATGGAGTTGTGTTTCTATTTGCAGGAATCAAAGAGAGTGTGTGCTGGACGCCGCCTCCCGAGGTCAACCCCAACAAGACGTGTGAATACCAGGCGCTGTGCTCGCGCTTCAAGGACCTGCTCACGCTACCAGGTGAGTCTTAGCTCCGCCTCTCTACTAAAACCACAACAATCGCTTCCTGTCTTCACCCCGCCCCTCACCTGTCTTTCAGACGGCTACTTCAACGAAGACGCAAAGTACAACCTGTGCTACTGTGAGTCCTGCCACAAGCTCCGAGGCGACGAGGCGTACTACAAAAGAGGCGAGCCGCCCCGGGACTACGCCCTGCCCTTCGGATGGTGCCGCTTCGCCCTCAGGTGAGAGGACGGTCTCTCACTCAGACACGTTTATTGTTGGGAGACGAAAACGTAGCGGCTCTCTAGAACTGTGTGTGTGTGCTCTTTGTGCAGGATCAAGCCCCACTGTGAGGTTTCTAATGCACTGAAGAAGTGGCACATCGCGTACCACGGCACGAGTGTGGGAGCCCTGCGCCGCACGCTGGACCACAGCCAACTGCTGCCCGGTAGGAAGAGTTCAGATTCCTCTTTTCTCTGCACGCATCTGTGTTTCCTCACAATAAATCATTCCAGAAACTGACTGGAGTTTAGTGTTGCACTCACCTGCATCAAGTGTGTACCTGAAACTGAAGGTGTGTGTAATTTGCACGCTGCAGGAACGTCGTCCATCTTCTCGGTGTCTCCGGTGAAGGCGGAGGGGCCCAACGGGTACAGCGAGCCAGAGGAGAACAGCGCCCCCGGCAGGGAGGTTCCCAGAGTGCGCCTCTCCCCCACCATGCGCTACTCCGGCTTGGAGATCTTTGCTCCCAAAGTGCAGTGAGTCCACTTGTCTGACACAGAATGAAAAACCCTGAGACACCCAGAGAAATTGTGTTTTTACATTTTACAGTAAAGAGACAGAGCACTTACCTAAACGCTCCTTTTTCCAGATTTCAGGACCCCCGCTCTCACCGCAGCCACCAGGCCCAGGTGGGATTCCAGGTGTGCGTGCGTCCAGGCTCCTACAAGGTGGGGCCCCAGACGCTCGGCCACAGCGAGCCCCTGGACCCGCGCTTCAGCAACTCGGAGATCGAGTGGATCACCAAGGAGCAGGGCGGCACGCTGCTGTACGGGCTGCTCGTCCGGATCGAGTGAACGGAGCAACGAGGGAGGCATTCGGGTGGAAGGGAGAGGGCGGCGTCCAACGTGGCGCTCCTCGTACTTTTAATAAACTGACAACCAAATCCAACCCCTGCCTTGAGCGAGAGACTCCTCTGGAATCCAGCTGTGGATTGTTGACAATTCAGCATTATTGATTTTTTTTTTGTTGTTTTCTTTTTGTTTATTTTGTTGGTTGTTTGCTCTCGGACTCCTTTAACGGCCGGGGCCTACGGCGGTTTCAAAGAAGAACAGACACTGCCTGCACTTTATGTTTCGGACACTCGTGGGCGATTTTTTAAAAATGAACTTCTCATCGACACGACACGTTTGTTCATTCGCTGCAGTTTTTTTTTTCCCCCTTCATTCTCACAAACAGAGTTTTTTTTCTTTCTGCACTTATTTGAACAATCATGACATCTGCTCTGGTCAGTGTTTTACTTTAGGAGGAGCTGTCCCCTGCCAACCTGCACATTAACGGACCGTCGCCTAAAAAGAAGGAACGTGGGGCAAGTAAAAAAAAAAACAAAAACAAGAAGAAAAGACAATGTTTTCACACAAATATAAAAGACGCAGATACATGAATCTGAGACTGAACCCGAGAGTGTCTTGTGATTGTGACTTCTTTACGTGCGGATTTTAAAAACTGGAGGAAGAAAATAATGTTTACACATGTACCACTGTATGTTGCTGTCCTCTACGTGTCCCCACATTAACAGTCGGGCTAACTTATTAACCATGTTTGCGGTTTTTTTTTTTTAAAAGGACCCAGCGTTTTTTCCTAAAAACAGGGAAAACTGGAAAGAAATGTGAACATTTAACACCTTTAAGAAGCTAAAAATAGATATTAAATGGAAATCCCGCTCCGGCCTTTGTGCTACCCGTGATGTTTTTTTTTTTAGTGCTACAAATTTATTTACGTCTATATTCGGTGGTTTGCGACACAAGGATTCAATGGAAGTATTAGACATTTTGGTAAAAAAAAGGAAGATCACACCACTGTCATGTCTGTGCAGTAAATATTAAGCTACTTCCGGAGCAACACCGGCCCGGGACGACTTAGGGAAGCGGCTGTACGTTACATTGTAGTGGCAGTAGGAAACAAGTGGCATCAAAATTCCCCCAAATGCCATTAATTTCTTTTAAAAGTTACTTGAACAGACAGAAGCCAGAAGCGTGTCCCCCCCCCCCATCCCCCATCCCCATCCGTCATGTCGTACTGTTTACCGTGCGGGACCTTTTCAGAGCCACAGCCCAGGAAGCGACGCGATCAGCAGGACGTCTGCACGCCGCGACCCGCGTTTACACGTGAATGTTATTGTTAATTAATTAGGGCTCTGAGGTTCCACTAGGTCAAACATCGCTGATTTACATTGGTCAATAAATGTTTATACGAGCGTTCTACTTCATCTGAAACATCCACTTAGAGACTGATTGGATGTGAACGGCTTTCCAAAGCGTTATCTTGTCTTTTCCCCTCATCGTTCTCAGTCCTGTTGCCAATTTGTTGCTGCAGAACATGAAACCCTAACATCTATTTTTTATTTTTAAAGGCACAGTTCCGACGAGTCAAACTCAAAAAAAGCGACAGAGAAGCTCAGACACCTTCTCAGAGTTGCTGTCATCGGACTGACAGAAGATCTACGGGGGATTTTTTTGCGAAGAAAAAAAAAAATCTTCCAATCAAAAAAAATGTGAAAAATATTATTATTATTATTATTATTATGGGTTATTTATGGCCCAGTGCTGCTTTGTACAATTTGATTTGTATCATTTTTTTTGTTTTTGTTTTTCTGTATGTTGCGTTGTACAGGCTGTTACATAACAAATCATATCTTCCTGATTTATAAAAAATGAAAATAAACTGACAGACAGTATGCACAGAAGGATGGGTGAGAGCGTTATTCTTAAAGGGGTGGGGGGGGGTGTAAAAGAAAAATGCGATTTAAGAAAAAAGACAAAACCTACTGGTGCTCGTGTTTCTGTTTCTTCACATTTTATTTAAGAGTAGGAAAAAAACGTTCGGTCACTGACATGTTATTGCAGCTTTGCACAATCACACCTTTTCCAAAATGCTGTAGACTAATTGCTCATTAAGGCCAAAAGTGGGTTGTGGTTTGTTTGTTTCTCTCTTTACAGAAGCGGCGGCTGCTCCGGGAACAAGAACAGACACGTGAAGCGATTTAGAAAAACGAATGAATGAAGAGAATCAGCAACGAGATAATGAGACAAACTCTCTCGAAGTAAACTAACGAAACCAGTAACAGACGGTGATCTGCTGGATCATCCTGTTGGGTTGCATAGTCGGTTCAGGTCACGAATCTTTCTGCACCAGCTCGGACGTTTTTTTATGTTGGACCCTGAGATTCCTTTTTATTTATTTTTATTTTTAATTTCCCGCAAACTTTGAGCTGTTCACTCTTACTCCGAGCTCTTGAAACATTCTGGGAAATGCGGTTGTTTACTTTTCTGAGCGTTAGATGATACGATGGATGCCGCTGTCACGTCTGGGTGATTAGTACGGCGCTGAAACCAGGATTAGTTAGCCTAGCTTAGCATAAATTCGTGGACATGAGGAAACAGCTAGCGGAACTGGAAAAAAAAATCCAACTTTACTTTAATCACAATAATCGTTTCTATCTCCAAAAATGTTTTGACATAACTTTTTGTAAAACCAAAAATTGCAGTATTTCTGTTTCTGTTTTTGTACGAATTACACAAACGAGATAGCGTAAAAAATTGTGAGTTTTACGTGTTTGTAGACGTTTTCTTCACGCCTTAAAGGTTCAGTGTGTAGAATTTAGTGACACCTAGTGGTGAAGTTGCATGTTGCAGCTGAACACCCCTCACCTCGCCTTCCAAATATGAAGGAGAACCTGTGGTAGCCTTCAGTTGTCATAAAAACTCAAAAGGTGTTTAGTTTGTTCAGTCTGGGCTACTGTAAAAAGAGGACCTGCTCCAGATGTAAATATAATTTATTTAAATATAAAGAGCCCATTCTAGGGTAAAGAAAACAACATTTAATACAATTTAGATGAAACACACTAGTGAAAACATCACTAGGATTATTTTATATTTCATTTCTGCCAATAGAGCCCTTTCACCTAAATCTTACACACTGGACTTTTAATGTCTTCTTTTCCGAATTCTTCCTCCTGGTTTCAGTCTTAATCCTGAGCTCCGTTAATCGACTCTTCTCACCCAGACATCAGAGCAGCATCGATCTTCTCAGAACACCAACAAGTGTTCGTCTTGTTCCTTTAAGACCACCGGGGGTGAAGACTAATTGAGATCCGGGCAAACGGAACAGCGCAGTTTGAGTTTTTAAAGTCTCAGGACTGGAAAAAGGGGAATTAAAGGGGCAACGGAGGTGTTTGCTACAAAATGTCACTGAAGCACTTGTACCAGAGGAAACCAGATCGCGGATTTGAAGCAGCATTTGTGTGCATGTCGACAGAAACTCGTTGGCTCCGAGAACGGCTCAGAGAGGAGACACAAAACTGACAAAAGACGACGTAAAAGTTTGGTTCAGCTTCATTCAAATATACATCTTAACTTCCACACGCACACGCACACAGACACACACACACAGTCTTTTTCAAATATGCCAGAAACTAACAACAAAAATCCCACAGTTTAAAAAAATAGCGAAAAAGTTCTTTGTACACTTACAACAACAACTGGTAACATTTTCCAAAACCCTGAAGCACAACATTTGCTCCCGAACACAAGTTTGTCAGCATCAAGCTACAGTAATTGCTTTTATAAAAAAAAAACGCATCATCACAGTAGTTTCAAACGAAATGGCTCCGTTTTCTTTCTTTTTCCTTATTTTTTTTTTTTTTTGAATAAATAAAACATTTACAAACAATAAGCTTCCACATCTGTAGATTCGGGATTTTTAAATTAAAACCTGCAGAGTCGGCGGCAGCAGCTGGTTTTTTTCCCGCCGACATACACTCACTCACACACCCAGCTCCTTGTCTCAACTACTGCACCACACTAAAAAGGTTGAGCTGACAAGAAACCTCATACAAAAAAAGAAACACAGGAAAAGAACATTAAAAGATGCTGTAGTTTACAAACAGTAAAACACAGGCTGCCCTCTTATCTTCTTTGAGCTTACAAAAAACAATCCAAGATTTAGCTTTTGCAACTTGGACGCATGATCCCCTGCCCCCTTGTTTCCCCAGTGCACGCTGACTCCACTCAACATGTTTAACTCACTCTGATGAGCTGACAGTTCACGTCAGTGGAGAGTTCAGGAGTCGGGTTGGGGGGGGGTGCGACCCCGGGAGGCAGAGCAGGACAGCCGAACTATGGAGGGAGCATTCCACGTTCCTTTTTTTTCTTTTTTTTTATCCTCAAGGAGGAGGTGGAGGTACCAAGAAGAGAGACAGATGAGGACAAAAGGAAATGGTTCTCCCATAATTCGTTGTGGCTGGTTGTGGGAGGAAAGTTCGAGGGGGGTTTACAGAGAAAAGGAGACAAGGGGAGGTCACTAAGGAGAAGAGGAGGAGGAGGAGGAAGGAAGGCGAGCAGCAGTTTGATTAGAGATTTGTTTTGTCTCTCATCTACTTTACAGAAGTTTTTTTTTGTTGTTGTTTTCCTCCACATGAGCAGCAGCTTCAGAACTTCTTGGGGCCCCAGGCTGAAGTTTGTTTCGGGGCCACGCCCGTCCCAAATGTGGGGAAGTCCTCCGCACTGCTCATGTCAGGAGCCTGGAACAAACAAAGTGAAATAAAGTGTTTTTTTTACTTTCTCTTTTCTTTAATCTACATTTTACACAACTTCTGTGAAAAGCTTCTTCTTTCAACCGATTGAGGGAGAAATTGCTAAAGAGATCAAAAGCACGTTCCCACCTTGTTCCCTGAATCGTTCCAGGGAGCGTCCCGCACCACAAAGCCCTTGGCAGGACCTCCGCTGCTATCGTCCCCTCCTCCTGCACCTCCTCCACTTCCACAGCGGGATGGAGGCTTCATGTACGCCGCCAAGGTCTCAGTCTCTGTTACGTTGAGCATCTGAGAGACGAGAAGAAAGGAAAAGAAGATCCTTGTTGGATACTGAGGCCCATCACCTTCTGTGCCAGAATAGAAACACTGAATATCATATCTATCTTGGCTGAGCTGAGGCTGCACTCACATATTCCTCCTCCAAGTTGAGCAGGTGGTCGATGGCGTTGTCCACAGTCTCTGGAAGGCCCGTCACAGTCACTTTGTCAGGCTCGTCGGAGCCCGGCTGAGGAAACCGTATGTCCACCTGGAAAAAGACATATTCAGGATTCAGTAAATTAAACAATAACGAACACAAAACTCCCAGTACAGCTTTTAAATATAAACCAATCCGACCTTGAACTCTTCCATCAGCTTGCGGATGGCCTTGCCCCGGGCTCCAATGATGCGAGCGTGGGTCCTCGGGTCCAGGTGCACGTCTTGACTCACCATCTCCTGCAACTCGGCCACCAGCTGCTGGATGGCCTGACGCCCCTCCTCCACATTCCGCTCGTACCCAGAGATCACGATCAGATCCTGGGAAGGGAGGCCGGGCGCCGGAAGGAAAAATAAGCCGATAGTTCCATGAAAATAGAGGTGAAGGAAGAGGAAACGTTTTGGATCAGACGAAGGAGGAATGAGGAGTTAAAAGCACAAACCTGCTGCTCGTCTCCTTTGTCTGGGAACTGGATGCTGACGTCGTGGTCTTTCCTGATTTGAGAGATGACTGCTCCCTTGCGGCCGATGATCTTGGGATGAAATTTGGGGTCCACAGACAAGGTGACCTTGAAGCTCCGCAGGGCCTGGGAGGAAAACAAGCAGGGAGGTTCGGTGAGATATCAAAGGTATGTTCACACGTCTCGAGGTCTCTTGTGGACGCAATAAAATGACCAGTGCGTCAATTATCAGAATATTTGTGTGCACGTTTTTAGCTCAAAACAAGTCAACGTGTTCTGAAAGCTAGATGGATGATAGATGGATGAACGTGTCATTTACTCTGTCCTCCTGCTCGGCCTGCAGGTCCTTCACCCTCTCCTGCAGACCCTGCTTGGCTCGCTCCACGTTGGCCTCCAGACCCGTCACCTTGATCACATCCAGCTGCTTCTCAGGCTGCGGCACCCAGATGTTCACCTGCACGTGCACACAATCAATCCCAGATCAGTTACGTTGTCTCTTACACGCACTGAGTTTAATTCATCACAATATCCAAGCGTGTCCAACAGTGTGTGTTGTCTCTTGGCCAGAAGATGGCGCCAGAGTGTGAGCTCACCTCGTACTCCTCCATCATCTTCCTGATTCCACTGCCCTTCTGACCGATGATGTAGCGATGCAGCTCGTACGACACCTCAACGTCCTCCGTGATGGGCACCAACGCCTGAGGGAGGAGGCGGGGACAAGATTAGAGAAAGGATGATAGAGAGGTGGGGGGAAAAGAGACAGAACAACATGGGGCCCACCAGTAGGGCGGCTTTAGCCGGCTCACACTTCTCTACCCGCCCAGAGATGACGATGACGTCACACTTGCGGGGGACGAACTCCGCCTCTGGACTGACTTCGCCATTTTCTTGTGGTGGAGGCTCCTGACCTGAAACTGTATCAGTAAAAAAAGATTACAAAACAAGAAGATGTTTCCCAAATAAAAACTTTTTGCGTACATTTCCTTTAGTTGCAATTATTAACCGTGATTGAGTAATAAATGGTAAATACTGTGTCCCTGGAGTAACGGCAGAGATCAGAAACCCTATACCTGCAGAGAGCTGTGTTTTCTCTGTACAAGTTTTACAGCTGCAGCTACTCTTCCTTTGCGTGTTTTGTTTCTGACCTGCGGCGCTGTCGTCTCTCTCGGGGAACTTGATTTGAACCTCGTGCTCCCTGGTGATGAGCTGAATGCGGCAGCCTTTGGGCCCCATGATGGCCCGGTGGTAGCGCTGAGGGATGGCAACCTCCATGGTCACCTGGGACTCCTGAGAGAGAGAGAGAGAGAGGGGGGGTGAGAGGAGGAGACATCTGGGTGACAACGGTGCCGACACCAAACACAACGCAGAGTTTCAGGGGAACTGGCTCCATCAATTCCTAGATGAGGCTCACACTGCTCTCAGGACACAAGGTCATTTGGTTGCCATGGCAGCCAAGTGGTTACAGTTCCGGGCTGCAGAGTCCTTCAGGACAATATACAACCTCTTTATTTCCTGATCCTGCCTATAATGTAATATGCCAATACTACTGGCAATAATTACATTAGACTATTTAGATTTAGCTTTGACCTGAACATCGATATTGAAGATTATAGATGTCTCTTGCCAAAAGTCATTCATCATTATTGGCAACAATGTAATTTCTGGAACGTGTCTGACCAGGTCCTCGATGATTTCCTGGATGCGTTTCTTCGCGGCCTCCACGCAGTCTTTGGCTCCCTTCAGAGTGACCCGCTGACTGTTGGCCCCCGTGCGAGGGAAGCTCACAGCCACGCCGCCGTACTCCTCCGCCAGCTCCCGCAGCACCTGGCCTCTCCGACACACAAAGTGGCGGTGGTGGCGAACATCCACGACCATGTTGTCCTCCACCACGTCATCCTGGAGGAAGGAGGAAGAACAGAAAAGTGTTTGAAATTAAAAAAGTAGATGTTTAAAAATATGACACTGGTGATTTTTGGAGATTAGAAAGAACAGTGTATTTAGATTACCAGGTTTTTGACCAGACTCTCCAGCTCCCTCTGAGCGTGACGAACGGCTTCCTCCTTCCCTACGATGGTGATCAGCTCCTGCTCCGTGTCGTCTGGTGACGGGAAGATGATTCTCGCCCCCGTTCTGTCCCGCACGCGGCGGATATTGGCCCCGCCACGGCCAATCAGGAATTTATGGTACTCTGGTTTCGCCTGAAGCTCAGCTGTGAAGTTGTTGACTTGCTGAAAACCGTGGGAAGGAAAGAGGATGTAAGTATTTGTCTTCTATTCCCCTTCTCTTTGCAGTTCCTCACTTCTGAGTCATTTTAAGACAAAACCTCCCACGAACCTTCTCCTCAGCCAGCTGCAGCAGCTGCTTCTTGGCCTTCTCCACTTCTCCAACGGGACCTCTGATGGTGACCTTGTCGGAGCCGGAGCCTTCCGAGGGGAAATGGATGTGGACGCCGCCGCAGTCCTCCATGATGGAGCGCACCAGGCAGCCTTTGGAGCCGATCAGAGAGTTGTGCAGTTTGGCTGGGATGGCGACCTCCGTCTCCTTAATGTTTGCCTGGTGAGATGAAGAGAGACAGATGGACAATATCATTGAAATTGAAATGAAAAAAGTATTCGTCTTCCCAGGAAAACCTTGTGAGCAGCACAGATGACTAACTCTCACCAGCTCTCTCTGGATGGCGAGGATTCGTTCTCTCGCCGCCTCACAGTTGCTCTTCTTGCCGGTGATGACGATCATCTCCGAGTTGCTGTTCTCTGTCGGGAGGTCGATCTTAGTGTTGGTCTCTTCACGAATCTGGTGGTGGCGCAAACAACATTTTGTTATTTTCAGTCTGTAACGTGATGTAACACTGGAAAGATCTTCAGGCTGAACACGATTACGGTCGTTTTACAACAGATTTACAAGCTTTGACAAGCAAATTAAAATAAATTATGATATATAATGATGTTAAATCCCTGTGTAGCTGTTGAGAACCAAATAATTCCAAGTGACTTTGGTCAAACATTAAAGTCTCACCTTTTTGATGTTGGCGCCGCCCTTACCAATGATGTTTTTGTGAAACTGCTTGAAGATGGGAACAGAGAGCGAGAAGCTGTTCTCGATCTACAAAAGAAAGAACGCTGCTGCTGTGAAGTCAAGAAGAAGAAGAAGAGAGACTGAGACGGAACAGTCACAGAAAGCAGAGGCTCGTACCAGGTCCGCAATGATCTTCTGGAGGAACTTGGCACATTTCTCCACCTCGTTCTTCGGCCCTCGCAGCTGCACGATGTCACTCTTCTGCGCCGGGTCGGGGAAATTGATGATGACCTGGAGGGAGAGGAGACAATGCTCGTCACTTTGAATCGGAACAAGTTATTTAACGATGATGAGTAAGCGAGACAAAGCGCCGGGGGGGGGCGAACACTCACCTCGGGGAACTTATCTCGAACTTCTTTTATCTTCTCTCCCTTCTGGCCGATGATTGTCCGATGGAACTTCTGCTCCACGATCAGATCTTTGGTGCGTTCGTTTTCCTGGAAACGGGAGAGAAGTGTCAACGTAAGCGATAAGAGGCTTTTTTGGGGGGTTTAGGTCACATGGTACAACGTAGAGCTCCTCCTCTCACCATTCTCTGGACCATCTCAATGAGTTCTCTGCGTGCCAGCTGGACTCCCTTCGGGTCTCCCTCGATCCGGACCAGACCACTTCGCTCCGAGTCCTGGGGGATTCGTACCGACACTTTGTACTGCTCCTTGATCCGATTGACTGCAGGGGGGGAAGAGGGGGGAGGATGATGTGATGTAACAGCGACGTTGCATCCTACATCTCTTTAGGGTCAAACGCCAGCCTCCTACATTTCTATATATCTTTATATATCTTTATGCTGTGAAACTTTCCTCCCAGCATTGCAGGTGCCCCAGTTTACTCACTGTTCACTCCGTTCTTCCCGATGAGGTGTCTGTGGAAACGCTGGTCTATGATGACCTCAGTGTAGTCCATCCTCACCAGCTGCACACACAGGGAGATTTTAGATGTTGGACCAGTCTTTGGTTTGTTCACGTTCTGTGCCGGAGGTTTTGTTAAAAAAAGGCTAATGAATGAATGAGTACCAACCAGGTCCTTGATGATCTCCTGTATCTGGGCCTGAGCCAGCTCCACCTCCTCCGTCGGCCCCTCCAGACTGATGCGCTCTTCACCGTCTGTAAATTCGATGTGCACCTACACACACACACACACACACACACACACACACACACAAACAAAGAACACTCGATCAAAGAGCCACTTGTCCTGCCCGACTTTGTGTTGATTCTCCTAAATCCCAAAGCTCAATAAACACGTCTCAGTTTCCAGCTTTAAGTCTCCTCTGCCAAGCTGCTGTCACTTTCTGCTGCCAACTCCTCGTCCCTCCTCACCTCCTACGTGAAGTACTGAAACACTGTTTTTTACTTCTACAACACGGAAGGTCGCACACGCTGCCTGTCATGTTGCAGGATGTGGGATTTGTGTTTCATCTCTGCCGGCTTCTAATTCAGATGATCTCCTCCTTCTTACCCGTGGTAGCTGCTGTGTGATCCGCCCGATGTTCTGTCCCTTCTTGCCGATGATGAATCGGTGCAGCCAGGCCGGAGCGGTAACCTCCACCACCATCACGCTCTTGGCCTGCACAGACACCAAAAACCCCACCATTAAAAATGTATCCCTCCTTTTCAGTTATTTTAATGGCATTTACATTGTTCTGCCTGAGAAGAGCAAACTTCTGCTCTTTCTCCGTCCATGTCACACTCTCCCCTCTCCTCCTCACCTTGGCGTAGACCTGTGTGAGGGCTGGTCCCAGCTTGTCGGGCTCCCCCCTGAGGATGATGGTCTCTGAGCAGGAGTCCAGCGGCGGCATCTCCACGGACACCCCCGTGGTCTCCAGGATCTCCTGCAGGGTGTTGCCCTTTGGACCAATGATGTACTTGTGCTGAGATTTCTTCACCTCCACCGAGATGGTGGTGGTCTTCCTCTTCTGTGGGGGGGATTACGAGATTGTGATAATCAGCATGGAAAAAGAAGAGACTCAGAGGAGTCAGAGGAAAGGCAGCTGGACGAACTGAGAGCAACGTGAGGTGCGGATTGGGAACACAAGAGGTGACGGAAAGAGAAATGACAAAAACAGGAAGTGGGAAGATAGAACAGATAGAAGCTGAAGTGAAAAAGAGGGTAAACGTGGATTTAGAAAGAGAAACAAACAGACAAAGGTTGAGCAAGAGGGGAGCGAGGAGAGTGAGTGACTGAAAGCACGAAGGCAACAGAGAGAAATTCATTTGTTTTTGCCTCTCATACATATGAACTAAATTACATTAGCATTCTCATCCTGTTGTTCCCTGGTAAAATCCAATTTTCTCTCCACATTATCTCCGGCTCGCCTGTCCCCAGCGCTTATCTGCTGCACACACATACAAACACACACTTCCTCTCCGCGCTTCATCCGTCCATCTTTAATAGTTTCTTGCAGCGTTAATAGAAAGCTTCTCGTTCCAAAATCACACACACACACACACACACACACACACACACACACACACACACACACACACACACACACACACACACACAGGTTGTCTAACTGTATCAAACATTTTTTTATGATAGAGGAGGTTTAGGATCTAGGCCGCGGAGAGAATCTGTCCACAACCTGCTGCTTCACTGTTTGGATTTGTTCCTTGTTTTTGATTCTGTGTTTCTTTCTGTGTCTCAATTGATATTTTTGTGTTTTTCTTAATATAGAAAGCTTTGAAATTTGGATGAAAAAGAGCCAAAAAAACATCAGTTGAAATAATCATCACCAGACTGATTGATAAAATGAAAACATATTCAGCCCCTTCCTAAAAAGATTATAGACAGAAAATGGAGTTAAGCAGCAGCAAAGAGAATTTCAGAAGATGCAAATTAACTGATATTTTCGATTCAGATGTGACAACACAAATTGCATTTAAGGTTTTTAAAGACCACTTTTACACCCAATTTTTGACAGAAGGGACAGAGACAAAGGTCTAGATTTTCCCCTTAAATTCAACCACCAGAATCCACAGCTGGATTACAAATTGCCTTTAGCACGTATGAATATCACAGCTCTGTTATTTAAGGGGTGCTTTCACACATACCTTGTTCGATCCTGACCTTCGCACCTTCTGCACTTGGTCTGACCCAAAAATAACGGGTGTGAAAAGTGGCTCGGAGCCCGGCCTGGATCACACTGAACCAAATCTTGGTTCGTTAGCAGAGTGAGAACACTTGTACTTTGTATAGTTCACACTTTCAGACAAATACAGGAAGTTGCGACAGCATTAAACGAAAGAAACAGAAGCGCCTCGGACGATATAATGTTTGAACCAGCAGGACAGTACCTTGTCGTCATAGATGGCTCGAATGCGGTTGACCGCCAGGGCGACGGCCTCCTTCTCCCCGGTGATGACGATCTCGTCCTTGGGCAGGCTCGGCGGAGGGATGCTGATGCGGGCGCCCGTCTCCTGGCTCAGCTCCTGCACCAGCCGGTTGTGGGCGCCAGCGATGAAGGGGTGGAAGGCCTTCTCCAGGGACAGACGCTCCACCGCACGCTTGTCCTGGTGAGTGGGTGTGTGAGGCGGCAATCACTCGGTCAGACAACAGAATATGTAAATATTGGTTTTTCAAAGATACTGAAGGAGACTTATTAGAGAGGCAGCAGTATCAAGACGTGATCCAATATTCTATCAAGAGTAAGATTAATTATGTATAAACAGACAGTTTCATCCTTCATGACACCTAATGACAGAGTGGGAAAGAAACCAAAATCATTTATCGCGCATTTATCCCTGTACTCTTAACCTACTCCTTTTTTTAAAATCACACCACAGATTGATGCCGACCTGTTCCGCGGAGATGAGCAGGATCTCGTGGCGAGCTTTCTCGATGCCCTCCTTGGTGCCGGTGATGCGGATGTTGGTGCTGGGGTCGTCGGGTCGTGGAATAGCGATCTTTGTGGCCGTCTTCAGCTCCAGCTCCTGCAGCTTCTCGCCGTTCTTGCCGATGACAAACCGATGGTGCTCCTTGGGGATGGCAACCGTAGCCGAGGCCTGGAGAGGCGTGAGGGAGAAAGTGAACAAGAGCAATAAAACACGGGATGAACTGATTTTATTCGCATTATTTAAATATCTATAAAGGTTCAGACGTATCTAAAAAGCAGTTGTTGATGTGGCAGTTTTACATTTGATATTAGAGACACAGACATAATTTTGTTCAGTTTCTCACATAAGATGCCAGTTTTCTCATAAAGTGCTCACTCAGAAGGGAAAGAAAAACAGAAGCTTTGCGAAGAGGACAGATTGTTTTTCCTTTCTATTGTATCAAAAAACTGCAGCTCAGCTAAACAGGTGGACCTCGGTGCACCAACTGAAGTGGAAATCAGCACGTTTGCCGCTGAAGCCCACAAAGGCCGCCCTCGGGAGCTGACAGTCATTTTTCACCTCAACCTTTTTCTTCGCCAAACTGGCCGACCCGCGGAGCAAGTCGTTTTTTCTCTCTGCTGCTAATTCCTCAGCCTCCTTGTTTATCTGTGGACGGAGCCATCTCCTCAAAATTAAGCACCGTGACAGAGAAAAACGGAAAAACACCAATAAAAGTAAAAGATTGCTGCATTAAAACTTGTCAGGTCCCATTCGTCAGCTGAAGTGGGGGTGCTCTCCTGCCCTGCAGTATTTGCCAGAGGTATTCATTATCAGGACATAAAAAAAAACTTGCACAACTACATTTCTGTCAAGCTAATGAGGATTTAACATCTCTATAAATACAAACTGTACCAGCACGCACAACTACAACTGTGAAATAAAACTTGCAATATCACAACTCCAGGCTAAAGTAGCCATGCACTGATATCCATGTTATGTGTTTTATTTGGAAATAACTGATTAAACCTTTCTAAGCTTGTACTTGCTGCTTCATTGGTAGTTTCCTATTCCATCCCATATTATAATGGGATGCATTGTGTTTTAATTATCTGCTTATGTAACCCAACAGTTCGAGGCTAGAAAACTTTGTGCACCACAACATGAAGCATTTTGACATTATATAAACACAACAAAAAATAGAGGAACAAGATTCGGCACCAAGTAGAGAGCAAACCTTCCCCAAGGCCAAACAGTCCCATTAATTCATATCAGTTCCCTGAATATGCCTGATGTTTTTCAATAAAAATCTATGAATTATTCCCTGAGAAATCAGTGAAACTGGGGGAAAAAATGCATCTTTCCACCAAGTTTCAAGAAAATCGGTTCGGTAGTTTTTGCGTAATCCTACTGACAAACAAACAGACAAACATCCCTCCTTGGCAGATGTAGATTTACCTGCGTCTGCAGCCGAGCTACAATTTCCTTGCGAGCCTTCATGACAGACTCCAGTTTTCCCGTGACCATGATGGACAGGCCCTGGTCTTTGGCCAGGGACAGCTCAATGTGGGCCCCCGTCCGCTGCATGATTTCCAGACACACCTTGGCCTCCTCGCCCTCCCCAAACTGGCTGTTGTCCTTGTAGCGACGCTCCTCCAGGGGCACATGGAAAACCTGGGGACAGGGCAGGTTGCAGGGGAGGAGGTGCACATGGGATTGAGCAGATTTAACGGCACTGAAATGGGTGAAGATTTAGTTACTATCAGAAAAATATCTAAAGAGCAGATAAATGTACGACGTGTGGTAACGAGAAAATTGAAATTTTCTGCTAAAGTTTGCAAAGCAGAAACTGAAAGCCATTTTCTTCTTTCCTCAATATGTTTGTGTGTCACTCAAAACATTTGTACATGCAACTACTATGTGTGTGTTCAGTGGCTGCTTGACTGACCTGGGTGATGACAGAGGCTTTGATGGGCCTGATCTTGCCGCCCCACGCTGAAGCCGGCTCCCCGGTCTTCTCCCCTGGTGCTCCCTTCTCCGGCAGCGGGGGAAAGGCCTCCAGGTAGGTGGGGATGTAGGCCTCATCCTCCGGGACGCAGCCTGGCCCCGGAGAGACCAAGATAAAAAAAAAGGTAAAGATGAAGGAAGAATAACAGAGTGTATGTAAGAATGAAAACAAGATCGAGTACAAGACCGAGATGAAAAGAGAGATGCCAATAATACCTGTCTCTAGATAACATCACATACAGGATAAAAAGAAACAAGCAAATGCATAACCACAAGTAAGAGAAAATCTAAATTCCTTTCCCTAATCTCTCGGGCTGATAGGTGGCTCTTCGGGAAAAAAAGTAAAAAGAGGTAAGTAGATGTCAGGGTGACGTTACCTGTAATGTCCTGGTCCTTGAGGCCGCTGCGATGCTCCGCAAAGCTCTCCGGGGTCAACACTGCCACTGAGCTCATGGTTCAAGACTTATTCCGCTATTCCACTGAATGTGGAGAAGGATGGTGAACAAAGAAACAAGAATAATTTAGACCCTATTATCTCTGAGGAGACAATTAGCTGCTGCATCTGCATGAAATTTCATATTCATCAAGTACTGACGGCGCAATCGAGAACTGAACTGTGTCTCGTGTTGTCCCTCCCTTGAATGCGCTGCTGTCTATTCTCTCCTGAAGCTTGAGGTCGCCTCTGTGGTATTGATAGTCTGCCCCCCCCACCTGAGGTGCTCAATTAACACTTCCACCGGCCTCAGACAAACACACAGTGATACAAAGCCTCAGGGACAGAGGGTTATCACAAGTCACACACTCAGAGCCGCCCCTCCACTAATAAACAACTGATGCTCACATTCCTTGTGATGCAGAATCACAGGATCTTGTCAGGTTACGTTATACTACATTGCGTTTTGCATGAGCATTTTTAAAGAGTGAAATCCCCCAAAAAATAAACAAAATCTGCAAATCTCTGAGCTGCTCGAATGACTGTGCACGAGAGACCGACCCTGTGAAAGCAAACACAGCCTTGGGAATTTAGGGAGAATATTGTGTTTTTTTATAAGCAAATTAAAAATAGTTTCAACGCCTAAAAGCACACGTTTACGAGCTCCTCATCAAAATGAGTCTCCAATTAACAGCTCTTATGTCTCTCACTTGTTTTTCTAGTTAAACTCATGTTGCGAAGTTATCATTGTTGTCCACGATGACGTTGATCACTTACTTTTATTCTGTATTATTTCATGTTTGTGTTGACAGCAGAGATGTTTTTCATAACCAGGCATGCAAATTCATGCGCTGATCTGTTGTGTGATGCTTCTGGCTGAGCACAACAGGGACTTTGTGTCTTTATCTCAAATCTATGAAATGTTCCAGTGGGGTTTCTCTTTTTCTCTTGAAGTGTTTTTGTGTTGCTCCCAGTGTGTAGTCAGATTATAGAATGTCATGTGAAATCCAGTAAAGACGCTGCCTCAAAGCAAAGAGAGAGCGGTGGGAAACAGTGCAAGACGGATGTGGCGGAAAATAAAACACAAACCATTCGGGAAATATACAGTAAGGCTCAGTGTAAGCTCCGAGCTCAAGCAGAAGTAGCTTAGTCTGTCTACACGGTGCAAAGCGAGTCCAGGCTTACCTGCAAAAGGTCAATTGCCAGAGAGTCCGTCCAGTTAGTGGCTACCGTGGTCGCTTCAGTGTGAGTGTGTGTTTCAGCTCCTGGATGCACGGGGAGGAAACAGACGAGCGGTGAACATGGTGAAATCCATAAAGGCTCTACGGCACAGACACTGGGTGATACTGTAAACAGCCACACTGCACTGCACCTCGCACTGTGTGGATCTGATTCCCTCTCCCCTCCCTCGTCCATATCTCTCCACCAATGGTCACCGCGTTATGCTTTCACCGATTAAACGGCCCTGAGAGTTTTTAACTTTTAAAAAAATGCATCTCTTTCTACATATTTTGTGAATTCAGCCCCTGTTGTTTTACACTGAGTTCACAAGGGGGAGAGAGATAACTTATCACAGACTCGTGCTGTGTGACCAAAGACTGATTGTAAGAGTTGTTATTGTTTTGTTTTGTTAAGCCTCCCACCATTAGGGGGCGTAGTGCCACTCTCAATGAGGCAGGAGGTTGATGTAATCAGGTGGGGGGGTCACTTGACACAGGTGTTGCTGGTAAGACGCAAACAGTTAATGGGGGAAATGGCTGCGAAAGGAAGGTTAGGATTTCTTGTGTCTAAGTTTTTTGGTGGGAAATCGACTCATCACAGAGGAAGTGGATTGTTGTTTTAGAAGCTGGACACTTTCTGCACGTGTCAAAATAATTCAAACACAATTCAAACACAATTAATCAGTAACCGTGATGGCTTCTTCTCATTGGCAACGTGGTCGCTACATTAAGTTCAAAACTGCTTCATTGAGGACAGCGTTGGATTTCTGCGCGTGCGCACCGGAGCTGCGGATCACGCACGGAGGAAAAACGCCACTTCAGAACACCCGCATGTCGGGCGCAACGCAAAGGTATGTGTGTAGTGCTAACTCCAGCAAAAGAAATGGCCGTTGGTGTAAATGCGTTGCGCACGTAACTTCAACGCATTGGTAGTTACGATATAAACGAACTGAGCGCGTATTCACAAAGATGAACTTGCGTAATTGACTGTGGATGAAGAACAACTTCCTGATTCTGAACTTTTAACTGAGACAAATTGACAGAAAAGAGATAATTGTGGATTTGATGGTTGATCGAAGCTATGAAGAGGTTTAATGTTCTCTGTGGTGAAGGAAAAGAAAAACATGAAACTGATGGAAAAGCATGAAATGTGGTTTAAGGTAAAAAATGCTCAGTGTCGATGACTTCATTGCTGATGTAAACAAACTGTTGTCTTGCAATGAAAGTTGCCTTTAACGCTGAAAGTGTCAATATTCCTGATGATGGTTAACGTGGAGCCTCAGGACAGCGTTTGAAATGTTGAGTCTCATTCTTCCCATAAAGGTTCAGGTCGGGAAAGTAATGTGTCAAAAAGCAGCAAGTCTACAACATCTTCTGCACGACTTCGAGCAGAAAACCCTGCACCCATTCAAGTGCTGCTTGGAGGAGCAAGTATGAAGGAGAAAGGAGCAACTACAGCAAAATGATCAGTGATAAATGCCTCATATCATGGCAGTGTTTCCAAATGCACATCTGGATGGAATGGAAGCCTATTTCAAAAAAAGAGCAGCACTCAATTCTCACGCTGAACAATACAACCCACAGCAAGAAGGATCATCTCAGCAGAAATATTCTACTCGGTCAACAGTGGAGAAAACGATAGAAGCGGACGAATATGAAAATAAAACTGCAGACAAGCTTCAAGTGGCAAACATCTGGTCAATCAGATTTATATTCTGGTGGTTGGCAAGCGACACATTCCCAAAGCAGTCCTCGAGTACCTGCAGATCTGTGCAGTCTGTTACAAAGACAAACTGAAGACTTTATATCTACTGAACCAGCTGTGAATGCAACCAAGTGATATTGAATGCGTTTTTTTTGTACGTCACAACATTTCGATTTGCTGTTTCCAAAGTCCTAACTAAATCGTGAAAGAGAGATTGTAGGTTTTTTGGCAAGTGTAAAGCTCTGGTAAAACCTCCTGAAACCAGGTTGTGTGTGTGTGTGTGTAAGTTTTATATGATAGAGTTTTAATGTATGTGTTTGTCTGATGACTTTACTTTTACTGTTATAAGAAACTAATCTGATTAAATAAAGGCTTATACAAATAAACAACAAATATCAATACCTTTTATTCAATCTACACATCCATCCACATGTATAATTGCAGTGCAGAATAAGACTGTGCATACAAATCTTATTACCTTTTATAAATGTGTTATGAATAAAGCACCACCTCAACTTAATCATTGTAGATATTTAAATTACATTTTTCTTACTTTGTTTCCATGGATTTACTTGGTTTTACGTTGCTCTGAATTTTAATTCAAACTGCTGGATTTAAATCCATTGTATTGATTAATCAGATGAGTGAATTCAGTTATTGTTCATTGGAGGAGAGGACCGAAACAAAGAGCTCGGTGCGTGCGTGCGAACAACCGGGACCAACAACACCGCTGGGTTACCCCCTCTCCTCCCGGTGCTAACTAACCGTGCACGGGGGGGACATTAATCCGTCCGTGCACGGTGCAGCCCGAACAACCAGCATCTCTCCACCAACATCTCTCCACCTGCTAGCTAGAGGATGTTAGCCCGGGCTGTTCTAACGCCAGGCGAGCTGCAGCCAAATGCGGTCAAACCCCCGTTAGCCTTGCGGGCTAAGCTAACTTGGCGCTCCGACCTCAGCACGGGGATGATTAGGCGCAAGGACTTTCTGATAATCGGCTGGAGGGAGGAGGAGAAAAAAAAAAAAAAAAAAGCCCAGCCGGGGCAGGGAGATAACCAGCCCCGCTAGCACCGGGGGAGCTAACCCGGCTAACCCAGCCTGCCGCTGCCGCTGGTCGCTCCGGACGCACCGGCTCCTCCGACCCACCACATCCAGCCCCTGACTCCCTCCGGACATTTTAGGAAATAAAAAAAAGGCAGAATAACACAAATAGCGGAGTCCTACCTGACAGAGAGAAATCTAGCGGAGTGTGTGTGTGACAGGTGATGGTGTAAACACAGATGTGATTGGTCTGCGAGCACTTCCTCTGTCGGCGGAGGGACACGAGCGCACACCCGGTTTAGAGCAAATGCCGCAGTATCTGTGCGCAGCGGGGGGCCTCCACGTCGAATAGACCCACGTCGCGCCGCGCGTGTCTCACTCGGCTCGCTCTGTTGATCGATTGAACCGACGTGGACCCACGCGCGGTGTCCCGTTAGTTGATCGATCGATGGAAGCGGGTCTAAAGTGATCAGGTCCTGCAGCGTGTCACGTCCATCAGAGTGACCGGGTCTACTTCTCATTCATAATGGGCCTGGTGCGCTCTGCAGGAGGCACAGAACTTCTCAAGTTCTCTACAGAACATGTGTCACTAAAAAAAACTGTTGAACCACGACACAAATAAAGTGATCATAAACTGCAGCAAGTAAAAAGTGAGAAATGAATTCATAATTTTAGTTTTTAGGGGAAATTTGAGTCAGAATTATGATAAAAGGTCCAAAATCCAAATGATCAACTCCAACATAACAATTCTGTATTATAAGAAATGTAATGCAAATGTACATTCTTGGTCAGTAATCTCATATCTAACAACTAATATTTTTTACTTTGTATATTTACAACTAATATAATGATAATCTTTACATTTGCAGATCAAAATCATGACTTAGTGTAAAGTGCTTCATGAGACAGTCGATATTGTGAGTTATATTGTAAAAGTGGCGGCAAGTTCACATTGTGACAAAGTATAAGTCAAAATGATTAGATGTTTAACATGAGATGGAAAACATGTATGAGCTTCTAGATAAAAGTTATTAAAGTAATTCAATTAAGTGGAAAATTCAAAATGATTAGATGGAAAGTCAGTTAATGAGATCGACCATCTAAAACTTTGAATAAGTACACTCTAATGATGAGATTGTTTATTATTATTATTTTGAGAAAGTTGTGAGATAATCAGATTACAGTTAGATTTTTGATATAAAAAATAAATACAAATCTTGAATTGGCAGTTAAACTTAAATTTTAAACTCTGACTTGAGAGTATTTTTATTTTCAACATACCATAAATTACATATTTACAGAACAATAAAACCTGAGTAATCTTTTCTTCAGTTTTAACACTTCATGACTCAGCCACTAGATGGCGGTAGGAGATATCATTTAAACAGCGGTGATGGGCAGTGACGTAGAAGAAAAGCACCTGCTTCTATACACCTGTTGAACATGAAAACAAGCACAGTGATATTTTTATTTATTTAAAATGTATCTTTACTTACTATATCATGTGATTTTTATTTACAGGCACCAATCACCATATTAAAATGTGTCATAAAATATAATTGATCTCTATTTAATACTGATGAATAAAGACTTATATAATATGATACATCTGTAATATCAACAGTAAAATACATATTCAGGGTTTTGATGAGTTTACTTGATTGTCAGAAGTAAGAAGTTGTTGACTTTTACATTGAAGAGCCGGAAACTGCTACTGTTGTGATATTTTGTTCTTCAAAATAAAAGTCTCAATACAAGGCCTCATATCACCCTGATGTCACTAAAGCAAGTTTTCTTTTTGAGAACAGATTCAGAAACATTGACATACAATAATAAAAAAGATAAATCACGAGAGAATAAGAGAAAATACCTTTAAAGTAATTGGCACGACTTACAGAGCTCCTTCTCGTAACCATGAATCAATATGGTTTCGATCAATTGTGAATCTCATTCAAAAATATAAGGGAATAGAATTAAGGGTTCTAATCCTACATGTAAATCTGTCTACACATAACGTTTTTAGCTAATGGCACTGCAGCACTGTTGCACAAACCCTGTCTTATTTTTTATTTAAATCCCTCTTTAGTCACTTTTTATTCATTTCAATTATGTTTGTTTATTCCGTTCACGTACAATTTTCCAATACAGTAGTTACAGTACACACTTTGACGTTCTTCAAATCAAACTTCACAATGATGGAGTGGATTGAACTGGAAAAAGTCCACCAGAAAGAAAGATGAGTAATAACATATATTGTATTATAATTTATAGTATAACATGTAAAGTTAGGGTTCGTGTAAAGTTGTATTTATTCAACACATGTAATGAATACAACTTTACATGGCTCTGCAAATGTTTTGTATTATATAATAATAATTATAATGTAATAATATAACATGTGAAGCTGTAATTATTTGATATATTAAATAAATATAACTTTACAAGACTGAGTGCTGTGAAAGATGCCTACAAATTTAATCTTTTTTATGTTATGTATGTTATAACATATTCTAATATAGTTTACATTGTTTTTTGTACACTGCTATTGTCATTTAGATTCTAGGATTGTCTGTAAATGGATTTGTTTCTTGTGGGCTTTCATCTGCCAGACACCAGGGCTGAACTTCACCTCTGTAACATCAAGTTTATGTTTTATTCTTTCTTCTGTTCTTGTTTTTTTACCACAATAATTGTTTTTCCACAATATTATTTTCTGTCAAACCAGAGTATGAATCAGTGTTTTATTTTGAAATCATGTCTCCTCTCCTCGGCGCTGCTCTGGTTGGTCGCCTCCCTCCGGCCTCCTCCTCCCCTCTCCTCCCCTCTCCTCCCCTCCTGCCTCCCTTCTCCTCCCCTCTCACAGAGCCGGAGCACCGGGTAACAAAGGGGAGACGTCGGGGCAGGAGGGGGATGATGGCAGCTCCGCTCAGACTCAAACAATGAGACACTCACCGCGTCTCCTTCGTCTCGTGCATCATTTTAACATTCAGGCATAAACTTACTCTGACGTCGCTGGCAGATTTGAACCCGCAGCTTTCTCTCTTGGAAACACTAAACTACACAATGTTGGACCGCGGACACTAGAGCCGAATAGCTGAGGAGACACCAGCAGACATGTCTGAATAACACTGGTAAGTTTGATTTGCTTTCATTCATGTTTCAAGCGAGATGAGCGGATTATTGGTGGTTTCGTCCAGTGGAGTTTGGTTGAACTGGGATTGTTCGAGTCTGAAAGCACCTGTTCCCTTATGGGAAACCGCAGAAATACCTGTGAAAGCCGGTATAAGATTAAACTGACACTGTTATACTGTAAAGTCATTGTTATAAACTGCAGTGTTTTCTGTTATGTACAATATTATTTTACCTCTTTTAGCAGATTTTCCCATTCTACAGACCATATAAGAGATAGAAATACGATTATTATATACAAACATGTCCATGACACCAAACTCATGTTTATGAATATTTGTATTGCAAACACATACAGGTTAGACGACTACTGGAAGATTCATTGTGTGTCCAAGTTGTGATATTTACCTAGAACACAGTTTTCTAAGACAACCAATATATTTACAATGTGGTCCTCCAGTCAGATCTATGGGAAAGTGGGCTGCACCATTGTGTGCGTGTATATATATTTATGTGTGTGTGTGCGTTTTCTATTCCGACACACCTTTTCCGTCCCTGCTTCCTGGCCAGCGTGGAGCTTACAGGCACATCACATGTATCATAATGGTTGATGCAGCTCTCTTAAAGACCCCCTACCCATTTTACTTACACACACACTGACCCATTAGTATCCAGAGCAGATGGTAAACTGTACACACACACACACATGCATTGTGTTGATGGACCCCCTCTCAAAGCACTTAAGGATTGTTGTCGAGCTGCCCCGATTGGAGTGGCCCACTGACCCAGCCGGACTGTGACCAGTCCAGTCGACCGAAGGATGCAACTATTGAGCGAACCAGGTCGAAAAAGATGGTCGGACAAAAGACCTGAAGTCTGGTGGGGGCTGATTGAGAGAAAGTCAAGGGAGGACGGGGGAGTAAGTGTACTACATATCAGAATGTGTTGTGAGTGCTTTATCGGTGTACACACCCTCTTTTTAGGTTTATGTGTCACCTCGTGGACAATGATATAACCAGAGGGCCAAAACCAAAACCTTTACAAACCTACAACACCCACACACCCACACTGTGATACATCAGATGCACAGGTCGAAGTCGCTTTTATCAACTCCACTCATTTTTGATTCTGCTCAGTCCTGCTTTGTCGTGTTGTCATTATTTTGTACGTTTTGTTGGCCGCAAAAACAAAAATGTTTCCCCTCAGACTGAAACGTGACACCCAGTCTGTCTCTTTATTGTAAGGTCGGTGACTGTGCAGCAGCAGGAGCAGCAGGAGCGTCTCTTTTCAAACTGGTCCGACTCGCTGGTGCACTTTCTCAGAAACATACAGCTCCAGTCAAGTTAGATCAGGAACCCTGAAGCTTTTTGTTTACCTGCTGGTCTTTGGCTGTGTCACCGATCGTGTCTTTTACACGTGTTGTTTGGTGCGGTCGCCACTTCCTATGAAAATCCCAGGCACTGATATGAAAGACCTCTAAATGTGTCATACAGCAGTAAACCACTTTGTGAATGTCCTATTAAGGTGTGTTCTGCAGATTTGACTTGCAGGGGGGGCGTATTAAAAAAAGAGAAGGCAGCAGAGGCACTGATATCCCGACTTTTATTCAGATTTATTGATCAAGCTCCAAAAACACACAATCCTACAATTCCCACAATGCATTTCCAACTCCATCTTTCAGACCTTTGCTACTTATCAACTCCCTCCTCTGTCAAACTCCTCACCTCGAGTTTGAAGCTCTGATTTCCTGATGGCGGTTTCTCTCCGAGCTCTCGCTGAAATAGGTCCAAAATAGGTGGCGCTCCCCTTTTTAAGAGTCACTCAAATCAGTGCAGTATAACTGCTCTCTCATTTGTGCATGAGTCAGATGAGTAACCCTCGTTGGGTTTGATATTGCATCAGCTGTTGCACGCGCACACGCCACTAAAACATATGGTGAGAGGAATCTGCAGCGTGGACATTTGGTCGCCCAGAATGGAAAATGAATTTCATGTTACCATATTTCTTTTATTAGACATTTACAGGCGGAAGAAAAGAGTCTCAGTGTTGGTTTGACGGATTTGAGATGTGAGTGTGGCAGTTTGTCGAGGTTTAAGTTTGAAGGATTAAAGATTTGGCGGAAACGCAACACATCTGTAGACTGGCTGAAAACATCATTTAGTGTTTGCAAACAGAAATCACGTAATTGTGTATTCACGTATAGACTGTACATAAAGATGGACAACATAACAGCTCCTCAAAAGTGAAGCCAAAGCGTCTTGATGGCCCCCTGGTGGCTGGCTGTAGTACAGGTCATAAACCCTGCCTCCTCCGTGTTGATGGGTGGGACATTGACCAGACTCAAACGAAAAATGAAGGGTGTGTGTCGTTTAATGTAGTTCTGATTTTAATTAGTTATGTGATGCTATTAAAAACAGGGTGAAACGTCATGATTGACAGCTCAGACTGACTCATGATTGGTTGGGCCACTGCGCAGACTCTGGCTCCAAACGCACAAGATGGCAGCGTTCGTGTCCAGGATATTTTGGCTTCATTGCAGGATAGCGGGAGGAAGTGGAAACGTGTCGTCCATCTTTATAAATGATCTGTATGATCTGTACAACTTATGATCTGTACAGTCAGACTGGCTAAAGACAACACCTTGTACTGGTAGACAGAAATGACAGTGAGCTGACAGGGGAACTATTCCAATGCCAGATGTGAAGTGACAAAGTTCGAGCTCGACACTTGTGATTGGCTCCACCAGGACAGGTAAACCTGCTCACAATCAAACGGACAGGGGTGAAAACAAAACCTGCTCAGCAACAATTTGAACAAACAGTATAAGGAGTTAATGAGCAAGTGTCTGAGAGGTAAAACAAAGCGATTGAGCTGATTCAACCAGTCAGGGGAACAGTGGACAGGGTGGAGCGGGTGGTTCTTACTGTTACTGTACATCTGTATTTCTGTATTGAGATAGTGGTTACGTATTAATACCATTAATCACATCCGACCATTCAAACCTGTGTTACACACGAATCGAGAGCAAACAGATGAAGATGTTCTGATACATCTGACACATCTCAGCCTTGAAGGCAGTAAATGAAGAAACCAAGTTGTGTGTTTGAGCTCTGATCATTAGAAAACATGTTGAGAAGTCGCAGAGAGATTTCAGGGACTGAGAGGAATTCCCCTTTCGTCATCTTTCAGTGCTGTAAACCAATGACTTTCAGCCACTCATCTGGTTTCACATTACCCCCTGTTGTATGATGTGAACACGTAATCTAATAAGGAAGGACTGGGCTCTTTAAATGGGCAAAGTTCATTTTGCTCAGAGGGCTTACAGAGGGATTTGTCGACTGTGAGTCTCACAGTCTGATCTTGGGAACGTATGAACACACTGAAATTGTGTTGTGCTTATTGCCTTGTAGCAGATGTTTGCTTCAGCTACAGAAAATAACTATAATTACAGTGAACCATGTAACGCAAGAGGCCACGAGCCGGAAAGTTTGAGAACTATGACACGTGGACCTTGAAACTTAAACTTTCAGCCTAACCAGGGAACTTAAATGCATGTTCATCATAATAATAATTAGCTTTAATTGTATAACACAAGTTAGAAGTTGCTTCACAAGAGGATAAAAGCATCAACTTTCTTTTCTCTTTCTTCATCAGGTGGCGATGACACTAACACTGACCTTTGCCCTCGAAGCCTGACCTCTGATTGGTCAGGGCTGAGTGAAACACACCGTAAGAGAAGACCACCCTCCAGCTACGATGTCGGTCCAGGAAGCGTCCCGGAGTCAGACGCTGCCTGCAACCCTCAAACCCGAGGCCAAGCAAAGACCAGAGATCCCCCCGAAGCCCTCAACTCAAACCGGCTCCCCACCTCTGGGAGACAGAGGCGACTGTACGAGCATTTCCTCTGGGAAAGTCAAAAGGATTGTAAACAAGTTCAGCAGGCAGGACTCTGAGTCAGAGGAAGCAGAAGAACGACCCGCCAACGGTACCTCGGAGGTCACACCGAGCAAGCGGCTCAAGAGGCCGCCGACAATAAAGCCCAAACCAGGCCGCAGCAGCCTGCAGCTTCAGATAAAGGAAGAGCAGGCTCCTCCGCTGCCTATGAAGAGGAGTCGCATCCTGCAGAAACCGACGAAGAGCGTGGGAGGAGACGAGGGCATCAGCGTGGAGGGAGGTCGATCAGGTACAGTGAGTTTCACAGATGTCAGACTGAATGTAGTTTTGCATCAAGATTGATTTCCGTTGATAAAACTGAAAGGAAAAACTAGATCTTGAAAGTACGTGAGGGCTAAATTTAGAGGACTGTCAGTGTTTTTCAGAGATGGGTGTGGTGCCGCTGGCTGATTGACAGCCATTAACAGGTTCTGCCGGTCAGCTGATTACCTGAGCGCACACACACACACACACACACGTTTGTGCATGTGTGTGTGTACCTGTGTCTTTGTGAGGATCAGTTTGTCCTTTTCTGGTTAAGTTTTCCGTTTTCAGGGTTCAGAGCAGAAATGGGTTTGTTGCTTGGTGATTATACAGCATATATAGATGTCATATAAATCACATTAAACACTTAGACATTCTTTCAGTTTCAGTCTGTATAATATAGGATGTTCCTCAATATGTCAAACTGATCAACCCCATGCAGGCTCCAGAAAAGAGGAAACCCAAGAAGTGACATTTTATTGTTTGCGTGTAAATATTTAAATAAATAAATACTTCTTAGTAACGCATGTTATCACTTCCTTGTTTTGTTTTTTTGTCCGAAACAGAAAGCATTTCAGCAGGCCTTTTATTTGCCAATATATATTGATTTTTAAAATAATATTATACTTATTGAGGTACAGCTGCAACAAACGCATATATTGACTATAGTTTGACTAATGAATTACTGATATAGACTTAAAATTTAAATATAATGGTGAAACACGCTGATCCCACTTTCAAGGGTCAAGTGGCCTTTTAAACTCACTTAAAAATGTCTGAAAGGCTAAATCTGATTTATATCCATGTACAACTCTATTTTAAAAGTTTCAAAAACACTCCAGAATAATCTGTGTTTGGTTGAACTATGTTGTTCAAAATATATTTGTACTGACAAACAGAGAAATTGTTAGACATTTAGTTCAGCTCCACCTCGTCCATTTCCTCTCGTCAATACTGGATCTTTCCTTTTCAATGATCCAAACTTTCCATGAATATTTAAAGACACATTACGCGTTGTATAGTGAAGAACTGCTGACTCGACAGTCCAGCATGTGGCGTAACAGCAGATGTTGTAAAAAGGGGGCTCTTAATCAAAGTGAGCTGTTCTGTCTGGAGACGCACGCGTAAGAAAAAAGTGGGCAGGAAACTTATAGGAACAAGAGGAAGAAGTCAAATTCATTTTGTCCCCTTTTCATTTCAATGCAGCTGATGTGTGTTGCCTTTTTTCAATGCAGCGCCTGATGGAAAGGAGGTGGATTTGCAGCTGATTGGAGGAGGTGAAGCGGAGGCGGCGCACAGCCCGGACACGCCTCTCAGTCCCTGCTGTGACCTGAGCTGCGGCTGCGTGTGCCACCGCCAGTGGCCTGGCATGAAACTGGTATGGGTGCCCGTGGAAGTGGATGACGGTGGGGAGGAGGTTGAAGGCGGGGAGGAGGATGAGACTGATGTGGAGGAGCAGACGGGGGAGGATGGGGACGAGTATGAGGAGATAGAGCTGGATGGGGGCGGTCAGGACGGGGACGGGTTTTCTGAGCCCGATGAGACCGACATGCAAAAACAAGAGAAGTCGAAGTTCAACCAGTCTTTGGACGTTTTGATCGCCGATGGTCACAGGCGGCGGTCGGACCCCGGGCCCCACAGTGTCCTCACCTCTCTCGCTGTCACTCGCTCTCAGTCTCCGCCTGTTCCCCCAAAACGAACTAACTCGCCCCCAGTCCACCAAAGACCTCTGCAAGAAGAAGAAGACAATATTTACGAGGCCACGCTTCCATTTTTCAACCCTGCTCCTAAAAAGACAGCACCTGCGTGCAAGGAACTGGATATTCCTCTTATCAAGGTACGCAAACCGGCGCGTCGATCTAAACTGTCCTACAGCACCTCAGACCCTACATCCGAGTTTCAGATGAAGGCTGAACCCTTCTCGAGCCCGAAAGACTTGCCGCCCGCCATCCCACCGAGGATGCCTGTGATTCCAGACATCCGCTGCCTCTCGCCGTTGCACCGAGGCGGGATTCCTCTCCCACAGCCCACCCTGGAGGAGTGGCGGGCCCTGCGACCTTCATCGCCCTGCGGCTCCGCTGCCAGCGGCCTGAGCCCCCAACGAGCCATCACACCGCCCCTGCAGCCTCACAGAGCCCCGCCACCGCCACCAAAGGCAGACCCCCGGAGGCTCAGCAGCGCCTCGATGCAGTCCCTCGCGCCGAAGAGAGGTTTGTTCCGAACAAACAGTTTTATCCTCGCCTGAGATGAGAATGTGAATGATTCACAAATTCAATTTTCTGTGTAATTGAAAGCGAGGACGTGATTTACTTTTCTTTTAAGAAGCAGAGGAGAATGGAGGAAATGAAGGAGATAAAGACGACCTAATGGAAGAGCTGTGAGTTTTAAGACCTTTCATTTTTAACAAGATGAAGCTAACTGAAATAGATAAAGATAGAACATATTCAGGTTTTCATGGTTTGGGTGTTTTTATGGAATCTGTCGATAATAAGAAAAATATATAATTTGACTAGTCATGTTTTGTGTGTATGGAGGAATAGATAACTGTCTGATTCACTCTCTGATCCCTTTGTCCTCTGTCCTTACTTCCTGTTTCAGGAACAGCTCCTTTAGGAGGGAGTCTTTGTTCAGCTGGCAGTCCCGTCTGCAGGATGGTAAGACTGACACACAGCTCACAGTAAACAAGGAATGACTTAAACATGCACTGTACTGAGTCAGGACTTGGATGTTGGACATGTTATTGGCCGCTCTGTGTAAATTGCGGCCCCTGATTTAGAAATATCCCAGTTCCATCACAACAAACAGAACATAAAAAGTCAGCGAAAGCACCACGTGTAATGTCAGTGAACGCAACATTATAATTTAGCTTTAATGTTTGTGTGTAACTCTCTGGTTTCTTTGCACGTTTAGGGGTTAATGTTTAGTCTACACTTCTATACTGCAACCAAACATACTATGGACTACGTACAGCTGGTAGAGTTTGAACCATTGGTAGTAAACCAGTAACTCAGTGAGCAATTCAATATTTAACCCGCTGCTCCAGTTCAGAGCAAAGGGACTCATGTCTGTGATTGGCTTAAACATATCAGTAAAACATGTCTGTATCATGCATTGAGGACAACACGTGTCCCGGCTCCATGCTGAACCTCTTTATGTTCCTTGCTTCTCTCAGAGCCTCTTTACCAAACATACCGCGCCAGTGTCATCAAGAAGGAGATCCGACGGCAGACCGTTTGCCGTAACATCAGTAAGACCAGCGTGGACTTTGCCATGGATGTGTCGGCCCGTCGCTCCGGGACCGGTGCCGGAGCCGTGGCAGGAAGCGGACCCCCCAGGGGCAGCCCTGTGGCCACGCCCCATCAGAGCACTCTGTGGCAGGACCTCCCGGCTGTGAGGGACAGCGGCGTGTTGGAGCAACTCACCCCCGAGCAGTGCAAGTACCAGGAGGTGAGATGGGGGAGGGGCGGAGGCTAATGTACAGAGGAGCGATCCCATCAAGAAAAAATCAATGAGGCAGCGAGGAGAGAAACTCGAGATGCAGTATAGTTATAATGAAAGTTGTCAATCACATCTTAAAGTAATAATGTGGAGCTTTTATGAGTTAAGCTCCATTCTCCCTCACTGTATCACTCGCATTATATTGATTTGCCCCATATGAAGTTCATGAAAGCTTTTACAGTCACATTTCTGACTTTGCAACCTGAGAACCGATTCCCCCAAAAAAAAACTAACCACTGACTTTTCCACCCTCTGTTTTCCTGGCAGAGCATGTTTGAGGTCCTGACGTCGGAGACCTCGTACCTCCGATCCCTGCGAGTCCTGATCGAACACTTCCTGGACAGCCGCGAGCTGGAGGACACGATGATCATCCGGGACAAAAAGACTCTGTTCTCCAACATCCTGAAGGTCAGAGAGGTCAGCGAGAGGTGAGAGACGGCAGAAGGAAGGAAAAGGGGAAATAAGGGGATGATTAATGACTTTGAGCCACCGGGAGGTCATTCGGCGTTTGTGATGAGTCATTTGCTGACTCTAGGCCATGTGGTGGTCAGGAAAAAGTTATGACAATAAAAGCTGCTACTACTACGAGACAATTCCACGAGTTAAACAGATTTTTCTGTTGGTCTGACTCCACAGGTTCCTGAAAGACCTGGAGGAGCGCATATTCGAGGACCTGGTCTTCCCCGACATTTGTGACATCATCCACTACCACGCCCAACACAAGTTCCCCGCCTACATCGACTACGTTCGCAACCAGATCTACCAAGAAAAGACCTTCACTGCCCTCATGTAAGAAGCAGCACTGTGTAACTGTTGCCACAAGCTTCAAATCTCTAAAATGTCACTTTTCTCACCAATTTGAGATTCATAAGATGATTGTTTTTAGCTTAATTGTCCAGGAATTCAGCATTTTTCCCTCACATCATATTGCAGATGGCAGGAAAGCTCGTCACTATTTATCTATGTATGTATTTATGGTTTATTTGTTAGGAACAGACACACTGTACATAGACAAACTGAAAACAGCTGTCTGATGCGAGTATAATAGGGTTTATCTGAAAATATAGGGTAAAAAAAGAGGGATAAAAGTTAGAGAAAGATAAAACAGAGGAATAAAAAGGTGACATAGAATAAAGCACACATATAAACAGGCTAGGGAGACTAAGTTTTATCCTGTTGCATAAGAATAGGAACAGTTCAGCTGCCTTGCATGTGGCATTAATCTGTGCATTTATGTTCGTCTACAGGAAGAACAACGTGGCGTTTGCCAGTGTCATCACTCGTCTCCAGGAGTCGCCGCAGTGCCAGCGGCTGCCCTTCATGTCCTTTCTGCTGCTGCCCTTCCAGCGGATAACGCGAATCAAAATGCTCACGGAGGTGGGTTTAAGATGATAAGTTGATAATGTATAAGTATTAAAAGCAGGGGCATATTTATACACACACCACTTTGATTATTGCTTATTCTGAGTTTGACCTAATTACTGTTTACATGACACCTTATTCAGACTTTTGTTAATGGGGTTAATATCCGAATATTGGTGTCCATGGAAACGTTTGTAGCGTTTCAAGTGCTTGTTTGATTTTAGCATTAAAATGACTACGTGATGTTATTTAGACTGAAATGTCTGAATACGTTCATGGTTTGTAGTCAGTACCTTTTCACCACAGAGGAAGAAACTGGTTTGATGGTGGAAAACGAAGGTCGGTGTCATGGAAATGTGAGTGGAGCGTGACTACTATGCAGTTGGCCTTTGCAACCTTTAAATACTTCTCTAAACAGAGGTCTGCAGAATATTTAGTATACTTGACCCGGAGCTTTTGTCAGGCAGTAGTCTGAGTCCATCAGAGTGTGGCGCTGTGTGGAATTTCCTCATTCCAACACAATCTATCCCGCCGCCGCCTCTTGACTGACAAGCAAACACTCTGACACGCCTCGCCTCGACCTCATGACCTCTTTTTATCTATTTATTTTTCAAACGTAGATGGAAAAAATGCGTCCCATTGATGCTGTTTGTCCATCGCAGAATTTGAAAGTAGTTTGTCGTTGCAGAACATCGTGAAGAGGACAAAGGAGGGGACGAAAGAGGAGGAGACTGCCTCCAAGGCTTTGGATTCCATGTCGAAGGTAAACGTCCCTCACTCCTCACCCTCCTCCTCTGATCACAGGTCCATGTGTTTAACTGCTGCACACGCCTCAGGAAATTTGACGTCAGCCTTTGTCTGCGTGAAGGATTTCCTATTGAACGAGCGCTGCAGTGACAGTGACTCATTCGTGTCAGTGGGGACAATGGCAGTTAGAGCCTGATTTTCCTCAAAAGAGTGAATGAACCTGATACTCCCTGCGAGACACACAGTATTATATAATGGCAGCTGGAGGCAACATGAGGTGTGGAAAGATACTGACATTCTTGACGCTGACGCATGCCGCTGTTATTTGATCATTTTGTTTTTTTTCCTTCGCTCAAAGATCATCATCGAGTGCAACACTCAGGTGGGAAAGATGAGAGAGATGGAGGAGCTGATCCACGTCTCTCAGACACTGGAGTTTGACAAGCTCAAGGTAAACTCGGGCGACGGTAAATACGTAGATTTTCGCCGGACTTGAAGTAAAGAAGTTAACGTTTCTGTCCGTGGCCTCTGCCGTCGTCAGGCCATCCCGATCATCTCTCAAACTCGATTCCTGGAGAAGAAGGGAGAGCTGCAGGAGATGTCCAAAGGTGGAACTCTGTTCAACATGAGGGCCAAGTTCATTCCCGTCTACCTCTTCCTCTTCAACGACCTGCTTGTCATTGCTGCCAAGAAGGGGTGAGGCAGGATCGTGTGGTGTTTGAACACCGATAAGAAAAATAAACATTGCCACAGTAATAAACCGCAAGAGAGCGGGGCCGAGTGATACCAACATGTTCTCAATACTTCTATCAATAATAATTATTATTATAATAAACTTTATTTATATAGCACCTTTCAAAACACACAAGGTGCTGTACAAGTTAAAAATAAAGAATTGAAGGCAAACAATAGGAGCAATAGGAGGAGAGAGTAAAAACAAGATCACATAAAACATAGAATAATTCAAATAGATATCTGATTTGAAAAATGATTTAGTCGCTTTACAAAGATATGTTTTCAGGTTTTTAATTCACTTTATAGACACAATTTCTCAAAGTATGAGTCTCTATGTGAATCAAATCTTATTAAATCCATTACCGACCATCTTCTTTATCGCATTATATTGTCACAAACAGTAATTTACTAACTTCATTCAGGCATCTCAATCTGCTCTAGTGCCCTAAACAATCAGCTGCTTTGCATGTAAGTAATGAGACAGAGTTGACTATGAAAGTGAAAGTAAACCTCGTTCCAGCATCTTCTGGAAAACAGCACATATTATTATTATAAGCCACAATAAATCATAGCTTATAATTAACCTTGTGACTCATCTCCCTCTTCAGTTGTTATGTCATATTGGCCCAGTAGAAATGAGATAGGGTGAGATTCCCCGCTGTCTCTTTTTAATGAGCTGTCATGAAGCCACTTCAACAATGATGAATGTGACCATCACAACAGGGGGTCAAATTACCCCACACTTCCTCACAGGGAGCAGGAAGTGGTGGGTGAGGGGAACTGAGAATGACAGAGGAGCGGAATTTTAATGTGGTACTGATGCCACATAGAAGAAACACCAAAACGAATGCAACGTGCCTGTTATATGAAATACAGCAGTATCTCCTAAAGCTTCTACCCATCAGGGAAAGTGATGAAGAATCCCTTCAGCAGCTTCAGGAGCACTAACCTTTGACTTATCTTTTCTTTACCAGTGCGGAGCGTTTTGTGGTTCTCGACTACGCCCACCGCTCTCTGGTGCAGTTGCAGCCTATGGATGAAGGCGGGAGCGGCAGCGGCGGCCCCTACGACCACTGCTTCAATCTCACCCTGCTGGAAAACCACCAGGGGCGAATGATGGAGCGACTCTTCAAAGCGCCCTCCCAGTGAGTTGTTAACAGAACACGAGCCTCATTTTGCAACATAGAGAGAAGCGTGGAATTGTTGTCATAACATGTTTCGAGACGCGTGACACATTCGACCCGTTTTTCGTCAACAGGTCAGACATGCACAGGTGGATGGCGGCTTTCCCAAACCCCACCAAAACGGCCACCGATGAAGACGAAGTGATTTATGAAGACTGGGGTGAGGAAGCACAAACGCAAGCACAAAAAAGTGAAGCATCTATCTACGCTATAGTTTTTTGAGATTCCGTGCGTTTGTGTGTGTCAGACTGTCCACAGGTGCAGTGTGTGGAGCAGTACATCGCCCAGCAGGCGGACGAGCTCACCCTGGAGCCCACTGAGATCGTCAACATCATCCGCAAAACCAACGAAGGTAAGAAAGTGTGGGAACTCCCGAGACAGAGGAAGAGTCGTTTATTTATTTATGTGTAGCAGAGGAAAGCTGGTCTTATAAATCTCAGCAAGATCATCAAATCACCACACTATTTTTCTATTTCTATTTATCAGTGTAAAATGCAGTAGAGTCAGGGTTCCTATTAAAATAGTCAAATTGACTGAAGTGATTTTGTATCATTAACATGACCCCTCTCTTTACTCTGCTCGTTTAAACACCCTGATCCTCAAAACTGCGTCAATCCTCCACCCTCCACCTTAGCAGTTTATTGATTTGTTTTGACTTTCTTGCATGAACGATACAGACACCTCCAATCTTCCCCTATTTGTTGTTCTCCTCCCTCCCTCTCCTCTCCTCTCTTGCTTCTCCTCTCTTTTCTCTCAGGCTGGTACGAAGGCAGCCGCCTGTCAGACGGGCAGAAGGGCTGGTTCCCCGTGGGAAACGTCATAGAGATCACCAACGAGCACGTGCGGAGGCGAAACCTCCGAGAACGCTACAGGGTCATTCAGGCTGCGAGCACGGTCTCCAACACCAAGGCCCGCACCATCACTTAAAATGGACGTTAACGCTGTACAAAGATTATTCAGGGGCTTTTATTGGTTTTAAGTGTGTTTCTATCACCCGGGAAATGAAAGAGGAAAGGGCGACGTCACAAAAGACATGCAATCATCATTTATTTATACTACCAGTGTGTGCGCCTGTGTGTGCGCCTGTGCTTTTAAGCACCTGGGAACTTGACGTAAATCATTTATCACTGATGCTCCAAGCAACTATGTGGTATGTGCATGTTTGCATTCAATAACTGAGACCAGCCTCTTCTTGCGAGCATGCACGGTAGCCCTGCACCAACCTCGTGCACGGCTGCCAAACAGCCGAACCGACGTGCTAATCATTCCGGCAATAGCTCGCACAAAAGTCAAACCTGCTGCAGAGAAAAGAGACGGGCGTTCCTGTAAAAAATAATAACTCACATGCATACCCGAGTTAAATCCTTCTCATTCCTGTCACGCATGACAACACGTCAGCTGTCAGCGAGAATCTAAGATGTGACACATTCTGTGATTGGATATGAAAGATTGGAGATTGACTGCTGGAGAATCTAGTCAATAAATCAAAAACTACAAACCCCAGACTTCTGTCGAGCACGAGAGCTTTGGACATGCATGTGAATGGTAGCTGAGCTGTAGATGTTTTTCCTGTTTCAGGAGCCGTCGCTGTTGATGAGCACGTTAGCTTGTGCCACTGTCCGTTGTGGAGTAATGCTGCAGCTCCACCTGCAGTGAGGAGTTTGTATTATTTATGTATTAACTGTAAATGTACAATATGTTGTAAATAATGAGTGGGGGATTCTTTTCCTTCGAAAAACACTTGCAGTGCTTTTAATAAAAACCTTTTAGCTACAGTCTGTTTGTTTCTCAATAACAAGCTTGAGTGTGGATCTTTTTTTATTTTTATTGAACACTGATGGATTACAAAGTGAAACATAGAAAACACGTGACATTTTGATAAGAATGAGTGGCTCTTAATGCAGTTAAACGCTCGAATCCTTGTTAGGTTTCGGTGCTTAACGTCAAATCCATATCCTGGTGTGGCGGAGGATCAGGAGGTGTCACTGAGCCCTGATTCTGTAATCCTTCGCGCAGCTATAGAAATGCAGAAGGGTGTCAGCCACTTCAAGCTCTGCTTCCGACCAATATATTCCCTCCTGCAGCTTATTCCCGAAATCATCCTGACTTGGATGTTTCCCGTCCCCAAAGGAGGGCTGGTACACTTCCTTAGTGGGGGTCTCATCATCTGACCCAAACTCCGGGTAGCGCAGTTTCAGGAGGTTAGTGACGGCCTGGTCCTCCTCGGGGGTGAGCTGGAGAATGGCCCGGCTTGTTTTCACTGGTAAATGGGTGGGGTTCATGTTCCAATCCGGGCTGCCCAGTTCTCTAGTGGGGTGAGGCCCGGTTCTGAATGGGTCTGGGCTGTACGATGGGGTCACGAAGGATGACATCAAAGGAGGTGGAGTGTTGAGCTGGAAACAATCGTAAAACTGAAAGGGGGAAAGGAATTTTTGTAAGAGTTTAAATGCTGAAAAACATAGAAAGGTACTGAAAATTTAAGTAGACAGGAAATATATTGTTACTCATTCTGTCTCAAAACTTCAAAGAAATAATGTGACTTGACAACAGATATTAGCCCTACCCTGATTTAATTGATCAATTTCCAAATTGGGATTTCTTTTTTAAAGTGGAAGAAAGTGTGTTTTCTGAATATTACCTAATTCACGATTCAAGAAGATTGCATGCATCCAGCAGTTATCTGACTGATTGTGCCGTGGACGGGTTTGTACAGTTCTGACAGTTATAAGCGGCAAGCTTTTGACTTTGAAGTTCGGCAGTGCATGCAGGTAGAAAAATGTTGATCAAAGGCAAGATCACAATTCTGACCATGGTCCTATGACTCGTCTGAGCTCATGTGAGCTGTATATTGTAAAGTAGCCAGGAGCTGTGCATCAAAGAAAAAAACATGTATTAAACTAAGAAAATCAAGGTAATTTTAGTCTCCTTGCATTTGAGATGACACTCTGAATTTAAAGTTGACCTGATGAACGCTCGAGGAGTTCATTCAAACACATGTGAAAAGGGTCAAAAATGGCCCAGCACATTGCAGACTTACCCCGAAATCAGTCACCATGTTGGGGATCCTCCTCCCACAGCTCACGGTGGGGTCAGTGTAGTAGAACTCCTCGGGGGTGATGGCGTGGACTGGGGAGGAGACGCCGGAGTGAGACAGATGTTGCGCAGCTGCGTGACGCTGTCGCACAGATGTGGACTCACCTGTGTGGTTGTCCCAGCCTCCGTGAAGTCGAGCAAACCCAGCGGCCAGGTACAGAGGCAGGAGGGAGGGGTGCTGCAGGGTCCGGGAGGAGAGGGGGGGGACCACCGGCAGCCTGGACCTCTGACGGGGGGACATGGGAAATGTAGTTGATAATCCAGCAGCATGTTTTCAAGGTTGCATTTAAGGTGAAAAACGAAAGTGGGGGGGGACTCACGGGAGGATGTTCTTCTCGGAGGTTCATGGTGGACTCTTGTGTTTTGGTTTGAGGCTCGAAAACAGTCGCGCGTGGCTAGAAGAAGAAATAAACAAAAAGTTACAAATGCTGGTTGCTAACAGGTGGGAACCGTGACAACTACCGCCCCCTGATGGTGGATGTATGTTTGACTGAACGGCTCCAATGAAGCCAAACTTACAAATTACAATTTGATTAAAAAGGTCATTTTAACCTGGTGTAAATGTCCTCATGTTCCTACTTTGTCATTAAGCAAACCGGGTGTCACCAAATAATGCCAAAAATATCTGACCAAAGAGTAAAATTTAAAAAATGAAATTTTATAGTTTATGGTCAGACAACCTTAATGATCCCCTCCAAACACATTTTGAAGATAAAAATATTTGTGCCAGATTTATTAGATAAAGTTCATTTTATTGGTCATTTATTCTTAAACTATACAATTAAAATGCTGTATTAAATTTATCAGCACAAGAGTCGTTTTTAAATTGCTTTATTTTATAAAGGAAGCCTTTTTGTTTGATTTTAATATTTACCTTCTTGTTTTGCTGCCTTGTGTTTCGTAAAGCGATTTAACCATGTTTAGGTGAGTGCTATTGAGATGTCCCAGGTATGAGCCCTAAACTTGCCTCCATCAGCACATTTTTTTAAAAAGTTGGTCAAAGTTGTTCTGCACACCGAGGTTCCTTAAATCAGTTTAGAATGATGATCAAGCCCTTATACAGCAAAATATGCAAAGTGTTCTAATCTATAAAACATGCAAAAAGAGCCATAATAGCAAGGAAGCATTAAGTGCATAGTGTACTTTGAAATTGTTGGATCACAACAGCAAAATGCATCTAGGTCCTTTCACATCAGTATTAACTTGTGCACATTTTTTCATTTTGAAATGTGCGTTTTTTTAAAACTGCCATTTGACTTCAAAAGTCCCACTTGTATCCAAACCACATCTTACCTATTTTAAGTGAGTCGCATCGATGTACAAAATCTAAACTTTGATCTTTAAATAAAGATCTAACCCCACAGACCTTTAACAGCTTCCTGTGTCTTTTTGTCGATACAGTATGTGTTAATAAAAAAAAAGGCACAAAAACAGAATTTAAGAAAACTTCTTTATTCAATTCCATCTTTTACAAATATGAAATTTTACATCCTTTAAATCTGGGCAGGGTTCAGTTTGGTTTGTGAAGCTCCTTTAAGTCCTGTGAAGAAACATATTAAAAAAATTACAAACAGAGACCATAAGCATTTAAAATTTGATTGTACAATGGTTGTTTTTTTTGCCTTTTATCATTGAAAGATGTTTCTGAAATGGATAAACTCTGATGTAGAGAGCAGTCGGGTGGAAAGCAGGCTTGAAAACTGCAAGTGCTCTGGTTGTCCTTTTGGCAGCCGGTGTGGTTTCCGTAGTCGGCTTGACGGTGGTGGTCTGTTGAGATTCTGCACAGGAGCACAAACGAGAACAAGGCTCACGAACTACGACAAATGTGACAACTGACGGCCAATGAGGTCCAGCAGGTGACTCTCTACTGTACCTGCGGTGGACTGGGAAGTGCGGATGATTTTGCCGACGCCGGCCGTGTCAGCCTCAAACTTGTACACAGAGAAGAGGCGGTGGAGCCCAGCCAGAGGGTACATGCACTGCACTATCAACCTGGAAGACAAGGACTGAATTACCGCCATGGATCCATCAGAGGAATTTAAAAAGTGATACACACACACACACACACACACACCTCTCGGTAGTCGGCTCGGAGGCCGCCTTGCTCTCACTGAAGTGCCTCTTGCTGTAGAAGATCTCATTTTGATAGGTCACCCTTTCCTTCACAAGCTAAAACGGTGTAATTAAAAAAATTTAAAAAAAACGAATTTTACACATCTTAACTTTATAAACTACGGGCAGGGTTAATTTTGTTAAGCTTCTGTTTAATGGTATGAGCACAACCTTGACTGTGGATCCACAGCTGTTGAGAGGGAAAGAGAACAGAGCCCTGGTGTCGTCTGCGTCTTTGGGTCCACAGTACATGTTCAGGAGGTTGGATCTAGCAGGGATTTCTCCACTTGGGCTGGCCAGAGACAAGTCGGCCACCACAGTCATCTTGCCATCAGTGGAACACACTGCAGAGAGACAAACATAAAATTTAAAAAAAAGACAAGTCATCTGTGTGTCAAGTCTACAAATAATCCAGTGAAGCTCAGGACATTCTTACCTATAAATTCAGAAGCAGTGAATTGACAAGTCTTGACAGCTGAACTCAGCACCTCTGATGTTTCACGATCCTTCACCAAGATCTCAAAAGTACCAGTGAAGCCCTTCAAACATATGTCCTGCGATACAATAAAATCTTTGCTGTTAGTACAAAGATTTGTTCCATTACCCAATTGCAGATTCGTAATAAGTGCAATTGTCCTCATCCTACCTTGTACTCGTATCCATGAGTGAAGAGCGGCACCTCGAGGAGCAGACTCTGGCTATCGTTGGTCATGATGTAGCCGTGCTGGGTTGCCAGTTCTGGCGTCAGCAGGTCAGAACCAATACTGATGTGCCACAGGTAGTCGAAAGGCCGGTGGTCCAGTTTGAAGATGATGCCAGACTCGGAACAGACGGCGTCAAACTCTGGAGGAGCTGAAGGATACAGTACAAATCAAGAACTCAATTCTCTAATTGGTTTGACAGTAAAAACACGAGATTTGTGACTTACTGATGTCCGACAGTGCCATGACTGAGGCCAGGTGGAAAAACGGCTCATTCTCAGGCAGAACGGTCAGTGTGTAGTTGACTTCCAGTATGTGCTTCATAGCTTCATCTTCTTTAGAGAACTAGGAGAGAAAAATAGAACTAGAAAATGCATTTCCTGCTGAAAATGCAAAGTCCAAAACTTGCAGAAAACACTGAATATTCCCCCCCCCCAAAAAAAATGTTGTTTTCAGCATTCAAATGCTTTCAGTATTCACACCAATGACTGATCTCAATTAGTATTTCAAAGTTCACATTCCAATCATAAAAGACCTTTCACCTGATGCCAGCCAAGGTTTAAAGACCATTTACCTTCTTAATGACAACAGGGTCATCGAAAGGCACCTTCAGAGTGTAGCCATGGGTGTTGTTGGGATAAAAGACTTCGATGACGGTGTGGCCGCTTGTGTTTTTAAAGGGGGCGATACACTTGTGGCCATTCAGCTCAACTGCAGACAGCTCAATGTCTTCGGGGACATCTCCGAGGTAGACGGTGAACGTGTGCTCTTCAACAACAGTTTGGTTTACAGTGAAGACTTGGAGCGGCAGCATGGGAGTGGCCAGCGTCCTGTGAAACCTCAGTCTGGTCTCTTCGAGATCCTTATTTACAAAGATTTGCTCCAAGTAGAGGTTGAAGACGTAAAACTCGTGGAGGCCACCAGACACAAAGCTCTGCAAGAGAAGTTAACTTTCAAAATTCAATTGTTTTGTACTATTGCTTTTCTTAAATGCTACTAGAGGCAAAGAAAGCAGCACACTTGTATTTAGTGATACGCATGACTGCTGTAAATATTTAATGCATTACAATTATTCACATCAGCCACCAGGTGGTGCTCAAGGCGCTTTGGCTTCAATTTTGGAGAGCTGACATGCCGTCTCTTTAAATGACATCTATGTTAGCAAGATCCTCTCCAAGCCATTTTTGACCTCCACGGCATAATAATTTTTAGAGCCAGTCATCCATACACGTTCGAAAAAGATAATCTTGACATATTTTACCCATTTTAATTTGTGGACCTGGAATTTAGCATATGTCTCAAAGGCTAATGTGTCCTTCAATCCTCAGACATCCATCTGATGTCGGTGCCTTCTCACCTTCCTGTATCCTCCTTCAGCATTATAGGGGATGCTGATCTCCACTTTACCGTCGTGCTTCTCCACAATGAAGCCGCTCTCCTCTGCAGCGGGCTGCTGCACAAGTTCACCCCCGACACCGATGTTGACCTGTGTGTTGGTCAGACCAGACACCAGCGGGTTCAGCAGATCAGGAGTCTCCCACACCATGTATCCACTGTCATATGATCCTTCATCTGTGGAGATTAACGCAATGCACATTTACTGCTTCATCAAGGGGAAAAGAGTGACAGCATTAAAGATTGGAATACTGACGCATGGAGCAAGAAGCCACAAGGTCGACAATGATGAAAACCCAGCTTTGTCTGGAGAACAGAGTTGCATGGATGACCTCTACTGGAACACCGTTCACCTAGAGAGAAAGAGTCAGAACCTGTTTTGGAATAAATGCCCAACAAGAAAGACGTTGCATCACTGCAGTTTACCTCCAGACTGGATGAGTGAGGTTGTCCATACGCCGTACGAAATACAATACGTCTATCCGTCAGGTCAAACAAGTAGCCCTGCTTACGAGCTACAGAGAGGTTCATGGGTTTCAACTGCTCGTCCGCTCTGTGAAACATCACCTGCCAGTCTGAAGCAGCTGAAGCTTTGTTCTGGAATATAATAAAAATATACAAATGGCTGCTAGAGATAACAAAATCAGTTGCATTCAACCATGTTTCAACATACAGGGTTTTCAGCATGCCAATCGTCACTCATCTCTCCAGATGGACAGGCCACCTCACTCCTCACAGACACCTACAGAGAATTAAAAATGTGTCAACAGCTGAATACGCAATAAAAAGTATTCAAAATATAAACGAGCTTACTTCCATGTAGTTGTTCTCACAGGTGACTTCTCTGGGAGACCAGGGCAGAGAGTGAGTACAGGTTTTGTTCACGGCATAGGTGACCTCCTTTCCTTCATGGTTTGAAATCAGGTTGAAGTTGAATGTGAACACTTCATCATCCTGAAGGAGAGTGTAGAAAAATAAATTAGGATGGCTTTCAGTTTATTCCCATTTAACCACAGAACACCTGTATTATTGTGTGCGTTTGAATGTACTTTGTTGTCAGTGTGACAGCTGAAGTAGGAGGCTCGGAGCTCCACTTGGCCGGTTAGAGGGAGAACACTGACAGTGTAGCCACACTCGGCTGAATACTTCTGAGTGATGGGGTACACGCCTGTTTCATCTGAAAGAAATGGAAAGTAGTATAAAACCAGCATCATAATTATTAAAAATCAGTTTCTGCAAAGTCAAGTTAAATCTAGGGTTTGTTTAAAAACGTTTTAAAGGTTAAGAGTAACATTTCTTCTCTAAATAATCATGTAGTCATTTAAAAAGGTGTCAGGATTATGTAAAGCATGGTTTAATGAAAATGAAAATGATTTAGTTCCCTGTAATGGCTGCTTGCCCCTTCTGCAGGCTATAGGGCACGCAACTCCACCAATAATCAAAACCAGCCTGTACAACCCCCCAAAAGAATCACACCATCACATTGAATTAATAAAATCTAGTTTTAAAAGATAATTGAGTAGGTTTTCCTGATTCAATGTAATTTGCAGCACAAATAATCTACAATAAAATGTACTTTGCCCATCAGCTATTGTTTTTTAATCAGACAGCAGGAATCTTCCAGAACAGTATTTGACGTTGGATCAACCCAAAGTTCCGCCCTAATGAACCAGTGCTGGACTCACCTACAGCCTCAAAGTGAAGTTCTTCTCCAGTGAAGGAGACATCAACAGCCATCACGAAGTAGCAATCATGACACTCCGTACTATGAGCTCCTGTATGAACAAACAAGTTGACTTCTCTACAAATCACCCGATTCTAACAAGCCTACACGCATTCATTTAATTACCGGCAGGGATGTCGTCCGATTTTGCAGGCAACAATACAAACAGGAGCAAGGCCATGCTGCAAGACAAATACACATAATTTACAACGACTCTTCTGAATGTCAGTTTTACATACGACCCTGTTTTATTGCCACCAAACCAACTTACCCAAACCAAAACACAAGAGCCATAGTTGCTGATGTGTTGGCAGTGTCTAAAGCTAGCCTGGCTGCTAGCAAACTACACCTGCTACCACACTCTAAAGTCAAACACTTGCTTAATACAACCTGATAGCACTGGCACAATGTGGTTCTGTCCCCCCTCACCTGCTTTTATAAGATAATAACTTGACCTCATGACGTGAAGTCAACTCCGACCTGATCAGCTGCAGGTGATTGGACGTCCCTGTGATTGCCAATGAGCCGCACATGTGTCTGTCACCTGATTGACTGGTGAAGGAAGTAACCTACAAAAGCAGGTGAAGGAGACAGAAGCACATGTTCCCAGCCTGATCAGGTAGTATCAAGCAAGTGTTTGACTGTACCCTGTGTTGGTCAGTAGGTGTAGTTTGCTAGCAGCCAGGCTAGCTTTAGACACTGCCAACACGTCAGCAACTATGGCTTTAGGGTCCAGCCTCGTGTAAGAATCTTTAATCATCATTTACAAGTGTTTTGTTGACCTGTTGCCTGATTTATTTACACATGGGTTTTGTCTTTCAGGTTCGTCCTGCTGTTGTCAGTGTGGTTAACTGCAAAATGTGACCAGATTCCCAGTGGTAAGAGTTAAAGGCTGCAGACGCACTGATCTGCAACCATCGGCATATATTAAGCTTTTGTTGTTTGTTCATACAGAAGTTTGTATGGAGTGTCGTGATCGCTACTTCCTGATAGCTGTTGATCTCTCATTCGCTGGGAATGAAGCTCGCTTTGAGGCTATTGGTGAGTCCTGCACCTTTAACCCCTACAGCAGGGATTTAACATATCCCAGGGGTGGAGGAAGCCATTTAACCCAACCAATGAATCTGTAACTCCATTTTTACGTAGTTCTTGACTTGTAGTTTCGCATTAGGACTAAATTGAAGCTGAAACAAGACATCTGTAACCTTTCACTGGGGAGTGCAATAAGAGTTTGGGCCTCAAGCTAATGTTTCTTTTGCAGATGGAACAGGCGTTTACCCCATCACAAAGCAGTATGCTGCTGTGTGTGGATACTCTGTCAGTGTTCTCCATCTTAAGGGCAATGTGGAGCTCCGAGCCTCTTACTTCAGCTGTCACACTGACAACAAAGTACGCAATCATTTATCCACACAAAGACAATCACAGGACATGTGGCCGACTCGCCCCTTGACATTTCTTGTTCACTGTCTTCAAGGATGATGAATTTTTCACGTTCAGCTTCAACCTGGTCGTTAACCATGAAGGAGAGGATGTCACCTATGCTTTGAAAAAGACCTGTTCTCCCACTCTGCCTTGGTCACCCAGAGAGGTCACCTGTGAGGCCAACTACATGGAGGTGTGCTTGGTTGCATTGTAATATTTATAACTAAGAACTGTCTCTGCTGCTTGCTAACCCTGATCCTCCATAGGTTTCTGTGAGGAGTGATGTGGCGTGTCCGACTGGGACAAAGACAGACGACTGGAATGCTGCTGTCCAAACTGTATGTAAACCCTTTTGCTTTCTGGGAGATGTGCAAGTAAAGACTCAAGGTGGCTGTTAAAAACACTGTTTTAAATAAAATTCTTCCCAGGCATATGCTTCAGCCAACTCAGACTGGCAGGTGATGTTTCAGAAAGTAGAAGAGCCGCTGAAACCTATGGAACTGTCTGAAGCTCGCACACAGGGCTATGTGTTTGACCTGACAGAGGGACGGCTTGTGTTTCGTACACCGTATGGACAACCAGAATCATTTAACACTGAGGTAAACCACAGATGTTTATCTATATTTCATAGTATTTGATGATTCCTCAACACTAATGGTATCATCAACTATACAGTCTGTCCTGTGAAGCATTTGTTCTAAAGCAGGTTTTCACTTTCATCTCTCTCCAGGTGAACGGTGTTCCAGTAGAGGTCGTCCATGCAACTCTGTTCTCCAGACAAAGCTGGGTTGTCCTCATGGTCGACCTTGTGGCTGCTTGCTCCATGTGTCAGTATCCCGATATTCTTATGCAGTGGCTTGTTTCCCTTGATGAACAAGTAAAGGTTTTATATTGGTGTCTTCTCCACAGCTGAAGGATCATATGATGATGCTGGATACATGGTCTGGGAGACTCCTGAGGTGTTGAACCCATATGTGTCTGGTCTGACCAACACACGGGTCAGCGTCGGTATCAGTGGCGAACTTTTGGAGCAGTCGGTTGCAGAAGAGAGCGGCTTCATTGTGGAGAAGCACAACGGCTCAGTAGAGATCAGCATCCCCTATAATGCTGAAGGAGGATACAGGAAGGTGAGGTATAGAGGAGTGTGATCAGTTGTGGTGTGTGTGTTCTGACATGATGGCGTTTGTTAAACTAAATCTTTTTCAGAGCTTTGTGTCTGGGGACCTCAACGAGTACTACATCTTTCATCTCTATCTGGAGCAAATCGCAGTGGATGAGGATCATGTTGACACCAGACTTCGCTTTCACAGGACACTTGCAACTCCTCTTCTGCCACGTCCTGTTTTTACAGAGAACCGTAAGTCTATCTTTGACTTAACCTGTATTGATACGAGCCCAATCTAAACCTCTTTCATTTCAGGAACAGTCCTTGAGGAACGAGTTTTCACAATCTACCTGGGAGATGTTCCTGAAGATGTCGAGGTCTCTGCTGTTCAGCTAAATGAACACAAACATATTTATAAATTTGGACATGAGAGCGGCCACAGCATCACAAAGGTTGTTCATCCCAACAACACCCATGGCTACACTCTGAAGGTGCCTTTTGATGACCCTGCTGTCATTAAGAAGGTAAATGGTCTTTAAACCTTGGCTGGTTTACAAGTGATGCTGTCGTCCAGCTAAATCGGTAAGAATCTGTATTTTCTGTCTGCAGTTCTCTAAAGAAGATGAAGCTATGAAGCACATACTGGAAGTCAACTACACACTGACCGTTCTGCCTGAGAATGAGACGTTTTTCCACCTGACCTCAGTCTTGGCACTATCGGACATCAGTAAGTCACAAACCTCGTATTTTTACTGTCAAACCAAATGGAACAGTTATTCATTCTACTGTATCATTCAGCTCCTCCAGAGTTTGACGCCGTCTGTTCTGAGTCTGGCATCAGCTTCAAACTGGACCACCGGCCTTTTGACTACCTGTGGCACATCAGTATCGGTTCTGACCTGCTGTCGCCAGAACTGGCAACCCAGCACGGCTACATCATGACCAACGATAGCCAGAGCCTGCTGCTCGAGGTGCCGCTCTTCACTCATGGATACGTATACGAGGTACAATGACAAACTACTTGAGCACAGACCTTAGTGCAGGGAGCAAGTTGTTTTGAACATGTGAAGTTTTAACAAGCCGTGTTTTGCAGGACGTTGCTCTGAAGGGATTCCTTGGCACTTTTGAAATCCTCATTCAATATCAAGGAACATCAGAGGTCCAGAGTTCAACTGTCAAGACGTGTCCATTCTCTACTGCCGAGTTCGTTTGTAAGGGCATCCTGTCTTTTTACTATGACAACAGGTGGGGTTTGACGCATTGACTAAAAGTCGTCTCTCTGCAGTGTGTTCCACTGATGGCAAGATGACTGTGGTGGCTGACTTGTCCCTGGCCATCTCAAGTGGAGGAATCCCTGCTAGATCAAACCTCCTGAACACACACTGTGGACCCAAAGAAGCAGACGACACCAGGGCTCTGTTCTCTTTCCCCCTCAACAGCTGTGGCTCCATAATAAAGGTGGAGTTGATTACTAAGGTCCAACATAACCGTAGCACTCATTCATCAACTACATTTTAACATTATGTACGTCAAATTCTTGTCTTTCCAGCTCGGTAAGGAATATGTGACGTACGAAAACGAGATTTCCTTCAGCAGGAAGGTCAATCTTCAGAAAAATCCATCAGATTCCAGCAATGAGATTGACAGGTATAGATCTACAGCCTCCAGTTCGTTCAGTTCTTTACCCCCCTCTGAACTACTCATGACTGCATCACTGACTTTGTCTTGTAGGGTAACTGTGCAGTGTACGTATCCTCTGGCTGGGCTCTATCGTCTCTTCTCCTTTTACAAGTTTGTGTCTGACGCAGCGGGTGTCGGCAACATTGTTCATTCTTCACTCTTAACTGAAGGTAAGTAGCGCACTGGTCGGAACGCATAAATCTCCTAAACGTCTTGATTTCTCTCACTTTTTTTTTTTTGCCTCTAGTTCTACAAAAACCCACATTGGAGTTCGACACGGTGCTTCAAACTCCAGTGCCTGCAACCAGACGTAACAGACCGGTTTTGGTGAAGCTTGGTCACCGACTCAAAGTGCCAACACATTTACAGTATCTCCAGTCACTCTTTAAAGTAGAGTAAGGTGTGTTCCAAGACCTGAAGGATCTTCACAAGTCAAAGTCAATCTGGGTCTATTTTAGATTGACTTGACTTTGAAATGCAATTGATAATAAAATGGTTAAAAAAAAAAACTCCAGCCTTTGTTTCTCTTTCTTGAACCTGTAACTCAAACGCTTGAGTAGCTGATTCAAAGTGATAAAGCTTGAACTGACTTGTTTTAAATGATAGAAAAATGTAAGATGCCGATACTGAATTTTGATTCTGGAGGTAGTGTCTCAATTTTGGTAATTGCATGCAACATTTATTTCTGGGTGATTTGTAGTGGATGATAAATGAAACTGATGTGTAAGAATTAACTCTAAGTAAAGGAACACGTATCTTGCATTTAAGTTCCAAGTGGTGCCTCAGCAACTTGAGTAGAGATACAAAATATTTGTACTTGGTAGTAAGATAATTGCTTGCATCTGTCATGAATACTTAAGTGCATTGAAGACTATTTGAACTACATGGTGCAGTAGTTTGAAATCCTTGTTACCTATGTCCAAAACTACATAAGATTGGTATTTAACTTTTGGAACTATTTGTATTTCAAAAATGTGGTTTTCATATCTGTGTCCTATAAAACCTTAGATACAACTTAAAGAGAATTTAGAAGTCTAGTGCACTAAGTTGTAACCAACGGTTTGTCATATGGTATGAAAGTCAATGGACTGTCAGGCTGCCTACAGTGCTGAAGAGAAAACTGGTGTTTGGATTTCTATTGTGGAGTAGTGGCAGCTCTTGCTTTGTGGAGGGCCTTGTATCCCTTAACACTCTTTCAAGGATAGGGGGTTTTCAACATGCTTGTATTAATTCAACTGTTGGAATTATACCAGGGAGCTAATTGACTGTTACACGCTTTTTTAGAGTTTACAGAGCTATCGACAAGATGGTCAATCTCAGTGGAGCTGGGGTTTTTAAAGAATTCATTGGTTAAAACTGAGTAAAATGTATCTGCAATCATTTCTTTATATTTAGCTACAGCATTATCAGGTAGACATGTAGAAAAGGAGCTGTTAATGGCATGTAGTCTGATCAGAAATTGAAGGTTATTAACTTATGGTCTGATAGAATCGGATTGTGGAAGTATTAAATTTTGACCCCATGAAGGTGAAGTGTGATACAATGAGTGGGTTGGTGAACACACTAAAACCAATAGTCTAATGTTATAAATTTATATAGCAGACATTGCTTGCAGTCAACATAAGATTAGTAAACTTAAGTCCCATTGACAGGTATTTAGTGCACACTTCCCAGTTAGATCCTGAAACATCTCATGCAGTAATTAAGAAATCAAAGTCACTGAATCATAATTGGAAGATGCTTCAATCCCAATCAACTAAAACATTTTTAATTAACTGCACCCTCTACCACATGGTCATGAGATATTTTGGGCTCTGTGCAATTTTCATGTGGAGAAAAGCTAATCTCTGGATAGTTCTACTCAGTGAACATTACCCATGATCCCCAGCTTCTTGAACTCTTCATATATTAATACTTGTCACTTAATGAGATGCTATTTTATTGGATTTACAGTTCAGCATTACTCTTTAACTGGCTGACAAACCCTGTGATGGTCAGTTAGTTCCACACTTATCCAGGAGATCATACCCACTCAAAGTTAGAGATGAAGATATTGACTGGAGATTAAAGAGGAAACATCCCCAGACCAGTTTTGAAGCCATTTTTTTTAAGTTTAAAAACAGTCCCCTTAACCAAACTTTTGAATAATATTTGTCACAACCCAAGGTTTAACCCCAAAGATAAGTTGAATTAGTAAAGTTAAGCAGCTTTTCCTCCACTGAAGTGTTTGATTAACCAAACTCTTAATGTTTCATGTTGAACAAAGTTAGAGCCACTCTCCAATGTCAAGAGTATTTTAGAGCAAACTTTATTAAAATCATTCAAAATGCATTAAATTACAATCCAAGATCTGGCATCACTTTGGCTTGCAATGTTCTTCTGGCTCCTGTGAAGAGAATTAAAGGTTAATGAAAGTCCTATAATTCATACTTGACTACATTTTAAATAAGTAACCTTACCTTTTTGGAAGATTCTTTAGATACGTGGATACTTTGATGTGCTGAGCAGGAGGTCGGTGACCAGGCATCATCAAAACAGGTCTGGTACGTCTGGTTGCAGGCACTGGAGTTTGAAGCACCGTGTCGAACTCCAATGTGGGTTTTTGTAGAACTAGAGGCGAATAAAACCAAATAGTAAGTAATCAAGAGGATTACGAGATTTATGCGTTCCGACCAGTGCGCTACTTACCTTCAGTTAAGAGTGAAGAATGAACAATGTTGCCGACAACCGCTGCGTCAGAATCAAACTTGTAAACCGAGAAGAGACGATGGAGCCCAGCCAGAGGATACGTACACTTCACCGTTACCCTACGAGACAAAGTCAGTGATGCAGTCATGAGTAGTTCAGAGAGGGGTAAAGAACTGGAGGCTGTAGATCTATACCTGTCAATCTCATTGCTGGAATCTGATGGATTTTTCTGAAGATTGAACTTCCTGCTGAAGGAAATCTCGTTTTCGTACGTCACATATTCCTTACCGAGCTGGAAAGACAAGAATTTGACGTACATAATGTTAAAATGTAGTTGATGAATGAGTGCTACGGTTATGTTGGACCTTAGTAATCAACTCCACCTTTATTATGGAGCCACAGCTGTTGAGGGGGAAAGAGAACAGAGCCCTGGTGTCGTCTGCTTCTTTGGGTCCACAGTGAGTGTTCAGGAGGTTTGATCTAGCAGGGATTCCTCCACTTGAGATGGCCAGGGACAAGTCAGCCACCACAGTCATCTTGCCATCAGTGGAACACACTGCAGAGAGACGACTTTTAGTCAATGCGTCAAACCCCACCTGTTGTCATAGTAAAAAGACAGGATGCCCTTACAAACGAACTCGGCAGTAGAGAATGGACACGTCTTGACAGTTGAACTCTGGACCCCTGATGTTCCTTGATATTGAATGAGGATTTCAAAAGTGCCAAGGAATCCCTTCAGAGCAACATCCTGCAAAACACGGCTTGTTAAAACTTCACATGTTCAAAACAACTTGCTCCCTGCACTAAGGTCTGTGCTCAAGTAGTTTGTCATTGTACCTCGTATACGTATCCATGAGTGAAGAGCGGCACCTCGAGCAGCAGGCTCTGGCTATCGTTGGTCATGATGTAGCCGTGCTGGGTTGCCAGTTCTGGCGACAGCAGGTCAGAACCGATACTGATGTGCCACAGGTAGTCAAAAGGCCGGTGGTCCAGTTTGAAGCTGATGCCAGACTCAGAACAGACGGCGTCAAACTCTGGAGGAGCTGAATGATACAGTAGAATGAATAACTCGATGTTCCATTTGGTTTGACAGTAAAAATACGAGGTTTGTGACTTACTGATGTCCGATAGCACCAAGACTGAGGTCAGGTGGAAAAACGTCTCATTCTCAGGCAGAACGGTCAGTGTGTAGTTGACTTCCAGTATGTGCTTCATAGCTTCATCTTCTTTAGAGAACTGCAGACAGAAAATACAGATTCTTACTGATTTAGCTGGACGACAGCATCACTTGTAAACCAGCCAAGGTTTAAAGACCATTTACCTTCTTAATGACAACAGGGTCATCAAAAGGCACCTTCAGAGTGTAGCCATGGGTGTTGTTGGGATGAACAACCTTTGTGATGCTGTGGCCGCTCTCATGTCCAAATTTATAAATATGTTTGTGTTCATTTAGCTGAACAGCAGAGACCTCGACATCCTCAGGAACATCTCCCAGGTAGATTGTGAAAACTCGTTCCTCAAGGACTGTTCCTGAAATGAAAGAGGTTTAGATTGGGCTCGTATCAATACAGGTTAAGTCAAAGATAGACTTACGGTTCTCTGTAAAAACAGGACGTGCCAGAAGAGGAGTTGCAAGTGTCGTGTGAAAGCGAAGTCTGGTGTCAACATGATCCTCATCCACCAAGATTTGCTCCAGATAGAGATGAAAGATGTAGTACTCGTAGAGGTCCCCAGACACAAAGCTCTGAAAAAGATTTAGTTTAACAAACGCCATCATGTCAGAACACACACACACCACAACCGATCACACCTCTATACCCCACCTTCCTGTATCCTCCTTCAGCATTATAGGGGATGCTGATCTCTACTGAGCCGTTGTGCTTCTGCACAATGAAGCCTCTCTCCTCTGCAACCGACTGCTCCAAAAGTTCACCATTGACACCGACGCTGACCCGTGTGTTGGTCAGACCAGACACCAGCGGGTACAACACCTCAGGAGTCTCCCACACCATGTATCCAGCATTATCATATGATCCTTCAGCTGTGGAGAAGACACCAATATAAAACCTTTACTTGTTCATCAAGGGAAACAAGCCACTGCATAAAAATATCGGGATACTGACAAATGGAGCAAGCAGCCTCAAGGTGGACCATGAGGACAACCCAGCTTTGTCTGGAGAGCAGAGTTGCATGGACGACCTCTACTGGAACACCGTTCACCTGGAGAGAGACAAGTCAAACACTGTAGTTACCGGATGATGATACAATTAGGGTTGAGGAATTATCAAATACCATGAACTAGATGGCAACATGCTGTGGTTTACCTCAGTGTTAAACGAGTCTGGTTGTCCATACGGTGTACGAAACACAAGCCGTCCCTCGGTCAGGTCAAACACATAGCCCTGTGTGCGAGCTTCAGAAATGTTCCCAGGAATCATCTGCTCCTCCGCTCTCTGAAACATCACCTGCCAGTCTGCGGTGGCTGAGGCATATGTCTGGGAAGAAGAATCATTTCAAAAACAGCCCTGCTTGGCCTAGAGTCTGCTCATATCGACAGGAAATTGAAACGTACAGGCTTTAGAGCAGCATTCCAGTTGTCCGTTGTCTGAGATGGACAGGTGACTGTATTCTTCACAGATACCTGAGCAGAGACCACAATTAGCAAGCACTTGAAACTGATCCCAGAATGCATTACTTCAAAAGTTTAACCAAACATACTTCCATGTAGTTGGCCTCACACGTAACCTCTCTTGGAGACCAGGGGAGCGAGGGAGAACAGGTCTCATTCAAGGCATAGGTGATGAACCGATCATCACGGTTTACAATCAGGTTGAAGTTGAATGTGAAAACTTCATCATCCTAAAAAAGACAGTTGAAAATGTCGGTGGGCTTTCTATATTCATTCCTATTTTGACACAGAAGACCCGTGTATGCGTGTGTATACTTTGTCGGTGTGACAGCTGAAATAGGAGGCTCGGAGCTCGACGTGGCCCTGAAGAGGGAGAACACGGACAGTGTAGCCACACTGAGCTGCATACTGCTCACTGATGGAGTACACGCCTGTTCCATCTGGAAGAGAAGCACATCAGTTTGATCATGAACTTCCTTCAGGACTCGCGACTGGGTTTTCACGCTGGACTCCACGTGTGCAGGACTCACCGACAGCCTCAAAGTGATATTCCTCTCCAGCGAAGGCGAGATCAACAGCTATCATGAAGTAGCGATCACGACACTCCGTACGATGAACGTCTGTATGAACAAACAACAAGAGCTTAATATATGCCGATGGTTGCAGATCAGTGCGTCTGCAGCCTTTAACTCTTACCACTGGGAATCTGGTCACATTTTGCAGTTGACCACACGGACAAGAGCAGGACGAACCTGAAAGTCAAAACCCATGTGTAAATAGATCAAGCAAACAGGTGAACAAAATACTTGTAAATGATGATCAAAGATTCTTACACGAGGCTGGACCCTAAAGCCATAGTTGCTGACGTGTTGGCAGTGTCTAAAGCTAGCCTGGCTGCTAGCGAACTACACCTACTGACCAACACACACTACAGTCAAACACTTGCTTGATACAACCTGATCAGGCTGGCAACATGTGGTTCTGTCGCCTTCACCTGCTTTTGTAGGTCACTTCCTTCACCAGTCAATCAGGTGACAGACACATGTGCGGCTCATTGGCAATCACAGGGACGTCCAATCACCTGCGGCTGATCAGGTCGGGAGTTGACTTCACGTCATGAGGTCGAGTTATTATCTTATAAAAGCAGGTGAGGGGGGACAGAACCACATTGTGGCACTTTGATCAGTGTGTTTCTTATTATTAGCCTGGTTAATTCAGCCACCAATCAGAGGCTCTCGGTCATGTGCTGTTCATTCTGTGTAACAAATTGTTCCCGTTTTATCGATACACTGTAGTCTGGTGCCAAAATTCAATACATATTTTAAAATGTCACCTTCATTGGCACTGGTGTTTCAGGAGAACCCAGAGCAAAGGAAAAATCTGAATAAGATTGCCTTGCCTTTTTCCTCTAGACATACCTGAACTAAATTTATACTATTTTCCTTCGGCCTTCTTCATTTATTTAGCTTCTGATAAATATAACTCAGTCAGATCCTTATTTAAGATATTAAAATGCTCCCATTTCTGTTCTTACATTTGGGATAATGTATCTTGGATTTATCTATTCTTATGCGTCTTATTTCCCCAAGGCCGTGTTTATGAGAAACAGATCAGGATTTAGTCATGTTTAAATAGGAGATGATTTATTTCACATTAGACAGAAACAAGACAATCATGAGAAGCAAAATGTTCCTCTGGGAAGTCATTTGTCAAGAAAATAACTGTGACTAAATAACTCAAATAACTTGAACTCAAAGCCTCTGTTAGAGTTTATCATAACAGTCTTTATTGGAAACTTCAACAAAAGCACAGTTTTCAAAAAATATATATATAGAGAGAGAAGACAGATATAAAACTAAAAGAAAATGCTAGTCTGTTATTTATTTGCTTCAGTTCCAGTATGTAGAAACAAATGTGTGGAGCACGAGCAGCAGCAGGATGGAGACATGGGATCCTCACTGAAACTCCAGAAGAGAGGAGACAGAGGTTAAACATCATCATTCAAATGATTGAACTGAGAAAAATCAGAGGGAAGAATGAGACTGAGGTAAATATGTAAAATATTTTGCACAGTTTTAATGATTTTAATAGTTTTACCCCACCGATACCTTGATGTTGTTCCTACAAATTCACCCTCCATTTTCTTTGACCTGGACAGGGAGGAATTCTTATATTACACATTTTCATAGATAACTATCACAAATCATGAGCAGATCTTAATTATTTTACTACTACACACACACATATACCTGTGTTGGCTTCCCTGCGTGTACGATTGACCGGCATTGTGGGTAAAAGGTCCAGAGGTGAGTACACAGGATGCTCGATAGACAGAGTACTGCTGTCGTTTGCAGGGTAGCGACACTGGATCGTCAGTCTACAACAGACAAGACGTGACTCCAACATAATGAGACTTTTTCTAAAAGCAAACAGAGCTCAGCGTTGTTTCCTCACCTGTACGGAGAATCTCTGTGTATGATAGGATCATCCGGAGGCAGAAAATCTTGGTTGTAGCTGATCTGGTTTTCGTAAAGCAGGAAATTCCCCTCAGTCTAAAGAAACACGAGGAGATCAGAGCAGAGGCCCGACAGTATGTTTTCTGAGCGGAGTCTGAATAATGAAAGTCCCTCACAGTGACAGTCGTCCCGCAGGAGTCCAGGCTGAAGTTGAACAGAGCTCTGGCACTGTCTGTCTCCATTGGAGCACAGCTGGGGTCCAGCAGAGTGGTCCGGTTGGGGTGAGTAGGCGGGATGGTGTGGGTGGTGTCGACCACGGCCATCATTCTCCCTTCTGGCAAACACACTGTCCGAGACAAACTGAGTGTGAGGGATGTTATGGGGAAAAAAAACGTTCATAGATTCAGCTGCAGTTTGAGCTTCTGTCTTGTACCTAAAAGTTCTGTCACAGGAAACGTGCATTTGTGGAGAAGGCTGTCCTGTACTTTCAGAGACTCTGCATCCACAATGAACACGTTCACTCCGGCAACGAGACTCCACAAGGTCAACTCCTACACGGGAGAAACAGAGGAAACGTGTGCATTCAAACAGCTGCAAAGTATAAGTGACGGTGAAGGAAATGACACGTTAAACAACAGCAAACAGAGTGGATCTGTTTTGAAAGCATTGGTTGAGAACGTATCTAACTATAATAAGATAAAACTCAATATGGTCCTGGAGATGAAAACAAAGATAACCTCTAAAAGCAATGTAAATCACAAGGGCATGACAGATGAGAATTTAATTATGTTTGTGTGCAGGGGGGATGGATTGACCTCGTAGTTCATCCCAGGGCTGTTCAGAGGGATCTCCACAGTTAAGTAGTCGTCCTGAGCCTCCACCAAGAACCCGCCCATCTCCACCAGCTCCCAGTCGAGCTTCCAGGGGCCGAGGTAGAGCTCCCACTGCAGCTCGTCCTGGGCCCTGTGATGCAGCAGCACCAGCAGGCTGCTCGCTGTGCACTTCCCCTCCAGTCTGGGTGAATCTGGGGCTGCAGAGGGAGAGGAGGTGAGGCTTTATTAACCACTGTTAGTTTGTATATCGCAATCACAGCAAATGGAATTTCATACCATTAACTATGAATATAATGTACTTTTTTATGAAAGATAAAGATATTCAATCGAGCTGTACTGAGTTAACGTATGCACGTACATGTATAAGAATAGAAAACCCCAAAACAAAAAGAAGGAATAACTCACCTGTGTACTCGACACTATGCTCTATGGCGACTTGATGGTAAAACACTTCTTTATTGGGTGAGATGTTCAGAGTAAAGATGAAAGTGAAGCTGTACGTCTTATAACCAGCACCTATAAACTGGGATCAGACCGCACATCGTTTCCCATGTTTTTTTAAACTTCTCCACATGATAAAGATGTTTCGTGTTTCGTGTTTCTCACCTCTGGGATTATTTTTGGGTGTGACACCAGGAAACTGAGCTGGAAGGAGATGCTCCCGTTGTCGTGGGAGAGTCTGGAAACCACAATGTCGGCGCCACCCTGCGTTTGGCGGCTTTGGGTCCAGGTTAAAACGTCACCGCCACCATCTACAGTCACCTTCTGGATGGAGACGTCAGGAGCAAACATGCCTAAGGTAACAGAAAATAATCCCTCGGATGTTTCTGTGAAGAGAGACAGATGTGTAATAGTGATACCTTCAACATAATGGAAACTATTCATGAGTTTTCTGTGTGTAATTTGATGTATTTTTAATTCTTTTGTTCGTTTTTATCAACAGAATTTGCATTAAATATGATTGAGATCTAAAAAAGCGTTACTCCTGGTTAAGAAAAGGGTTTGAGGGATGAGTGGAGTCTTCAGGAGCCTGAGGGAGCGGAGCTGTGTGAGAGGCCAATGCTCATCCGCCCACTGCCTCATAAAGAACAGATCGACGGACATGTGCTGTCCATACTGTCCCCTGACAACACCGCTCTGAAAAAGAAATCACAGCAGTCGTACTACAGACAAAACAATAAATAAAATATAACAAAAAGATATATCTACGCTAACAGTATTACTTTAGGTATTTATGACTTTATTTATTCATGTACCTTGATGTGTCCACCAGAGGCTCCTGTAGGAATCCTGACCTCCACTCGCCCCTCCTTCAGGCCGATGTTGTATCGTCTCTCTTTGGCGTCAGATTCACTCAGAGCTCGGCCGTTGACCCCCACCCTCACGCCTCTGTCCCTGAACTGCCCGTGAACTAGAGGAGAAAGAATGAAAGGGAGAGTCCACAACAGGTCCGACCCATCTGCTGTCGCCTCATCTGGGGGAGAGGAGAGGGAAAATTTGAAACCCTTCCCTGTGGTATTTACAAAAATAGCCTAATTGTATTAAACTGTACTAACTCTGGACACAGGCGACAGTGGTGTCAACAGCGAGGAAGTTGCTCTGGAGTCGGTAAAGCGTGGTTGCACTGACAATCTCCAAATCTACTCCGTTCACCTGCAATAACAACAAAAAGTACTTATAAGCGAATGATGCTGGTTTAACCCTCAGTGAACGATACTTCCTCCGAGTACCTTTGTGATGTAGGAGAGAGGGGAGGAGTAGGGGCAGCGGAGGGTGAGACGTGAGCCACTCATCGAGACGTGGTAGCTCAGAGCAGCAGCTTCAGTCAGGGAGAACACCGTCGCTCTTTCTGACGGCCGGTCCGATCTGTGGAACATCACAGCCATCTCTGCCTGAGTGAGGGACATCCAATCAAGTCATCTGACACTATTCTAAAAGACACGCAGCTGAAAAAACATCTTGGATGAACATTTCTTTGGCAAACTCTCCTTTTTACAAAATTTCCTCTCGTTTTAGGAATTCTGGGTCGTGATAGAGACAATAAATGCAAAGTCGTGACACAAATACATGTCTGATCATCTGCCATCACTTACCTTCTCGTCATTTTCAGATTTCACAGCCAGGGCAGGTAGATAGAGGGACACCTAGAGAGAATATAACAGTCTTCATTCACAAGAGGCCAAAAACAAGTTTTGTGAGCCCACCTTGACCTTTGACCACCAAATTTTGATCACAAAAAATGTCAACCTCATGTTTTCAAATCACAGCAAACACCATTGTTAATGTTTTTGGATAATCCTCCCAAAAAACCCTGATGACATGACTGCGTGGGTTAGTAAATCACCTCCATGTAGTTTTCCTCACACACGATCTCTCTGGAGCTCCATTGCTCCTGGAGGGAGCAGGTGAGCTGGAGGGGGAGCAGCCCGAGCACCTTCCCATCCACCTGGAGGTTCACAAACCAGACACGCAGGTGATAGTCGGTGCCCGTCTGTAGGGCAGATACACAATTAAAGATAAAGGGGCACCAAATGTATAACATATTAAAGCACAAAATGTCAGTCAAATGCACCTGGGTGTGGACGTGACAGGCCCGGAAGGAGGCTCGGAACACCAGGTCTCCGACATCATTGATCAGGATGGTGTAGCCACAGAGAGCGGCCTCCCGGTCAGACAGGATGTGGTAACCAGACCCGTCTATGGACGACAGACGTTTACAGTAAATGAAAGTAAATGGACATCAACAAATCTGGATGAGAATTAAGACGCATACCCTCGAAGTCTAAACGGGTCGTTGAGCCGAGGAAGCTGGACCTGACAGACAACCAGAAGTGACGCTCCAGGCATTTGGTCTGAAAAGCTCCTGGAAATATTATTAATGGCATTTTTAATCCGTAATATTAATATGAGTAATATTTAGATTTTACACATATTAAGACTTGATGAATAACAGTGGAACTATACATTTGATTCTTATGGAATACATTTGATTACTTGTAGTATTTATTTATTACTATTAGAATTAATATCTTAATACTAAGTTTAGGTATATGTCCTGTCCCTACACAAACAAAATAATAATACATTTTATTTATATAGTACTTTTAACAGTGCAAAAAGTCTCTTTACATAGGTTAAAAACAAGAAAAAGCTTCTGTAAAATATAAAATCTACTTCATGAACATATTTAAATATAAAATACACTTCATATACACGTTCAAATATAAAATACACTTCATAATCTCACATCAAAATCGTATGATAAGACTAACCTTTGAATTTCTTATCGTGTGGGTCCGATGCATTATCGCATTTACTGAATCCACAACACAATGTAATATTCTCTCCAGTATTTGCTTTAATAACATCGCAGACTGCATTTTTTAATATTGCGTTGTTTACCTCCACATCCTGTGCATTATCTCACAAAGAAGGAATATTTCCCCAGTGTGATCATGTGAACGTCTGTACATTAATGAAACAGGTATTTTGTCCTCACTGTTTCCTGTTGTCACTGGACTGGAGACACTCAGAGGTGAGAGCAGGAGCAACACAACACTGAAACACACACACACACACACACACATGTCACTGTATGAGTTTACTACACTGACTACACTTTATTTTCACATATAAAAACTCACCCACTCTGAATATGGAACGCTGCTATTTTCATTTCTAAAACAGGAAGTGGTGGATGTGAAAACTGGGACCTGTGTTTACCTTGCAGGAAGTGACGCCATCTTGACTCACCTGTAGGCGCTAATTAGCAGGAGCATCCTCCATCTTCATGAACACAGACACACTTCATCGCTGCTGAGTAAGTACACGTAGTCAAAGTAAGTCGTTGTTAACGTTTTGTTTTTGTTGGACTTTACGTAAAAACTGCGTTTAGCTTCAAAAACGCATTAATTTAACGCAGTGAGGTGCTGGATTAAGATGTGGTCTTACAGTGACACCTAGTGGTCGGAGTGAGTTCTGGCTCATATGAAAAAACAGCACAATCTGCACTGTGTGTACATTTATATGCAAGGAGTCACCCAGAGTGAAGTACAAATACTTTGTTACTTAAGTAGATTTTTCAGGTATATCTGTACTTTACTTGAGTATTTATTTTTCTGACAACTTTTTACTTCCTTCAATTTAACACAAATATCAGAACTTTTGACTTTTCCAAAACAGGCTCATTACTTTTGCTTGAATGCACTTTTATACTTTCACTTGAGTAAAGAGTTTGAATCGGTACTTATACTTTTACTTGAGTAAAGAACGTGTGTACTTTTACCACCTCTGGCGACACCTTTTATATTAATGAACAGACTATGTTCACATGTCCAGTGCATGTATACAAAGGAGCCAAGACAATATCTCCTTGTCACATTGTTCTTCAGTCAATCTTTTGCTTTTCTGCTGTGAATTGTTTTAAAGATGTTAAATGTGAATTAAATTCTAGTTTTGGTCATTTGAGGAAGTCAAATTCAACCAAATTGTCAGTTCTTGTCTTTTAAAACAAAGTATTTCTCTCTAAATGCAGGTTATGCTAAATATACATTGACTAACCTCATTTTAATGGTTGAGTAAACAGTTTTTCTTCTATTACATTTTTTATATTTAATCATTTTTGCTGTGACGAGGGAATAAAAATGTTCCAGCATCGTTCCCTCTCAACATGATTTACATCGAGGGAAACTATTTGGGGAAGATTGTCAGTAAATACGATTTTTTAAAAATTTAATATAGTTATTTAATCCTCTCTGACACAATGTTGGCACTCTTTTGTATCATGTAGCAGCACATATGTGGGCGTTGGGTGTGTGTGTGTTGTGAGATCATCACAGCTGGAGCTCTCTCCCTCATCCAGGGCGGCACAGCTGGACGCCTGCAGTCACCACATCCTCCGCTTCCTCACTCCACGAGCAAATGTTAGTCAAGAACAAGTCGTGTCGTGATTAAAGACGCAGTAATTGGACTGATCAGCGAGCGTCCTGTGGAGAAGAAATGGGAAAACTCGGCCCCGGGAAAAGGTCAGTGTCTATTTAAAGAACGAGAAAGTGAAAATGATACTGGTTAATGAACAAGATATTGATTTTGATTATGTCCTCCTTTTAAACCTGTAATATTTCAAATACACAGCTGTTTTCCCAATTTTATTTGAATAATTTCCAAATGAAAAATGAGAATACAAAATAAAAACGCGTCGAGAATAGTTTGTAGTATGATGTGGCAAAGATTGGAGTCATGTACTTGTTAGTATCAGGTTTTATTCATCTAATTTCTCTGATATCTGGCTGAATAAAACAAAAATTGATTTAAAGCGGATGGAAGAAGCAGGATTTTTCTCTGCTTTCTAACTTACGAAGCATTAAAAAAAATCATGTATATAAAGGTATCGCTTGTGAGATTCCTGCAGAGGTGCAAGTAAAGATGTCAGAGTAAATGAAGCTGAAAACACAAAGTAAATGGCAGATTTGACTTCCGTCCAACAGAAATGTATAATTTCTGAGTGAATATCTCCAATGGAATCACATCTTGACTCCTCAGATTGAATTTATGACCTTTCAGGGGTCTCACACTTCACCTGGATTAGGAGGCATGTGACCGTTCCCTTTCTTTTGACATTAGGATATTAAAATATTCATTCTGGGCAAAATATAAGACGATAGAAAATCCTTCCAGTCAAATCCAGACTGCAAACAAAACACGTGCGTCAGGTTTTTCTTTGAATACCACGTGAATCTCCCTTGTTTGTTTTCCTCAAAGTGACGGCTTGCATGGTGATGGTAGAGCTGGACTGGTTCACACTGTCCAGGCAGCCTCATTAACATTTGAGTCACATTGTGTCATTAGCAACACTCCACACAATACAGGAAGTCGTGCTGTGCAGGACGCCTAACGAGCTAATCAAGGCTGACACAAGTTATTCACAACAAAGCTTCAGTTTGTTGTGTTCTCTCATGTTCAACACTTCATTTTTTCAATTAAAAAGTTCTTGAAACGCAAAAGTCAGGTCTGGGAGGTTCGGTTGGATACATTCCAGGAATTGTTGATCCTCGCTGTCACGACCGGTGATGACCTTATCCCGTCCAATGACACTTATGACCACAACCTCCACCACGCACACCCTCAACAGCGCTTCCTCCCCTCCACCAATCACATCCTTCGCTCGGCCTGGGATTGAGGAGGATGCGAGGATGACGAGACGTATTTATCAGCTCAACTCTTCCCCGCTCAAACACTGACAACGTTAAACTCTTGCACCACCTCCTCGCTCATTGCTCAGAGGTCATATATTTTTTTATAAGAGCAGGTTTTATCTTCGGTTCGGCGTCGTAACGTGAAGATGCTCCGCTCGCAGGTGCAGGTGATTCTGGTGGCTTTGCTCTCCTCTGTGCTGCTGGTCAGCGGCGCTCCACGCAGGGACATGCAGACGAGAAGACCGAGAGAAGAACTCACAAACGACAAGGTAACTGGTTTATTTCACATTAGAGCGCCACTGGTGTATCGGTTGGGTGATGTTATCAGCAGATTTGACCCTTTCACAGATATATCAGTATTAATGTTTGTTTGCAGATATTTAAACTTTTATTTTACAGAATAAACAATTCAGAAAAGATGCATTTATATTTACATTTGACATAAAAAGAAATATCTATCATTTTCTTAAGTTAAGTTCTATATATTTAGTTTGTATTTGTGCTTAGTTTTCATTTCTTTGACATAAGAATGGATATATAGATAGATTCTATGATTCACTCTTCTTTTTTCTTATGACTTGAAATTATTTTCCTTTCTTTTTTCAATCATTTCCTTTCCCGTTCTCCTTCAGGCTCTCGCTCACCTGCTGCTGTTGCAGTTTGTCTCTGAGCTGATGGCGACGAGAGTAGAACAGATGCTGCCCAAGCTGGAGGAAGAGGAGGAGGAGGAGGAGGAGGAGGGGGCGACGGGAGGAAGAGTGGAGGTGATGCGGCGGCACCTTCCCCTCTCTCAAAGAGAACGCAAAGCAGGCTGCCGCAACTTCTTCTGGAAGACGTTCACCTCGTGTTAACACCAAGAGCTGGAATAGTTTTGTGTGAAACTTTTAAGAGTAAATTCCTCCATGTTTGTCCCTTTTGTTGTAACCACTGCAAGATGTCAAATATACAGGTTTTGGTGATTGTAAACAATAATACGGATGTATGTTTTAAAGACTGGCAGGGATGTACACAGTATATGAAATAAAATTTTCTGATTTAAAATGGAAAATTTGTCAGGCTGTATTACTTGGTGTGTTAAAGTGGCATTTCAGGGATTTAGAATGTGCACATTCATGAAGTTTGAAGACAATTTAAACAAGGTGTCAAAAATTGAAGCAGCAAACATGAGATTATCCTTTTTTTCCCCAAGATCATGATGCACAACTAGACCTGTAGACCTTACTGGCTCAGAGCCCAACAGAATTAATCTCCATGTGTGGCTGCAGAGGGCGCTGTTGCTCAAGAGTTACATAGTGTTGTTTTATCACTAAATTTATAGTTAAAATTCAATAATCTTTTACAAAAATAGTTGTATCCAAGCCCAAGATCTAATAACCTGATAAATACTCTTGTTGACATCACTATGACATCACCAGGATAGACGTTTGGGGCTTAAGTGAGCCACAGTCCAATCTCTGACTATCCACTGAACTTGATGTGTTAAAGGTTCTATGTGTAGCAATTTATTCTAAAATATTGTAAAATGACCATATCACATCATCAGGAATCAAGGAAACATAAGTGTAACTACACCTGCTCCAACAGCAACGCTACAGACAGCAATTAACCAACCTAATCAGCCTCGTTATGATTCAAAAAAGCTTCCTGACCAGAGGCGAAACAAATTCCACACGCGAAGGGTTTTGAACATGACAGCGATTGTACAAAAAGTGACAAACACACAGATGAACTTTCTGACATTTTAATAATCAAATCATGTGGCTACAACCTGCGTTAGGAGAAAAATCCACCACTGGGTTCACATGCATGTAGCTGTCATTTCTACTTCAATAGTCTGTTTATTCAGACCAACATGCCTCCTGCTCCTCGGCGTGAATTCATCAGCGGACTGACGTCTGCTGCGGTACCGTGGGCTCTGATCTACAAGCTCCAATTCACAGCATTTCAGACAGAACACCCAGTAAGGATATTAAAAAAATGAATGAGTTGGCATGATTACAGGTTTTTAAAATGACACATTATCGAAATGATCACCTTAATGACAAAAAGCAGTATATACATCATGAGATAAATTAACAACTCAATACCGTTTTTAAGCGAGATCGCGTTCTTTCGCACAATAAGCAGAATTCACAGTTTCAAAAAAAAAAGAAAAAAGAAAGAGGGTCGTTATGAAACTGAATGACGTCCTTGAGGTAAGGCTGTTTTCAAATGTCTAGCCCTTTAAGTTACACGTGTACAAAAAAGGAGGACGGAAAAAAACGGCGGTTAAACGCGATCGTGACAAACACTGTTGCTCCAAAGTCTCCGAACATGTGAGACTCGGCCCACGTGAGTGCAAGGACGAATCTAAAGAAACTTCACATGTGAGGGTCCTAAGATACTATAAATGTTTTTCTTTCTAGAGGGGAATTCATTACATTTAAGTCAACAAAAAAAAAGTATGTAAAAGTATCTGTCAAGTAAATTAATCTTTGAAATTTACGACAACTTCAGTTTGTTTATACAGACTCGTCACATGTTTTTAATGTTTTCGCGCCACATGTGCGTCTGACACCGTTTTCCTTTAGCGTTGGACTTCATTGCACCATTGTCTTCAACGTAACAGTCAAGTATCAACCAAATCAACAAATATCAAAACAGAACCAAAGCAAGATTGTGTATCGTAGACATTCAAAAAGGTTATTCTGCGTGATTTAAAAAGAAACAACAGTCATTTTAAGAGCTTTGAATGTTGAGATGTGTTCTAGCAAATGTTGTAGTAGCGTTCAGTAAAAAGCTAAAGAGGAGAAACACCCTTGTTTTGTAACTACACAATCCGTTCGTCTACATTTCTTGTGCTACGAGGCTACTCACTGCAAAGATTCACGGCACTACATGCTGTACAAACCAACCCAGGCTGTTATGTACAGTCACAGTTGCTTTGTGTGTGTGTGTGTGTTTAAGATGCTTGCTTTGAGGCAGTTCTGCACTTTTACAAATGTACAGATCCCATAGTTTAACAGCCTGCTTCTCATTTATGTCGCTTCTCTCTCCGAAATACAAATTTTAAGGTCGGAATCAGTCATATACCTCCATGTCCATGATCTCTATCACTGATAACAACGTACAAGCCACCAGATGAGCAGTACCAGAATGAATACATGTTAAGTGGAGCCCAAGCTGCCTGCAGGTCAGGCCTCTGTTGTACTAATACTGAGCTGAGTGTAAAAAGCAGGGGCAGTTGTGTATGAAGAAAAAAAGACAGAAAATGTGGTAGGATATTTGAATGACGGGGAAAAAGCGACGTGGTTGCTCCGTCGTCACTTGTATCGGCAACGCTGAAACTGAAAATGTCTTTCTGTGAATGTAACTGCAACAGCAGGCCACCAGAGGGCGCTGCAGCAATGTCTGCCAATTCACGAACAGAGCAACCACATATAAAAAAAAAATTGTAAACAAAAACAAGAAAGCAATTTATATCACAGAACAAAGCAGGGGGGGAATCCTGTCTGTGATATCGATCGTGTGTACACCACGGGGACTGTCAGTGGGTTTGTAACAGTGGGGCTGCAGGTTGGGAGGATAAAGGACGCCTGTTAGCAGTCAGTGGAGATTTTGGCCGAGAGGTCCTGGATGCGGCGAGCGCTGCAGCTCTTGCACAAGATGTGGCCGTCCAGCGGGTAACAGCCGCGGCCCTCCCCTTCAGACGACAGCAGGAGACCGCATTCCTGTCCAACACAGACACTCCAGTCATTTCACATGGACTCGTACTGTAAATATTTGCACAGTGCGAGTGAATTCAACTGTAGATGATGTGATAATTTATGGAAATTTAATCCGACATTTTCCAGCCAACTTCAGGATCGTTGAATAAATTATTTACGAGTCCCTAAAGTCGTTAAGTTTAAAAGAGCTACAGAGACACGTTAACTTCAAAGTGTCATCGTTTAATGGTGTTTTTAGACTTGTTTCGCCTACGTTAAAACCAAAATGAACCTGAGTCGACTCAAATTAAACTCTCAACCTTATTTCTTAGCAATTCTGTCATTTTTCGAAGTTGACTCACCTCACAGACGTAACAGTTGACGTGGAAGCTCCGATCCAGAGCCACTATCCTGACCGTCTCCTCCTGGCCCGGTTCAGGCATGATAGGCCCGCCACACACCGAGCAGCGCGGCGCATACTTTCTGCAACAACCATCAAAATTCTCACTTAGTGAAAATCAGTGATACTTTGCTTTGCTTCCAAGAAAAGATAACCCAGGCATGTTTAACAATATTCAGCTTTGTGTGTGTGTGAAGGTGTTGGTACCTATGGAAGTCGTCTATGCAGTGTATCTGGGACGTGGCGTCCACGGTGAAGGGCACGCCGTCCAAGCAGCAGTTACACACCACACATGTGAAACAGCGAGGGTGGTAGGCTTTCCCCATGGCGCGCAGGATCCGGTCCAGGATGGGCTTGGAGCACTTTGAACAGCGCTCTAGTGTACTCTGAACACAAACATGGAAATGGTTAGGGAAAGTACAGCAACGATCACAATTTACCAGGAAATATTTCAATATAAATCATCAAAAACAATTAACTCACAATGTAACAACTCTCGCAGTAACTCCTCTTGTCCAGGGCGTAGAAGGGTTGTCCCCGGAGACGGGCGTGGCAGGTGATGCACGTGAAACACTCCACGTGAAACACCTGCTCCATGGCGATGCAGCCGCTGCCGTCCCCGACCACGTTGTCCCCACAGCGGGCACAGCGGCCTGAAACGCAGAGGATCAAACACAAACCGGTTTTGTTTTATTTGAAGCGCTTTTGTAATGTCGTAAGTCATTAATGGGACAAGACGGGACTGTACCAAAATAGTCCTCTGCAGGGGGGTGGTTCATATCATATACCAACTTCTTGGTGAGTCGGTCCAGCTCCTCCTCAGGCCGGGTTGTTGGTAAACCCTGCTGAAAAGAGAGAATTCATAAAATTACATTAAGTAAGTAACTGGAAAACCAAAAACTTACTTTCATGAAATCACACCTGCTGAAGATATAAACTTTTAACTGCATTATTATCTTAGTAGACAGGTAGAGAATCTAAGTCATGATGCTTTGTTTTTACAACAGACTTGAGATACAGATTCTTGCTCCTACCTTGCCGGACTGATAAGCAGGATTCTGTGCAGCTCCTGCCCCCGTCTGATTAGTCTCCATCCCTCTCTTAGTCATCGGAACCTGGTTGACTCTTCCTCCAGACCCCGGGCCACTCCCCTTGTACCCCGTGTCAGAGTGCAAATCTTGACCTTGTGAACCGGGGTGCGGCGGGTACCAGCCCTGGGGACTTGCCTGAGTCTGGTGTTGGGGGCGTGACACATGCTGGCGAGGCGGGGGCGGAGTGTAGGCCTGTTCAGCCTGCCTGCCCGTCTGCGAGTAGGTGACGGGCTGCGCTGTCTTGACCTGGACGCTGAACCTGGGCCCGGTAGGGGTGGAGGAGGTGGTGTAGGAGGCTGGTACGGGCTGGGGGTAGGGTTTAGGTGAGGAGGAGGAGGAGTAGTAGTCCTGCTGGTGGGAGGTGGAGTACTGAGGTGTGTGGTGCTCGCTGGGGTAGGGCGGTGCGGGGTGGTATTGGCTATGGGGGTGAGGGGGGTAGCCCATGGATGGCCGACCCTGAGGAGGGGCTGCGCTCTGGTGTGCAGGCTTGTAGTGATCCCCTGAGAGGTATTTGTTGTAAGGCACATTGTCGTACAGCTGCGGAGAGATGGAGTCATAATAAAATTAAATGATGATGCAAATATTATCTCAACCATGCACACACACAGTATTTTCCTACTTGTGTGCTGGGGTCCTGTGGGTGACTGTCGAGATCAGCGAGCATACTGGTCAGGGAATCGATATCGGCATCTATTTTAGAGTGATAGCCCACAGGCTTTTCAGATCCACGGTGCTAACATCGGAATAAAATGAGAAAAACATTACTACATAAGAACCGTGAACAGGCTTTACTACATGATATTGGGATCACTTTTCCAGTGGAGGATCCAGATTTAAGTATGTACCCACCATCAGCTCGTAGCTTTCCATGTGAGGGCTCCAGTGGCGATCTTCCTTGGGACCGTGGGGAGGAGGGTAATAGTGATCGCTAGATGGATGATGAATGGGTCCACCTTTTGATTAAAGAACAGACATTGCAAAACTATTAATCTTCGACAAAAACACAATGACTTAATTGATTAGTAGGTGGCCGAAAATGGACGTTTTTCAAGTTTTACTGTTACACCTGAAAAACATTTACAGAACATGATTACCTTACAGTTCCCTTAGAATATTAATGTCTGCTTACTGTATAGTTCCCACTTAGTGATGTTAGAAAAATATCAGCAGGCAGAGATACAGTGACTGATGATGCTGCCATGACGGAGGTTTCACGGTTCAGAGCAAGTTATCTCTTCCCCAAAATGGCCATAAATAACCACATTTGAGGCAGTGATGCGGAACTGTGTGTGCAGCGAGAACAAATGAATAGAAGTATGAATCTGATGTGTAATAATTCAAAACTACTGCCTGTGTAGCTGTATTACAAAAGGTTTTTCTTATACTTTTAAACCCCAATCACCAACTCCAGTGTGTGACTTGTGTTATTGTCTTACCTGTGGGTCCAGTGGCCATGTACCTGTTGACCATTTCTCCACCTCCTCCTCCACCTCCTCCTCCATTCTGGTCATAGGGACCATATTTGGGCCGGAATTCGGACGCGCTCTTCTTGTTGGGGGCTCGGTAGATTGCGGACCCGGCAGAGTGGGACATCTGTGGGACGGCTCGCTCTGGGCTGTCCAGAGTCCTCGGTGGAAGCCAGGTGGGACCGGACATGGCACGCTTCTGAGATCAGAAAGAGGAAGGTACATGCTTCTTTATTTTGTTGAATAATTGCTGCATGCATTTCTTTTGTGTCAGTACAATGGCATCCTGAATGCAAACTAGTACAATGTTGCTTTTGCTTTGCTGAAAGTTAGTGTGCGTGATTAAGTTTTTTGCATTCATCCATGATTTGCATGAACAAAGCTGTAGCTGTAATGTGTTTATGTCATAAGTAACCAATGGTAACTACAGGATGCTTCAGATTTTGTTTCCTATGGCAACGAGGACATACACACACACACACGGAACAATAGGTTTCTAGTTGAGGAGCAGGAAGAGAGCAGCCACTCTGAAATACATGGGGATTTCCAGCAGCTCAGACATTGCTCACAAAAAAAAGAAAATTGTGTGAGTGTGTTTTTTGTGCGCTTCGAGACACACACAAAAAAATATATATATGTATATATATATATATCCAGCTCACATGTAGTACACCCTCATACAGATACACAAACAGGTGCAAATTTGTTGCGATCCTCCACAATGGTTATTGTCTGCGGGTGTTTACACACCAGTATCACCGATTTCCAAATAGAGCGGACACGAAAACAAGGCAGGAAATGTTGTGCAATGAAATGCGTCCGTGTACATGTGGACACCTGGCTCATAACAATATATTATGTATTCTCTGTGGGATAAATAACATGGGAGCACACAGCTGAGCCGACAAGGTGCTGACTTCGGGATAGTGGTGTGAGTGAAGGAAAGAAAGAGAAGGAAAGAGAATGTATCTAATGTTGATCATTGATTTGTTAATTTTTGTACTTTGTACTTGTACCAAAATGTAATGGGTTCTTCCCTGACCCATATCGAATCCTTCCACAAAGTTTCATGGTAATCCGTCCAGTTGTTTTTGCGTATCTCTGCTAACTATCAAACAAATGCAGATGAAAATATAACCTCTTGGCGATGGAAGACATTTTAACACATCCCTTTGTGCTCTGGGAATCTCTGATGGGACTTAAGTACGAATGATTGACTCACATTTTACTGTGATAAACGTTGGTGCACGAAGCAAATCAGGCTTACGCATCACAAACTAATCCACGGTGTGATTGACACAGTTCCGGAAAACACAGACACAAGCAAATCTGTGTTGTCCGGGCGGAGAAGTGAATCGCCCACTCAGACTGATTGTGTGTGGCCGTCATAAATCCCTGTCGGTAAGAGGATTATAATGACGGATGATGAGAATGATGCAGCCAAACAATAATGCAACGCTCCAAACACAGGATTTAAGCCTTTTGATCCGATTCTTCGTTCTTTTATTACTTCTATTCATTAGGTTGTTGCAGGTACGATTAAACCCTGACACTGTGGTCATGTGGAGGAAAAAGAGTGACCACCAACCACCTCCACTGTCCACCTGATGCACGCCGGTCTGAATCCGGATGAGCACACACTCAAATCCGGGGAAGGCTGAGGCTGGGAAATTAATCTCAATGGGTTTGATCACACGTGTTAAAGGAAAAGTGGGATGTTTACATGTGAGTCCAAACACAAAGCTGGAGCATTGGTCTGTTTATTGGCTTCTTGTGCTGCAGCTCAGTTGATGTCACAGTTGATGGCAGTGGACAGGACATCCGGTGTTTTTTTTTTTACATTTCAAAATAAAATATCTCTAACTCAGGCGTGTCAAAAATACGACAAACCAATCTAGAATCAACGCAGCGACGCTAAAATACGTTAAATCCAACGTTAGCTCGACGCAGGGCCTCCTCCATTGTTGGTATTCACAGCTTTTACGCAGCTTCTTGTTTATTTTGAAGGCGAAAGCCAACCGCTAGCTTAGCACGTTGACACCGTGTAGCTTGACGTGGCTATGTGTGCTAGCTGAAACGGTTAAAACAGCAAGACGCAAACCACGAATAAAAGCAAAAATGTTGTGGGAAATGAAACAAGAAAAAAATGAAACGTGAACACCACCGCTAATGAACAGTAGCGACCTGTTAGCATGTCCTACCTTTTACAGTAGCTTCACAGCGGCTCCTCTTCACTTCGGTCTCATCTGCAGATCAACAACAAGGCGACATTAAACAACAACAACAACATTAAACACACGATGTTTGCTTTGTTCTCAATGGTCGAGTTACTTCCGTTCATCGTTATCAACGTCGTGTTCGTCCCGAATCTGTCATCGTGTGTAAAACAAGCCACTTACATGATGGAATGAGCCATAATGGAGGACGATCAGCGGCGGTTTCCTTTTAACAACGGGCTTGTTTACTTGTTTACTTGTTTGTTAGCACGATTAGCGGCAGTTAACTTGAACAAGCGAGCTTGTTTACTCGGTTGTTAGCCCGTGTGGAACTCGCGCAGAGCTCGTGCCTTGCCTCCAGGCTAACGACGCACCGAGGAGGAGGAAGCGGAGAGTTAACCCGACACCCAGCGTCCGATCCCGGCCGGAGAAAACACACCCTGCACCCCCCCACCTCCCGTCCAACCGTCCGCGGGTCGGTGGAAGTTGTCCCGGGACAACTTTTCCTTTTTACCCGGGCGTCGTTAACCTACTTTGTCACGGATCCTGAGGCCTTCAGCAGCAGCGGCAGCTCCGCATTCCCGACGTGTGACGTAGCTGGTGTGTGTGTGTGTACATGTGTGTGTGTGTGTGTGTGTGTGTGTGTGTGTGTTGTGTGTGTGTGTGTGTGTGTGTGTGTAGGGGGAGACAGAGAGGTGGGTGGTCTGTCACACACAGTTTTCAAAATAGAAATACAAGAGTCAGCTGTATGTAAATGCGACCCCACTGTATTTCTATGGGGTGATGCATGAATTAAATGTAATAATTGTATTAACGGGGTATTAATATGTATATATATACAAATATATATATACACACCTTAATACACTTTATACTAATATATCAATATGTACAGTAAAATTTGTTATCTTTATTTAAATGTCACAATTTTACAAGTTGCGGTTCAAAATGTAACTATGTATGAAATGAAAATAAATATGAACAAAAAAAAGAATCCAAAACTATAACTGCTCCTTAAGTAAATAGTTGAATCACAATCAACATGATGGTGTTTTGTATTGTTCAGATTGGCTCACTGCTCTCTTTATGTTTATTGTTTTGATATTTAAGGTTATTTTATTTTGGGATTTGATTGTAAATATATCAGCTTTACTTTGAGTTTTGTGTTATGGATGTATTTTCTCTATATAGGGTACCTTGTTGTACCTTGTTGTTTACCACTCTATAAGCAGTAGTAGTATGTGAAGTTCAAGCGCTCGCTTATTATTATTTTGCGGTTAATGAGATTTGGGTCAACTGTCCCTCTCCCATCACCCCCACCCAATTTACTCCTCTTCCTCCATGTTGGAGGCCCACGGCTCTCCCCAAGGCACATCTCCAAAAGCAAAGGTTTCATAACCATCAATTATCTTTTTATTTCTCGCTTTATTTCTGCCGGTGAGTGAACAAACAGCCAGGGCTGCTCCCTGGGATATCCCCGCTTCCGCTTCCTTCCAGAAGCTGTGTGCCGTTTGCCCATATATGTCCAGAGTGCCCTGCGATCACAGGAAGAGGGAGTCGAGGCAGATCTGTTATTGTTGCAGGAGCCATCAACACTTTGGCACCAACGGGAGGATTTGAAGTCAAAGCATGGCCTCAGTCCACATCATTATCAGATGAACAATGTGGTTCTAGGCAGGCAACCAGGAACCAACAAAACCAGGGGAATCCCTGTCTTTGTTCTGTGTGACAGGCAGTGACAGCAGTGAAATATGTTCATCATCATGATATTTAACTAAATTGACTTTGCTCTGGACTTCAGAAGTCTACTGAGGGTTTGTATTTATCACCAAACAGGGCCAGTGGGTCGTAGCGGGCGCTGACAGACGAGGTACGATGCAGGATGTCACTATGAGCATTGCCCAGCCTTGCCAACGGGATAGGCTCAATGGTTTTCCGCCCATTGGTGAACCTGTTTAGTAATGTTCTCACTTTTTCTCAACCGCCCCCCCCTCCCCTTCATCCGTTCTTCTCACAATGCCTGGAAGTAGCCGAGACCTACATCTCCCTCTCTGTTTTCTTAATTGTTGTTTTCCTTAATGCTTTTTTTTTTACTTTTAACAAAGCGCACAATAGATCCAACCTCCATCCAAACAAATCAAAGCAGAAAGACACGCACACGAGCTCCTCACCGCTTGCAAACACTTCCGATTCACATTTACAAAGGATTTATATCGAAATACAGTCATGTAGTTGGATTTTTATTCATTAACTTAACAAAATACCACACTATTCTGTCTATTGACTGTCTCTGTATATACTGTCATTCCATACGTGTTCATGTAAATCCCAAGAGTTTACTGGCTGTTGTTTCTGCACGAGTATTACAGTAGGTGCTGTTCTCCGCAATACACTTAACACCTAAAAGACTGACAATGTAAATTACTATAGTTTGTTAGAATCTCCAAGGAACAAAAGCTCTGTGTATTTCTTTTTTTTCCATGGAGGAAAATCCTTGCAGATACGAGGAGAACATGGTGGGCTGACGGGTTCGAACCCAGACCTTTCATGGGTGTGGTGAGAGTGCTAACCACTTTACCACTGTGCCGGTTCCCTGCAAACTGTATACACTATTATACATTGTAGGGGGAGTTGCAGCTGGAAGTCAAACAAGGATTTTTCCCTGTTTGCTTTCCCACATGTAGCTGCAGCACTAAATCAATCACTGTGCACGCTTATCTCACGATTCAAATTTGGACGAGGTCTCCTCCTGTGAAATACTTTGATGTGAAGGAAAACAGTTCACAGTTCATTTCTGCAGAGCTCCTCTGTGAACCCAGAGGCTGCAGTCTGTCAGAAATGAGGTAACTTTCCACTTGTTTTTTTAGTTATTGGTGACCTCTGACAGCCCCCCACCTCCTCTCCCACCGCCCCATCTCCATTTCTCCTCCCTTGTCTTCTGCTCACTTTATTGTTGACGGATGTCCTGCGCAGGCTTTTTCATTCATGTCTCTGAGCAGCCTCGCAGGATGCCTACATCAGTGCGTGGGTGTGTGTGTGTGTGGTGGTGGTGGTGGTGGTTGTAGGGGGGGATTGAAGGGCAGTTCCTGTACATCTGTCGGTCGCAGCTCTCCCGGCCGGGGCGGGGTAAAAGGTTGTTTTTCAGCACCAGGAGAAGGTGTCTCCCGTCCAGAACGATCGATTTTTGTCTCGCTTCCTTCCTCCTCATCCTCATAACACAACGCCTCTGCACTCAGGCAGCAGGCCAGAAGCTTCCGGACACTGTTGTGGAGCCCGTATTAATCCCCATTTACCTGAACCAGTCAACTCAGCAGTGACACAGTTGCTCTTTGAAAAACCATTCCTCCTTATATCAAAGAAATGCCCTTGCAGGTGAAATACTAAATCATGCACCATGCACCAACATCTCAGAAACTTGTGATAGTCATTTAAAAAAGTTGTTTGATAAGACAGAATCTCAATGATGAGGGGGTCGCTTGTTTACGCTACAACGATTTCCAGCTTCCTGCCAGTCAGTTTCCTGTGAACCTGGAGAGGGGTGAAGGGTAGGAAAGCGTTGGTGGGGGAAGCCTGACGTTCTCTGGCTTACCCCTGGATAGCCAGGCACGTACCGCAGCTCCCCGAGGGGTCCTCGTATATATTTTCTCAACGTGGCACACAAACACACTTTGCTTTCCTGCCATTACTTTGCTCAGAGCTATGGGGGTTTAGAAAAACTAATAGCCCACTAAAAATACTTGGAGCCTGGGCCGGGGCCTTTTTCCTGCGTTGCTTCCATGTGTGCGCGTGGGCCATTGAGGAAGGAAGAAACCAGCAGCTTTGCTTGTACGGGGGCTTCCTGCGCAACATTATAAAGAGTCCCCTCCCTGCAGCCTCCCCTTTCAGTGTCGGCCAGAGCGAGTGGAGGCTGCTCCACGTCTTTGACTGTAGACTGAACTCTGAGGCGAGGGGGTTTGACGTCAGCCTGGTGCACGTCAGTTCTCGTCCCTGCTGGTCGGGGTGAGTTGGAAGACTGTTATCTCTTTATATTCTTTTATTGTTAGTCTGTTTGATAACTGCTTGGGTCGGTTTTGAAGAGGATTTTCTCTGTTCTTGATTGATCCTGCACAGTTTGAAAAAGAGATCACATCTTTTTCAAATGAGGGTATCCACATATTTGAGTTTAAATGTATATTTCAAGTTACAAATGGTTGAATTTTTGTATTTTTGTATATTTAATATCTTACTAGCTATCTGAAATGATCACTTTGCTGTTTGTCAACTCCACTGATATTTATAATATTAATATCAAGTGGATTAAGTTTGATTTTCCTTGTTTTTTCTGGTGCAGGTACGAGTAGGGAGCTGGTCTCACCTAATAGATGTGTCTGGGACACTCCAGTCTATTTATTCTTTCAATCACACAAAGGTAGATTTTCATTTCGGGCCTTTGAATCCAGATTTTCCACAAATACCAAATCTGCTCTTTATAAATCATTTGTTTTCTAAATTTCAGACAAGCATGATGGAGGTATTGGGGGGATACAGGGGCGACAGAGACATGGAGCTGAGGCCAGAGGGATATGTGAAGGAGTTCACACGCCACTCCCACGACGTGCTGCTGAACCTGAACGAATTGAGGCACCGCAACATCCTCACCGACTTCACCCTGGTGGTTGGGAACGTGCACCTACAGGCGCACTGTGCTGTGCTCGTGGCCTGCAGGTCGGTGCCATTTGAAGCAATAATATTTTTCTTTTATGACACAGTCCTCTGTAATGTTCTCTTCCATCTCCTCTGGTTGACTCACACTTCTTGTTGTTTTTCCCTCTGCTGCTTCTTAGTCACTTCTTCCTGCTCCATTGTCTTCTCTCCATCTTTTTCCCTGCATTTCTATTTTATTTCCTCCACCATGCACTCACCCATGAATCCAGACAATGCAGATACATTGAAAATCGTACCTAGAATATTTCTCCCTTCCTCTCACTTCTCTCTCAGTGGCTTCTTCTACTCGCTGTACTCCCGCCGTGTGCTGCTCCAGGGGCGTGGTGTTGGTGGTAGTGGGGAGCAGCTCATGACTGTGTCCCTCCCCAACACCCTGGATCTGTCCAGCGTCTCCCTGCTTCTGGACTTCATGTACACCTCCCGCCTCCCTCTGACCCCGGGCATTGTCCCCGGGGTGCTCGCTGTGGCGACCTACCTGCAGATGGACCACGTGGCCGAGACCTGCAGGGATTTCATGAACCTGCACTGGTGAGGGGCTGGAAAAAACATCTGTATTATTGTGGATTCATAATGTAGGAGATGATGCACAATGCTAAGAAATGAAAAAAAAACGTCTTTTGACTTGGGCGACTCTCTGTTTTTCAGCACGGGGAATAAAAGTGCAAGACACCTACGATTGGAGCTGGACTCCAGTGTGTCTGTCGCCTCTGTGGCCCCTAAAGGAGGAGATCTGCCTCATCCAGGACCGATGGCAGCAGCAGCAAGGTGAGAGAAATCTAAAACTCCTCATTGAGATGAAGGAAGGGGCAGAATCACATCAGGGGCGTGTCTCTTACATTTACTAACATCTAATTTCTTCGTTTTTTCAAATTGGTTTTGATTCATCTTCTGATCAGTTGATACACTGGCAACGAAAGTATATTAACATGTGTGAGGATACGTACACAGATTTCCATGAGTGTGTCTGCTGGCGGTTTGTGCTCGTGTCCCTTTGTCTGTCTGACAGCTTTAGCTCATTACGGCCCTTCCTGTGTTTCTCCTGTAAGGTTCCCACTGGAGGGTGGGGGCTCGCTCAAGCAAGGGGCTTTCCCGTTTTGCCAGCCTGGGTCAAAGGAGCAGAGAGGAGGGCCAGAGTCGCCCCTCGTGGGCACCCCGACCCCGTCGCCGGACAGCCCTGCCCGCTCCAGCTGCCAACCCAGCTCTCCAGCCGAGTCCAACACGTGTAACAAAAACCTTGTGGTGCGTCTCGAGAAAATCATGTGCATTTGTGTTCAAGGAGCCCTGAAGAATGTCATTGTCTCCTTTAACTGTAGTTCATACGTTTATATAATGCAACTTGTTTATTTTTCCAGAATGATACCAAAGCCTCACCAGACCCAAAGGCCTGCAACTGGAAGAAATACAAGTACATCGTCCTCAACCCTCTCTGTGCTGCGACCACGGTGAAGGAGGAGGAGATGGACGAACCCCAAAATCAAACATCGCCCGTCAAGGACGCGATCGGCTTGACACCCAAAGCCCCTGCAGAGGCGTGGTCTGGAGAAGTGCCTGGTCAGATTGATAGGTACGAAACTGAAATAGTGAGAATTAAAAGCTGATTTGGGAGAACTTAAAAACAGGATGTTTGTTTGTAACTCCAAATTTGTGAACCTCTCCTTCAGACAGGGGCAGGCCTCCTGCTACGAGGGTTCTGGCCGAGCCCCTCCCCTCGGGCCACCCCCCTCTGTGGATCCCCTGAAAGTGCCCCCCACTCACAAGCAGGGAACAGGTATGAAGCAAAACAGTAAATTTAAGCATTTTATTCTGTGTCAGTCAATGTAGTGGTGTGTTAAACATGTCTATGCTTGTATCTCCAGTTTCACCCTGCACCATTTTCCCCAAACTGGACCCCACTGAGCCAGAAGCTGCCCGCCACAACCAACCTGCAATCAAACGTGAGAACCTCTACGCGCCCTACTGTTACTCTGGCAACCTGCAAGTAACCAAGTCTACCAGCTCAGGTGAGGATTTTCTTAATTTTTTTATCTCCCATTCTTTCTTTCAATCCGTCTCTGTGTTTGTTTTAGAAATGAAAAGCCTTTATCTCAAGAGTGACCTTTGCTCTGACAGGTGAAAAGCCGTACCGCTGCAACGTGTGCAGCGCCCAGTTCAACCGACCCGCCAACCTGAAGACTCACGCCCGCATTCACTCAGGAGAGAAACCGTACCGCTGTGACACCTGCGGCGCACGGTTTGTTCAGGTGAGGGCTGATTTCCAATAGAGCCTTTAAATTACATATAGTTATATAGTTATATGTCTTGGGCCTTGTTGGTAAAGTACTAATAAAAAGACTGCGCTTAGTTTTAACCCTGATCCAGGGTGTATACTCTCATTATTTCCTTCCAAAGCCTTGGGGACCTGATGGTAGAAGCTAATCCTATTTTTAGGACAAATCTTTATTTACTTTGTACTTCCTCTTTTGTGTGGTGGCATTACAGGTCGCCCACCTCAGGGCCCACGTCCTGATCCACACAGGCGAGAAGCCGTACCCCTGCCACACCTGCGGCACCCGCTTCCGCCACCTGCAGACCCTGAAGAGCCACCTGCGCATTCACACTGGAGAGAAGCCTTACACTGTGAGTCCCCTGCTCCTCATGCATCACACGACACCAGCCCCCGTCACAACCCCCGCTGCTCTGAACCTCATGACTCTCCCTCTTCTTCTTCTTCAGTGTGAGAAGTGTGACCTGCACTTCCGCCACAAGAGCCAGCTGCGTCTTCACCTGCGGCAGAAGCACGGGGCGGTGACCAACACCAAGATCCGCTACAAGGTGCTGACCGAGCCCTACCAGCCTTTACTGCAGGCCTGCTGAGGAGGACGACCCGCGACCCCGAGCAGAATAACACCGGAATAATTATTCTTATTCTCTTAAAATATGGGGTGATAATTTATAAATGTCAGTTTGGGCTTTTGGGTTAAAATGGAATAGGTTTGGGGGAAAAGATCAACATGTTGTTGGATGAGGTTTGGAGCTAATATATTAATATGAATCTTATTAGTTGGGAGTTGGGATTTAAAAGATGAAGATGGTATTCAGAAGTGTTTTTGAAGGTTTGTGAAGGGAGAGAATGAAAGAGAAAGAGACAAGGAAAAGAAGGAAGGATGTGTATACACTGAAATATGAAGATATGTGAGGATGTGAAGAGTCTGAAAGAAAGACAAAGCAAGTTTTTTGAAGGAGACAGTGGAGCTGTTCAGAGTAAATGAAAATGAAACTTTGTTTTGACGCATGGAGAAGCACTTAGTCAGCGTTGAGGTATTGAAGTTTTTCTTCTTAAACGTGTATTTAACTCAGATTTATCTTTAGCTTGAGGCCTGGGGCCTGTGTGTTCTTTAAATATGCAGTTTCATCTGCTTTTACGGTCCAAGCAGGCAAAGGACTTAGCTTTCTAATAGTGAACAGAAAGTAGAAAAATGCAATGATGTGTTGTTTTCTGAAATGATACGTTTGAAAAAAGACGATTGTAATGAATTGGATGATTGATAATAATAATGTTAACTTTGTATGTTTATGGGTTCATTTGCTGGACAAAGATGGTTTCTTACAAGTTAAATTAAATCGTTTTTTTAAACAATTGGACTGTTGATTTTTGGAGTCTAATATATTAGATAGATATTTAGATAGATACATAGATACATAGATATTTAGATAGATAGATAGATAAATAGATACATACATACATACATACATACATACATACGTAGATGGGAAAATAAAAATGGGAAATAGTTTGAACTTGTGTATGAATATAAAATGTGTGTCTCTCTCTCTCTCTCTCTCTGCCACACTTCCCTCCTCCAGCCTTTCTCCTCCCTGGACTTCCTTCCTCTCATTAACACGCTCTCTCTGCCCATGAATCACGTCTCGCCATTTTCTCCACTTTGTGTTGTGTGGAAACAATGAGGCAGAGGGCACCTGCTTCCTCCAGGGTCCTCTCACCAGCAGCCAACAACACGGGTGTCGTGTTGTGGTGCTGGGTAGTGGAGAGGGGCCGCAGACTCCCGCTGAACTCTCCCACCCTCTGTCATCCACGGCTTCCTGCTCCCTGATGAGTTGTGGCTCGTGGTGGCTCATTGTCCGCACTCGGCAGACAAACGTTGGAAGTTACACGGGACTTTCCAACCTTCACCCCCTCATCACTCACTCAAACAAAAAGCTGTGAAAGCGGTGACATGTAGTTTCTTCCCCTATCGTCAATCTGAGGCCTTGAGGGTGGTCTCCCTTCAAATCAGCTCACAGAGGTCAAAGTTTGTCAGAAAACTGAAATAAAACGAGAAAATGTGCGCAACTTATTGATGATTTTATCAAAAAGCATATTTATTTTCCTCTGGGCACAGGAAACAAGAAAACAGTGCACAATCTCCATGCAGCCGACATTTTGGATCTTGTTGCCTCCCTCTAGCGTCAGTCTCCTGAACACGTTGTTGGTTTGTTTGTTGTTTTCCTTCTTTTCTGCTTCTCCAACAAATAATTCAAGTATTTCCCGTCACCAAGAAGCAACACTTGGTTTGTTTTGGACGCTGAATGTTAACGTTGTGTAACTTTGGGTGGGAATATTATTTCACTGTGGGGGGGTGGCAAGAAAAGAGAATCTCATCACGCAAATATTCAAACTCCTACTTTGTGTTTCGTTATTAGAAATAGACAGAAAGGAAAATAGACTTGATTCACACAATACTAATTATTACACATTCAAAAATCAGACTTCAGGAATCAAATGAATAGAAAAGAGATTATTCTATATACATAATACAGATTATAAAGATGTCGTTCAACTGACACATTTTAATTATGTCACAATCTGCTATTTGATAACTAAATTAAACTTTTAAATGAAAGTGAAATATAATACATAATAAAACATAATATTAATAATTGTATATAAGTTTGTTTTTAATATTTTAGGAGGGAATGTACACAAAATGATCAATAAACTAAATTATTGGTATTTAAAGGCAAATATTAAGATTAAATGAAAAGCTGTCTGTTTTGCTGGACCTCAGGGGAGTCATGTTCACTGGGCGCGTGCACGTGGAGCCTGTGCACGCGGCCCTGCCTCGTTGGACCCGTGTTCACTATCACAGCTGGAGACTGAAGAATGTTCTGCTGCGGAGTCAGACGAGCTCAGGAGACGGTGAGTAAATCAAACAGCCTCCATGATGTTGCTGTGCGTCTCTGTTCAGGTTATTTTTCACTTTAACACAATTTCACCAGGGTCCCAGTGAGAGAGGCTTCATTCAGTCACGAGTCAGTGTTGCACAGTTTGTGTTTCCACAGCTACAAACACGTCACAGTTAATCAAATACACCATCAAATGCATGAGCGTGATAGATCACCACAAAGTGTGTGTTTAATTCAGAAAGTTGTGTTTTTGTGGGTTTTTTGCGTCCAGCTGCGCGTGACAGCCAGTGCGCATGCGCCCTGCAGAGTCATGTGCTCTTTCCAGTGCGCGTTCACGACCGTGCACCTGCATGACTGACACGGATGTAGCGGAGTGAGACTCAATAGCAGGTCAGTGTGAGTTCAGTGTCACGTGAATATGTGTCAGCAGCATGCAGTCAACACATGTTATTATTATTATAATACGTATTTGTATATATATATATATATATATATATATATATATATATTTATATTTATATTTATATTTATCATTTGGTTTAAAGAAGAAACTCAACATGGAGTAAAAGTCCAAAAGTAGTTTTTAATCTCGTGAATTTAGCGTAATCAGAAAAATGTGCATGATAATAATATCTTTACTAATGTAGCGCTTCTCAAAAATATATACAACACAAAACAAATAAAAACAGAATCATAAAACGATAACTTAACTTGACCTCCCATTACCAAATAAAACTAATTTTCTGATAAATGTTATTCCTCAACATCAAGGTCTATGTGCTTCTGGATTCTGCTGTGAATGAAACAATGTTGAGTGAATCATAGAATTCTTTAATTTGCTTTGGCAATTGTTCATGATTTATGTAAAAAGCAGGTTTTCAGAATACCCAACATCCCTTTTTAGTTTGGTCCAGGTCCCATCCACTAACACGGAGGAGGTGGGATTTATGACCTGTGCAGCAGTCATTTATATTCAAAACAGACTTCACTTGACAACAGGCCTCTGTACAACTTAAGAGGCACAAACAAATGGTGAAACCCTGACTGCACGTTTCACATTTGGGTTTATTTGTAATTCCTGCAGCAGGTGAAGTGAGTCATATGAGAATCAGGTCACGGTGACAGAAACACGCACAACAGACTTTGTAAATGATTAATAAACTAAATTGTGTCAACCTTGTTTCATTACCTTCAGGAGTTAAACATACGGAACTTGACCCACTAATTTTTCTTGAAATCAAAATACCAGGACCTGGATCATTGAGAAACTTCATGCGTATCTCACGTATTTGACACCTTTTTGAACTTTTCATAGTCGACCCCTGAACACTGGTCAGAGTTCACCTCTCACCCACAGTATATCTCCCTCTCAGATGAAGACCCACTTGTTAATTAGTGGTTAATTAGTAAACCTAGTCACCCTTAAATGGCACAACCAGGGATTTTATTGGCCCGTGGGGAGTTAATGATTATATCTGTGGACGGCCACAGAGAGGATCAGACACTCGCTCTGCACACCCTGAAGGAGAAAGAGGATTTTATCTCCCCGTCCTTGCTGCTTCCCAGTTCTTCTGCTTTCTATTTATTTTTACTGCATCTTCAGACATGACCAGCAACGAGCCCAAAGCAAAGAAGAGCGGCGGCGGCGCTGAAGCTGCCGAGGATGGAGACTGGAACTGGGCGCTGGTCGGCGCTCTGTTCGTCAGCACAAGCCTCGTGTTCGGCCTGATGCGCAGCCTGGGCGTCTTCTTCGTGGAGTTCGTCCAGTACTTTGAGGCGAGCGCTCAGTCCATCTCCTGGATCTCCTCCACTGGCCTGGCAGCGCAGCAGTTCTTCAGTGAGTCCCTCATGCACGTGCCTGCAGCTAATTGTTATTATGAGTTTTTAATAACAATAAACCAAATCACTTTATCAATAAGCGATAAGAAAATAGTGAAAATATGCATTGATACATTGATACAGTTCACAACTTATAAATTCAAGTTACACTGATTTAACTTTGAATGCAATGAATGTAAAGTATTTTTGAATGATGAATGTTTAAAATATGAATCATAAACAAACATTGTTAAAGTGGTGAAAGCTTTAGTCTCTACTTCACCTTATCTTCCATTATGGGGAAGATACAATAATTCTGGGACTCTGATATTCCTTTGTAAGATATTTCTTTTTATATCTTATTGTACTGCATCAAATCGTATCGATTCTTTTTGTATCTTTTCGTATCATATTGTATCTTATATCTTTCAGTATCATATCGTAGGTCTTACATTTACAAACCATGTCCTTTACTGACTGAGTGAAGAATGAGATAAAAAGTTTTCCCTGTAGTTTGTCAGTTTGCTGCGACTCCTGCAGACCCTGTGTGTGTTTGCTTCAGGTCCTCTGGGTGCAGCTCTGTGTAACGCGTACGACACCCGGGTGGTGGTGATGACGGGCGGCTTCCTCGCAGCACTCGGCTTCATCCTTGCCTCTCAGGCCACGTGCCTGGTTCATCTGTACCTCACCATGGGTCTCATTTCAGGTAAAGTCTTATTATAAGTAACCAAATACTTCCGTTCCTCTTCCTATGGGAAGAGAAAGCACCTCCTGTTTACTGTTAGTCCTTTGTTTACTTAAGTTACATGTTTAACCTGTTAACTGACCTCACAGTGCACCTTCTCTCCCCTCCCCTCCCCCTCCTGCAGGTTTTGGCTGGGGGCTGGTCTTCACTCCCATGGTGGCCACCGTCGTGGCTAACATCGAGCGGCGGCGCGCCCTGGCGTTGGGACTGGGGTTCTCCAGCATCGGCATCGTCTCCTTCATTTTCAACCCGCTCTTCCAGTTCCTGGTGGAGACGTACGCCTGGCGAGGGGCCTTGCTGATTCTGGGGGGCCTCAGCCTCAACATAGTGGCCTGCGGGGCCCTCGTCCGTCCCAAACGACGCTCCAAAGCCCCAGAGAAGGTGGGACGAGACTCTGCTGTCTCCAACTCTTCAATCTTACAGATACACAGCAGGGAAGTTGTAGATAAAAACAGTTAATGATTTCCATGGGAGGATTCTACTGGGTGTAGTATAAAGTAAAAGGGCGGACTGATCCAAATTATAACACATTTTCTCATTCACCTTCAGCGGTTTCTTGTTTCTCTTCGTAGTGTTTTCTATAAGCAGCCGGAGAGTAGTACAATCTGCTTCCTGTCTGCACCTGCACGCACATGCCCAGTGTACGTTAATGGTTCTGTGATAATGTGTTTTCATGTGTGTTGGGATTCTCACTGATCCGGACCTAAAATGTTCGGGTTTTAAAATGAAAACAAATCAGTGTGGATGTAGCCTAAGAAGGTTTTATAGTTTCATCGTGAAGAGACAAAAGTTCATCATGTCGCTTCTTGTCCTTCCTCCAGGTGGATTCGGAGAAGAGCTCGTCTTGTTCTTCGTTGCTTGGACGACTCTCGTCCTACCTGGAGCTGCCGCTGCTCTTGGAGAGGCCTTACCTCACCTACACCTTGGCCGTCACTTTGCTTAACGTCGGCTACTTCGTTCCATATTTCCACTTGGTGGCTCACAGCCGCCAAGTCGGCTTCTCGGAGTACCAAGCTGCTTTCGTCATGTCGGCGGCCGGAGCCTCAGACATTCTGGGCCGCGTGGCGTCGGGCTGGTTCTCTGACCTGGGACACTTCCGGCTGATCCACTTGCTGAGCCTGTGGACGGCGCTGGCGGGAGTGTTCATCATGCTGCTGCCCATCAGCTCCTTGTCCGGATCTTACGCCGTGCTGATGGTGATCAGCCTCCTCTACGGGTTCTGCTCCGGGGCTTTGACCTCGCTGGTTTTCGCGGTGGTGCCCATGATTGTGGGCGTGGAGCGCGTGATGGGGGCCATCGGGCTGCTGCAGCTCATCGAGAGCGGCGCCGGGCTGCTGGGGACTCCTCTGTCAGGTAGGAGAGCAGACTGACACTGAGCTCTGAGTTACAGGAGTTTTATTTGCTGGAGAGAAAGTCTGAGCTGAGTGAGTGTTATCAAAAGTGACCTGAAACACAGGTTAATACACTGAAGCTGAAAGTAGTCAAACATTTACTGGAGTAGTGAGGGTCAGGCAGTGTTCTTCAGCAAGGAGGTTATATTTTCACCTTGTTGGCAAGATTACGCAAAAAATGACTGGACAGACTTCCACAAAACTGGTGAAGGGATGTCGTGTGGTTTAGGGTCAGAACTCATTACATTTTGGTGCCGATCCAGATAAGGAGACTATCTCCTTATCCCCCACCCAGACTGCTAGGAACCTGGGTGTGACACTCGACAGTCAACTCTCCCTCACTGCCAACATTACTGCAACAACACGTTCCTGTAGATACATGCTGCACAACATCAGGAGAACACGTCCCCTTCTCACTCAGAAGGCGGTGCGGGTTCTGGTCCAGGCTCTGGTCATCTCACGCCGAGACTATTGCAACTCCCTCCTGGCTGGTCTACCTGCTAGAGCCATCCGACCTCTGCAGGTCTTTAACCAAGATAAATTCACTCACACTACTCCGCTCCTCCGCTCCCTTCACTGGTTACCAGTGGCTGGCTGCATCCGTTTCAAAACATTAGTACTTGCGTACCGTGCTGCGAACGGATCGGGTCCAGTCTACATCCAGGACATGTTCAAACCTTACACCCCAGCATGCACACACAGAATTACTAGCTATCCCCCATTTTCATTCTTTATGCTAAACTAAGCTGCTAACTGTAGCTTCTGCTTTCCCTTTAATTGTATAAAAAAAGCACAGTGATAAGAAGCAAGGTGTAAACAGGACTTCCTCTAATTATCATTGTGTGGTTTCAAGTCTTTTTGTTAATTATCATATGATCGACTCACACTTTATTCAGGTTCTTTGTAGTTTTTATCTGTTTTTAGATATTTTGAGGTATTTCTTACACTTGATGCACAACAATATGCTCTTTTGTTAATGTTACTGTTTTATTGTTTTCTAATAAAATGTCGTTTTCATTTCTCCTGTCTCTAGGTTTGCTGAAGGATGTCACAGGCACCTACACCGCCTCTTTCGTGGTCGCGGGCGGTTTCGTCGTTCTCGGCACTTTGGCCATGACCACTCTCCCTCACTACTTCTCCTGCACTGATCCACCGGCTCCTCGCAGACCCTCACATGGTGAAAAAGATAAGAGTTTACATTTAGAGCTGGAACAGATCAATAGTTCACTTCCTGACATGAACCATGGAGGAGGTCAATGATCTGTGAGGATTAACCTCAAGACTTTGTAAGGAAAGAGCTCAAGGGTCATGTTAACACTCTCCAGATCAGTCAGTATTACAGTGGCATCGCCGTGACGCCGCCTCCAGAAAGTATACCGTCGCACACATTGCTGAACGGCTGCGTGTTTGTGTTACACCTCAGAGATTCAGACCCAAAGTGGAACTCAGTGGGAGAGGACAGCACATGGGGACCACAGAGTTTCTCTCTGTTACACATCCTGACCTCAGTCAACTTTCAGACCAGATCCTGTGATCCACAGGAAATAGTTTATTGACAACATACAGATCATTGACTGTCTGTAAAGATAAACAACGCGTCTCCACTTCCTCCAGAAATGAAGCTTAAAATATCCCGGATACGAACGCTGCCCTCTTTGCATCGGGGGAATGCGTCTGTGGCTGCAAGGTCCCGTGGATACACGTGCTCGACCAATCAGAAGTCAGCCTCAGGTGTCAATCGTCACCTTCACTGTGTTTTATAGCATCGAAAAACCGAATTAAAACCAAACTCATAGGAAAAAGGAACAGTTGAACAAACATCGGTGTGAGAAGAACTACCAAAACAAGACAGGAAAATGATTTGTTGTACCTTGTTAAGTCAAATGAATGGATTCTGTCAACAGAAAAGCTGGAGTGCTTTTACTTTGAAATAGGAAGTGTTTCAACAGAACCTTGGTTGTTTTACACGTACAGTGGGTTTGCATGAAGGAAAGGAACTGTTGTATGATTTGTACACATGCCGTTGAGTTAGCACACGAGATGGAACCGTTTTATGTTGTTGGGCGCTCCTCACGTGGCTTTTTTAGCTGTAGCACAGTTTTATATATGTTGCACTTACATAATTAATTATTAACCTTCACACGCCTCTTTTCCACGACCGTATATTCTTTGTGACATTTAGCCCCACGTTGTGTGAAGAGAAATGTGGATGATTATTGACTTCGTGGATTAAAGCCACTTGTTGTCTTGATAATTAGCAGAACCACTGATGAGTTGCTCTGTCAGAGCTGTTGCAGCGGCACCGTTCGCCCTCTCAGCCTCAGGAACTTCTCTTTCCACCAGTGCATCAAAGCGCTGGGCAGGAAAACCAGACTGTGAATCCTCGAGTGCCTTTTCTAATGATGCATGAATGTGTATGAGCACTTTGAACTGTTGTAAACCTTTGTAGAGCAGAGACCGCTGAATGAACACAGGCATCAGGATTTCAGAATCCTTGCAGAGGTAATAGAGTTTAAACCAATATTAGACTTCATCCAAATGGCAGCTACTAAACAATGGAGCTGCAATAATCGTAAAGAGGTGGATGTTTTTCCTGGCAGTGATTCTAAGCCGTTATTCTCTGACTCCCTGCAGTCACTCTTATATGTTAAAATGAGATATTTTTCCACTTAAGATGATTGATTAAAAAAAAAAAATGCTATTTTTATTGTTTTAATGTGTTTGTTTTTTTTGTACTTTTTGTTTCTCAGTCTCTAATGCTCCGTCCCAAGCTAACAGCTCCCTCTGCTGGAGCTTTGTACCCTTGACATCAAAACATACGAACGAGTATCATTCAAAACCTGAATGTAAACTTAGATTTATCACCTCCATCCCTGTCAGTTTGTTTGTATGTTGGCAGGATAACACAAAGAAACACTTAAACAAGTTCCTTGAAACTCTGTAGAAGGATGTGGTATGGGTCAGGGAAGAAGTCATTACGTTTTGGTGTGGATCCAGGTTTTCTGCTTCTCTGTAAAAAGAGACTTTCAACATTTTCTTTATTTGTGGATTCACCTCTAGAAGACTGATATCTACAAGTGTGTGTGGAGTTTAGTGCAGCTTAATTGAGTTTAAGGGGACTGTTGGGCCTTGGTGTTGGTGGTGATGGCTCTGGTAAAGTTTGAAACATTTAAAACAAACTTAAAAGTAAGATTCACTTTATTTGATGATACAAATCTCAAGTACCTCACGTGGTTTTTCACAAAACGGACATAAAGATCTTTCAAATGTAAAAATCTGCATACATTATTATTCAATGGATGATTAAAAAAACAAAACAACACCTTTTGAGTCCATTTCCAACAAACGTCTTCACTTCTCATGTAAAATGTGGAAGGAAATGGAGGAGGAACACAAAACAGATGTTTTTGGTTTAAAAAAAAACAAAAAAACAGATTTACTGGATTTAATTAGGAACTGTTGGCAGAGTGATGGCGTTACCCTCTGCTGGACATGAAGACACCTCACGCTGCTCTCATAAAGCTGCTCCGCCGTTTCCACTCCAACGCGATTGTTCTGCTCTGACGTGCTCGCACAAAGAATTGGCTGTTGTGTGTATGTGCCCCTCTGAAGTCAACACCAGCTGAGCTATGACGGAACGTGAGGAACGCTGCCAGGGAAGCGTGTGTGTGTGTGTGTGTGTGTGTGTGTGTGTGTGTGTGTGTGTGTGTGTGGATTTGAGTTGAGCAGGTTTGTCTGTACGTGTGGCGTTGCACACGGGAGGCTGAGGCAGCAGCTGGTTAGAACTTGGGGTCTGCGCTGCGGCGCTTGAGCTTCTCTGGGTTGTTGGAGGCCATGTGAGAAAAGTCCCTGAAGATGTCCTGGTACGTTTCGTCACCTGGGAGAAATCACAGAGGACGACATGAGCCTTAAAACCCTCACGTTTTTTAAAAGATGATCAAACATGCATGGACAAATAATCTTTTCTTGCTCTTTAACTCTTGGTTTAACGTACCTTTCTTTCCGAGGCACATAATGAGACACATCTGTGTTTGAAACTTAACATCTGTCCCTAAACGCTACATCAAGCTCAAGGGGATATATTTAATGTGAATGACTTTAAACTCCACCAGCTATTTCCTGAGTTGTAGCCCTACAGCAGGAAGCATGCAGCTGAACAAACAGAACTCACATTAGGGCATGCACGTGCACTGTACCTCTTAGTGTTCAGTAGGTGGCACACTCAACAAGCAGTTGACGGCCGGGCATCTCAGCGGGCAGAGGGCAAAAGGCACACGAGTGCGTTCGACAAGGACACACACACACACACACACACACACAACGACAAAAAGCACAGCACATCAGATACTGACCAGCAGTTGTTTTCAAGCAGACACAAGCCTCACGTTTCCATTCCTTCATGAGAGAAAGACCGAAAACAGGGATTCGAAAAAAAAAGAGAAGCCGTGACTCGATCATGAAAGAATGGACTCTGCAGCTTGACAAGGAGCCAAATGACAAAATGCAAACAACCCACTGTGAACCTGAAGCACAGAGCTCGTCCTAGCACCAGGAAGTTCTGATAAAATACAGAACATGGCTATAAAACTGTCAAAGCTCAAACTGCAGCACTATTCACAGAATAGTCCTTGAGAACCGAACCCAACTGAATTGAGCTTATAAAAAAACATTTGCACATATACAAATATCCCAAATACACATATCATAAAAACATACAGACATATACACACACATAAGCACACAACAGAGAAACATTGGAAACAACCACAACTTTCTGTTTCTGGTCTTTGGAGATTTGTGTGGATTTTCAAAGTGCAGGATGATGTGCGTTTGTAGCTCAAAGTGCATGTGGATGTGCATGTGAAGACAAACTTCACACAAATGTTCATTCTTTGTTTCCCGACATATCAATAAATCTGTTTTCATTCATGTCCTTTGAACAATCGTACCCCGTGTTGTGGCTTTTATCTTTCTGTTTTTAATCAAGTTTATTTTTTTCCGTTTCCTTCAAGATCCACAAGTGATGGTTCCAATCCCATTGCAGGTCGCATTTATATCCCCACTAGCCATCCCCCCCCCCCAGAGCCCAGCCACTGATGTGGTTCTTTATAGCCTGCAGGCTCTTTCTGGTGTGGGCCATCCCACCTCCACTCCCGACCAATACCCCCCCAGATCCCTGCCCCTTTGAGTGACCTGGTTGGCCGAACGCTCCGTCCATCTCCCGCATCTCCTTGTTCATCTTGGCGATCCGCAGCCTGAAACACGAGAGCATCAGTTAGAGGAGTCGCTGTTGTCCAAATGTCACGTCGGCGGTTTCTCTCGTCTCGGGAACACTCACAACGTGACGATGTCGGCGTTGGCGTTGTCCACGGCGATAGTTATGGGGTCTTTCTGGTTCTTGTCTTTGGCGTTGTAGTCCGCGCCTCGCTTCAAGAAGAGACAAACCAACCTGGAGAAAGAAAAGAGATGCATCAGAATAGAGTGTGAAGATTGTGTGTGTGTGTGTGTGTGTGTGTGTGTGTGTGTGTGTGTGTGTGTGTGTGTGTGTGTGTGTGTGTGTGTGTGTGGCTTGATTATGTGTGAAAACTGCATCTCTTCTTTTTTGTATTCGTTGAATCTTCACAATTCTTGCGATTGGGGTAGAAATACAAACAGAAATGTGCCGAAGCTCCTGTGGTTTCTTACTTCCTGGACTTATTTGGTCAAAAAGGGGGGAATCATCCTTCAGGACAACTCAAATATTCAGGAATCTCAGATTAGTTTGTCTCCATCCCTTTGCATTCTTGCTCCGTTATCACAAATCATGTTTTGTCGGCGCGCTGCAATCCGACCCCGGCCCGAGGAGATAAGAGCCAGTTTCCGCCTTCACTTTCTGATAAGCTGTGAAATACTTTCCATTTCCAAAACGTGTGTCAAACAAACTGTCACGTTCATGTCATAATAGTGTTTCTGCACAGCTAAAAATAGAAATCATGTCAGATGTCCTCAGTTCTTTAATACATCCAAAAGTGAAGTGTTACATTAGCGACAGCCGCTTGTTTCACTTCACGTTTTCCTTTACGCTGAGATTTTCACACAACACACAACGTAGAAATGTCATCTGGGCAAAGAGGGTGAATCTATTTAACTCTGTTGATGGATTTGGGCTCCGTGCCTGGAGGCTCCAATAGATTTTGTGTGAGTTTTATCTGCCCTCGTATTTCTCTCTGAAGAACGAACCTGTGTCAATACCTATTAATCACAAGATGTCAAAATGAAGTGGTAATTTAGCAGTTGAGACTTTTTTTGCAGCATAATTGCGATTTTGTTCTGTATGTTTTTTGTCTCACAGCTCAGTTCAAAGGTTCAAAGGTCAAACGGTACAGATAATGGAGGGATAGGTATCTGATTGTTGTTAGTCTGATAGCTTGTTTTATTGTCTCTTGAATTGCAAAATCTCTGAGAGACATTCCCTTTTGTCTTGGTCACGTCTCTCCCTCTTCGACATATGCTTGACAGCATGTGTGTGTGAGACAGTGCGTCGTACCCAGTGTGACCGAGGATGGTGCCGTGGTGCAGCGGTCCTCTCCCGCTGCTGTCGGCCTGGTTCACGTTGGCACCGTTCTGCAACAGGAACTCACAGGCAGCCAGGGCGTTCTGCTCCAAACACAACAACACGGTCATATATGCAAACAACTTCCCTTTACTTTCACCTACGGACCAAAATTATAAAACGCTGCTGGTGGCACCTACAGGGATAACTCACGACAGGTTTGTTATTCTTGGACTTGTCCCAGTTTAAAAAATGCCACGGTTGTCCCGAGGCTTTATCCCCCTAAGTTGCATGAATGAGCTCAGATATTTTTAGTGCAAAGTGTATTTTAATTGGTGGGTGGTGCAACAGGAAAGCTATTAGAGGTTTGTCCCCCAGTCGAGAGCACGGCTGTGTTCAACTTCATGACATCTACATCTTTGGTTTTGCTTGTGTAATAGTTGGAACTTAGGGAGAGCATCATTAGGGTTTATCCTCTGGGGATGTTAACTTTCCACAATATTAAATATTACTTGTTTTTAGATAACTACTTAAGTACAAATTGGCCTGCAGGTGGTGCTTGAAGCAAAGGTCAGAGGGGTTAACATCTTCAGGGTCCGTCCTCTCGAGTGTAAATATTATTGTGTGGATGTGGATGTGTAACAGTGGTTTCCCCTCACCGATGAGACGGCCTGTATCAGCGGCGTGCTGGACTCCTCGGCCCCGTTGACCCAGTTGACGTTGGCGCCGTGAGCCAGAGCGTCGGCCATGACGGGGAAGTTCTGCAGGGCCGCAGACCGGTACAGCAGCGCTCCGGGGTGGAGTCCGCTCAGGTCCTCCTCCTCTTCCTCCTCCTCCACATCTGAGGGAGGAGCGAGTTCATTTGTGTTGTTGTCAAAGGAGAAATGACGTTGAGACACATGATAGTGTAGCCATGACGATGACCTAATTTAATACATTTAATGTGGTATGACACATGTCCGGTCCATGTTAATCCCACTGTGTACATCTGTGTGTGTGTGTGTGTGTATGTTTGATCTTACTTTTGTGAGGGCTTGTATTATTCTTTTGGACGAGGTCACTGGGGGTCAGCCCTGAGGAAAGAGAGAGAGACAGTGGGTGTGTGTGTGTGAGAGAGAGAGAGAAAGTGAGTGAGAGAGAGAGCCATGATTACTGGTTTATCCTGCTGACTACCCCAAGCAAAACACACACACAGATCCAGCAAAAGCTGATAATCCTAAGACATGCTCTGCTGTGTGTCTTTACGTGTGTGTGTGTGTGTGTGTGTGTGTGTGTGTGTGTGTGTGTGTGTGTGTGTGTGTGTGTGTGTGTGTGTGTGTGTGTGTGTGTGTGTGTGTGTGTGTGTGTGTGTGTGTGTGTGTGTGTGTGTTTGTGACCATCAGCAACAGATGAACTCAGATGAAACCAGCCATGTGTTTACACTTTTATCAGCCCACATGTTTCACTTCCTGCCCCCCCTTCGTCTCGTCTCTCATCCTTTACCTGTGACCCGCGGCAGAGTGGCTCGGTTCGGTTTGGGTTTGAGCGGCGGCCGCTGCACGGTCCGGTCCTGCGTGGTCGTCCGGGTCTTCTTGCCGCTGGACCGCCTCTGCGGAGGGTTGCGGCCGGTCTCCGGCAGCTTTTGGATGAACTTCTTCTCGACATACTTTGATCGAATCCACGTCTCCTTGTCTGCTCTGAGGGGCAGAAAAAGACAGATCGGACAGAAAGAGTGTGAACAAGCTGAAGAGGAGATAAACTGACAGATGAGACAATGTAGAAAAAAACAAAAGGCGACAACATGCAGGGCTGTGTTTGTCAGTTTGTTTCACACACTCTGTGTGACTCCACTACTTGGTTGTGCTGCTGTGCAACAAGAATGTTAAACACAGGTCTATTGAGAACTGAGGTTGTATTTTCATCTGCATTTGCTTGTTAGTTTGCAGGATTGTGCAACAAACTACAGAATGAATTACAACACAATGTTGTCTCCCTGAAAGCCATTCCAGTTTAATTAAGTTATAAATTCAGCTAAAAATAAATCTATCTACAAATGTAAGCTTTCTATAACGTAAAGAATATTTAAATCCATGTGTATCAGCTGTGTATCATCACACAAGTCATATATATATATATATATATACACATTTAAAAAAATAAAAACAAATATGGCAAAAAAGTTATATTTAAAAATGTGAGTGAGACACTACAATGATTAAATAACATATGACAAGACTTCATGCAGCTTCACGACAAGTTTCCAGACTGAAGTTACGCTGTTAACCACGTGCATCGCGTACCTTTGGCACTTCCTGTCTGCTGCGACGCATGAGAGGAGAGAAGAGGAAGTTGAAAGATAAGTGTGAAGAGAGTTGTCGGCTGTGGAGAGCTGCAGCCGATCCGTTTTAATATTAGTGCAAAAACAAATATGGATTAAATCCTCTTTGTTGTGAAGCCATTGATAAAACAGCAGGAAGAGATTGATTCCTCAGCTCCGCCCATCAACACTGACATTCCAGTCCATAAGTACTCAGAACTCATTACTGCATTAAACATGACGACTCAGTATTCACTCACACACCCTTCTTTTAACTACAATACACGCCTGGGGAGTTCTGTGGCTGTGTCGTGCACAGTCGTGACGTTATTACGATGACACACACACACACACACACACACACACACACACACACACACACACACACACACACACACACACACACACACACACACACACACACACACACACACACACACACACACACACACACACACACACACACACACACACACACACACACACACACACACACACACACACACACACACACACACACACACACACACACACAAGGTGAAAACAACACCTGCCTCGCTGTCGGCACAGATACTGATGCAAGAAAATCATCAACGGACTCTAACCTCTGGGATGACTCAGCAGCTGAGATCGGAATGGTACCAGTACAGCTTTTAATAACGTTCATTTAAAATAAAAAGCTTTCATCTCTCGTAAAGCTTTTTTAATTTTTACTTTTATTTTTATATTTTTGATTGTTGTTTTATTGCTGCTTTATCCTCTTGAAATATAAAGTTTTTAACAAGCAAACAAGCGAAGTGATGAATACATTTTAATTCTTTGACCACATTAATACTGTACGATATATTATACACAGTATTTTTCATAATTCAGGCAACATCTGACTCAGTGTGCTAGGCTTGTGTAAACTAAACGGGCCGAGCAGAATCGGTGAAGCTGCCCTTTAGCGTCTGCAGATTGGATGGATATTGATGATTCGTACCTGGGACTGTTGGGATGTGGCTTCTTGATGGTGATCTCATCGATGCGCGCCTCGTAGATCCTGTTGATTACCGTGTTTCCTAATTCACACATCAACTAGAGAAATGAAGAAAAGAAACGTTTCACCGCCAATTGAGTCGAGTTTGGTTGAAGTGAGCTGTTACATTATGTGTCGCATAATCACTGGAGCGTTGTGTTAACACAGAAAAGGCAATAATGAGGTTGTGTAGTTAAAAGACTGAATTACCTTAACGAGCTCTGGCTCCCAGGAGTCCAGAGTGAGCGAGCGCACTTTGGAGAAATGGACCCCCAGGCTCCTGTTAAGGCAGCAGAACTATTAGAGCTCAAGCCAAGTGTGTGCATGTGTGTGCACGTGTATACTGTATGTGCACTCTACCTGTGTATTCCCGAGCAGACGATACAGAGCGTGATGCCCAGGTTGATGGAGGCCCAGTCGGGATTGGGCTCTCCGCAGTCGCAGCAGTGCCGGTTCCCCGGGATCGACTGAACCTCCTCCAGCGCCTTGTAGCCCCCGTTCACCTGATCTGCGCCTCCTCCGCCTCCTCCTCCTCCCCCGCTTAACAAATTGCCCGCAGACACCGAGCTGCAGCGCTGTCTCTGATAAACACACACACACACAGACACATAAAAGAGTGAGGGGACACACACACAAAGGCGAATAACTCCCACATAAAAAATTATTTATAGAAGATAATAATGTGTGTGTGTGTGTGTGTGTGTGTGTGTGTCTGTAGGTGTGTATTCTCACTGGGCTGTGTGTGTCCTCTCTGCACTCCTGAAAGGCTGAGGCGATGCTGTTTTGGACGGCAGTGATCCACGCTAGCTGCTGCCTCTCTGAGTCGGCCTGCAACAGACAACACCTACACACACACACACAGACACACACACACTGTAATCACCTCATTTCTTTCTGCAGGACCCTTTATCCCTGCGCACTTAACGCTGATGAAAACACACATTTATGCACGAGCGTCATTACGAACGTTCACTCATGCAAACTCACTTTGACGGGGAGACCACCTCAAAGCAGAAGCGCCTCTCGTTTTCCGCGCTGTGCTTCACTGTGCAGAGACGCAAGTCCTCCACCACAACTGTGGGCTGCTCCTGAGAGAGAGAGACGCAGACAGGACCAACACAGAGGTCAGACCGCGGCCGTGTGCTCGCTTACATGTGCACATCTGTCTTTAAATACATCGACATGTTCTATGACAGAGGCTTTTTAAAGAGGCCGTTTGAAATATACCTTGAATTTCTTCTGATAAACCAGCTGATTCTTTTGAATTGAGAACCAGCGTCTGGAGAGGAGAAAGAAAATGAAAAGGTTTTGGGTTCATTGTTGCTCAAGCGCAGACAGAAAAAGACAAATACTGGACATTTACAAATATTATTACTTCACAATACTGGGATATTTGGTTTCTTTTATGTCACAAGTGAACTTATACCTGCTCCAGGTCTTGAAGGCGTTGCTGGCTCTCTTGTAGAGGTATCCTTCCATGGCAATCCCATTAGCTGAGTCTGCATTGAAATCCATGATGGAGTCATCGTAGGAGACGTCCTGCGAACATTTTAGAAAGATGAAATAACAATCAATCAATCTGTCTGTACGACAGTATAAGGAACATGTGGAAGAAAAGAAAAATCTAACACTTTGGGAATAAAGTTGTAATTTTATAGAGATAAAAATATAAAAATAATTAAATATAAAGGAAGGGAGTGGAGAGCTGTAGTTGTAGGAGGGGCAGGATTTTATCTTGGGATTTGACCAAACTGTCTCTTTTACCTTTTTCTTGATGGCAGCGTGTCTCTGCTCCATGTCCCTCTTCTCTCTGGCTGCGCTCAGGACAAACTGGGTGTGCTGTTCAAACAGAAGTGGAGGGAAGTCACTCTCCTGATTGATTTTTCAAATGATTATTCCTTATATTCCTTGAGTTGAAATACATTTGTTAAGACTTAAACTAGAACTACAGTCCTGCAGCTGTATGCGTCAGTCAACCAGTGCAGTGTCCGTCTACATACATCTTGTTCCCACATTCATGTGAGGTCCCCGTGACCTTTGACCTTTGACCATTCAAATCCAATCTGTTCATCTTTGAGTCCGAGTGACAACTGGTGAAAAACTAGAGAAGTAAAGACAAATGTCAAATTTAAGGAAAACCGCTGAGAGGTTTTCCTTCTTTAAGGATTAGTGATCTGAGAACCTGTGAAATTCTCAAGTACAAGTACATGTTCTCGTTTTGTTCGATCTTTTCTGCCTAATGGGGAAACGCTCCCTTTTCTGTGTTTATGGTGAACACCCCGTGACGAACTGAGCAACGGTGCCACTGCTCATCTCTTACTCGTCCTTGTCTCTCCATCGCTCTGTCTCATCATCCCTGTTGTTTCCTGTCGAAACAGGAAGAGCTTCTCTGTGGTTTGATTTCGGCCACTGAGAGATGACACATCCTGTTTCATTTAGCGACAACTCCGCTCAACGGTAAATCTGCCGAAGTTCAAGGTTGACGGTGCCAACACTTTTGTTTTTTTTCCAAAGTGAAGAAGCAGGGATTAGCACACACACACACACACACACACACACACACACACACACACACACACACACACACACACACACACACACACACACACACACACACACACACACACACACACACACACACACACACACACACACACACACACACACACACACACACGAAATATTTCCTGTTGTTGCTCACTGTTTCCTGTCATGATGGAAGTGTGATGTCAGCTTGTGACTCCTCAGCCCCATCCCCCCACCTCATAAAAACACCATTTTATATCCTATCATTAAAAGAAACCATGTGGACAATTGTACACAAACATGCATGTAATATTTCTACTAAATGTGGTGAAAATTTGTCCATGCATTGTTGATTTATTTTGCACACACACACACACACACACACACACACACACACACACACACACACACACACACACACACACACACACACACACACACACACACACACACACACACACACACACACACACACACACACACACACACACTGCAGTCAGGCTCTATCAGTTACCTCTTCATTCAGCTTCTGTCGATACTCGTCCAGTTCTGACAGAGACTGGTGTCCTTGTTGGAAGAACTGGGCCTGAGACTCCATCAGTGACAACATCTGACAGGAAGCACGAGACGTTTACATTCAACTCTTTGACTTTAACATTTTGGAGCTACAGGCACAAAGAAATGGATTAAAAAAATAGGCCAGCGTGAACTCACTGCCATCAGAATGTCGGTCTTCTTCTTGGCCTCGATGACATTGATCTGGAACGAAAGGAAGCAGCGGTTTCAGAAAAACTTCATGTTTCCACAACCAGACACTCATCCAGGCTGTTTCAAATGACGAGAGACACAACCACAGAGCTGGAGAGGAGCCCCGAGGCAAACCTGTTATTATTCAAAACAGCAGAGGCACAACTCGGCTCTGTGTTTGTATACCTGGATCCACTGGTTATATGAAGGCTAAAGGCTCTGAAAGGTGTCATTAGTGCTGTGTAGATGCTGGAAGTCTTCAAACCTCTTTTGTTTGTAGACCAAATGTTCATATTTATGTTTTTAAGCACACACAAGTGAATGGATTGATGAAACTGTGATTTCTCACCTCCAGGACGTAGTCCAAGGCCTCGGACCGAAAGGTCCTGCGCGCGTTGAGCAGAGCGTTGCTCGCCTCGTCCACTTCGTGTTGCTTCCCCCGCGGGGCCTGGCCGTTTCTCACCAACGCCCCCTCCAGGGTTTCGCTGCTGCGCTCGAAATCCTTGCGCACATCCTTGAACCGACGGACATCTCTGAGGGGCAGGAAGGGCACAAGAGAGGAAAATAACTCCGGTTCATCCTGCTCACATGTGTATTCAATCTTTATTTGACAGATATGTTTGTGAAAGGGTGGGCGCACTAGAATATGCCTTGTAAATAGCGATCACATGACAACGGGAGGAAGCAGAGACACGTCGTAGAAACGTAGAGAGAATGTGTCTCTGGCTAAACATCCAATAGGAAATAATGACTCTTATAGTTTCCACAAAAGAGAGCAGAACGCAAGACAGAGTGTGAGGAGAAGGGAAAATGAAGGCTCATGCAGAGGGAGACTAGTTGGCAGATATGCAGGGGACACGGGTCGAGTTGTTAAAGGGAGAGAGGAGGCAAAAACCAAGAAAGGAGGCGTGATATAAACAGCTCACTCACTCTTTGACAAAGTTCTGCAGCTTAGTCTTGACAGACTTCTGTGTGGTCTCGATCACTTCCTGACAGGGTGTAGGAGACACAAGCACAACAACGGGTAAATGTCAAACGTAATGCTCGCTGCAATCTTGCTTGACCACATACTGCAGCGCTGATAAGCGTCACGACTGGAGTGGAAACTTTCTGTGCGAAGGCAGAAACTTTCAAACGCTCTCAACAGACAGACTCACCCCCTGTGCCTCCAAGATAACAGACAGCTTTTTGGAAATCATGTCCAAACACTCCTGCAGGACAGAGATTCAAGATTAGACTCACTCCAACAAATAAAGGTTAAACAAGAATAGTATGAAATATTCAGTATTGGACTCTCTTGCAATCTTAGAAGGGAAATAATGGTATATTTTGGCTTTCTTTGTGGATAGTGCGAGGAAGTGGAGACGCGCCGTCCATCTTTATATACAGCTTATGGTTGAACACTAAATGAGGGATAACATGAGCTCTTCTCACCTCCATCATCTTGTCCCCGGAGCACTGATGTCCCAGCTCCCGGAGGCCGTTGACGAAGCTCTTGCTGGTCTGGCAGTAGACTCTGCCGGCCTCCAGCATGGCCTGGCATTGTTTCACGAGCTGCGGGACGCAAACACATCACACTTGTCATCCTGAATACTCATAATCAGTTGTGAAAAAATTAAAAGGTAACGAGGAGTGAGTCCAGGAGACGTCACATTCAAGCAATGAAACAATCAGAGCGAGACGTTAATGAACAAAGCTATAGGAGAGGTTTTTACAGACTGGAATGTGATTTTAAAAACTGGATTTACTTACTGGGATGAGATATTTTACAGAGTGGAGGAGGCAGAACAAATTGTTAACACAACACTGACGTAACCGCGCCTCGTAAAAAGCAGGTCAAGCTGACGTGTGTTTTATTTCTGGCCATAGTGAAAAACTTTACTATGATTTGGGGATTTTTTGGTTAACGACGCAGCGAGGCTGGTTTTTCAGCCGGCGGGGAAATCTCTCTGCCTCTTTGACACTGAGGTCAAAGTTCACTGGAGCTGCTACAGAGTCTTGCTCAAGGGAACTCGCACAAAGCAGAGCTGCCCTAAGGGCTCGAACCTGGTTCATCCGGTTTGTCTAAACGACGGCATCTCCCTGCTGCTGCACTTTAATCACCCACATGTACAGGACTTACAATCTGTATCCATTCTTTTTAATGAACTACAGACCACATAGAAACCTGTGTTGCATAACGTTATAAATAATGTAGAGTGACGTATAAATATCAAATATCAGGGAACACACACAGAGCATGTGACCTCTCAAACAAACATAAAAACGCTGTGTGGGATATGTCTTATTGAATCGAAGCAGAACTTCTCTGTGTGCCAGGACAATACAAAGAGGAAGCAGCACCTACAGCTACTTCCTGTTTGATTCCAGGTGAATGTACCTCAACCACTTCACACCTCTCACTTCACTGTCTAATCACATGGGGAGTGTGTCTGTGTGCGTGTGTGTGTCTCACCTTCTCTAACCGCGTCTCGAGTTCGCTCACATCAGTTTGGACGACTTCAATCTCAGCTCTGAAACAGGAAGATTCACACAGAGTTTCACACGGGATCTCGGGTCAAAGGTCACTATACATACACGGTATCACATGAACCCTAGTGCGTTAAAACTCCTGCTGTCGTATCTTAATGACGACAAATCAGTGTCAAACATGTCGTCAGTTTGGCTGAAGTTGAAGTCAGTCAAAAGATGAGTCCTTTAATCATAAGTATTTGGGTCGTTTATCGTGTGTATGTGACAAACATTCAAAATCCTGCTTTGGTCTCTTTTACGTCACAGTTAATTCAATTTTTTTTGCAACTTTTGTTAGTTTTTTTGTTGTTGTTCAAAACAAGAAAAGGAAATTTAAGAGAAGGATTTCTTATCCAAATAAGGGATAAATAATAATATATAAACACAGTTATGTGAACTGTCCTTTTTTAATAATTGAATAAAATAAAATATATAATTTATAAGTTAAAAAGTGGCCAACAGGACAATTAATTAGTTGACACTCTCTCTTCTTCATCTTTAAAAAATCCACATCAATTTAAAAATACTTTTCACTCAACACTGTGTCTTGTTATTTTAAGCTTTCTATCGTCGTTACCAACGTTACTATGACTCAGTGCCACCACAGATTCCATGGAGGGGGCTATTTAAAGTCACGTGCATCTATTTATAGTCACTTCACAGCAATTTAGCTCGACGTCTTTGGTATTTTTAGAAACTCTGTCCCCTTGGTTAGAATTTAAAAAGCATCCCTGTGGCAGTTGAGCGCAGCCCGGGGACACCTCAGTCATGGGGCTGCTGTGTCGGGCCTGCAGGACGCCACACTGAGACGTTAGAGACAAACACCCAGTGTTGTTATTGCGCAGCGTCGGATTGATTGCACAGAAGAGCCTCAGAAATGTGTGTGCATGACTGTTTTTTGGTGAGAGAGTCAGTATCGTCCCTTCTCAAACCAACAGCTCAACTATGTGGTTTCCGCTGCCTTCCACCGACAGTACAGAGACACAGAGAGAGAGAGAGAGAAAAGAGAGAGAGAGAGAAAAGAGAGAGAGAGAGAGAGAGGAGGGCCTGGAGAGACAGTGAGTGTTTGTGTTCCTGTGTTTGTTAGTGCGGGGATGCTGGAATCAAAGCCTGAGGTCACGGCCTCTTGAAATGTGTCGGATAAGGAGGGAGGGAGAGATGGAAAGCCAGGGGAGGACGGGAAAGGGCATCAGGAGGCCACAGGGGGGGGGAGATGGGACGTTAAAGCGACACCTCCTTTTTCATTTCTCCCTGAACTGAGAGAGAGAGTACGAGAGCGAATTAGTTTGAGTTTCCGCCGGCGGTTCTCCCCGCAGAGCACACACTTCCTGTCTTCTCCTGTAGATCACCTCTGCACATCTCGCCTCACTTCCTGTCGCCCCCCCCCACCTCTCGCCGTTACCTAGCAACAGGAGGCAGCACCGTCGGTTCACTTTTCTGTCTGTCTGTCTGCTCGTTAGGGTCTGTCTGTCTCCTGGCCTTCCTTCTCAGTCCTTCTCCTCCCTTTTCCCTTCACCCCTCTGCTTCCCTAACCCTGACACGAGACCTCACCGCCGCAGCTGCCACGACTCAAACTTTCCACCACTGTGCGAGTCTCTTGAATCCAATACGGGCAACAGAGGCAGACGAAGGGAGGGAGGGAGGGGGTGGGGGTGAGAAAGTGAGGCCGAGACTCAGGGCTGAAATATGCCAAATCAGCTGGGGGACGACAGCAGCCACCGGGCCTCAGGCGGGACGCCGGAGAGCGATCAGGGCACACCCAGGCCCTGCCAAAGCGTCAGGAGCTGCTTGCATAACCAACTTAGTGACACTTCCCTTTTGGTTGCACCAGATGTTGATACTGTGTTGAAAGGAAGATTGAATGTGGCAGACACACACACAGAGAACTACAGTGACAGCTTGGTTAGGCACTTTCGAAACTTTTTGAAATACGCTGTTGAGCAATGGTGACATGAAGAATGTTTGAAATTCATGTTTTTAACACCGACATTACAACTTTTAACCTTTATTAAGATTGTTCTAATGAAATATTCTGACTTTCCAGGGCAGTAGAAGGTTCCTGTGGCTCAGTGACAGACTTTAATCAAACCTGGGATTTTTGCCCTGCAGGCCTGCAAGTGTTGTTCCCTCTATTGACCCCAAACACCTACAATGACATGACACGGCTTGACCCTGAAATACGGATTTCAAGCGCCACAATTGTATGTTGTTTGGAGCCTGAAAGGCCACAACAACACAATAAAAACCACCCTGCGTGACTGTGACTGTGAAGTGAGTATGTATCATGTTTTATTAGTAGCTTTAAAACAAGGGAACATTCTCCTTGTTTCCAACTTTTGGAACATTTAAAAACCATTTAGTTTTCATTTGAACAATCTTGTTGCATTTAACGTGTGCTTTTTATTTTACATGATCCATTTCAGCCACAGATTTCGACATGTGTCTATGTATGTTGTGTGTTTGTGTAGTGTGTGTGTGTGTTATTTGTCCCTGCTTGTATTGATGTTTCATTTATTTAACTTCACATGCTGCACATCTTGACTCCCTGGCAGAGGTGATATTGTATCTCAGTGGGACCTTCCTGGTTAAATAAAGGCTAAATTACAAAATTAATTATTAACACCTTTATATTTATTATCAGCACTATTAGTGTCATTACTACTCCTACTTACCGGTGCTACTGTTCATCATAACATCCCTATATAAGCATCATTATTCTTTATTATAATAACCAATCTGAGCAAATTATCACAGCTCTCTCTCTCTCTCTCTCTCTCTCTCTCTCTCTCTCTCTCTCTCTCTCTCTCTCTCTCTCTCTCTCTCACCCTGTGAACTGCGAGGTTTCTCTGTAATTCTGTAAGGTATCGATCTCACAATGTAAAGAACCTTGATATAATTTATGTTGGTATTTGATGCCAACCAAATAAAACTGAGTTGGATCGAAATTGAGATTGTGTCAACTTTCCTGGAACTTAATCTTAAATCGATAAATTGAATGAGTCACAGTTCCTAGTTACTCCATCATCACAGTGAGAAACGGGTGAAGCAGGTGAAACTCTTACCTGAATCGCGGGGAGTCTTTCAAACACTCCTCAAAGTCCAGTTTGACTGTCATCCTGCTCTGAGATATGACACCAACACCTGAGTGAATCTGTGGGGACCTCACTTCAGGAGGTGGTGGAGGTGAAGAGACGAAGAGCAGCAGCAGCAGCAGGAAAACACTAAACCTCCTCGGTGTTAACTCTCCACATCAGCAGCCTGGATCATCGTCGCCTTCCTACACGACTTGTCAGCGCGGATGAATGAGCGCAGGGGAGGAGGCGTGCGTAATTTCCATTTCATCCAGCAAAAAGCAAAAACAAAGTCAGGGCAAAGAAAAGTTTGATCAGAAGTAAAAAATATCCGAGTTGATTCCAATTATCCCAAGTAGAGGAGGCTGGAATCAGATGAGAGCCTGAGGAGTGGATGTGAAGCTGTTCCCACGGACGCACACTGGAGGAATAGTCTCTCTCTCGCTCTCCTTTACGCACACGCACGCACACAGGTCCACCCCCCTCCACTTCACAGCTCACATTTCCGGGTTTCTTCTCCTCACTCGTACACGCAAATTGTGGTTGTTCAAGTAGGAAACTGAGACCAAATGAGAGGTTGCACTTGAGAAAAACAGGCCTCTAATAAGTTTTCATTTGAATCCACTCGGTTGCGTCATGTCCAGATGAGGAGTTCAAAGACCTATAATCATTTGATACTTCACTTGGGCCCCTGGTGTGTGTTGTTGCCTGTTTGTGTGTGTATTCCACTCCTCCTTGTGAGTGTGAGGCTCAGACTCTGGGTGTGTATTCTTGTCTGGCAACCTTTTGTTTTGGTTGAGCTGCACAGAGGAGGCACTTTAAGCCCTTGAGCAGCTGGTAGGGAACACCATGCATGCCAAGAAACAAAAAGAAATAAAAAAGAAATAGATGAATAGTGATATGGGTTTGTGAGGTTGAAACTTTGAAATGCAAAGGTAATAATGTGACTTAATATAATGTTAAATATAAACCAAATATAACATAAATATATAATGACATAAATATGATTTAAAGATTCAGTGTTTAGAATTTAGTGACATCTAGTGGTGGAGTTGCATGTTGCAGCTGAATACCCCCAACCTCACGTTAGACATGACATACATGATATAGGCACAATAACAAGCCTTACACGACGGATGTGGGTTGTCTGGACCAATGCTACAAAAATACATGAATTAATTAATAGCAAAATCACGTTTTGGCAGTTCCAAAGAAAGAGCATTTCTATATTTATCCTCTGACGGAGACTCTACAGGTGTGACATGTTCTCTTTTTTTTTTGTTTTAGTAGTAGTAATTTTAAACTTTTGAAATATGTGTGATGTGAAAATGGGTCAAATTCAATACATACAACATTTTCAATTCACAATACGTATTACATTTTTTATCACACCACTGTTTTTCTTTCTTTCTGGCAGAGTGACGCTTCCATACTTCACAGGTGTCACAGAAAGAGACCAAACAGAGCGTTTCAGTGTGTTGAGCAACTTTAAATAAGCAACTGCACTTTGTCATCATCACCACAAACTGAAGACTGTGGTTGAGAAACCAGACGCTCTAAAGCCAGAGAGGAGCAACTGACTGCAGCTCACGTCTGACTCTTCTCTTTCTATCTATCTATCTATCTATCTATCTATCTATCTATCTATCTATCTATCTATCTATCTATCTATCTATCTGTCTCTATCTGTCTCTATCTATCTATCTATCTATCTATCTGTCTATCTATCTGTCTGTCTATCCGTCTGTCTGTCTGTTTATCTATCTATCTAGTAAACGACGGTGTGTGTGGCTCCCCCTGGTGGTCAGACCCAGTCACTGCAGTCTCACAGAGCCTGACTTTGTTTGGATTCTCTCTTCCTTCACTTCAGTTCATGTGATGTTTCAGATGATCTTTGTTTTTTATCTTTCAGAGGATGACAGTACTGTTCTGCTGCCTTCACTGACCTCACCACTGGTCACGATGTTTGTGCCAAACAGGGAAATTCTCAGACGCTGTCACGGAAAGGGCGTAGTTAGGCCTCATGTGTTGCTAGGTTGGTCCATCAAAATAAATAGTCCAGGACGAATAGCTTTCAAATGTTGCCCTCCACCGACCTCCAGTGGGAATATTACCTCCATGCTGAAGAATAACAGGGTTTTAAAAAGGAAAAGAATCATGATTTCTAGAAACAAACACTAGAGTTGGTCTCAATTAACTTTTTCAACAGCTTTAAATTTAGCAAACAAAACTTCCTCTTTACTGAGTCCCTAAAAATAATAATTCCTGGAGCGCGCCGGTGCGTCAGGAGCGCAGCGGTGCGCCAAAACAAGGAGGAGGAGGTGTGCGTAAATGGCGCACGGCCAGAGCGCAGCAGGCGCAGACGCACAGGACAGAACGTGGGTTGTGACAGAGGAAATAACACGTTGGTTCAGATGCATGCAAAACTTGTGCTGCTCGACAGGTTCTCGTTTGTCTCTTGACAGGAGATCCCCTACGCGTCTGTCCAAGCGTCAAGTCTGACAGGAGTCAAGGTGTCACATCCGGTGGTTTTTTTTTACAAAAATAACAGCAATGGGACGAGTGGGTTGATTGGAAAATGCAGAGACAAGGTTTGACTTTTATAACCAATAGCTCCTTTGAACACAGGGTTAGAGTTGATACGTTTTTACAGGGCAGTATATGGACTCGGTTTATCATTGGTTTGATAACGTTTACTGTAAAAGTGACTGTATTTGTGAGGCACTTTTCCAGTTTTACTGTATCCTACAAGTCACATTGACCCATTCATGTTTCTGTTTGCAGTCTTTAACACACACCATTCAAACACTGTTGGTGGGGTTCACTATCCAGACTCTGGGAGCTGGGAGTCAAACCATCAACCCTTTGGTTAGTGGACAATCCTCTCTACCTCCTGAGCTCCTCTTAAGTGAAGCTTAAATGAAATAAATACAGAATGTCAAATGTCCGTTATTACAAAAAGGCTGAATTAACAGGTTCCTGGTGTCACTTTAGTGTTAATATTAAAACCATTAGAAACAGATGCTGGTGATAATCCGGGGGTTTAGGGGTTAAAGTTCTGATCAAACAAGTTCAAGTCCGGCCAAAGACCTTTGCTTCATGTCATTCTTGTCCCTCTTGTTTTCTGTCATCTCTCCTCTGTCGGCCAAAACAATCAAATAATACAAAAACAGGCCAATTAGATTTCAACACAGGGTTGTTGTACAAGACAAGGCATCAAGATAAAATGCAGGAGCAACCACAAAACCCCTTTTAGACAAAAACAAGGAGACAAATGTACTTTTTATTTAGATTAACACAAAAGTTAGTGTTCCATCGCCACTGACGAGGAGCAGACTTCAATAACTTCACAAAGCATCGAACTGCAACCAGGTCCATCATTGTTTTGGATCTCCTGGAATTTTTTTTTTAGTTTTTGCTAGTTGCAGCATGTTTCTGTATTTGCATCTGTTGTGACTTTTTGCAGGCGCATGTGTTGTCAAATTGTTGAAGTTGTTTTCTTAATTTGCATGTGTTTTCTTCTATTTGCATGTGTTTTCTTAATTTGCAGTGTGTTGAGCTGTCTAGGGCCACCGTAGAATAGCTACAATGCTTGTTTCTTTCAAATACACAAATGGGTTGATGACAAACAAAGCTTTTTACAAGTTTTTATTTTCAATTTAGATGTAATACATATTTATGAGATCAGAACAATGTGTTTGAACAAATGGTTTTGTATTTATATAGCGCTTTTCTAGTCTTGATGACCACTCAAAGCTCTTTACAGTACAGTTTTACATTCACCCATTCACACACACATTCACACAGTGCATCTATTAGCAGCACTTTCTTGTTCTATGAGGGGCAATTCGGGGTTCAGCATCTTGCCCAAGGACACTTCGGCATGCAGGTGGGGAAGACTGGGGATCAAACTGCCGACCTTCAGGTTGGAGGACGACCTTTCTACCCCTCAGCCACAGCCGCCCAGTCTAAAGTCGAACTTGTTTTCAAACTGATTCAATTCTTTTTTAACAGCATTTTCCACACACGCCAGATGCCTTTTCTTATATGCAGGTGTTGTGACTTTTTACAGCTCAGGTGATGAAGTTGTTTTCTTAATCTTCTTCCCATTTCCCCTGTGTTTTCTCAAGCTGCAGCGCGCTGAGCTCTCTCGGCCGCCGTACTACTCCACCTGTTACTCGCGTTTACTCTGAAGAGGCCACTTCCGGCTCGGTGTCTGCGTGCCGCCGTGTCTCTTGACGCCTCCTCAGCCGCGCTCTCTGTGGGTGAAGCCGCAGGAGCAGCGCTTCCATAATGCGGCCGTGAGGTGAACGGAGGAGGAGGCGGAGGAGGAGGACAGCGGCGTCTGCACCGAGCCCGTGTCCGCCCACCAGGCACCGGAGAGCGGGGAGCGAGAGAGAGAGAGAGGATCCAGGCACCATGTCGAACCGAAAGCACCGGGACAACCAGGAGATCTGCGCCCGCAAGGTCCGCGAGCTGGCCCAGTCCGGAGTAAACAAACACTGCTTCGAGTGCAGCCAGCCCGGGGTGACTTACACCGACGTCACGGTGGGGAGCTTCGTGTGCACGTCGTGCTCCGGAATGCTGTGAGTAGAGATCCCCGCACAGCATCCACCGCACACTGCCCCCCACCCCGCACATTATCCACCGCATCGGCAGCAGCGTGATAGTAAGAGAAAAGTCGCGCGGGGCCTGTGATCGCATCGTGCACACACTGATTTCTAACCGTGCGCCCTCATCTGCGCCCTTTTTTTCTGCGTAAACAGGGGAGTGTTGGTGCGGCGCGACAGCAGCGGTGGATGTGTGCGCACGTTCATTTACGCAGTCTCTCTCTCTCTCTCTCTGTCAGCTACTTGCTCATTCATTTCGTCATGGTGCAGGTTTGACACTACCTCTCTCTCTCTCTCTCTCTCTCTCTCTCTCTCTCTCTCTCTCTCTCTCTCTAGGCTCCTCTCCAGTGTGGGCGTGCACATGAGTGAGTGTGTGGGTGTGTGTGTGTGTGTGCATGTTCAGCCTACAGTCCCAGCACTCCTCATCAGGAAGAAGGTCTCAGCACTGTTATTATTGCGCAATCCTGCACACCTTACAGCAGTGTCCCACTTTGTATCCCCCCCCACAGCATGGAGAACACACACATGCACGTGCACACACGCACACACACGCAGGTTGTGGTGACTGCAAACATGTGTATCTGCAGTGTGTGTGTGTGTGTGTGTGTGTGTGTGTGTGTGTGTGTGTGTGTGTGTGAGTGAGTGGCACCTTCTTCCCCTGTCACCTGTCAAACAGTTCCACCTGCTCAGTCCTCACGTCTCCTCTCAGAGACCAGGAATCACCGCACCTCCTCCTCCTCCTCTTCTTCCTCTTTTATGGTTGAATCACATGACTCTAAATCCCTCTCTCCATCTCTCCTCCGTGTCCCAGGAGAGGCCTCAACCCTCCCCACAGAGTCAAGTCCATCTCCATGACGACCTTCTCCCAACAGGAAGTGGAATTCCTGCAAAACCATGGCAACGAGGTGAGTGAGCGACATCCTTCAGGTGACAGGGGGGACTTTCTCGTGTTGTTTTGAACTTTGTAAGGTCGTCCAAGGTCACGAAGGCAAAAACACGGCGGCAGGCAGCATAAGTTTTGTGTTTCAGCTTTTTCAAACTTAGGATGTGGAACATGAAACGTCCCTCGTAGGGACCAGTTCAACCAGTCTTTGTGGGCGAGCTGTTTTTGGGAAGAATGCTGCTGCTGGGTTCGCACGGTGCCAAGAAACAAAAGGGACCAGCTCTGTTTGTCCCACCCAAACCACGATCTATTTCCTTTCTGTGTCCGTGTGTGTGTGTGTGTGTGCATGTGTGTGTGTGTGTGAGTGAGTGTTTCTATGTTGGGAAGACAGAGGTTCCCAAACTGCTTTTAAACCAGGGCACCGCTTCACAGAGAAATATCTCACTCAGTACATTTTATGGCCAAAGATCTCTAGCAAAAATGTAACTTAAGGGTTATTCACAAACATTCGTTGTATGTTTATATAAATAACAACTTAGGGTTAGTTTTCGTAACATTTAATCAGCTTATTATTTTCTCGATTGATCCTTCTGTCAAATGTAAGAAAATGGCAAAGAATTGTGTTTTTTTTAATCACATAATTGTTGGTAAATTAATATTTGTCATTATATCTGTAAAAAACAACAACAGTAATAATATATTTATTTGTGTCCGCTCTCCGGCAGATATATCTGATAAATCACAATCCAATTTTTGAAATGTCAACATCGGGCTCAACAATCCAGCATCAGTTGAGCTCCTGCTTGTGTTGCTATGACAACCAATCTGTGACAACTAGCCAGACAACCACCTTGATCCGTCATGTGACCACGTGTCACGTTTATAATATGCAAATATAAATATTTATTGTCTTTTTGATCAGTTTGACGACGTATCGTCTTTTTTGTAAAAAACGAGGCACCAGACAGCTCCCACTCACACATGGGAACCACTGGTGAGGCCAGCGCTCGCTCCTGAGCTTACATCACACACATGAAGTGTTGGAGTGTTTTCAAGATGAGTGCTGTCCATTTTTATCAGCTCGCTGTAGCCCAGGATGTGTGAGTGTGAGTGTGTGTGAGTGTGTGTGTGGATCAAGTATAATGTGAGGGTGGAGGCAGAGTGTGTCGTCCGGCTCTTTCTCCTCCTCGTCATCCTCTGAGGAGCAATTGGGGCCAGTCATGATTCACAGGCAGTAATATTTGCAGCACTCTGACTCTTGTGCTGGAGATGAATCAGTGATTAAAAAAGCCTGTTTGTGTGTTTTTGCGAGCGACTGGATGAGACTAAACGCCGAACAAAAGCAGTGATTGTCGTTTGATTTCATGCTCCAGCAATTAGACACAGACCCCCCCCCTTCTGATGCTGTGTGACTTTCAGCGAGCCGCATGATTTCTCACTTCTCCTTTCAAATGTGTGTGTGTTTGTGTGTGTTTGTGTGTTTGTGTTTGTGTGTGTGCTCAGATCGGGAGGAGGACCTGGCTGTGTGTGTTTGACCCAAAGACGGACAGCTGCTCCGACATGAAGGACTCTCAGAAGTTTAAAGAGTTCCTGCAGGACAAATATGAGAAGAAGAAATGGTGAGGATTAGTCCCATTGCTAATTCTCATTTTAAAATACTGATTCATCCTGCTAATTCTTTTTCCAGATTCATTGTTTGGTGAGTAAAAGTGTCACAACTGTACGAAAGTAAGAAAATGTTCAGTTTTCTAAAATGAAAATGAAGAAAAACAGCAAATATTCAATTTGAGAAATACATTTTTGGGATTTCCCCCCTGACTTTTGCTTCAGTGCCGCCACGAGGTGGACGTTTGACATTTTTCACTCACGTCAGCCTCTGGAATTTCTGACCTCAAAACTATCTCCAGATTGGTGAGAAGAATTCCAGGCATGTAAACAAACTGTTAACACACACCCAAGTAAAAATCCAATATTGACCCCAGAACGATCAATTCAGATAATCTAACAGGATCTACACTCCGGACATAGGGTTAGCGTTCAGTACATTTAGCTGGACGGCTACATTATTACATATTTTCAGCTCTCGAAGTGAAAATGTATAAAAGCTAAATTAGATCCAAACAAGAACTAATGATGTTTGTCCCAAATTTAGACGCCCACAGTTTGAAAATGAGGCTCCGACTCAGAAACAGTAGCTCAGGGATAATAGCTGCTTTCTGTGCGTGGTTGAAAAAAATAGTTCTGGGTTAAGCTTCAAGCTCAAGAAATATCCTTAGTCGAGATGTTTGATGAATAAAGCGTTTATTGTGTATTTTTTTTTCTTTTTTCCAGAGGCTGCTTAGTCACACAGACTCACTTCATGCTCCCATTATTCGCAGGCATTTTTCCAAGAGTAAGAACCGGAGGGATGTGGAGGGTCCGTGGAGCCCGGGGGTCCAGGCCATGCCACCCTCCCATGGTCCCCTAGCGAGCCAGGCGCCCGCTCACAACCTGCCCCCCAACGCCAGATCGGCACGGCCCCTGGTAAGAGGCTTACACGTGTTCTGCTTGTGCATGAAATGGATTGAGGGAGTGATGAAGATAAAGTTAGGGGAGTGAAAGTGGGTGAAATGAGGAAGTGACAAGTAGTTCAAAGAGCCACAAGGGAGAATAGGAGGTGAACAAATGACCTGAGTCGGATTCCACGCCGCAGCAGAGAGACAGAGACTGATGGGTGGGGACGCGACGAGCGCCCAGGTATCCTCCACATCAAAGCTGCTGCTCATGAATTATTGAGAACGCATGAAAGAGACTCACTTCTTCTTCCTTTGTCTTTTCTCTCTCTACCTCCCATCTGCTCCTCTCTCTTCCTTCCCTCCTCCTCATCCCTCGTCCCATCCAGTCCCAGGCCCAGCTGCCGCCGTGGGATCGAGTGCCCGCGATCTCGCCCGCCGACATGCGGATGGACGTGTTCACCGCTCGGCCGTCGCGCTCACAAAGCTTCAGAGACCCCACTCTGAAAGGTCGGGGGGGTTGATCTTTACAGGAGGAATAGATAGATTTGAACTAAATCTGATCGATACCTTCACCATTTTTTTTTCTCTTGTGTCTGATGTCCCTCTCTGATTCAGACCCCACCCTGTGTGGGATAGAGAGACAGCGGCCAGGCTCCCTGTCCTCAGGGCTGGGGGCTCAGAGTCACGCCCCCTCCTTCCCCGCCCTCCCACGACCATCAGGTGTGTCCCCCACTAGACGCCTTGTTTCCTTTCCTTGTCTCAATCTAACCGGAAAAGTCTGATTTTGAAAAAATGCTTCCAAATAACCCGTATTGAGAAATTCTTTATGAAATGATTTAGAAAAGGCCTGAACTGTTTATCTACTGTTTGTGGTGCATATTGAAAGTGAGACTACGACTCTATGTCCCTTTCTATTCTGTGCGATGTGCCTGTAGCGAGAACATGTAGCAGTGGACAGTGTCAGTGTGTTGTGCAGCAGAATATCTTCACTGATTCTCACCGATGAGGCTGTGCTCTCATGGCTGTCGGCTCAAAGTGTCACTTTTGGAAGGACATAGAGGGAGAAGCACTTCGGCTGCATCTTGATTATGTTTTTCCATCATATCGCTTGGGTTCAAAAAGCCGTCATCGCAGAACACTGGGTTGCTTTTCGTGTAAAACTAAATTCAACAGACTGCCGAGGTGTCCACGAGCAGGAACAACAGTTTTTTAACATGACACCAGTGAAACTTACTCCTCTTTTATTCTCTCCTCTCCTCCCTCTGTTTAACCCTCTTTCTTTCTTTCCTTCCTCTCCTCGTAGCCAGTAGCTCTTTCAAAAACCACTTCACTTTAGGTAAGACACACGGCTCCAGCCGATGCATTTGCGTGTTTGCTGAATGGCTGCGATCAATAAGCTTTTTCATTGCTGCATCATTCATAATACATGGCCAATGTGCGAGCCGGGGCTGGTGCTGACCGGGCCGTGCACGAGCGTGTGAATTAGATTATAAAGCTGCTTTCAGACATGCACTGCAAGTCCGGACATTTTAAAAATGTGAGGATGCAAATGTCCAAGCCAGTTGTTTATCTAAGGATATTTTACAGAACTCTTCCTGCCAGCCCTCCTTTTAAATAGTGGCCGTTATCGATGACATTTCTAACATGTGACGAAAAGAATACAAATATCTCCGATTGATAAAGAGGTGTCGTACACGTAGAGGTGTCGTACACGTAGAGGTGTCGTACACGAGGTTCGAGAGCTTTTGGTGATAAGAGGCAACGCTGCTGTAAAGAAACCTCTGCGATATCCGCAGTGGAATTTCTACGTCATGTCCGGACAATCTCAATCAAACGAAATATTCAGGCCCTATTTTTCGGACATTTCCCACAGTTCTTGTCTGAAAACGTCTTATTTTAAAGCAGTTTTTAGAGAAGACTCTGAACTCTATATTCATTTATCCGTCCGACTCACGGCTGGCTGGTGTCACATGCTGCCATAGGGTTGGATATTTGTCCTCATCAGTCGGCTTTCCCCTCTTCCAAGCCCAGACCTGAAGGCTGAGAGGGTCAAGGAGACTCACACACACACTGTCCCCACAGAGGAAGAAGAACAAGTTTAAAGTAACACTATTTTTAGGCCGTAGCTGCTGCTGCTGCTGCTGCTGCTGCGGCCCCCCACCCCCCACGCTAATATATCTCCCCATGTTGGCGTTGAGGCACTCGGGAACTATGTAGGGCGCAGCTGTAATCCTGCAACATACATTAACAATGTCACAAACAAGTATCGTAGTTTGTTTAGGTATCTTCGTGTACAGATCGTCTGTATCTGTAAACCCTCCTGTAGACGTATGATCACATTCCAAAAACATGCGGCCCCCGACTTTTGCAAATGCTTTATATCTTCAGATAATCTGTGTCAGCTCAAGTCTGGTCTGTGTCTCGACGGAGGACAACAAGCTGTACTTTACTTATACAACCCCATGCAAACGTTGCACTGGCATGCTTTGTGGCTAATGCTTGATGAGGGCTTGCTAGCTGGAACCATGTTTACTGTGATTTCCTGCCTTTGTTACCGTCCAACAATTGTATTTCTTTGGGTGTTTTTTGAAGAATACCCAGAGAGCTGCTGGCTTCCTGCTTGGGCTTTTGATATTTTAGTTCATGCAACCATGACAACAGCACATGCTACTTGATATGTCGAGCTAATCGTGGCAGAGTTGAGCCTCGTACAGCGTTGCCAGAAGTATCGTACCAGAAGCTTAAAATTATCGTACGTGTCCAGAGTAGTGATGGGACACTCAATGCAGATGTTTCGAATATGAGTCGAGATTCCGACACATGAGACGGCGGCGTACATACAAACGTAGGGATCCATATTCACGTTCATCACAACAACATGGATGATTTGCTGGAAAGACGTGGAAACACAGACGTGATCCATATTTTACTGTCCAGATTACATCATTTCTACATCATGCATTATTGATCGTACATCGTAGTGAGCGCAAAATTATGGTACAAATACGCTTATTATCGTACATCTGGCAACACTGGTCTCGTAGCATGAAAATGTTAACGTAGCATGAGATAAATTGCTTTATATTGCGTATGTTTTATGTGGATAAACTTAAGGCTTATGCTTCTTTTTGTATCATATTCATGAGTCGTTCTGGACTTGGCTTGTTTAAAAAATTCAATTTCTAAAATATTATTCCTTATTTGTTTCTATCTTTTAAAAAAACGTTACCTTTATTTACATTTAAGTGGAAGTACAGTTATGAACTTCCTCAGCACATGGGGTTTCCCCAGTTCCAATTTAGATTTAAATGTTACTAAAAGTAAAGACCATGTGATTTTAACAGTTACTAAGTGGACGTTGTAGGGAGATTTATTTTGTCCTTGTGAGGCTCAAAATTATTTTTCAATCTTGGACAAAACAGCTGAAATTACGGTTTGTCTGGGCCATTAAGTTGCTATTCTGGGCTTTTGACCATATTCCATGATCTTCCTGAGCAGATTGAAAACTAATTGCTGTATAAATGAGATCACTTCTCAGTCCCCGAGGAGATCTACTGGTGATGATCATGTGAAACGACTGAAAACAGCAGCTGAAGAATTATTCTCACCTCCACGACCATTTAGTATCTGTTCTGGAGCTTTCTATCACATCACATGAACTTCAGCTGAGATCGTTTTCTCAACTCTTCCAAAACAGAAGAAATTAGAAGCTTGTGTTTATCTAAAAAGGAATAATAATATAAGTTTACTATATCATTTTTTATTTGCCTGTTTGCTTGCTTTCAATAGAAATGCAGTTTGAATTAACTTAATATATAAATATGTAAAATCCTTCACAATTTTATGAATGATCTAAATAAAATTCAGTACAACTTGTAAGGTCTATAAGCGACATATTGTGTGTTGCTCTTGAACGCATCAGCAGAGCCTCTCTGCTTCAATCTGCTTCTCACTGAGTCTGTGTTTTCTCTCCCTCAGGTCGCACAGTGTCGGCCTCGGGGGCCACGGGGCCGTTCAGGGCCTTCCCCAAGTCTCTCAGCGTGGACTTTGGAGGTCTGAGTCACGCTCAGCCACAGGGTCTGCCCCAGTCGCTGTCCCAACCTCAGCAGCATCCTGCCGGTGGCAGCCAGACGACTCCGCCAGTCGGCCGCTCCGGCCAGGACAGATACGCTGCCGTGTCCCAGCTGGACATCGTCTTCTCCGACCCGCCTACGACCACAGGTTGGAAAATGTTTGGATTTGTACCTGAAGTTTCTGAATGAGATCGTTAAGTAAGAAAACATTTTGTAAATGACGGAAGGTACATTTACTCAGTTTCTGTTCTTTGTACTTGGAATTTAGAAGATTTGGGATTTTAAGACCTACCCTAAGTAGATTTTGATGTCATTCCAAAACATGAGGTACATGAGAGGGAATGAAATTAAGTACTGAGGTCCCGGTAAGCAGTATTTATTAGCAGTATTTCCATTTTAAGCCACTTTATTATTGTACTCTCCTACATTTCAAAGGAAAATACTGCACATTTTCCTCGAATACATTTATCTGAGAGTTAAATTTTACATTAATACATATAATAAGCTCACAGAAGATGATACATTGTTTCAGATTAAACTAATTGTTGTTGATACCTTGCATGTTGCTGATATTTAACATCTCACATCTTTAATTATATTATCCAGGATTTCACAAGCAAATTAAATAGAAAAGACAAAAACATTAATATAAATGAGTTTTTTCTGCCCCGTTAATCATCTCACCATCACTATAGATCAACCTCTGGACTAAACCACCAAATATTCAAAACTTTCATAAAACTGCTACACATGCATGTATTGATCAGCATTAACAAATCCATAAGGCATTAAATACTAATACATCAGTTTCAAAGGCCATTTTTCTGCAGCTGCTTTTACTTCCAGTTAGTAGAGTTGTGACTGTGGAACCTTTCTTTATAGTAGCGTAGTTTTTTATTGTTGTATTGCTATTTTTATATAAACTAACTGACCCGAGCACTTCTTCCACCGCTTGTTATACATAGACACAGAGGCAGTGGGGGAGTTTGAGTGTGCGTGTGATATAGATTGTCACGGACGGCTCAGCCCGGTTGCATAACGTCCTTACTCCAAATGCCGCGGCTGAAGTCTGCTCATTGTGTTTGCTGCACACTCATTCATGGCACCTCGTCGATTCCTGTTTTTTGTTATTATCTGATTTTGTCTCATAACAAATTTGCAGAAGTGGCACAAATATTTTTGTCACTTTAGATTTTAACACAAATATCGGCACTTTCTATTTCTTACGTTTTCAAAACTGGCTTCTTAATTTCGTTTTAATGAATTTCAAGGGAGTTATCCGTTTTTTTAGGATGTAGAAATAAAATTAAAAACAATCGAGTGGTTTAAGTTAAAATAGCCCCTGTTTTTAGAATATTGTTTTTTTTTTAATTTGAAGTATGAGTGGTTTAAGTTAAATAACCACAGTTTTTAGTATTTATATTTAATTTTATTCAAAGTAAAAATGGTTTAAGTTTAATAGTCTTTAAACTTACCCTAACGGGGTACCTAATGGGACACGATGGTTTGCACAGACACGGCCGGTAGAAATGACCTTCACAGGGCCACGTTTTGACTTTGATACTTTGAGGACATTCCACTTTTAGACTTTTACTTGAGTGAAGAGGTTGAGCCAGTATTTATACTTTTACTTTACAGTCATTTTTTTCAACACAAGTATCTGTACTACTACTACTTGAGTAAAAGCTTTTGCCACCTGAGTTCTGATAACCAAGATGCATGGGATTCATCATGTGTGAAGTCCTGAGAATGTCCTACAAGGGGCTTTGTTGTCCCCCCCCCTGCCTGGCACAGGAAAGCAGGTTATTGATTTTCTGCTCCAGCTCCCTTTGATTCATATCAAGCTTAACATGGGGAGCGTGTTTTATTCAGGCTGTTTGTTATGCTCGCTTGTTCTCAGATGACTTACACGCTTAACATCGACTGTCTGAACTCTTCGTGACATGGCCGCTCGCCGCTCGGAGATAATAGTTGCACTTGATTTCTTAAATTAATTCTCCATTTGAGTCTTGTCTGTGTGTGAAATGCTTGTTTGCAGCGCCGCCTGCTGGCCCCCCGCAGTACAGCACCATCTTCGGCAGCAGGCTCTCTTCCAGCTCCACTCCTGCCAGGTAGGAGGAGAGAAAAAAAATCCCTAATCTCGTCAAATCCGCTTGTGTTTGTGATGACGTGACAGGTGGTTAAAGCGCCTGCGTGCGGAGCCCAACAAAGGTCACAGTCTGATTGATCCTCCGTTTCTCTGCTTCTCCCCCTCAGTTCCCCCGGTGTCGATGCAGGGTCCAGCTCCCAGACCTTTGCAAGTAGGTACAGAGCACGTGGATCTGCACTGTATTTACAATCAGATCCTCAGTGTTTGAGCCCCGATTGGGATTCATCTGTGTGACTCGAGGCAGTGCTGGTTTGAATAGGCAGGAATGTTCCCTGTTAACCCCACACACTGAGAATTATCTCCCCTGACTCTCCCCCTGTGTGTGTGTGTGTGTGTTTCTCAGATTTCCCCAACCCATTCAGCGCCGGCTCCGGCTCTGCTTCCCAGCAGCCTGTTGCCCTCTCCCCCAGTAACCCCTTCAGCAACGCCTCAGGAGGTGAGGACCCGTGTTCCCACAGACGTTTCACTCGGCTGCCTCCTGCTGCTGAGGGCGGTCGAGATCGGAAAACATCAGTACACATGTTTTAGACTTTTAAGACGTAGATTTTTTTTAAATGATTGTTTCATATATTTAAATGATGACGAATATGGTAACTTGATAATCAAAACGTATGATTTCCTGTCATATTGTAGAGTTTCTGGGATTGATTTGCAAAATGGACATAATCCAGTTTCTGTATATAGAAGAAAGTCCTTTCCCACAGATTAGTTTTCAGTTTATTTGCAAAACCATTTGTCCCTCTGATGCTCACTAACAGTCGTGTTATTTTAAATTCATTCATATTAATATTCATGACTCTGTCCGACGTGTTGCCGTTTCTTCTCTCCAGGTGACTCCAGCCCGTTTGTCAGCTCGCCCACCTCCGTGTTCCCTGCGTCCGCCTCCTTCCCAACGCCCACCACCCAGAATGCATTTCCTCACGAGTCAGCCAGCAGCCAGGAAGCCAATGGTAACGTTTATTATGATTTAATTTCAACAGTGCAGCTTTTGTTTTAGGTCATGAGGTAATTTTTAATAATTAAGGAGCACATGCGTTGTTGTAAATCTCTCCTGTAACAAGGTGGAGCAGAGACGAACAGAGCAGCAGTTAATTGTGTCGTGCACATTCAGTTCCCTCGGCCCACATGGACTTAATAAGACTCTAAAGGAATATTGTTGCGGTGCAGAACACTTCTTAAATGGAACTGAGAACTTTGTCGTCTTTTCCAAACTCTGCCGCAAACAAAGTCCCCGCTTTTAGAACTCGACTGTAATCATCCGACCACAAGGAGGCACCAGAGATTGTGTTTTTTTTTTAAATACAGCCCGCAAATCAACATATGATCTGAAATACACTTGTTTCACATAACAAGAAGACTAACTTAATCTTCAAGGAGACTGTTAAAATACATCTGACTCTAACTGAGGATAATGGTGGACCTGACAACAGGCAGTTTTTAGATATGAACTCTGGAAAATGAGGAAAATTGGGTCCGCACATTTTCCAGAGTTTGACTTTCACACTTTGAGAACATTCACGTGAGGGTTGGCGCCTGGGTAGAGGAGGCAGGATTGTGTAAATCAAGCGAGCACATTGACATAAGCGCCAAAAGCTCTCGAATCTCGTCGTCTTTCCAAGTTGACGTCTTCGTCGGCGTCTTCTTCGTGTCCGCCTCTTGTTTTTCATCCTCAGATTTTTGTAATCTTATTGCTTCATTCCTGTCGCTTGTTTGACACATCATCAACACGCCCACTCGCTTGCTGTGATTTCTTTCCAGACGTTTTCCTGCTGTAATCTCACATGAGCTCACTCTGATATTTTACCAGAGAGATGACAGGAGAAGTCCTGAGAAACATCTGAAGCAACTGACTTCAGTGCAGGTCTGAAAGCAGGTTTAACAGCACATATGGTCCCAATCTGTAATTATTTTGATAATACTATTTAGGTTTAGGTTTGTAACATAAATCAGTAAACCCTCTTTCCTCGTACAGTACTAAGGGAACAGCTTGTTCAGAGCCAGAGCGGCTGTAACAGTGTCTCCTGCTCTGAAAACTGAAAGACGACAGTGTGTTCTGGTAAATGACGGCCCTCCGCCCGCTCATCCATACATTCAGTTATAACACCTGAGGAAACAGTGAAAAAGCTGCATCCCACTCTGGGGCAGCCTGTGGGACATCCACTCTGTGTGCACACGCTGCAGATCAAACACTGTGAGGCTGCGAGAAACCGACACACTGCAAATGTTTCATTATTTTCAACAGCGAGCGGCGGCGACCGCGCAGGAATACAGATTCACACAGACAGTGAGGAGCTGCTGCTGCTGCTGCTGTCAGCTGGTTTCTGGTGTCAGGGCTGAACTTTTTTAATGCGTCCACGCCGGCGATAGGTTGCATGTTCGTCCGTGTAAATGTTAATCTGAACTCGAAGATTAACTGATTAGAACTTGATGGTGGAAGGTCACTCTGAACTATGAGGAGCACCCACGGGGGAATCTCATTACATCTGGCATGAACATTACATAGTTTTGTTCAATCTCAAGAACGCCTAGAGGGAAATTTTGCTACAAACGTTCAGTTGCAGAAATTGGAGGTCAAAGGTCAAGGTTTACCTCATAAAACATTTTTTTCTGGCATTTTTAAGAACGCCTCGGGAGAGAATCCTGAGAAAAATCCCCTCAAATTTGGCACAAATGTTCACTTGGACTCATTTTTCAGATGAATGGATTAGATTTGACTGGTCAAGGTCATCGTGACCTCACTAAACATGTGTTTAGCCTCTTGAACATGATGCTTATCTCAAGTCTGATTTATTTTTAGGGAATCTCTTCAAAGTTTGACCAGTTGTTTGACTTGTGCACGTTTCAGGTTTTGCCTCCTTCCCTGCGTCCGACTCTCAACCCAAAGTCGCCCGGCCGATGTCGGTGAACCCGTTTACTGTGAGTATAGGAGTGAAGGTTGAAGTTCTCTCCTTCTCCAAACCACCAGGAGGCGTAGTAAAGGCCTCGCCGCTCGTTCTCACCCTGCCTCTCTTGCCTTCCAGGGGAATATTTATCCAAGTCGAGGGACGTCGCGGAACCCTTTCATCTGATCCTCCCCACCAGCACCCCCACTGCCTCCTCTTACTTCACCCCCACCCCACCCATCCCATCTCTGGGAACCGAGGGAGAAGTGAACTTGAGGAGTCGCTGCCATTTCAATGCCTCTGGAGTATTTTCATCCTCGGGGAGGGAGGGCGCGGCGTCCCCGCAGGACCCTGCCCTGTGCCCCCCCCCCCTTCCTCGCCGCCCTCTCTCCGTCTGTGTTTACGTGTTTGTAGAGGACAAAAAAAAAAAACAATGTGTGAATGTAATTAAGAAACCCATGTGTGTACGAGAGTGTTGGCTTGCTGTGTTTGTACAAGACAAGTGTCCGAAGGTGTTTGTGTGCCAGTATCGACGCCACCTCAGGGCTCTGTGGGAGTCACGGGGAAACGACGCCTCTATGATTTTTGCAGAAACAAACACTTACACACACACACATGCATACATATACAGTATATATATTATACACATGTTGCTGCTGCTGCTACTTTGCTTTCATCTCCTGCTAAAAAAAAAAGTGCAAAGAAACTCCTCCAGCCCGCCCCGGTGAACACGCCCACTGTTGTCTTCTGCTTTGAAGAATCTCCGAGTTCTCCGAAAAGGAAAAGCCAGTTGAGAATGGGACCCTGCATCATGAGTTCTCTACAGATGGTTCTAACAGCCTTAACAGCCTCCTGATGCATGTGAGCTAGCGTCCACAAGCTAAGACGAGCCTTTCTCCGTGGAAGGATGCGTGGAACACGTCTGCATAGGTCACCTGCATAGATCTTTCTTATTTTCTTTGGTCCATCGAAGGAGAATTTATGTTTTCCACTCTCAGGCTGCATGCGCTTCGAGGGCTAAAAAGGAGATGCTACTGAATGTAAAAGCAATTTCAGAATAACTTACATTAATGTGCACGTTTAACGTCATCGCTTCATTGACCGGACCAAAATGTTCAGTTTGCTGTTTTGGGGGTTTTAACTTTTTTTTTTCTTCGGTTGACATGGAAGTTTATTTCTCTCATTTTGCCAAGAAAAAAAGAAAAGAAAGGAGATTCATGTTACAACGTCTTTGTAATGACAAGTATCCATGTTCATAAAATTACGTCTGTTGCTTCTTAAGAATCTGGCTCTGGAGGTTTCTTCATGCATGTGTGTGTATGTGTGTTTGTACGTCTGTGGAAGCTTTTTTCCAACACTGACCTTGTGAGGACTAGTGGACCTCATGGGGACCAAGGAGGTTTTGTTTAGGCTGTCCACAAACCTGTGTGTGTCTGTGCACTTCTACTTGAGGAACAGAGACTTTTACGGAGCAAGGATATTTTTGCTGGTCCTCACTTTTTTCAAATGACTGTTTAAAGGTGAAGAATTGCTTTGAAGGTCAGTGTTAAGAGTTGAGTTTCAGTTAGGGTTGTAGTTATATGCATTTATTTGTAGGTAAAGTTTATTTAATAAAGCAATTTTCTCAGAGCAAAGTCAGACACTGCTTCATGTGAATAAAATAAAACTCCAGAAAGTAAATACCTGTGATAGAAACAGTGAAAAACATGCAACAGAAAGACAAACACATGGATGAGTGTGACTAAAGTCGTTTTCAGTCACGCTCACACAATGTAAATCTAGTTTCCCATTGTGTTGGGGCCACAACTTTGAAAGCACCTTTAGTTTTCTAGTTCAAGGTCAGCGATGTAAGCAGGGGCCTGCAGTGCTATAGTGATGGTTGAGGGTGGAGAACGGGGCCAGGGAAAGCATAGTGTCCCGACAAAGATAGAAGTGTGTGTGTGTGTGTGTGTGTGTGTGTGTTTCTGCCTAATTTGTATGTAAATGTATTAAAATAATCTCATAAATTTAAATCCAAGCATAAAATTGAATTGACTTCTTTTTAAAGGCCGTGACGTCGCCTTGCAACAGCAGGGGGCGCACTGCATCCAGTTTCCTCTGACCTCATGAGTGAGGTGACTTCTGGATGCATATTGCATAACAACATACATACTGCATCAGCGTGGAGTACAAAGATAGAAACCCCCGGCACAGCTATCAGCACCGCGACTATGAGACCCATCTGAAGCATTTATGGCTTTAAAAAAAAAAATCCAGAGTGTAACTACATCTGCAGAACGTGGATTAATAATCTGGATTACAGGCAGTTTTTTGTTTTTTTATTTCTCCCCCTGAGGGATGGAGGAGGATTCACTGCTCAGTCTAGACAGGGAGAGAACATCGTGTGTACAGACACCACGAGAGGCAGGAATAACCCTGTGTGTTCATCTATCCAATCATAACCTTAATCTGACCCTGATCAAACCTCTGCAGGAATCAATAATCACACGAGCAGCTCAGTGGTCCAATGACTTCACTGTGACCCCTTTCATTTCAAGAGAGATATTTTCCATGCAGCATCATAAAATCATAAATAAGGATACTTCACGTTGTAAATGTTTATACTGCAGATTGTGCAGGGTGATGGAAATGATTGTGTATTTGTATTAGAGTATGAATAAATGACAGAAGGGGATTTTTTACAGTAAATAGAACAGGGTGAACTCAGGGAAGAGCCAACACTGACATCTTACTCCACACACGCTGCGTTCAGGGGCTGTGGGAAATACCGCTTGTGGTATTATGGAGTGGCTCGATTAAAAGGCCATTTAACTGCTGCTCTATGACTGTTCTTCTTCGTGAGGTGTTGTCTGTGGAGATATGATTTGTTTTTACAATTGATTACTATTGGTCAGGGGTCAATGCATGTGTCAAAATAAACTAAGAAGCTGTTTCACACGACGCACTGCAGCACTTGTTAGAATTGATTGAACAGAATTATTCAAGTAGTGTGAATCTAAAAGCTTTATTACTATAAATAAAGTCAAAAAAGACAAATGGAGAATAAAATAAAAGTAGTTTATGAAAACAGTAAACTTAAATAAACCAAAATACCAAAAAAAACTAGACTAAAACTTGACTGATTCATGTTGGGTCAGTCGTTCTTCACTGTGTAATCACTGGTTGTTTGTACTTTGATACGCTGATAACATGTTAGGGTGTAACTTCACTAAAGTATCAAATCAGGTGAGTAAGTTCATGTGTCGTTGTTTAACTGTGTGAGTTGTCTTGTTAAGTACAGCTTTACTATTTTCTATATGAGTAATATGGTGCAGTTTTCCAAACAGAGCTGTGATTCATCATGTGACCTCAAACTAACATGTCACATTTTCCAGTATTAGAGCTCGGGCTGCTTTCTGGGTCTCTGGGTGAATATTAAAACGTCCATGTACTGTATAAGTCAGCTGTGTGCGCTAACCTGGAGGCACACAATGCACAGAGGGGCCCCACACACACACACACACACACACACACACACACACACACACACTCACAGGTCGGTCCAGACTATAGACTGGATACACATATATATTTATATACAGTCTATAATCCAGATATGTGCTTTTTTGAGTCCACAAAACCATTCAGAGAAATATTTAGTGTCTGATGAGATTCTGTATATTTTTGTTGTGTATTATCCAACATCTTACTGCATTGATCTCTGCATTATACCTGTACACACACATTACTTTCTTGCTAAATCTTTTCTGCATTGTTTATCCTTTAAAATATGTTATACATACTGCATATAGATAGATAGATAGATAGATAGATAGATAGATAGATAGATAGATAGATTGATTGATTGATTGATGTAGGTAGAGCCCCTTTAGCCCCAAGTATTTATGCAGCTATACACAATACTGGAGTTGTAGTAATGTGCAGATTATTACCAGGGACTTTTATTGCATATAATATATTTGGCCATAGCTTTTTGTTGTAGCTCAGTTTATAGTTAAGTTTTAAGCAACTTTTAATTATTTTTATCATCATATTTTTCTTTTATATTCACATTATCGCGACAGTTTTGTGTCTGTGTTGATACAAGTCACCATCACTGACAACTAACTAAAAGTTGTCCCGCACGTTGAGGGCGCTGCGGTGTCCGAGCTCGGGCGGAGTCAGTGAACGCCCCTCGCTGAGTGACAGTCCTGCCCCACGGTCGCTGCTCCGCGGCTCCGCTGCTCTCACACCGCGGCCACAGCTCCTCAGCCGAGCCGGGGGTGTGCGTGCGGGGGGACGAACTCTCTGAGACACCGGCAGCGTGCAGCGGGACCCGCTCTGTGCTCCGCAATGTGCGGCAAACGGGATTAACGCGCTCGGACGGCAGTAGTAGTAGTGGAGAGTAGGGGGAGCTCCGCGCCCAGCGACGCCGCATGTGCTCGCCCGTGTGCGGCTTGGGAAACTTGCGCTGCCCCGTCCACCGGAGAGACACGAAAACAAGAGGGAACAAGAGGGAAACTACCACAACCTGCGGCTGCGGTTTCAAACCTCTGCACCGGGTTCGAGCTCCGGGGACTCGCAGCAGCAGCAGCACGCCGACCTCTGCCTCCTCTCACATGCCTGCGTTGATGTGTGGGAGCGAGGGAGGGGAGCGGAGCCGGGGGGGTGTTTGAGTCAGCCCGCTGAACTTCCACACACACCCCGAGACACATTAAAGACAGAAAAAAGTTAGTTGTTAGCTGGAAGTGAAGGAGACTGCGGCGGTCATGGAGGGACAAGCGGGCGAGGAGCCGCAGCAGCAGCAGCAGCAGCCGCCGACTCCACCGACTCCACCGACCCCTCCGCAGCAGCAGCCGCACAGCTGCTGCGAGGACGTGCGGAAGAGCGGCTACCTCCGCAAGCAGAAGTCCATGCACCGGCGGTACTTCGTGCTCCGCGCCGCCACGGAGCTCGGCCCGGCCCGCCTGGAGTACTACGAGAGCGAGAAGAAATTCCGCGGCAAGGCCCCCGTCCCGAAGCGGGCGGTGGCGCTGGAGACGTGCTTCAACATCAACAAGCGGGCCGACGCCAAGAACAAGCACATGATCGTGCTGTACACGCGGGCCGAGAGCTTCGCCGTGGCCGCGGAGAACGAGGCGGACCAGGACGAGTGGTACCAGGCCATGGTGGAGCTGCAGTGCAAAAGTAAGCCAAAGTCGCACATGCACACACACTCACACACACACACACTTGCTAAATGGTGCATGAGGGTCTGCAGGAGTGGAGAAACGTGGCAAAGTGTGCAGAGCATGCAGAGATCCAGTGTTTTTTGGGGGGTTATCATTTGAAAACTATTACAATTCTCCAACTTTAATTAGAGAGAGAGAGTGTGAGAGTGTGCGTGCGTGCGTGTGTGTGTGGTGGCACAATAATAATAATGATAAAAACAATACGGATTTTCTGCTGCATGGGTTCCACTGTTTTACAAGTGCCTCTCTTGACAGGAGTGCGTGTGCGTAAACATGCGCCTTTTACGCAGCACCTTGGAGCTTATTCCCCCCCCCCCCAGTTCCTAATCACACCGGTGTCAAAGCTTGATATTTGCTCCCAGTTTGTTCTAAGACTTGTTGGGTCCTTCTCTGGGTTTTGGGGGGGGGCTGCTCAAACACACCCCTGTCTGCCCTCCTGTTTACTTTCCCCTGCTGACACTGCAATATTACTTTTGGCAGAGGACGAGAATAAATGTCCCCAAAGAAAAAAAAAACCAAATCAGTTATTAAAAGATGAATATTTATTCATTGATTGATCGGTAATAATGAGGAAGCAGCTTGTAGTGTCCCATCAAGAGGATCTGTAGTGTTTTCTCAAATGGTGTCTATCAGCCGCAGTGTAAACACAGCTGTTGGAGCAATAGTGGTGAGCAAAGCAACTTCCAAAAAAAAAATCACCTGTTCGGCCTTTCTCCTGTGTGTGTGTGTGTGTGTGTGTGTGTGTGTGTGTGTGTGTGTGTGTGTGTGTGTGTGTGTGTGTGTGTGTGTGTGTGTGTGTGTGTGTGTGTGTGTGTGGGGGAGGGAGACCAGACAGGCCACAGGGGACACATGACGCAATCTTGGCAAACAGAAGATTCAAGGTGCTTCTCACACATGACCTGCTGCTGCTGTTACATAAGGCAGTAGATGAGTGGTGGAAGGGGAGGGGGGGGATAAAACACCTGAGGTTGAGGGGGGGAAGGAGGCCACCTCAGCTCGCACCGCTCCTGACGTATTTTTAATACACTCTAGCTACAGAGAGCAAAGCGGAGGACATATTTGGATGATTCATAAGCGACCGAAAAGAAAGTTGCACGGTGCCAGTAGGTCCATTAGAGGGGAATCGAGTGTTACCCTGCAGATTTTGGAATTGCTGTCAACATTGTGGCCTCCCCTCCCCTTCTCCCTCTCCTGTTGCCTCCTAGCACAACTGTGGCTTGTGTGTGTTTCTGTGAACCCACTCCTTCCCAAGTATTTGACGAGTTTCCGCGAGACGGGGGGAGCGAATAGACAGATGTTGGAGCGCAGACGCAAAAGCCTGGGAAACTGACTCCGCAGCCTTTTCCCTGTGCAAACCTCTTGTGCATTTCAGAAGAGAAGTGCAAATAATCCAAACTACAGTTGCTAAGTGTGCAAAGGTCAGATGTACAGAAAATCCTGTTCTTTTTACGGGGCAGCTGCTCAGCAGGGGGAGGAACTCGGCCCTCCAAGGGAACCAGACGACCGTGCAGGCCTGGATCCGCCATCATCACCAGTATCGTCACGCCATCGCCGCCCTGAGTCGTCTTTGAAATTACAGGTCCCGGTGTGCAGCGCTCCTCTTGCTTGTGTTGCTCCAAGTCTTGGGTTTCTCGTGTAAATCACCATCGCTGACAATGACAAAGGGCTGCGGCCGGCCGCTGTGTAAACTCGCACGCTGGCAGGCATTTTGTTGTGGTATGTGCTGCAGCTCATACGCAGATTCACTGCATACACAAAAAAAGAGGCCACACAAAAACACTACAGACACACACACACATGATCCAGGCATGAACAAGCAGAGTTTTGTAAGAAAGAGGGGGGGTAGGGGGAGTGTAAGGTCACGGCCAACGGCTGCCTAAACCTGCTTGTGCGAAAATAGCTTTAAACACACAGTCACGTTGAACACTGTGAGGATTCCTGCCTGTAATAACCGTCCTCAGGTATGTGCAGCTCATACACAGTTTCAAGTCGGTGGTGTCTGCGTGTTGACCGAACCCCTCCCTTCACACACACACACACACACACACACACACACACACACACACACACACACACACCACACACACCACCCACCACCCCCGCTGTCTTTCCTGCCTCGTCTTCACACTCCTCCTCTGCTGTTGCCACTGCAGTGAAGTATGTGTCCTCAACTCATCCCTGCAGAAGCTGAAAGAGCACCGAGGCGAGAGATGCTGCGTCGGGGAGGCCTCACACGGGGACCCCCTCCTTTAATTTGATACCTGTGTAGCTGCTCCTATCGCCTCCTTTGAGCTCCGTCAGTTGCTGCAGGGGGTGAGGTTCCCTGCGTGAGGCGTCAGCTGGAGGTGGAATCAAAGTTTCGGGTTGAAGTTTGCAATAATTTGCACAGCGAGGGACTCCTCGGCTTGCAGGATAAGTGAGCATGCGTACAGCGAAAGCACAATAAATACCTTGGATATCCATGCAGCCATACGGTACAGCACAACTGCCCACATACTGTGCCACAGGCCTGGGAAACTCACTTAAAGCAGCACAGCAACGCTCCAGTATCGCGCCGCCTGACCTCTCGAGCCGGTGGTAATTACACAAACACGAGCCAGCTGCCGTCCACGGCGATATTAGGATCCCAGTTATTTATTCAGCTGAGTCCAGTAAGACCCTTTTGGGCAGCGAGGACAGTATCAGGCTTGAAGGCAGCTATTTGCTCATCTATTAAGAGTCAGCGGAGTGTGTAAAAGCTTAACCTCGGCGAAGGCAGGCAGAGGTGTGGCACCACAACCAGGCGTCTGCCAGGCAAACTGTCCCGCAGCTCAGGCACCGCGACGGGAAGTCAACACAGCGACCTGGAGTCCAAGTCTGGACTTGGTGGCACCGAACGAGAGAGAAACTATCTACAAACGCATGAACGTGCAGATAAGATAAACATGTAAAGCATCCTTGGGTCCCTTGTGCTATACAAATTGAAATAATCATTAAGTACTTCAAAAGTGTTTAAAAGTTACTTCCAAGGTCAAGAATGGATCTTCAAGCTGAAATAATTTGTATTTGTTGACAGCAAAGATCTGCAGCAAACTCTCATTTGAGAAGCTAAAAACAGCAGATGTTTCACATTTTTGCTTAAAAAGTGAAAAACGCTGCTTCTTTTTTCTGTCATTTCTAATTACAGCTGAATGTCTTTGGGGTTTTGGGAAGTTGTTCGAACGTTTGAAGTCATCCGCTCGAGCTCTGGGAAATTATAAAGCAGTTCCTGAGTATTTTCTGAGCATAACACACACACGAATGTTGGAGGAATTAAATATCAGATTAAGTGATATTGTAAATAATCCTTGTTTTGCAGCCTCGAGGTTTTGTTGTGTCGTTACCGGGGTCTTTTGAGTTCAGCTTTCCTTGTTCACAGCTTGAAAAAGACGTGACATGCGAAACACTGAGGAGCAACATCTGCTTCCAGATGTAATGATATGGTTATTCATGCTAATCCACAGACCTCAGTGTGAACACTTTCCCCTTCGCTGTATAAATCTGTTTTCGGTCTGTGGATCATCGTGACGTAATTTTTGACACTTTAAAGACCACAAAACAAATGCATCTGAGAGCAGACGGAGCTGCAGCTTATATTTCCACATGTCAGCAAATCAAAGTTTTCAGTAAATTGTCTTGTGTGTCAAGCCTCTTTATTACAAGTATTAGCGAGTTAATGAAAAAAAGACAATTGACTGCTTTCCCGTTGAGTTTGCGTTCAGTTTTTATTCCCCCTGGTGATTCATGTGCAACATAACGACAAATCAGAAAACTTGCTGTCTGCACGATACGAAGAATAAAATCACTGTTGCATGTTGTTCCCGAGATTTAAAAAAACCCCAAAAGCTGCATTTAAAGGCTGGTTGTGTGACAGTGGCATGACGAGGCTGTCCCATGTCAAATGTGTCCTTCCACCCCTCCAAAAAAACGAGGGCTCCAATGGGCTGATCCTTCTCGGGATCCTTCTTCAGCTTAGTGGGCTCTTGGACCAGTGGAAAAGAAGCATGAATTAGAAAGACTCTGTCACACGCTCCGTTGCTTTGGCCAATGTGATCTGGATCTCACCAGTGGCCCGATGAGCCGGCCGATTAAACGTTAAGCCGTGCTTAAGCACTGCTCATCTCCCTAATTAGTTGGTAATTACTGTCTCGGGGGGGGTCAGCCGCTGGTGGCACACTGGAGACGGTGCTAATGAAGTCAAAGAGCAGAGGCTGCAGGGGCGGATGCTGTCGTTACAGGACAAAGTTTTAAAGTTCAAGTAAAGTGATTAAACCATTTTCTTTTCTCTACAGTCAACCAGTTATTGAGGTCCGACTCTAACTGAGGGGCGGTGAGCTGCCACCGGGTATTTCCTCTGCACAAACACTCCGCGCATGTTAACACCCTGTAATTTCATTTAACACGACAATCTATCCTGCCTGGCTTCAGCGCGACCGGCTCCGACTCGTTGCATCACAGTCGCAGTGAAACGCAAGCGAGCCTGAAATGGCCTCGAGCTCTGCACCTCATGTGCGCCGCTGTCTGCTCACCGGCGAGGACGTCCGTCAATTAAGTGCTCTGGTTCCGATCGACAGCTCGGGCTGGGCCGGGGGGGGGCATGATCCATTTAGTCGATGAACACCCATATGTTCAGCACTATAGAGCCGTGGGGCTTTAAAACGCATAGTAACCTTTTATAGTGTGCTGTATTGATTGCTGTGTGTTGATACCGGCACATTAGCGCTCTCACGGTGGAGGTCAGGAAGTTCACGAGTTATCAGTGAATGGATGAGAAACATGGAGAGAAATTAGCAGGAGAAAAAAAAAGCTTCCACATTAACCGGGACGTGCTCCTGCTCCTGCTCCTCCTCCCCAGGGAGGTTCAATACAGGATGTTGCATTGATTGGACGTCCTGTAACACCAGGGTCCAGACAGAAGAGGAATCCTGCCATTTTCTGTGTGTACAGTACAAATTCACACACACCCACTTTATATTCTACTGTTGGATTTCATTTCAAAGCATCTGAAGAATGTGAAAAGACCCCCGGCCTATACGTTTGGTTTTGGGAATGGAATCAAATCCAGGAGGTCTGGAGCAGAAGTAGGTGAAAGTGGCTTGGCTCAGACACGCGTGTATATACTGGGTTTTTGGAGAGTTTCCTATTTTCTTTGGCTTCACTTAGCAATGCTTCTATACAGAGCTTTGCATTAACTGGATCTTGCAAGTGTGGGAAAGTGAAACAGTAGAAAGTTGAAATCCTCAAGAAATCCTCTTGTATTGATTTTGACTGATCCATTTAAATATTAGTTATGATCTTTTTATTATTTTTATTTGTTTCTTAATTCAAGTTATATATATTTGGTTTTATTTGTGTTATTTACGATATTTTGTTACTGTAAAATATCTACCCTCATTTCCATTTCTTTGTCTAAAGGGTTTGTTTTTATATTTTTGATATCGTCCAATATATTGGTATTGGAATTTTTTTACTCCCTAATATCGGCCTTGGCATCCCCCCCCGAAAAAAAGCGTATTGGTCAGGCTCTAGTTTAAAACTTGACGTAATGTCTTTTTTGTAATTTAATGTAAATTGAATTAAGCTGTGAAGGTTCTAAATGTCTTTTAATCTGTACTTTTTTTCATTCATTTCCATTTCATGCTCTGTATTTGCTGTCAAGCTACTAAAATGAAAACTTACTGTAAAAGATTATCCACTTTGGAAAATTTGAACGCAACGTTCAAGTTCTCAAGAAAAAGTATTATTGCTTTTAAAAAAACATTTTTGGACGTTAAGGGCTAAAATGACTCTGGGCTGAAACAATAAAACTCAGTGTTGTTCACATAATAAAGTTAACTCTGGGGACTCTTTGGTCTGATTCTCCAAAACCTTCTTGTCTGACTTAATAATACACAGACAGAGTGTTTACGAAGTCTGTCCAAGATGGCTGCCAGTTAGTTGAGGGGCGTCTGAGGTGGTTTTGTGAAATCGTTGGTTTTCTTCTTCTTCTATTGGGCCTTTTTCTCGGGTCTTGTCAAGGGACGACAAAGCTTGGATGCGTCACCGGTAATTTCATGCGCTTACGTGTACGTTGTGCATGTGTGCGTGCGTGCGTGCGTGTGTGTGCGCACGCTCCTCCGGCTAACACGAACCACATGTGAAATGAACCTTAGGCAGATGCTGGTGTTGGGGAAGCACTGGGTCCCTGAGTGTGGGCCCAGATAGGGGGATTTCTGATGGGTGGATATGGAAGATAGGAAGTGGAGGAGTTGGAGAAAAAAAAGAGGAACATTGGGCACACATGGCAGCCAGAGATTAGACCAACTGTTTTCCCTGCTGGGTGGCTCGCTCTCTGCCTCTCTCAGATACATGCTCGGACAAAGAGCACACAGCTGTCTGCTATCTATCCACGCTGGTAACCTGGTACGGCGGTGGGGGGGTGGTGCTATAGGGGCACAGTAGCCAAGGAGGTGGTGGAAAAAAATGGGGTTTAGTCTTCAGAAGTTCCTGTGCAGTGTTTTTGCGGTGTTATGGCACAGCACAGCATGCTGGGGCAGTGAGGTCAGAAACTTGAAACAGAACCCAGCGAGAGGCAGCCGCTCCGTTGCCAGAGGCGTTCTCCCTGATTTACAGGCTGCATTAGCTAAGTAAAGGGTTTTTTATTATGATCTCACTATAAATTTCAGTAAATCGGAATAGTTTTTCACAGAAATGCACAACAGGAAAGTTGTTGCCTCTGAAACTGGAAAGCAAAAACACTGGGGATTATTGGGTAGCCCTTTAAGTTTTAAAATTCCGTTTGCAAATGAAATTGCACAATTCCTTGCAATTCTGGTCAGATTTATTAACAACAATAGGAAATTCCCCCAGAGCGTTTAGGCGAGGGGTGACGCAGCATGAGGAGGCCGGAAGTAACGTATCCATTCTACGTATAATGTCTACGTATATGTATGTCTTGGATCTCGTTGAGCACACAAATCGACATCTTTGTCGGCGAATATTTCATCCTGAGATATTTGTATTCTATTTGTTTTTTATTGGCACGCTCCCTCGCTTGCGGTGAATCCCTCCAGACAAAATCCAGAGTTTCTCCTAGGGGCTGGCAGGAAAAACTTCAGAGATTGTCCTGAGTAACTGACCCAGACATTTGCGTTCTTGCATGTAGCCCCTCCAGAAGATTATCTTAGTTCAGTGCACCTCTGAAAGCAGCTTTAATCACACCAGGATCCCAGCCAGTGCCGTGGTGCTTCAATGACAACAGCCCCCTACCCCCTGTTCTTGTTCAAGACCTCTGTGGAAGACCCACTTCCTTTAGGACCTGTGTGATAACCCTTACAATAATCCGCCTGTCACTCAGGGAGGAGCTGTCAATATCCCAGCAGGCATCTGGAAGCCCCTGGGGAAAATTTTGCACCCCTATACCCCTGCTTCACCCTAAACACACACACACTCTCTCTTATTGCCTGAGGCAGCAAGAAAGCAAGGCAGATACAGCGCCGCCTCCAGTTGGAGAAAATTGGGTTAGATTACTGCCTCCTTATGTACAGTCTATGATCTCCTGGGAGGCAGCTCGGGCACAGCAAATAAATCGGCATGAATAGATAGCAGTGTTGCCCGTGTAGGTTGTCATTGTAGGCCGCAGGTTTTATGTGTGGTCGAGGCAAAAGTGAAGTAAACAACATGTCCGTCAATAAGCCAGTGTAAGTTGTTTTCAAGTTGCTAAAAAAAGGGGGAATTACTATGCTGGCACTTTGAAATAAATCTAGTCGCCTCGTATGAACTCGTTCACCGGATATATGCGCTCCATCGAGGTTGTATCAAGGTTGGCTGAGTGTTGTTCACACATCGCCCCTATTCACTCGGGGAGCTCAACGCAGATGCTTCATTACCTCCAGGTGTACTTTGCTTTCATGTGCTTTTGGCTTTAGTCCTCGGATTCCTCTCCTGCTAAGGGCCATTTTTCTGTGCATGTTTTCCTGTGGGCTCATTATGATGTATAGGGTCGGCGTTGTAGTGCACAGAAGCTGACCGACTTATAACCTCAGTGCAAAGGGGGGGGAAGTACTGCTTTCTCACCAGCCATCTCTTCTGAGCACCACACTGAGCCCCCCTCAGGAAAGCCAGGAGCGATCTATAATTCATACAACTCCTAGTAGCATCAGCCCAGACTTTATGTAAGCATGAAGGAAGATCTATGATGTCCGATGGTGGTAGGGTGGTGCAGGATTTCCAGCTAAACCTCTTAAATGTTTTGAGTGCTTTTGAGAGTTGTCGATAAGAGTCCGCAGCCGGAGTGGCCCTGAGATCAAGGGTGTTTGTGTGTGTGTGTGTGTGTGCAAGTGCTGTCGAGGGCACAGCTGAGGTTTAAGGCTGCACTGTACTCGGAACAAACAACACACTTGTGCTCTCCTCAAGAAATTCTAAATGGGCTCTTGAAAAGGAAAATATAGTCTTCGAGGAACATGTTGGACGGCAATCTGAGTCAATCCCGAGAAGCAAGGAACTGAAAAGTTAAATTTTAGCGTGAATAATGACCGTGATTAATTGTTCTTTAATCTAAGCAATCCTTAAATAAACCTTCTTTTCCTCCGTTTAAAAAAGCCCTTCTCTCTGTCCTTAATGGCTCTTTGATATCTCTTTGCAATCTCCCGCAGTCTCTCATTCCCTCTGTCCCCACTGAAAAATCCCCAAACCACCCCTTTCCTGTTGTAAATCTAAATCGAGGAGGCAAACAGGGCTCCGTGGACGCAGCTCCTCACACACAGTTAGAAAAGCTGCACACGAAACAGCCATGCATGTCCTTGAATGAGTCATCTAATAATGCAGGAGGAGTGCCGCCACACACACACACACACACACACACACACACACACACACACACACACACACACACACACAGCCACTAAGCCACAGCATCCACGGCTTTCAACAAAACATCTATTCTAAGTTTCTTTCAAGTTGTCAGCGAGCCTCCCAATTTTAGGGAGGAAAACTGAAGAGCAACCAGCCAGAAACTTCTCCCTCTTTTGCAATGATGAGTAAAAAATGTTTTTGGGAAGAGGTTGTGGGGGAACTATTTGTCACGGAAACGGAAGCTCGGTTAAAATGGTGTCCACTGTGCGTGCTGGGACCTCTTGTCTACACATGGTTGTCATTGTAGGGTTTGCAGCAGAGGCATGAGAAAAGAAGAGCAAACGCACGCAGACATAATCATATATTTGTAAATTGTGCGGTGAGGGCGCACTGTGTTTATCCCGGTTGGACCAAAACCAATGCCTAAGGTAGAATACCACACAAGCTTCTTCAAAATAAGGTCAGTCACTCAGGAACTCGTCAAAAAAAACAAACACTTTTGCTGTCATTACTTCAATATGCCAGATGTGGTAGGTTCATAAGTCAGGTGCAAGTTAACCAGTACCTTACAAAGAACATCCTGTTCCTGTGAAGGGAGCAGGTGAGTATATCGTTGAGGTGGTTTGTTTCTTCAGTCTTGTCGTGATTTAGATTATGAATCTGTGTTGTACATTGTGTAGTTTTCATGCCCAGACCTATCCAGCCTGGCAATTCGACAGAGAAAACAAAGTAATGCGGTACATGGGAGGAAAGAGGCCTTGCTTAAGAAACATTTTAGGGTGAAAGCATGAGTCACACATCGCGGTATTCCTATAATCCTGGTCCCTCAAGTAAAAGAGCTTGGAGGTAAATCTGTGGTATATTCAGAGGCGGTTTCAATGAGTTGCATGACATGACAGAGTTACGGTAATTTTCTGGGGTAATGGGCACATTTCCTGCTTCAGATCTTCGAACAATACAGTGACTTAAAACACCAAACAGGTGACCAAATATTGTTAACTGCTTAAGTAAGTCTGCTGCCTTTGTATGGCCCCTAACAGCTCAGATTTCAAGTCTCACCAAGAGCTTTCTCTCCTGTGTTTCATTGCCTCACTAATTCCTTACTGTCTGAGCACAGAGCACGCAACACAAAGGATGAATGGACTGCCTGTAGTCTTGCTAAAAACACTAGATTTCATTAGTTTACAAAGGCGGTTTATTGTCAGTAGAGCAGCTCTAGAAATTGGCTCTTGAGGAGCTTATTGAGAGCTTTCTCTTAGATCCCCAGCCGTCTAAACTGGCATTGTTTGGCTTGGTTTTCGGAGAAGATTCACTTGTTAAGCATTTTCCAAGTTGGTTCACTTAGATTTTCCACGACGGTTGCTTTACTCCCGCAGTCATCATTCTTTTGCAGGGCTTCAGTTGTCAACAGTTTTTTTGTGTTTCTTTTTTTCCACACTGGTATGTGTGCTTGTTTTGGGTGTCAGGATGACAAATGAGACCCCAGGAGTCTGCAGGTAGAGTGAGCCTGTCTCACAAGCTGCTGCATGCTCTGGTTGGACTCATATCTGGGGAAAAAATCTGTGAAAAGCCCAATATCAGCACAGCTTGCATAATAGAGGCACTCTGCTCTCCACTAACAGGTAAATAGTGGTGGTTTCACCTCATGTTTCCCTTTGGTCACACATCCATGAAGGTCATCCTGGGCTTTGTTGCTGTAGTTGCACTTGTTGGTGTTCTTCATAAATCCTCATCTGTAACACTTTAATTACCTCTCTCTTTTTTCCCCACATGCAGTATCCTCTATTTTTCTTTTTCACTGAAGCAACCTTTTAATCTCCTTCTCTCTCTGTCTTGCCCCTGAAGGTAAGAACCTCTCCGACAGTGCGGCAGCGGGGGACTATGGCGTGCCCAATCCTGGGCCTGCGTTCAAAGAGGTTTGGCAGGTGAAGGTGTGGCCCAAAGGCCTGGGTCAGGCCAAGAACTTGGTGGGCATCTACCGCCTTTGCCTGACTGACAAGACTGTCAACTTTGTCAAGCTCAACTCTGATGCTGCTGCTGTGGTGCTGCAGCTCATGAACGTCAGACGCTGCGGCCACTCAGAAAACTTCTTCTTTGTCGAGGTGGGACGCTCCGCCGTGACAGGCCCGGGCGAGTTCTGGATGCAGGTGAGCCTGTAATCTGCAGTCCATTTTATGTTGACAGTTTCAGCCTCCAATCCCAAATAAATGTTAAGACCCTATAATCAACTGAGGGAAAGAAGCTGCAAAGTTAAGGCTAGCATTCATGTAACCCTACATTATGGTCCAATTCAACTTTAAACAATGTAGTTAAAATAAACCTAAAGGCAGTTATAAATGAAAGGAAAAAAGTGAGCTCTTGTTTCAATGATGCATCTTAAATAGAAATAATTATATAGAAATTTTACTCCCAAAAGAAACAAGATATAATTCTTAAATAAACCCAGATTCTCCCAGGATTGTGTTTTGAGTTTACTGTACATGAGGTTTTTCTGTCACTTCTTAGGTGGATGATTCGGTGGTGGCCCAGAACATGCATGAAACCTTGCTGGAGGCGATGAAGGCACTGAGCGAGGAGTTCCGCCAACGCAGCAAATCTCAGTCAAACTCCGGCCCTGGAGGAGGTGCTACTGCTTCAAACCCCATCAGTGTTCCGTCACGCCGCCACCACCCAAACCCTCCTCCCAGCCAAGTGGGCTTCACCCGCCGGCCCCGAACTGAGCCTCCTGGAGGCACTAACTGTGGAGCAGGAGGCAGCAGTGCCAATGCTTCTCCAACCCCACGGGATATCTTCCCGAGGTCTCGCACTGCCAGTGATGGCGGGAAAGGTGAGGATGGGATAACTGTGACCACACCGCTCCAAGGACCGAGCTGTAGTCCCTCCACCAATGGCTCCTGTTCTACCACCCCAATCCTCAGGTCGAAGTCAGTCCGTTCAGTCCCCACCACAGCTGCTAAAACTCCTCTTGGGCTGATGCGCTCCATCTCCACCCCAGCGCCCTCCCCAGCCCAAAGCCTCTCATCTAGCTCTGGGCATGGCTCTGACTTTGGAGGTGTAACATCTTCTGCTACTATTGGCCCGGGATGTGGAACCTATAGCCATGTTCCAACCCATCGTGCCTCCGTCTCTGGCTCACCCAGTGACTATGGCTCCTCAGATGAATATGGCTCTAGTCCTGGTGATCATACGCTCCTTCCCTCCCCAAGCCTCCCTGGAAGCTCTGTAGGTAGCGTCAGCAGCCAATCCCTTGGTGATGAGGGAGCCAACTACATCCTGATGGGCCAACGTAGTGGTGGGGGCAGTGGTAGCAACAGCAATCAAGGGAGCTTGACGTCCAGTTCCGTGCCAGCACCAGGAACACCACCCTGTGGCTCCCAGTCCCATACCAGGAGAGTGCTGCGTCGCTCGTCAAGTCGTGAAAGTGAAGCTGAACGTAGGCTGCTGAGTAAACGGGCTTCCTTACCTCCTATGGCCCTGGAGAGGCTGGCCCCACATCAGCGTAGAGCTGAGGAACCAGCAGATGAAGATTCAGCTGATTATGCCATCATGTCGAGGAGCACCAGCCGTGAGTCCTTCACATCCCCCTCCTCCTCCACACAGAGGGAATCTGTCATGGGGGCTGGTTCAGCAGGGGGAGGAGGATACTTGGATGTGGCGGAGTTCAAAAGTGAAGTGAGTGGAGGAGCAGGTGGAGGTGTAGATTTAGGTGTAGACAATGGGTATATGTCCATGCTGCCTGGCGTCACTCAGCCTCCAGAATCCCTGTCCCAGTCTCTGGCTGTCTCTGTCCCAGACTCAGATTCTAAACCTGCTGATGATTACATGGCCATGACCCCTAACAACAGTGTGTCCCCTCCACAGCAAATCCGGCCTCCACCAACTTCTGATGGCTATATGATAATGTCCCCCAATAGCAGCTGTTCACCTGACCAGCGTGGTGGTCTCTCTGGAGGAGCTTGGATAGGCAGTGGCAGTGCAGACAGCAGGGCAGGCAGTGACTATATGAACATGTCTCCTATCAGCGCTCGTTCTGTAAATGGCAGCCCCCCACCCCCTGAACACACTGCTCATTTGGAGACCAGTTCTCAACAGCATGCCCCCAAGATGGTTTATTCCTACTATTCGCTTCCCCGGTCATACAAACATAACCCCTCTGCTGGACACTTTGACGATGGGCCAGGACGAGGCAGAAGGCCCAATGGGAGTTGTAGTAGGGGAATGAGTGGAGGTAGGACGATGGGAGTGCGTCAGGAGCAACCAGCATCAGGTAACTCAGCGGTGGGACGCCACCTGTCACTCTCATCTTCCTCGTACTCCTCTAGCTCAGCTAGCAGCGAGAGCCTTGGGGAGAGCGAGGAGAGAGCTACCCAGTCAGTGGCTGGGGGAACTCAGTCCAAAGATGGGATTAAGCTCCAGCAGAGACGGGGCTCCAGCGGGTTGTCCAAGCAGGGTAACCATACTAGAAGCAGACCAGTGAGTCTGTTTGTGGATGTTTCTAAAGCTAATACCCTTCCTAGAGTCCGTGAGAATCCCCTGCCCCCAGAACCGAAGAGCCCTGGAGAGTATGTAAGCATTGAGTTTAAGGGGGAGAGGTGTGGCCAGACTGGGGTTGGAGGAGGACGTGGCCGGGGTCTCAGGCATGGCTTATCACTGCCTCATTGCCCAAGCAGCCAGAATCCTCATCACAGGACAACTTCTTGCCTAGGTAACTTTGCCCCGCTCTCCCGCAGCCCCTCTGCCCCCATCACTCCCCCAGCTGCCTCTGAATATGTCAACATGGACTTGGGCCCTTCTCCGTCCCCCTCACCCCTCTCTCTTACCCCACTAGTTTTCCCATCTTTCCACACCCCTCCCACGCCTCCAACTCTTGCTCATGCCCCCAAATCTTGTGATGAGGGTCCTACTGTCCCCCGTGAAGAGAGAGCCGAAGTAGCCGAGGCCCCACTTAGGAAGAGCAGAGAAAGTGCTCCCTCAGTGTCTGACTCCGTGTCCCCTATATCCTGTGGAGACTACACAGAGATGGTCTTTTCCTTAAATAGCAACATTGTCCCTAGGTCATCATCCAGTGTCTCTCCCAAAGCCCCTTCCCCCACCAGGACTGATCCTTCGGTTCCAGTGTTGTCACGGGGTCTTGAATTCTCCCTCGCAAAACCTGGACTCAATCCAGACCACGGGGCTAAAGTTATCCGTGCCGACCCCCAAGGACGCCGACGTCATTGCTCAGAAACCTTCCTGGCCTCGCCTTCCCTCCCCACCTCCACGTCCACTTCCTCTTCGTCCACTGCCTCCCTATTTCCCGAACACACCCAAGCTGTGGCCCGTCGGCTGGGCTTTGAAAGCGTGCTGTGGGGGAATGGTGCTGCGAATGATACCCCCACTCAGTGCCCCCTCCCTGGACAACAGTCCCTTCCCACGAACACTCAGACTTCATCCACAGAGCAAGGTCTTAACTATATTGACTTGGACTTGGTCAACAAAGAGAGCCCCCATTTGGGCCTGGATGGACCCTCAGGTAGCCAGGCCCCTTCTCGCCTCTTCTCCGTACTGGGTGGAGGTTCTGGGATTGGGGGAGTGGGCGCAGCAGTCAGCAGCAGCAGCAGCAGCTCCAGCCTCAACACGTATGCCAGCATTGACTTCTACAAATCAGAGGAGCTGCGGACACATCAGAATGGAAACAAGGAGGGAACAGGTAAGAGCTGATTAGACTTTATTCAGTGTCATGTCTCTCCAGTTTTCTCTTCACACAAATGCACACTGTGATCGTACTTTTTTCAGTATGTGTCGTCCTCCTCTCTCTTTGTCTTCCTCCTTCTGCTCTGTCACATTATTCAGATGAAAAAAAACCAACACTTTCAAGATAATCCGAAGGAGAACAGTCTCCCTCTCCATCTGTACTTGTAATAAAACTTCGCCTGGCGCCATATTAAAATGTGGACACTAGTCTGATTTGTATGACTGTGCCCATAGTCCACAGTATGAGATATAGATCACCTGTGCTGACAATCTGTTAATTGGTTTCCTCGTCTGGAGGTTGGTTTACTTCTAAAGAGAAGAGACCACTTTTTACCTGATGTGATTGTGTTAGGTGTTGAAGGCCAGACAACCTATTGGAATAACAATGAATATCGATATTCTGGAAATGACTATGGATCCTCTTGAGGCTTCCCAGTGCTGCACCTCCTCAATCCAGGTTTTTTTCGTGGGTTTTGGTGCAGATTTAATACACGTTTGTTTTGTATATATTTATATTCAAGTTATTACGACAAGAAGAATCATTCTGCTTCAGTTGAGCTGTTTTTTCCATCTCACTGCAGTGCTACTCTCAGCAAAGGAAACAATTGAGACTTCATACAGGTTATTTACTCCAAGTTCAATAAAGTAGAACTTTGACCTTGTTTTGTGTTGACCTGTCAGATTAAGATCCAGCTATGGAGGAGAAAAGTGATTCTTCCTTGTATCTTGGAGATTTTATTTTAGGTTAATTTAGGAGTTTTCCACTCCCCAATTAAAAAATTATGATGATAATATAAAGTAAAGTAAGCAGACATTCAAACTGGCTTACCTGTTTTTTTGCTTTCTTGTGCTGGGGACAAGTAAAAGGGAAAGGAGCCAAAGTGTGTCAGCAGGGCTCCTTGTCATAAATTCTTCAAGTGTACTGAACTCGAGCAGCACTCTTGCAAAAGACATTCCCTCATTTGATGTTTTGTTGATGGTGGTGCTCTCCTATAGGTGTTTAACCATCTGGAGGACCCCTAACAATCTGCTAAAGGCCCACTAGAAACCTCCTGAAGGGCTTGTGCTCCCTCGTAAAGATCCACCAAGCCCTCCAAACCTCCTTGAAACGTCTAAAACCTTCTCACTGACAAACTTAAATGTTAGAGTCTCCTCAATAATCACTAGAACCTCATTAAGGAACCATAGAAAACTGTCTGTAGATTCTTTAAATACAATACTGAGGATAAGTGTGTTACAGAGCCTCGAACTAGGTTTTTGTTAGTGTTGGTGTGTGTATGTATCTGATATTATATAATAGAATAATAGATAAATGGAATAGAAATAGAAACAAGGTAAAAACTGAAATATTCAATTAACACTTTATACGTTTGCAATATGTCCATGAAATACAGATTGGTAATATACATGTGCAGTATAATATAAAATGCATACTTACAGTGCTGTAACTTAGTTGTTAGTGGGGGTCAATAAGGTTAGGCTATGAATTTTCATTGTATTTCAATTTTTTCCTCCTGCACGGGGCAGATTTCGAGCTGTGGGGCACCAACACAGCTAAACAATGCCTCAACTAGGTCACAGTGAGACGTTTCCTCATCGAGAAACATTCCCTTTGAGCCACTGTCTGCACTAAATTGGCCTGTTAAGAAGTGGATGTCTGCAGTATAAGCAGATAGAGCGGCATTTAAATAGAGATGTGGATTTATATGTAGTAAAACGCTCAGTAGTCTTACTTAACCTTCCACAGCGGGGCTCTTGTGATGAATGCACCCTGCCAAGCACCACTGTTTATGTAGCCCCGCTAGCTTCCCCATGATTTGCACTGTAGGTTGTGTTGGACTTAATCCTCCCGGGTTTCTGCGGTAAACATTTCATAGCTCTGCCCCCGAAGTTGGATTTAAGAATTTAAGGCATTAGCAGAGATTCATCACGGGATCTTGCGGCGAGTGTCTGAGCTCCACAGTTGGTTTTCATAGATTCCCCACATGGAAACGAAGCATCAGGCCGCATCCATATGTCGAAGTGTTGGGAGTTTTTTTATTGGGAAGTGGAAGCCGTGCTGGTGGAAGCATGCAGCGGTTGTTGGGTGTATTTTAAATGGAAGTGCTGCAGGCTACCGCTGCGGGACCATATGGGATCTGGCTGCCGCGTACGTCAGCGGGGCAGCGTGGGGGGGAGAATGTTACACATTGGCTGTGAATGTTGAGATGGGGCCAGTGCTTCACTCACACAGCTCTCAAATGCCTCTGTACAGTCTTCCCCCCCCCTCCTTTCATCCCCCCCATTCCGCCTCCCCCTCTTTCCTCCTTCAATAAATGATCCTTTTGTTTGAGTGTTTTTACCACAGTGGGCTGGCGGGCCTCTGCAGGGCCGAGCCCCGGGACGGGTGGACTCTCCTGAAACTGTTTTTCTCCCCTCGCACTCTATCATTTGTGTGTGTTGCTATTCTTTATTCTTTCTCACCTCATTTTACACTTCATCTCTGTGTCTCTCTACTTGTCCTCACACCTACTCATTCCTCACAATCTTCACCCTGCTCCAACATCGAGGCAGATGGATATTTGAAATTCCTTCCCTCCCTTCTGTTCACTATTGTGCAGCTTATTTCTCTCTCTCTCTCTCTCTCTCTCTCTCTCTCTCTCTCTCTCTCTCTCTCTCGCTCGTCTTCACGCCTCTCGTCCTCCTCCCTTCTCACATTGTGTTTCCTTCCATCCTTTAAATACTTGCAGAGGCACTTCGAAATAGATTTTCTCTTTATTTTTTGCTTCTGAGCATCCAAAACACAGGGAGCGAAAGAGGCAGAAACAGAAAAGAAAAGTGGCCACACAGAGATGGCACAAATCTACCAACAAAAATACCATTCAAAAACTATTAATTATCTTGTCTTGTGTGGATCCTGTGCAGAGTTTTGGTCTGTCGTAATTACAGGGTTACTTTTTCCTCCGACAGGCACCGGCTTGTATAGGAGAAAGAGTGTGTGTATGTCTCGGGGGTACATAGTTTTGGCACATGCGGCCCGAAAGCTAAATCTGGACATCAGTAGTGGGATATGTGCCAAAAACAATTCTGTGTTGGACGCTGGTAACGTCTTATGTAATGGCCAAAATGAACCTCCCATGATTTAGACACTGAGGAAACGCAGGGGGAGTCATTTCACTCCAAATAACTCAAAAGACGAGAATCGAATCAGAGCGAATCAACTGCAACAGATGTGATGTGTGTCTGCGTTTTCGCCCCGTGACACGCATTTGAGTGTGGATGCAGTAAACACTGTGTGATGTGTATTTTTTTAAGAGCAGTGGCGGAAATGCGTGTATGACTTTGCCGTGTGGATCCATGTGTGTGTGTGTGTGTGTTTCCCACGTGACGGAGTGGACTGCCGTGACCTTGAGCCGAACAGACAATGTGAGCTTGCTACTTTATTTTCGGGACAAAATGTTAATTTGAATTAAATCAGCCACCACTCCCACAAATCTCCCCCTCAAGAAACCCATGAGAGAATTTTATTATCCGCGCTCGCAGCTGTCCCCTTCCCAGACTATTATTTTATTTCTTCTCCATCTGGAGGGAGAAGACGTGTGTGCCAGTCTCAAAATAACATGGAGCCTTTTAAAAGTCCTGCCCTGAGACCAGTTCCCCCTGCAGGACGTCCATGCATATGTATCTATAGGATAGAATTTAGCCCATGATTCAGACTGTGACTTGAATTTTATTGTCGGATGGAAACGGAAATCAATGCTGTCGCGTTTCGTCCTTCGATTCCCAGTCACGTGAACTCTGTTGTTTTTGTTGTTGACGGCTCACAGAGCGAGGCTGTTTACATTTGTATACTGTTGCCTAATTGGGCAAAACTCATGCATAACTGACCAATTGGATCAGTATCGTGTGTGTGTGTGTGTGTGTGTGTGTGTGTGTGTGTGTGTGTGTGTGTGTGTGTGTGTGTGTGTGTGTGTGTGTGTGTGTGTGTGTGTGTGTGTGTGTGTGTGTGTGTGTGTGTGTGTGTGCGGCTTTGTGTCTAGACTCATCATTTGTCACGTTGTAACACAGGTTATAGATTTATGACCAAAAAATTATATCAAGATAAAACTTTTCATTATCAGTCAATCAAGAATTATCACGATGAATGTCACATTATTTTATTTTTAAGTTTAAAGACAGCTTTTCGCCCCAAGTGAAAGCTTTAACCTCTAAAACTGTAGATAAAATGTTTTCTCATATAAAATTGTATATTTCCTGGAACATTTATGTGCGAGATCTGTTGATGCATAAATGAATTAAATGCAAATAAATACATCAATTAAATTGAAATATGCAAATTAACCATTCAAATAAAAAACTTTAAAAGGGCAAGTAAGATCTACTGCTGAACTCTAAAGTTGAACTTTAAAGATAAAGTACATTTAACATCAGAAACTTTATCGACCCTGGTTCTCTGTGCAGCACGTTGTTTTATTGGTGACGCTGCAGGATTCCTTGGCCTAGTTGGCAGCTGCTTGGCACATTCCCACATCCTCAGAGTTCAGGGTTATGTGGGCTGCGAAGAGGTAAAGCTCACTTAAAGTCAGTGAGTGAAGCGACCAGGAAAACACACACACCCACACACACAACAAAGTTCTTTCACTGACCAAATCCTGCTCACTATAGACATTAGAAGAGCTGTGTAATTGATCCCATTACCTCCCTATCTATCTATCTCTGTCTGAGGGAGCAGTTTCCTACGTTTTCTCCAGCAATAAGTCTTCACCTGTCTGAAGCAGATTACATTTATTTGCATCTTAGACCTCATCGCTTTGGCGAAACCTTTTTTTCTTTTGTTACGATAAGTGACGGGACAAAAGGCACAAGCCCTCACACGATCAGACAAATTGCGAAGAAGCCAACACCTTCACTTAACCACATTATTAGGAAGTAAAACAGAGAGTGAATGCATCGGTAGTGTCAGTAATAATCCATCATTGAAAAGGAAAGCTGTGAAAGCTAAGTGTGTCGGGGCAAAGTTGAAGCTGGAAGACGATCTGTAAACTGCGCTGCGACGTTTACACAACATTCAGGGTCATAGTTTGACCTTTGACCTTAGATTTTTCCTTTAAATTAACCTGAGAGTTTATATTTCTAATGATTTTCTTTCTCAGTTTTTAACCCATGTAAAGGGTTGGCATTGTTGAAAGCACTACATTCATTAAGTATAATATATTCTTTATGGAAATCCATTATGCAACGAACACTGTGACATACGTTCACCCCTCCACACTCCACACTGATATAGACTGAGATGACAGACGTGTGTGTAACGCAGGCCAAAGACTAACAGCTCTGGTGGAGTTACGTAAAACACGACCACGTGGACGGGACGTGACCCCTAAAGAGGGTGAGGCGCCGGCACACACACACACACACACACACACACACACACACACACACACACACACACACACACACACACACACACACACACACACACACACACACACACACACACACACACACACACACACACACACACACACACACACACACACACACACACACACACACACACACACACACACACACACACACACAGAGAGAGAGAGAGAACTCCACCCTCCAATCACTACTGTGCAGCCTCTGGCTTCAAATGTGCAAGATGGCAGCGTTTGTACCCGGGATATTTTGGTTTATTTTTGGGATGTTGGGACTAAGTCTTTACAGTTTACAGTGTAGGTTATGGTTGTTAGTTTGCTTAACAACAATCAATCCCAGCTGAACCATTGTGTTTGAGTGTGCAAGTGCGTGTGTTGTTTATCTCTTTTTGTGTTTGTTGTTGGTGCTGGAGGCAGACGGAGCTCCCGCCTCCTCCGCTGAGTGTCACAGCAGCACAGATGTGGAGCCGTGGCAGCAGAAGTGAACATGTGGAGGACAAAACCAAGACTGATATTTGACAATTGGAAAATAAAACCCACTTAATTTCTTGCTCATGAGTCAGCGCTGTTATCTTTATAGTTCCAGCATCTTTGATCATTTCTTTATTTCGCCGGGGACCTTTTGAGGTAAAGAGAGACAAAGCTAAACGATCGTTTAGTTACGGCAGCTTGATAAATTCCAATTTTAGCAACTAATTGGCCTCGGAGACTTCCAGCTCCTTTGTATTGGACTGTATAATCAGCTGAATATAAAAATAAACAGGACGAGGCAGGAGGTCCTCCCCTGAATCTTATGATTACATAATCTGTACAAAGCTGGAAATGAGCTCCACACTGCAAACTCAACTTTCCTTCATTAGCCTAATTATGGAGTTACACAACCGATTTGCCCCAATGCACGGGAGGATGCAAAGTGAGTGGACAGCAGAGAAGCCCACAGCTATTTGATTTTCAGTCTGAGGAAACAAAAGACATATTTCATACTTTCATACTAATATTTTATTCCCCCCCCCAAACTCATTTATCTGGCTGTGAATCCTTTCAGAAAACGAAGGAGGTCAGACGCACGGTCGCAGGGTTTGTTTTGGTTGAAGTCAGGGACGTGTCGTTCTCCGAGGTCCGGTCTGCTTTGTTTGGGTGGTCCGCTCAGCGAGTCTCTGAGCTCACACTCTCCTCTGTTTGGGTTTGAGTCTCGAAGGTTGTGTGTGCAACTGTCCCACTGCAACATATCAGTGTGAGAGGACTCGAAAGGTCTGAGGCGTTTTCCTTTCCCACTGACTTCAAGCCCCGGACCATGTGATGAGGTCATCTGCGTGCGCCGCAGCGGCAGCATGGTCTCACTGCAGCCCCCTCGCCTTCGTCCAATTAGGCGAATCAGAGGGGTAGAGGAGTAATCCGAGTTTATTGCTAACACACACACACACATATACTGATTTGTGATGCATGATCAAGCCGTCGCACACACACACACACACAACACTGGTCACAACACTATGCAGTGTGACAGCATTCAGCAGTATGGGGTCAACAGTGCAAATCTCTAGAAGTACAGAGCGGCTTTATTCTAGTAGCTTTCTACAAACCTGTGTGAGCCAATGAATGTCCACCGTGTAAGAATAGAGGACAATAGCAGCCGGCACAGGCTTTGCAGTGGCATCACAAATCTTTTTCTTTTTTTTTACCGCCAGCCACATCTGGCGCCATCATGGAGATTCCACTGGAGAGTTTGGCTTTGTGCAAATAACGTGCTAAATATAAAACAGCCACTGAACAACAGGGCAAACACCTGGAGAACATGTGCTGCAGAGGGAGTTTACGGGATGTTACAGGTCATCATGTCACAGCCACAAGCGTTTAACTTAAGATGTTTGCTCGATTATTATTCTTTACTTCTAATGGGGACAGTATTGTGCAGGTTTCTGGTGCTTTCTCTTCTCACTGATATTGTAAGGGGGATATATATCAGGGTACCTTTTTCATGCATTCTCACCTTGAGTTTGTTGGATGCATGTTAGTGTGACAATCAGCTGTCGATCAATAAGTCATCCAGGCTTCATCCTTGGAAAGGATTTAAAGGGTTTTGGAGTTCTGGTGCGAATTGATTTATCCTCCGTCTTAACATTCACACCTACGCTTGATTTAGAGTCTCCAATCAACCGAACCCCAATCTGCCTGTCCGCCTCAACCCGAGCAGACACGTCCGAAACCACCGCACATGATTAGGCTGCAAACTGAAGTCTGGATATTTTGTCTTGAAATTTTCCAGAGGAGCTGAGTGTGCAAATGTCCGAGTGCGATGGTCTGGAGGTTTCCCAGAGCGGTTCCTGCCAGCACCCTAGTTAGATTTTAGTGATATCATGTGAGAGCAAAATGTCGTGGGCGTGCATTGGTGTGGCCCTGCTGCAGCAGATGTGGATAAAATGATGAAAAGTGTTGAAGGGAAACTGCTTTGAGTGACACGTCCATGAATCTGAAGACTTAGACGCCAAAACGATACACAGAGGAAATATTATGCTGCCAATCGTTTTATGCTGCGTCTCAACAATGAAGTGTTCCAAATGCTCCTTCCCTGTTTGCATGTGCAGTTGTCATGAATACGTCCCTTGAATATGAAATCCAGTGATGGATGGTGGTGCCTCAGCCTTCAACACAAAATCAATCAGATGGGTCTTTGGGGAAATACGAGTTTCCTGCTGTACAGGAAGAAGGAAAGTATTCATAGCTGCATATGAGAAAAGCAGAAGAGAAAAATCTAAAATATCTCCTTCATGGCGCATTGGTTGGGCAATGTTTGACGACAGTGTCGGGGAGAAGAGGAAACGGCTGGATTTGATTTTGCAGGATGAATAAATGGAGCCTAAGTCTTAACCGTGTGCGTCGCATGTTGTCCATCATGTGAACGTAAGCTGCATCAGGCTATGAAAGCGTCCTTGTACGGCTCTTACATAAGATCCTCTTCTGATAGAGTTTCAAAATTGTTCTTTACTTCGAATAAATGAGCGTGACCTTGTGGTATGATACGGTTGTCCATGGTGGGTCTTATGTAACGTTACACAATCACGAGCAGTTACTCCAACAGTTGTACAAACAGAAAACCCCCTTCGGGCCAAACTTTATTTTGATGCCACAAATGGCGCCAAATAGTCATTCGTTAGGAATTTAATAATCATTTGCGTTCGGGAGCCTCTGTGTGGCGCTGTTCCAGAACACGGGTGCACCTCTGTGGCTTTCCTTGGAAACAAGTGTTTTGTTTTGTTTTTAATTGAGGGGAATCGATGATGATAACTGATGTTAATACTCCATTTATCGTAAAACGGTGTATTGTTGGGTTTTTTGATTGTTGGCTGGACAAAACAAGACGAATGAGAACGGTATCTTGGACATTTCTCTGGATTTCCAACGTTTTGCATTCCTCCGCCAGTGCCCAGCGGTCCCTTGGAATTAAATCAAGCTGCACCACATTGCACAAACTCATTTGTATCCACCCCTTTTTATAGGCTTGATTTTTTTTCATCAGGATCCAGGAATTATTCCCATGGAAATTGTTGAAAATGTGAAAAAAAAAAAAGCCTTATCTCATAATGTTAAAGGAAGTGATCTGCATCTCCTCTTTAATCCGGACCCGTGCTCGTTTTTAATTGGGTCTGTCTTGGCCCGTGTTCCATCCTTCCACCAAGATTCGTGGAAATGCGTTCTGTAGCTTTGCATAATCCTGGTAACAAACAAACAGACAGGAGTGTAAACATAACCTCCTTGGCGGCGGTTTAATAAAAATAATCATGAGTTGCAGCCCTACTTTAAAAACGTTCTTGAATCAGCTCTCTTGTGTATTCTGGGTCGGCTTCGGATGAAACTACAGAGCCGGGCAGTCACTTCTGATTTTAGCCTCTGACTGACTTCTTTTTGAAAGCAACGTTGGTCGAGCCTCGTGGGGATCAGAGTTTCAAGAATCATCCAACACTGTCAATAAAATAAAGACAGAATCCATAAAATATCTTTTTTTTTTTCAAGAAAATACCAGACTTAGGGGAAAAATAAGTTGATGAACAATGAGCTCTAGTATTATTTGATTATTCAGAAGTCTCTGTGTGCAGGAACATTGAGGATGTCATTGAAAGAAAACTTTTAAAATGGAAATATAGACTTCTACGACCTGGAAATGCTGACGCGAGTTATGCCGGAGTTTGAATGGTCCATTTTTCTTCCTCTCATATATGCTTTATTGTGAAAAATCAATTTTGACAGGGAGCAGAGGGAGCCGTGTGTCACATGCTTGTTACCGTGGTGATTTACCAGTGAAGAAAACTCATTCATTTGTTGATTCTTGACGTCTTGTCACTCTCTCTTTCTTTCTGTTCTTTCTGTTGTGTTTGTGCTTCTCTCCCACGCCTTGTTTTATTTTCACTCACTTATCTTCCCAAGACCTTGACAAGGCTGGATTCTCATCTCTCACCACAGGCGATTTTATTTCCTCACACACACATAAACACGCTTGGGTTTCTTTCTGCGTGGAATGATCTTGCTGATAGTGGCACATAAATAACGTGTGACTTTGGCGACTTATCCAAGGCCGGCGCCAGAGCAGCAGAACCTGAGTGACATCATCACGTGAACATACGAGCTCTACCTCGACTTAAGAAAAACTTTATAAAATTGCTCATCTATTCATGGTTGAACTTTTCTTTTTCAGCTGTTAATCCCTCACTTACTTCCTGTTCAGCCAAATGGGCGGCTGAGGGTTTAACAGCTTGCTCAAGGGCTCCTCGACAGGAACTCAATAGCTGTGTGTGTGTGTGTGTGTGTGTGTGTGTGTGTGTGTGTGTGTGTGTGTGTGTGTGTGTGTGTGTGTGTGTGTGTGTGTGTGTGTGTGTGTGTGTGTGTGTGTGTGTGTGTGTGTGTGTGTGTGTGTGTGTGTGTGTTTCTGGTGAGCTGCCCGGCCAAGCGAATGTTAATTAGGTAGTAAAACCTCAGCTAACAGTTCAGTACTCTAGTCAGGTTTTGACTGACTAGTGGCTTATTCACATCCATTTGGCATGCACACACACAAACACACAAACCCACCAGATTCACACATTTCGTTTGTCCAGAGGCGCCTCTTTGACTGACCAAGCTGCCAATACAATTCATTCCCCCGCCGCTGTGTGCTTGTGTGTGTGTTTATATGTCTCTGTGATTGTGTTTGTGTGTGTGTTTGTCTTAAGGACTTTGGCCCCTGAACTTGTCATTGATGTGACAGAAAGGTATTTGATGGCCACACCTGTATGTGCTTTCTTTTCAATTCAGAGTTCTTTGGTTAACACTACAAAGTCGGGGTTTGTTTGGTTTACACACACACACACACACACACACACACACACACACACACACACACACACACACACACACACACACACACACACACACACACACACACACACACACACACACGTGCACGCACACATTCTCGAGGCACTGCTGCTCTTAATCGGAAAAGCTGAGACAGATCATCCAGGCCAATCACCTTTCAGGAAGCAGGGATCAGCCAAAAGCTCCTCAGCTAATGGCCAAAGTAACCTTCACTTACCTGCCCCCAGTCTAGCCTGTCTACACACACACACACACACACACACACACACACACACACACACACACACACACACACCTCCTGTCTCTTTTGTCAATACTGTTTTGCTCATTTTGTTCTGAACAAAGCCGCTCCCCCCCCACCATGCCTCCCTCCTCCACTCTCCAGACCTCTCTTTCTTTCTTCCCCTCCTCTTCCTGCCTTTTCTTCTTTTTCTCTTTGGACTTTTTGTTTGCTCTGTTTTTTTTTCTTATTTTCACATCCGACTTTTCAGTTGTTGTTTTTTTTGGGGGGGGGGGGTCTTTCTCACAATCATGTCGCGCAGATTACGAAGCTCTCGGGCGGGGGAGTGTGTGTGAGAGATGTTTGTGCTGATGAATGAATGAATGAATGAATGAAGCTCCTGTCGTGTCACCGCGGCCCGAGGAACTTCCATCAGATATAATATAAACTACATGATTTGATTAAGATCAGAGGAAAGATTTGAGCGGAGCATGTAGGCATTAGGAGGAGATCACTTCCTAACACTTCCTGTTTCATTAAGTCGGCTCCTTCAACCCGCCAAGTTAAGGTGAAGCACCTGCTGAATGCATCTCTCATAACTGGACTCTGTTGCATAATGCACACTCGTCATAGTTTGAATTTTTGGTGCATTTGTTTGTATTTCGTGAAATCATTACCACCTTAATTATCTTAACGATAAATATGAAGCAACAGCTAGATCACTTAGCTTAGCATAAAGACTTAAAACAGGTAGAAACAGTTAGCAATGATTTGAGGGGTTCAACAGTAAAGTGAAATAATTGACAATGATTATAATTTAGCATTTTCTTTATAAAGTGCTTTTAACTATGCTTAAAACCATTTTACACAGTTTCTGCTGCTTTTCTTTGGAGTCAAAATGGGTTTGGATTAGTCCGCGACAGAAATAATCCTTTATTTGGGGAAAGTGACTTTTATATGTTTATGTGCAATTTCTCCATTTTCAGTTTTCATAGACTAAACAGACAAAATGATTTGTTAGTTGCAGCCGCTCATTGTGGTTTGGTCAATTTACATTGACGTATACAGTGTGTCCCTTTTTAGTTTAAGTATCTTCTGTGTATGTGTGCGTTTCCATCTCGATATATATATAAGAGTGTGTGAGATGTTTGTGCCCGTCAGTGTGTGTGTGTGCGTGTGCATGCCTGGCAGCGTGCCAGCGCCCTGTATGAGCGGGATCCTGGCTACAGAGTGCTGATTGTGCGCTGTGGTATGGGATGTATGCCGGGCTCAGAGAGCATCGGGTGCCTCCTAAAAGAACGGAGAAGCCACCCACCAACCCACTGGGGTTACTGAGTCCACAGGAGGAGGAGGAGGAGGGAGGGAGGGAATGTTTCCCCTCCTTTCTCTCTCTCTCTCACTCACACACACACACACACACACACACTTATTTGTCTCCTTCAATTCTCACACACTCCCTCAGGAAAACGCTTGGGCTTCCTTTTGCTTTATTCGAGCTACAAGTTCTCTGCGTTCTTCACGCTCTTGAGTTTGTTCCCTGGTCACACCCATACACACACACACACACACACACACACACACACACACACACACTGTACACTACTTCTTCTCAGGTGATTGTCTTGATGTCAACATAGCCGCAGTGTTTCTCCCCATGTCTCCACTCTGATCTGTGTGCGTCTGACTGTGTGTGTGTCTTATTGGATCCCGGGCCATGACATCACTCAGCTGCCACTTCTCTAACTGGGTTGGTCCGTAAAGAGCTTAGTGCCAGTGGGTGTTGGAGACCACTAAGCTGATTACGGTCTACTAATGAGACGCTTCTCGCTTGAAGTCTCTGTGTGTGTGTGTGTGTGTGTGTGTGTGTGTGTGTACTGCGTTATTTGTTTATGTGGCTGGGTGTGGGCTTTAGCACACGTGTGTTTGTGTGTGTGCGTCTTCAGCTGTGCTCAGGCCGGGGGGGATCAGGTGGAGACGGTCCAGGGGATGAGGAGGGGTCAGAGTTGATCTCTGGGTCAGCCGAAGTGCTGACGTGGACAACAGGGTGTGAATCCAGATAAGACTCCTGTGACGGGGGTCAAGTTATTCTCAGATGAGCCGCCATCAAATCCCTTTTTTCCCTCCTCGCTCCCTCTAGTCGGGCTTTGGCAGTAGAGCCCTGATCTGACTAGACTGTTTTGAATTGGGTCCAATTAAGCAGTTTTTTCGACATCTGTGGCTGCCGACTGACAGGTGATCACATGACACTTGAATATTTACCTCTGTCAAATAGCCCCCCCCGGTCCGTTTGTCATCAGGATTACGCAAAACCTATTGAAAGATATAAGATGTAACAATTCTTTATTAAAATATCTAAAGACGAATAGACCTATGTTATACATTTTGTTGACGTTAGCCCCGTTAGCCAGTCGCCTGCATTACGGGAATAAAATGCTAATACATGACCTCATCCATGAACATGATTTTGTGAAGGTAGATTTTTATCGGAAAACATTGAAGAACTCCCATGATCCCACGCTGCGTCACCACTTCATCAAACCAGGTCTTCCATTGTTGAAAATAATTAATGGATCTTGATTTTTAAAAAACTGACATGCTTAGGGGACCGCTATTTATGAGTGTGTGCGATTTGGTGCAGATCCAAATAGAAATCTAGATTGAGTGAATTCAACTGTGTAGTGACTGTTGTGCCTTGGCAGACGTTTGCGCTCGACTGAGTCATTTGTCTTATTGTTGGATTCAGAAATGACAGTTTGGGACGACACATCAGTTACTGTCGTGTAACTTTTACCTAATTTTGTTACATCACTGGCGTTACCATGGTGTTTTCGGTATATTATTCATGGCCTCCGCCTCATTACACTGCTGCCCAGAGCAACTCCCTCAACAGCCAACTCTCCCTTTCAACCAACGAGACCCACATTTGAGTGTCTCTGTGATGTGGAAACATCAGATTTGCACATAAAATGTTATTTGTGTCTGCTGATGATGAAGAAATAAGTCGCAGCGCTGCCGGCCAACATCTTGATTCAGATTATCACCATTTTATTAATCTTTGACATCTTTAGTAATTCTGTCTCTTCCTTTGTCCAAGTATTTTACTTTCATTACTTTTAGGAGTGTTTTCCTCTTCATTGAATTGGTTGCAGCTGAAAAGAAACGTCATCAATGCGTCCACTCGCTTGCTGAACATTTTCCGGACTTCATCCTGCTGTATCCTCACTTGGGTGCACTCTGGAATTTCCGGAAAGTTTCAGTGCATGTCTGAATGGAGCTTAAGTGTGACATAAAAGTTATCTGTCGCTCGAGAACTTGTTAAGATGTCGATTCAAATGAAAAACAATCATACGATTAAACAAACCAATGAAAAACATCCAGCTATCAGGTCTATCTGCTTTTCATAATCTCTTAATTATCATGTCGGTTGAAGGTTTAGACTTTATCAGAACATTTAGTTCCTTTTATCTCTAAAAACAAAAAATCGAGCATGAAGTGAGAATGCAAGTTGAGCAGTTTTTTATCTGCAGCTTCAGCCGGACGACTCTGACGCACGGAGCCCGGAGCGCTCTCTTGCAAAGCAGAAGTCGAGTTTGGACATTGGGTGTTTCAAATTAGCAGCAAAGAGCCGAGGATCATGGGACCTGTGGGGCCATCTCCCCCTCAGCTTCACACAGATTGCTCAACTCTTAACGGCCTCGAAGGGGGGGGGGGCTATAGGCTGAACACACACACAGCCTGCGTGTCAGTTACCTAATTCTGACACCGCGACCTGCAGGGTCCGCTTCTCCTCGAGTGATAGAGTCAAAACCTTTTTCTTCTGTTTTCACCTCAGAGAAAGGAAAGAGGATAATTATTACAATCTGCACAACGAGGACAGAGAGTTTTAGATTTACCCCCGACAGTTCCCACTTACACCCTCCAGCCGTGTTCATGCAAATAGGAGCAGAACCCTACACGCAGCGCCCACCCCCCACCCTCCACCCTAACGTTTTCCTGTCTTGAGATCATTGAAATCTTCTATAATGTGATTGAGAGGAAAGAACAAACAGTCCCCCGGCCCGCCTCGCTTTATGTAACTCCGATCGAACGAGGGAACAGGGATGTTTGCTCACCGCTGCCATTACTGGCCTGAAAACGGTCGTTAACCTTTAGAGAGTTCTGCCTCGCCCTCGCCCCCCCCCCCGGTGTCAGCGCGGTGACCAGGGACGTGCAGGTAGAACTAACAGCTTCCTCCCGTGCTCTCCAGGGTCTCATTTATTCAATTGTACAAGTTGCTAATTGGTCTGTGTGTGTTTTTGTGTGTGACTGGAAGTAGTGTTCGTGATTTTCCGCATTAGAAGACAAGTCTGTACTTTTAGCTGAGCCAAACCATGTAATCAATAATCAGTTAAGTCAATAATGAGTTTCAAATATAAAGAATATTGAATTTGTATTATTATTAAAGTTCTGGAAAAAGTCCAGAGCAACTGACATTTACATCATCACATAAAGCTCCTCTGGAGTTCAAGTTCAAGTTCTGCATCATCCTGCTGACAAACAAATCAACAGGGGTGAAAACATAATTAACGATGGGTCTCAGGGATCAAACCACACTTACCGGTCGGCTGAGGTGGACGTGCACGCACCGCCGGGTCTCGCTGCAAACGTCCGGCGGCAGCGAGGGGCAGAGAAAACTGCTGTGGTGGCAGAAGTGATTAACACAGAAATCTGATCAGCTGAGGACCAAACACGCTCCAGCAGCGCAGGTGAAGCTCCCTGCGCAGGACGAGCTGTAGTAGAGACAGACGGGTACACTTCAGGTTAACAGTATTTCTAATGCATATTTATTCTTTTATATTTAATAATCATGAATGCTAAATTTTCATTTCATATTCAGGTTGTGGGAAAGGTACAGTGTCTTTTCACTTGCCAGATGTTAATGATGGGAAAAACACACAACTGGCACAACCTCCGCCTTCCTCTTCCCAGACTTGAAATGTTTGTAGGTGTGATCTCCTGCACATATGCTCAGACTCCTCCACCACTCGCGTGTTTTCAGGTGTGTTGCTTTGTGTTGTGCGTTTTTAAACTCTTATCGAAGTATATGCGCTGCTGCAGGCCGACTGCCTACGAGCTGTTCATCGTGCACGTCTTTAAATCTTTGCATCGTTTTTCTGCTTCAAAGAAACTCAATGTTCTGCCTCCGTTTCCCTAACACAGACCTTCTCTGGAATCTTCAATTACACCCAACAACACTCCTGCTCTGCTAATAGCACAATGTTCTTCTGGGCTGCAGGCGCCCTCAGCCGCTAACCAGAGCATTAAAAGCCTCGCAATCGGCAGCAGCGAGGAAATGACATGTGCTCGGCTCCCCTGTTTCCTCATTAGTCGGACCTGGTCAAGAACAAACAAGCAGAAATTGCATGTGGAAGAGATGGAAGGTCAGGAGGTTGAGAGGAAAGTGGATGAGCGAGGGTTGATTGAGAGGCGGCGCACGCTCTCCGTAGGCGCGTGCACGCTCCCTGTTTGCTGCTTCGGTCCGTGCTGAATTTCATTTGCCATTAATGAAATTGTTTGTATTCATGAGCAGTTGTCGTCCAGAGGAGCTAAAAGGAACGTGACATGCTTTCTTCATTAAAACCTTTTTTTTTTTTGCACGTGCACGAATGGTCCACAGCGTCTGCAGGTGTGTGTGAGCGTAGCGGAGGGCAGCAAGTACGTCGACGCAGCACGGTAACGGCTTGTTTTCCTTTCCTGTGCACGCTGACGATGGGGGAGGACTTTTTTTTGGAGTCCAGCAGAATCTGAATATGAATCATCACCTCCTGACCAAAACAACACACACACACACACACACACACACACACACACACACACACACACACACACACACACACACACAGGGCTATGATCGGGCGTGCGTCATCCCGCTGCTCACTTACATGACGTGGGGACTTTGTGTCTGCAGGGATATCACTAATGCACGTGCGAGCAGGAAAGAGTGGTCACAGCAAAAAAACACCAAATTGCTCTTCTCTGGCTGACGTTGTTCACCTGCTGTCTGTGGTGTGTGTACCTGAACTTCTATCTTTGTTAGGACCCCGCTCCTCACAACTTCAATGTGCTGTTTAAGGGTTGAGACTTGGTTTTAGGGTCAATGCATCATCTATACCAGGGGGCAGGGGCGGGGGCGGGGTACGTCCCTGGACAGGTCGCCAGCGAATCCCAGGGCCAAAATGCAAACTGTAAACTTACAGAGGCACACAACCGTATTGCTCTGATCGAACCACTGTTCCACCGTGTCACCCTGGCGGTAGGATTCAGGTTAGAATTAGTTTAAGGTCAGGATTGGGTCAAGGGGTTGAACGCAAATGAGCCTCAAGGTGCTCGTAAACACATCATGTCGAGTGTCCTCACAAAGATAGAAGCCCATGTGGTAATATGCTTGTGCAACCTGCAACTACTGTCGCCTCACAGCCCACCTCAACTCTACACACACACACACATTTCCCAACAGCTTGCGGTTCATTGACTCACACTTTACACACGTGATCGGTGTGTCCTGTAACCAATCCGTCTGACACTTGCATGTCACCATTTATATCTCTTTAATGGCTGCTCTCTCTTTACAAGTTGTCTCAGTTCAGACTCAAATAAATCTCAGAATTTCTGTCCTCATGTGGTTAAAGCACCAGACCAGTGGTTTTACGTGTTTTTGTCTATTTAACACGAGTCAGATTTACTTCACAGCTTTATGCAAACCATGCGTCTGTGTGTTCAGCTTTTGGATTTTCTTTGATTTCCATTTGCTTCCGTACAAGAGGAAAATCTCGGAGCAGACGTTTGACTGGTGTTTGTCCAAGTCACATGATCTTTGAACTCCAGATCGATCAGAAACAGTCTGCACTGCATTACGAAAAAAATGCAGACTAGACGTCTGCTGATTAAAATATAGCTACTTGAAACAATAGGAAAGGGAATCATTTCCAATAATGACATATCGCTAAATATAGATGTTTTTAAAAGTTGGCATTGACTCTTAAGACGTTATCAAACCCTTATGACAAAGAAATGTAATTGTGGCCTGATATTTTACAGTTGAATCATAAAATATACTTTAAATGAATTTGAATAAAAATAAAACAAGAATGCAATAAAATATATGAAACTTGAATTAAGAAAAATAACTTAAATACACATCTATGATACGCTGATACCGATGTGCCTGCAAAAGGCTCATATCGGCCGATTTTTTTAATAATAATTTAAAATAAATATGGCAGAAAAGGACTGTGAATCCTACAGGAAAAATGATATCAATGTAGATGTGAAATTCCCACCTACATAGTTGTTGTTTGTCAACACAATAGCATCTACACTTGCGTTGAATATGGTCTCACCTCCACAAGCGGTTTGGCCAATCAGATCACAATCAGGCCTCAGTGCGTCTCTGGTGATTCCACTTTCATGTGGTTGAGCACTTTCCAGTCCCAGAGACTCGGGTGTAAATGGGGACAACCGTGTCACATCGAGTCAGTGTTGATACAAAGATAACGCTTTGTGTAGCTTTAAAAGTGGAAGTCGAAACCACATAGTTATTATTTCATTTCACATCCAATCTGCTGGAGCAGAGCTCAAACCGCTGGTTCAGAAACTCCTCCATTAACAAGTGCAGAGGGAACTTCAGCTTCAAGTAAACGTGCTAAGGGCTGCGGAGGGAGGAGGGGAGGGATGGAGCAGAGCGAGGACGCTGAGGGCGAGGAAGAAGAAAAGAAGAAGAGATTCTTTTACTGATTTCTTTTCCTCCTGTGGAGACGAGGAAAGGGCGAGAGAAGCGTTGCTACAGGAGACTCCAGAAGGTGCATAAATAAATATTTGCGGTGCCCGTTGGCCAAGTCTGGCCGTCTACCCACAGTCAGACACACACGCAAACACACATACACATTTACAATCATTCTCCTTGTTATTTCCTCTAAACACAGAGCTCTCTATAATATAACTTAATACGAGTGGGAAGGCTTTGTGTGTGCGTGTGTCTTTGTGGGTGTGTGTGTTTGTTTGCGGTGTGGTGTCTCCACTAATAGTTACACAATTCCTTATCAACATGGAGCAACATCTGGCACGTGGACACACACACACACACACACACTGCAGGACACAGATAGGCATCAGTTTCCAAACACAATTCTGTTTCTGCACCGTCAGCCCCCGTCATCACTTTAATGATTCAGCAGTGAAACGGCTCTGGTTTAGTAGTTCACTGAGGAACACAGTTAATACTGATGCCAGCAGGAAAATAAAGGTTTGAGTTAGTCTGGTGGAATATTTGTTTTTTTAGTCAGTGTCACGCACGGTGTCGTCAGAGGGAGAAGATCCACAGTTGAGCAGAAGTGAGCGTGAAGCAGATCTGAGTCCGACTGAAGTGGAAGCTTTGTGGTAACTTTTCCAAAGACCAAAGGGATCTTTGAGTTTACTGTTTATTTAATTTACTCTGATCTGACACGGGGGTCGAGTGAGGTGACACGGACACGTCTCAAGAGCAGCACCGTCACTTGGCTTTCTTTCTTAAAAGGTGGTGCAACTGCGTCTTGTGTTTCCTTCCAGTCCGAGCGAGCTGGGCAAAAGCTTTACTCAGAAGTGAGGACCCCCCACCTGCTCATGCTATCACTCCATATGTCACTGGCCGGAGACATTTTGATCTGAGACTGGAAACGGTGAAAGTGTGCAGGAGTGAGAGAGAGAGACTGAACGAGATAACATTCTTTCAAACCCGTTAGTCCCCCTCTGGCTTCAACTGTGTGTGTCCCGTCCAGGGACAGGACGTCCCATGTCAGATTTCAGCACAGAAGCCAGTTTCTGTTACACAAGGACAACCACATTTTAAAATGCTATATTTAAAACCGCTAAAGGCAAACCAACAGGTTTAAGCTTATAAGAAAATACAAATACATCTTCTTTTCTCTTGAAGCACATATTTGAATGTGGGACATGCAGTTGAATCATTTACCCACAAAGCATTTGTTTTTGCAGCGTGTTTTATTGGCACTTTAAAGCCAATCGTATCTCTCTTATCAGATAAAGACAGTTCCAGGCACCGACTCAGTAAATCTGTTGTTCCAATAAACCTAATTGCAGTTTTATTTTACCTGACACAGTTTCTATTTTTATAAACCGTCTCCGGACAGACGTACAAGGATATGAGAAGTAGGACTGCAGCTAACCCATTGAAGACTATAAAATGGCCGACCAACAAAGATATTGGATTTCATAAACGCTTCAAAATAGAGAACAGCAGCAAATTTCTCAGATTTGAAGATGCACAAACCAGAGAATGTTCCGGTTCTACCTCATAAATCATTTCCAAATTACTGATGATCCCCTTATCGTTGATCGTCTCAGCCATAAACTATTTATAAGGATGGTCAACGTGTCTCAACTTCCTCCCACAGTCCAGAAATGAAGATATAGTATCCACGCCGGGGACTTCATTCCGTGCGACAGCGAGGGCCCGGCCAATACATGTAGTCAACAAATCATGAGTCAGTCTCAGCTGTCAATCAAAATAAGTCATTCAAATCCTACTGGAATAACAAGCACTTGAACAAACATCTTCTTAGAACTACCTAAAATACCAGAAACCATCTTTACGGGAAATTTGATCCACTAACATGGAGGAGGCGGGGTTTCTGATCTGTCACGCAGCCCCCTTTGACTTAGTTTTTTGGGCGATGTCATGTTGTCCATCTTTATATAAGAGTGTGGACACTCAATCCAGGAGGGATTCCTGTGGGTCGGGTTCAGAGAAAAAAATTTGGAAATGATATCTGTGCTCCGGTCGAGTTTGGCCAAGTTGGCTGGGATGTCCAAATTTTTTCTACACTGCGCACGTCAGTTATCTGTGAAAACATCGGGCTCGGGTCGGGTTCAGACGCTAAAAAACGACATGCCTCTCGGGTCTGGGTCCGAGTTCGGACAGAAAATCACAACCTGAGCTGCACTTGACTTAGTTTATGTCGTACCTGAGGACAGCACAGATTGCTCTCACACTCTCTGGGGCCTATTCAGCGTGCGGTTACCTCTGAAGCAGCGTGACCGGCTTCTTAAAATACTTTCCTAAATTAAATGGAGCCTTTTTGAATTTACAGCTCGCTGCCAGTCAAATATTTCAAAGGCCGACGTGGCTGCCAGGATGAGGAACGCAAACTCTTAACTTCAGATGTTGCGCAAGGACGATCTAAGTAAGCAGCACGTGGGGCAACTCTCCCGCCCCCTGTTTCCCCCCCGCTCAGCACTGCTGCGCTGCCTCTTCCTGTCCCCACACATTCCTGCTCGTCTGTGTGCCGTAACACCCACACCCACTTACTCTCTCCCGCTGTCGCTTGTGCATAATGAAAACTCGCCTCAGGCCTAATGTTTTTTAGTTTTTTTTTGCTACTTGAATCATTGTATCATCACGTCGAGAAAATGTGACAACTTACAGACTGAAATTACAACATTTAATTTAAGACAAATCGTTTAATATGTGGAGTGAAGATCGCTTTGGGTCCCTCAGATTTGATGGCGCCTTGTCGTAGTCGTTTACATACTTATTACACACTCCAACATGCACACACACCTGGAGAGATACCTTGAAACGTGGCTGTCGTAGCCGTTGTGGGTGTGATTGTCGTTGGCAGGATGACTGTGTGTGTGTGTGTGTGTGTGTGTGTGTGAGTGTGAGAGAGTGAGTGAAAGTGCAATAAGCACACACAGCACTCGTCTTTCAACACACACACACCCTGCTCTATGGAAATTTACGGCTGAACATAAAGGGAAAATGTGCTGCGTTGACTGTTCTCGTAATGTGGGGGGTGTTTTTAAAACAATAAAAAGCTTCCAGTGAGATAATTGATTGCTCGCATTTATGGGCTGTGTGGTTAGCACCTTCATTTTCCATAAAAGACGACATTATCATAAACTGCACCTACCAGGAATCACTTGTCAGTCAAGTGTGGTGGATGGTACTGCAGCCCATTCGAACGTGTGAAGAGGGATGCGCACGCACTCGCACTCACACACACACGTACACACACGTACACGTATCAGCTCTTCTTGTATTTATTCCAAACAAAGTGCTGCTGGTGGTTCTACAGACTTAAAAAGAGTTTCCCGTGTCCCAGAGGACTTTTCCCAGAAAAGACGCGTCCGCTCCGGGCCTGTGCAGGGCAGCATGTTACGTTGGCCCTCAGGGTCAAAACACAACTTCTTCTGAAGTGTGTTTTAAACCCTCAGGGCCAACGTCGGCAAAATGTAAAACTTTGTTTGAGTGCGGTGACGGGTGGGTCGGACGAAGATTCTCCGAATTAGTCTCTTATTACACTCCTTATGAACTTTTACTAAACTTCTTTAACCTCGTGCTACGTACACAAACGTCCTCAGAAAATGTCAATGATGATGATAAATGTCACATTATTTCTTTTCAGTTTAAAGACAGATTTTTGCTCCTGAGTGAAGGTTGTAGTTTGTGGTTTTATCGTCAGTTTTCACATTGAACAGGAGAAATGATTTATAAGTGCTCCAATAAAATAAATGATTTCTGTACAAAACAGAAAGCTTTCATTAAAAAGTACATCTTCAAAAGTACTTCATTTTCGGGAAAAATAAAAGGTGTAAATTAAGTTTCCCTTTTTCTTCCTTTGATTAATTTTCAGTTCTAGGTCCAGGTCTAGACGCCCCCCCCTCCTAGTGACCTCTGCTCTAGACCTCAGAGGACACAGCTCAATGTGAGAAAGCCATGTGTGAACTGAACTCCTTGAACTCCTCTCGAACCTGATGCAGAATTGCTTCACATTATTACAGTGAAACCGGTCTGAACCACTGGCCCCAGATCTGTAATCACTGAGTTCTATATTTGGACGTCGTTCATAAGTAACGTTTTCTTTGTATTTCCCCCACATTTTATTTTCCTGCAGCTGTTTCCGTACCTGTTATATCACCGCTGTTTACACAGAACCCAGTGAAACACTGTGGACGCATTTGAGGAAAGACTGTTATGTGGATAATTGTGCCCCATTATCCCAATTTAAAGCCATTATCGCATCCTGACCCTTTAAAATGGGGTCTATTGGAGCAGCTACAAACACTTTAACCTTTTAGACGTGTTTGCACAATACGTCGTATGCAGAACCAGCTTGTTTCAGTCAGGCCCTTTCTCCATTTGGACCAGAACTGCGCTCGACTCGATGCTGCTGACCCAGTGGAGGGAACAGAGCATAAGTGAAAGCATGTGCTTAAGAATTAAAGTTAATATAACACTGAAATAATTCTGTGCAGGAGTGGATTGTGCTGCAGGGGACGGTTCAGAAGTTTTGCTTCACTGGGAAACTGGGTCAAGATATGAATTCATTGTAACGGTCGTGAAACCGAGCTGCTGCCCCCCTGAAGAAGCCGAAGTCTTTAACATCACCTTTGAAACCCACAGGAGGCAAACGTGTAATGCACAAATTGCCATGTGCATACGGGCCGGACTCATAACTAACAAATAAGAACTGTGAGATTTGATTCATGCACCGCGGTCAGCCTGAGAACATTATATCTTCATAAGCGACAGACTTTCTGGCGTCATTGGGAGAAATCAAACGAGGCGACACAGGAGCTACCCCGCTGCTCCGAACTGCCAGTGTTCATTCCTCGTATTTGCAGCTGTCCTGACGCAGGATCCCGGCTCATGTTGCGCCGCTGCACCTCTCGCCCGCTCGTCCTCCTCGCAGGATTGATGATTTAATGGAGTCAAGTATAATAACAGTGCTGGAGGATTGCGAAAAAGCTCAAGCTGCTGGAACGAAAGAATCGCTGCCATTGTGGAAAAACACTTTTGAGTGGGAATGCAGGGGGATTTTTCACATCCTTGTATTAATACAATTCCCTAATGTTTTCCAGGAGAAAGTTCTTTGCTTTCCTCAGTGTGCAGGTCAAAGGTCGGGGGGGTGGCTACTCTTGGAGTTGGAAGGGAGTTGTTTCTGCCCGGCTGGGTGCGAGTCCTGCACGTGATGATAAATCTTTCAAAACCGCAGGATTACGTTCTCTCTGCCCCGGGGCCAATGAGACGTCTGTAAAAAAGATGAGATGGTGTGATGAACTCATTGGGGATTTCCACTGAAGTTCACAGAACCTACTACAGCCTCATGCTTTTTGTCCACATGCTGGCATCCTATGATTTTCCGCTCCGCAGCATTCGTTCTGCCTTTTTCCTCAGCTGCGGTTTTCATTTATTGTAACAAGACGATGAACTCAAACAGCACGAACGTGAATCTGATCCCGAGCACGTTCCTTTTAAAATAAAACATGATTTAATCCGAACCGACCGAATGACCAGTGACCTCAGTGACTCACATCGTGTTGCATAGACCAGCTCTGTGTCTTGCGGGAGCTGGGGCGGCATGAAAATGATAGACTGACACACTGGATTTACAACCAGAGAACAGGGTGGCTTTAAATTTTAGGCAGCCCTCGATTGAGACATCACATAGACCCAGACTCTCCTAATTACACACACACACACACATACACACATACCCAGGCGGCTAGAGAACAGTTATTGGCTAGACACGGAGTGCGGAGGCAGATAGCCTTGTCTAACCTCTTGATTTAAACAGTCTGGGAGAGGATGGAGGAACAGAAACACACATACGCTCGCACGCAATCGTTACCACGGTCATTATTAAATCGATTTGCCCACAGATGGAGAAACGATGCAGGGGAAATGAATGCGATCAATAGACAAACCGCCGAGGGTGGGTACAGAGCGATGGATGTGGCGGCTTGGGGAAAATAAGAAGGCAATAACTGATGCTTGCGGCCAGAAGAGGGAACATGTCTTGCGTAGCTGCGTCTCTGAGAGTGCACGTGCATTAGGATGAGGCAGTTGTTGAGCATGTTTCAGCGTATCATTTTCCACGTCTGTGTTTAGGGACAGGTCGTCATTAAGTGAATGTCGACCGCGTAATTATAGCATCTTCCTCCCGCCCGCCGCATTCTGTGTCCCGGGTTTCATGAGAGTTTGCATGTGTGTGTTCATGGCAGTGCACCAGTGCGTGTCCTGCCTGTCTCCTCCGGTCCCCCTGGTTGGCTGCTTTGATTGTTTGTGTTGCTGTTTTCGAGCTGGCTGCCTGAACCAGGGAGCCGCTGCACTCCGCACTCCGTTCTGCTCCGTTCTGCTCAGCTTTAGGCCACCGTGGCTTTGGCCGGGCTGGCAAGCACCGTCTGCACCGGGGAGGGGGGCACTAAATATAGCTCACTGCACCAGGAAGAACACAAACTAGAGAGAGAGAGAGAGAGGGAGAGGGAGAGAGGGAGGGAGGGATGTAAATGTAGAGTAATCTTGTGCAATTAGAGAGTCGAGCACTGCTGGGAAATTTTGGTTAAGGCGACGCGGGGAACTCTCTCTGAGCCCGCTCTCTGTTACTGGCTTTGTAGATTTGTTATTCGGGCCGACGGCTGCCATCGAGTCTTTAGTGTGAGTCATCACATTTGACAGAAAGCAACCCAGTTTAAAGAGCACTGACTAATCTTTATAGTGGTCATGATCCTGCTTCCATTGCAAAGTCTACAACCCACTGTTTAGCATTTTCCATTGACTCGTTAATAAAAAAACCGTTGTGACATACATGACCTCTGGAGGTGTGATAAAGCTTTAGTGCTGCACGGAGCAATCTTATTAAACAAGACATTATTATGAACAGAAGACAGTTTGTTTAAAGAGTTGTCAACCACAACATGAAAACCGGTGACTGTTCTTCATGTTGTGACAGATTGGCGTATATACAACATTGTTTCACGTTGCGTCAAACAAACAACAACCGTCACTGTGAGCCATTTCCCAGAACTACCACTCAGCTCACTCTCATGAGCAGAAAGAGAGGGAGGGGAAAGTGTGTGACAGGGATGGTAAAAACTTTGTGGGTCTTCTTTTTTTTTTTGATGGTCCAACGCTGTAGCAGGGTTTCTCACGCTGCTCCATGATGACAGATGGGTCCATCCGTTGTCAATGAGTTTGAGTATTTAAGAGAAGCTCACATTTTTTAGGGAAAACGCGTTATGAATTTTTAGAAGAATCATAAATGTCTTCTGTATGAACTTGAACGATTTAATGAGATGAGCTGTTTTTTGGTTGTTTATGTGGCTGTGGAAGAAAAGCTGATGCTTATGCTGGTGCTCATGGGGATCCTTAGAAAGAAAGAAAGAAAGACGGTGCTTATGCTAAGCAAAGCTTGACCCAACGCAGGCTTTCATACTCAAATGCCCAGATCAAATTGGTTGTTTATGTTTTTGACGAGAGACGTGACAAACAATGGAGATAAACCCTCTTCGTTTACCGTTCTGCACAGATAAGTGGATGTTAAGGAACATGTCATAGAAATTGTCAAACAAGTTGGGAGACACTGTGGAGACATCCTGAGGCTCCTGATGTATCAGTACGCGGCAGATAATGTTTGATTTGAATCGGTGTTTTCATTTCTTAACGTATTTTTCCAACTGCACAGTGTCTGGTTCAGGGCTCAACATATAAACAGGCAGATGTCTGATGTGTGACGTCACGCGATTCTTTTGCTGTATCTGCTCTGAAGCAGATTTATCAAGTCTGCGCTCCTGATAATCATATCCACTGTGCAAACGAGGCCAGGGAACAGTCGTCCAGGTTTGTGTTGGTGAGACGTGACATTTTCGAGACGTCGCGTGCCTGCGTGCTCGTATGTTCGATGTGATGTGAAGCGCTGACGACCTGACATCTTTTCTGGATCTCTGTTTTCCCTTCTGCTGGCACACACACACACACACAGACACACACACACACACACACTTGACTCTGTGCCTGCAGCAATAGGTGTCCTCACTTTCTCCTTTCCTGCTGTTCTCTTCATCACTTTCATGTCTGCGTCTGTTTCACGCCTGTTTAGCCCTATTGTATTTTCCTGTTGTTCACTGGAAGGTCACGGTGTTCCCGGGCCGATAAGCAGACACGTATCTCACAAAAGATATTATAATTACCCCGATAAGCAAGACGCGCTGTGTATTCATGTCATAATATTTCTTCCTTCATATCACAGTTATTGTTTATTCTGCATCTAACCAAACCATTTCCCCTTTCCCTCTGTGTTTCTCTTCCCTCCAGAGTGCTGATGTTGGTGCGTCGTCCTTGGGGGGGAAACAATCTGGTACCACTCACTTCGAAAGCCCCGCCCGTTCCTTTCCGTGTAACCAATTGCATTAAAGGAGCAACTGGATCGGACACGCCCCCCGATGAAGCACTTTGACAGAGACTGATGGAAAAGGGTCTTTTTTATTGTTTTCTTTCTTCGCTTTCATCTGGTTGGTTACGGAAACCAGCGGAGACGTGTGCCAAATGACATTCTTGAAAAGATACTTTCTGCTCTCATTCGTTGAGTGAAAGCCAATCAGAGAAAGGTACAAAAATGGAGAATGGTATTTTTTATTTTGTTTAGATTTGTTTTTGTTTTTTTTCTAGATTTCCTCAAAGTGAAAAAAAAAAACATCCAATCATAAAGAGTACGAAGGTGGCTGATTATCATGTGTATGAGAAAGAAAATATATATAGAACTATTTACAGTAACTGCTAAAAAAAAGTGCCTCATTTTCAGACTGTAGCTGTTTTGCAAAGAACTTTCAACTTAGCCTTGACTAAGTTAAACTTTGGATTCTTTCTTTGTGCTTAATTTGATGTAGTTTCAAAAAATATGCAGAGGGAAGATATTGACAAAAGTGAATCACACTTAATGCCGCGTTAATGTCATATAGGATCCATGGTACGTTGTCAATATAAACACTATCCATTAAATTTGGGTTACTGTGAATGAAGGGCTTTGGCTGATGTGAGGCATCTATTTTTATGGATTATTGGCACTTCTGTTTAATTTTGAGCCAAGTTATTAATAAATATTCAAGTTTCCCCTATTCATGACTAAAAGGATGCTCAGAGGTCTCTTACCTCACATTCAGCCTATATGTTAAAGACAGTAAAAGAAAACGTATCCGCTCCAAATTTAAATGGGTTCTTAGTTGGGTCACGCCTCTCCTCTCACGTAATCACCACTTTTAAGCTGATGCGAATGACACCGTAGTAAACGATGAATCTGTTGTGACGTGAACGCGGCATTTGCGCTAACATAACTGATACAATGGTACTAGCAATCTACAGGACCTCCTGTCTACTGTGAGAAATATTAGCATAGCGACTGTTAGCTTACTGCTCATTGTAACTTGTGTCACTTTTATTCTGTCCGTCTCCCTTTTCTTTCACGTTTAAACTTTTCGAACCAGAGCCATACACCGAAAGTATTAAACACACACAGGCTTGAAAACAAAAAGGGCACTTCTGTCAGCATTGACACTATCTTGCTCGCTATCTGGAGGCTGCCAGCTCAGATTAAGACATTACCACCATGCCAGGACGTCAATTCACCAACCTGCTGACCAGCTCAGGGTGAGACCCCTGCTACAGAGCCAAGCAATCCCATTAGTGCTATTAGCTCCATACACGTGTGTCTCACTTAATCCCCTTTGTCTCAGGATGCAAACTAACATAAGGTACGTACAGTGAGGATAGAGACCCTATCTATAGCCATGCTAATGCTAGCTTTGTAGCGGTCAGCACACTGCTTTTAGCACCGGAAAGGGGCTCAGTTGTTATTTCTACAATGTCAGTTTATAGAAACTCCTAATTTGTTGTCCTCACTTATTTTATACATTAAGGTACCAAAACGTTTATGAAAGAAAGTTTTTACACTTTTTACACAAATTTTTAATCAGGTTGAATTGAAAGTACGTCGTTCCTAAGTCCTTTAAAGGTTCAGTGTGTAAGATTTAGGTGAAAGGGATCTATTGGCAGAAATGGAATATTAATTACTAGTGTGTGATCACGTAAATTTTGTGAATTGTTGTTTTCTTTACCCAAGAATTGACCCTTTATATTGGAATACTTTATATTTACCTCTCTACGGAGGCTGCCATGTTTTTTACAGTATCCCAGACTAGACAAACTAAACATCTTTTGAGTTTTTATGACAACTGAAGGCTACCACAGGGTCTCTTTCATGTTTGGAAGGGGATATTCAGCTGCAACATGCAACTTCACCACTAGAGATCGTTAATTCCTACACACTGAACCTTTAATTTAAGACTTTCGATGTCCTCCCGCCTCCTCTGTCTTTGCTTATAGGTCTTACTTTAATCTCCGCTATGCATCAGCACTTAAGTGCCTGTCTGTCCTGTTTGCCTGCCTGTCTCTCTGCCCCGCCTTAGCAGCTAGCACTAATAGGGCTGTCCTAGCAGAATATATCAAGTCTATTTTTGTGTCTATTTTTGTCTCTTTTGACTGTACAGTTCTCAAAAAAAAGCAAAAAAAAAATGTACTTGTTGGTGTTTGTTCGAGTGTGACAGTGAACTATCAGATGACTCGACCGACAGCCATGGCCCCGATCGGTGGAGTTTTGGACTGTTTTCATTTTGTCGGGAATCGTTGCGGGGCCACCAGTGCCAAATCGCAACAACAAAGGACAAAAAAAACAAAAGACTCAGCTGTCCTCCTCTCCGACAGCACCTCGAAAAGCAACCTTCAGCTTTCAAGTCTGGACGTATTGCTTTGTTTTGTTTTAACGACGTAACCTTTTTTGTGTGTCCCCCCCCAATGTTTTTATTTTGCAGTGTGGGGGGGAGAGAACTGTGACATATCTCCCCTCGCAGTCTGCTGATGTGACTCCCGGAGATAAAGGTCATCGAGGAGACTTGCGTATGCTTTAACCTTGGATATTCTTATGACTTTTACCAGAGCGTCAGAAGAAAAAAAAGAAATGCATGAAGAGAAAGACAAGGCCACCGTGAAAAAAAACCACAACAAAATGTTTTCATGTCTAAATACATCTACGTAGCTCTTAAGTTTGTACTCATGTGTTTATCTGCCTGCTTTGGGAAGTTCATGAACTTTCTCACTCTGGTCACATAACTGTCGGCGTCCCGGAGCACAACAATGCAGCTTAATTACATGCAGATTGGGATCTGTGGTCGGACTTGCCCCATAACAGTGGTTAGTAATGCAGAAGTGGACAAAACAATTGGACTCAAACACATGAAACGCTAGCATACACACAAACAAACAAACACGTGATAAGTTTAACTGTATTTTGGAAATGTTCTCATATTGAAACTGCAGTTTTCTGCCAAAACAGACACGCTTGAAGGTACTTTCAGTCGAGAAATCGCACAAGTAGATGCTGCATTCAGGTGCAGACGTTAGTTTCCTGCAGTTTGGAGCCTCCTTCCAGCTCTGAGCGTCTCATGAACTTCTCAATAAAACAAGTTTTTTTTACTGTTGTACCTGCACACAGGCTGGAAAGTGTTGGCCCCTGTGGCAAAGGGCTCGATGGTCACAGCTACATATCATGAATAAAGGGGTGGGGGTTAACAGTGCAAGTGGCTGCATGACTTCATTCATTGCATTGTGTAGAGATATTCATAAACGGTGCGGGAAAAATGCTGCTGTTGTTCTAAAAAGATTTTGTATCCCATCCTCCTGTTCCCCTGAGGGATGGTACTGAATGGGAATATTGTGGGATTGTTTTTTTTTTGCCATTGATGTAGAACAGTTTTACTTCTGTTGCTTGAGAGAAAAGAAAAATCTGACTAAAAGAAAAAAAAAAAAACCAGTCAAACAACAAACAAACTTGTGGTTTCTTTTTGTTCCTGTGACTGGCTGCTGAGTTGGAGATGTAACAGGGGGAAGTGAGACAGAAACACAACGGCTGCCGATCGACAGGGGGAAGGAGAGGACGAGCGGAGAAAAGGGGGCCGCAATTTAGTGTGAACATCTGCGTTTGATGCCACGCGCTCGCCGCCTTTGACTCGATCGCTCGTGGAGGCCTCGCGACCACGGCGCAGATGTCTCACTTAAATGTGGAGAAAGCAAACAGCCTGATTGTTCTCCGGGAAGCTTTTTTAGCCACGTTAGTCACGTCCACTACTCCCATTGATAAGATCATTTGCACCCGGGGTTGGCAGGCTGCCCCGCGGAGTTAATCACTAGTCTTACTGGTAATTTGACCAACTCCGTGTTTGCTGGGTGACACCGACCATCAGGCCTCTTCCTCCTCTTCCTCTGTCTTACTTGATACTGCTCTCTTGCTCGACACTCAGCTTAATTAAATAAGCTGATCAATCTGTGTCTCACTCCTCCTCTCATTGTTGACATGTACGGGATCTTGTATCGTCACTGTCACACAGATGGCCAAGTAATTCAAGCCCCAGCCGGGTGTGATTACACTCGGACTGGGACACTGCAGGAATTAATAGACATGAGAACACACACGGATCAGTCTCTTGCCGCGTATAAATAAGGTTACCGCGGACAACAAAAAGCCCGGTGGCACCTGTGTGAGAGCAGGAGAAGCCGTCACACCCTCGTCTCAAAGGTTACTGAAACTGACACTGCAGCCGCTCTCTTTTTTCCTCACGGCTCATGTTCCCGCTTTGGTCACTTGCATCTTACACAGGGAGTGAGTCCCAGGAGGGTTTCATCCCCACATCTGATTTTGTTTGCAGCATTCCCCTCTTTTCCCATGATGCACTTTGCACAAGCAAAAGAATTTCCCTCTATGACCTTTTTAATCAACGGATGACATGGCTCTTGTGATGCGCCATTAGGCAATGGAAAGTGGTTGCTTTCCACCCTCAATAAAGCCATTTTCAGACATTATCTCCGCAGAAACTCCGCACAATTGGGTTCCCGACTTTCTCTGGAGTTTGCCGTTCACGCGGGAACAACGCAGCGGGGGATTCTCCGCTCAGACACGTTCACAACAACACAGAAATCTCTGGAGGTGCTTGCGATAAATCCTTCGGAGGATCTACAGCTGTTTTTCCACATGAGCTCATTCTGACATTTCTCATTTTTACTGTCAGGAGAAAATCCACAGAAAGTCCTGAACTTCCGGAGATCAACAAAGCGGCTTTTGATTGACACGAGAAGTCATGTGATCTCAAATCTGACCTAAATCCTTATTACTGTATGGACGAGGGAAATGTAGGCCGCTTTATCAGTACTGCTCTTTAAATAATGAGATAATGGACACGGCTGCCGTCAGGTTGTCGTGGAGACAGGTAGCGCCAGTGCTGGGTATGGTGCTATGGGAGCAACATGGGAGGAGGAGGAGGAGGGATAGTGGACGGGAGCCAAAACAAGAGGACACAGAGTTCAATCACAGAGGTGTGCAGGCAGGTAGACCTGTTGAGCCTGAGTGGGCGGCCTATCATCTCCCCATCATGTGTGTGAGAGAGAGAGATAGCCATCAGTGTAAAGGTGGAGACAACCCAAACACAGTTATTTTAGATGCACATGTGGGCAGATGGCGGCAGGAATTGGACTCTCTAACCGTACTTGTTTACACACGGCAGGGCGGACACAGTGTCGAGTGAACTGATGGAACTCAACAGCCACAAGAGCCATTTAGTGGTTTTTCTTGAGCTTTTTATCGCATCACATTCAATTTGAACAAAGGCAAATGAAAAACTGTGCTGACGACAATGTGATTGAAAGCTCCAGAGCGGCTGCTCAAAAGCAGTTCTCCCTCTTGGGGTCAGGACCTTAAAATGTTTCAAGGGATAAAATAAAGAAAGAAAATAGTTCTCTTACAAGAATGAATGTTAATTTTAGCGAATGTTTCCCACATTTTTGCTTTTATTTCCCCCCCTTTTCATCCTTCAAAAGAAACAACCCGAGAAGCAAAACCCAATTTCTGAACTGCAGCGTCTCCTGATGCCTCCTGTCTCATGATGAATTTAGTTGCAGAAGACATCCAGAGCAGAACAGTCACACTCATTATAAAATGCCTTCTACTTGAGACACGCTTTCTTTCATGAGAGGGCTTTAATTTCCTAATCAAACTGTATGGAAATTATTGGAGCAGTGAGTGAGGGGCTGAGCTTTTCATCTTTTTGATGCAGCTATTTATGTAATTGTTAAGCACGTCCCAAAAGCAGGAAAGTATTACGAAATCAGGGCAAGAAAAAAAACCGAACAGACCCTCCTCTGCTCTACAAAAAAATCTGGCTTCGCTACCTTCAGCCAAAAGAGAACTTAAAAATACCACCTCCACTCTTTCTGTTGTGTAACCGTCATATTTGTGTGGTTTGTCAGACTGCTTGTTATAGTGACAATTATAAAAGTGATGCTTATAGATCTCTATGCATTAAAGGCTCTTTGAATCTAGAAGCAGGAATTCATATTAGCAGTTATGGTGAATTGAGAAAACATCCAGAAATCCCATCTCAGACATTATTATTCCTCCTAATATTATTATTATTATTAATATAAGATCTGGATCCTGCAGCTCTGGAGCCAGAAATACCTGCAGAAGATGGTCTGCACAGAGAAACAGTGACAACAGGCATACTGGACAGGATGTTGACAGTTCAGTATTCCTGGAGGACAAAGTTGCATATGCATCAAATGTATGATTCCATAAATAATATATAAAAAAGCTGGAATCGTCACATATCTGCTGAGCCTGACAAAAAAACATCTCCAAGCTGTGTGGTAGAAAGTAGTGGTATGATTCTGTGGTCAGATGTACGTCCTGATAGGGCAGAGGCTGCTATGTCTATGGTGTTAACATCCCTGCCGATCGTGTACAGTCCTCCCTGTTGCACGTTGGCAACAATACAGGAAGTCTTCCCTTCTTTATGACTTCCTCCATTGCTCAGACCACAGGAAGCTCGCTGGATGTGTGACATGGAAATAGATTTTTGCTCCCACAGCAGATGTGGGAATGGTTACATGTCAGCACTGCTCCGTGCTCCCACATGCTCCCACCATGATTCCTTCACATCATTCACAGATAGATAGATGGATAAATAGATAGATAGATAGATAGATAAATAGATAGATGGAAGAATAGATTATTCACACTTATATAGTAGATGTTGGTTTAGTGTTGATAGATGTATGGATGGATGGATGGATGGAGAGAGAGAGAGAGAGAGGGAGCGGGATGGATGGATAGATGGACACAAAGACGGACAGATAGATGGATTGATAGATAGCGAGAGAGAGAGAGAGGGATGGAAGGATGACAGACAGACAGACAGAGAGACACAGATACCACATGTAAACCATAATACATGAAATGTGTATGTGTTTAACTCATTTTCCATACACAAGCAGCCACAGTGCAGCACATGCTGCAGGTGTTTTAGTTTAGGAGGACCTTCTGTATGTGGACCAGGCCAACGAGGCTGTGGATTACAGTCAGTGTGCTGCAAGCTGCTTCTGTTAATCCTCCCAACTTTCTCCTCCCTCCCTCCGTCCTTCCGTACGAGGCTTTCAGGACAAAGTTAATCACTGTGTAGACTCAATAAAGTTAGTTTACACACACAGTCATGGTCAAAGCGAGGGGGCTCCGCTGCTTGCAGGTTCCGTCCGCCCCGTGGAATGTGAGGTAATCTGATACACAAATGCCACAGGCGACGCCACCATTTTTCTAATGTATTTCCAGCTCTCCTTTCCTCGACGCCCCCTCCCTCACATAGTGTACTTAGCCAAACAAAAAGCTTTTCTCTGCCTTCTTCCTCCCTCCCCCCTTTCCCTCACCCCCTTGCCCCCTCTCTCTCTCTAGCCTCATGAGAGAGTGTTTGCCGTGATTATGGATTTAGCTTTATTACAGGCTGCATACGAAATTAGCTCTGCTGGCTGGTCTGAGAAAAAGGGGAGGTTAGAACTGTAAAAAAAAAAAGAAAGTGCCACATGGGGTGAGGAAGAGAGGGAGGGAGGGGAAATGAGAGGGGAGAAAAGGAGGAGGGCTTTTTGGGGGGAGGGTGGTGGTGGTGGTGGAGGGTGAGAGGCGACTGTGAGGCCTCTGTGCATTATTTTCCTTGAAAGCTCCCTGAACGCCACAGACACATGGTACAGAATTCCCCTCACAGTGGGAGAGGAGGGGGGGTGAGGTGGGGGCAGCTTTTGAGAGAGAATGGCACACTGTCTGTGATCAACGCACACACCCAAAAACACATACACATGCACACCCACAGACACACACACTTGGGGGGAGGAGGGGGGGACTTTTATAAGCAAGTATACACACATCAGGAAAAGAAGGCCGCAGGTGTGTGTGTGTGTGAACCAGACACACACACACACAAAAGGCTGCACAGAGAGAAAGAGGAGAACTTTGAAGGTGCCGGCGAGGGCCACGGCCCCGACATGTCAGCTACAACATCATATCACCTTAATACCTCCTCAGACCTCTGGGAAAGTGGACGCTCCCGCTTTCCACGGGTATTTGCAGGGTGGAGGTGGTGGTGGTGGTGGGGGGCATTAATACAATGTGTTTTAACTTTGACTGGCAGATCTAACCCCCCAGCCTCCCTCTCCTACCCTTCCACCCTCCTCCTCCTCCTCCTCCTCCTCACTTTGGGGCCCCATGCTCTTCCAGACCTGAAGATTGAGGACAAGCTCGGCGCTTGGTATTTAGGTGGAGCTGGCTGACTGGGAAAAGGTGAAGGGTCAGGTCGGTGTGAATGGACATGTTAGGGCACTGGGATCCTGGCTTACAGCGTGGACCCGATGCCCCCCTGCAACAGAACATGTGGTTGGCTCAGACGTCAGCTTTGCTCTTAATTATACGTATTTAAGGTTTTAAAACAGCCGAATCCAAAACAATAATTCTGTAGTTTTCCTGTCCTCTCTCTGCATTTTGCTTGAGAGTTAATGCAGGAGCAGCAGCACATGAGGACTTTAACATCCTCCTTAGGTCATACATGGAATAATACAATGGATGAGTGACGCCATCTAGTGGAAGATTTGGGGCCTGATTTTGCTGTAAATGCCAAATCAGGTCAATGAAAGTGTGTTAATCCACATTTTTCATTCACCTCAGTTAGTGTTCACCTCAAAGATAATGATAATGATAAACTGTATTTATGTGGCATCTTTCAAAACACTGTTAAGTTAAAACATTTGAAGGCAAACAATAGAAAACAGTTAAAAAGCTAAACAATAAGAAGCAATTTGAAAATCACACAGCAATAGGACACAGATACAGGAATAAGAAATGAGAAAGGAGTAAAAACAAGATAAAATAAAACGAAAATGATTAAAATAGACAGAAAGATCAGAACTGGGAGAAAGCACACCTATAGAAAAAAACACAAAGTATTTGTTTTAATGATTTAAGAGTGAAGAGTAAAGAATAGGTTTTATCACCGGGCTTCTAAACTATTCAACAATCCTCTGCATATCTGCACGTTTGTTTGTACTGTTTGTTTACTCACGTCTGGAAAATGTGCCATAGGTTATACACACACATTCTTATACAGTAAACTCTTATCACTTGCATCCTCTAGTATTATAGAATTGAATTAGATGTTTCATATTGAGCTCTTTTACTTTATTGAAATCTTCTTTCTTTTCTTACTTTACATTCTCTATGACATTGCTGAGCTGACCCGTCCTCCACCGTCGACCCTGTGTTAACTTACACATGACGAATAAAACTTGAAACTTGAAACTAAATGTCTTAGTCATTCAGTCATCAGTCATTTCAGCAGAGTTAGAAAAAGCTCCTCTCACAAAGTGAAAGATCACGGTTTCCCCCCCCCCTCATCTCTCAGCATGTTAAACGACTTGTCGAGACCAGCATGCAGCTGAAAACCCAGATGGAAAATCTGTGTCAGCACAGTGAAGTGGCCGCTGCCTGGGAATGAGGTCACAAGGAATGGGAATACAATCAATTTATAAAAAGCCCAGAGTACGACCTTGCTTCAGTTCCCTCTTCATACTTGACTTCACATTTTGCAAATAATTTGCAGAATGAGTGGGTTTTACTTCAATGAATGAACAGAGGCTCGGGTAAATATAGGGAAAGTGTCTAAAAAGCAGTTTAATTTATTTTCATATATAGTAGATTCTTTGGCGATCGATTGGACGACAGAACTGCAGATAAAAATACATTTATTTCATCATTAAATAACCTCACATTCAAAATCCTGCAGCCTTATTTTGATGAACTTTGTTAGAAAATGCCTCAGTACTCAGATTAAAGTTTATCTAGCAAATATGTATTCTCTATACTGCCCACTTGTGGTCAACCTACAAAAAAAGCAAACTTGAAATTGAATACTCGTGAAACAATTGAAGGCGTCTATACTTTATTATTTATATTTGCTGCATCAAATAGTAGATTTAGGTGTGGAGACATATGTTTTTTAATCTTTTTTCTGCTTTTGTATGTATTTTATTCTATGTAGTTGTGTTGTATTTTATCTGGACCCTGAGCCTGAATAATTCCATATCATTTATTATATAAAATAGCCTGAAAATTACTTATTTCATCATTTTGCATTATCCTCAAGAGTAATTGTGAAGCCAAGAACATAATCTCAATGACATTTCCAGCTTTTATTTGAACTGTCGATCACATTTCAACACTTTTCCATCATTTCTCAGGTCAGGACAGTTTCATTGACTTGAATGAGATGTTCCCCCGTCGCTGTTCGTAGATAATCTCTAGTCAAACTCTAACAAATCTTCACTGAGGCTCTGACTCTGTGGGCGGTCAGCAGACAAAACATCAAACACATCAAAGGCCCCGCTTCCACTTCCTTCGTTATCCAGAAAAACATCTAATGTTTGCATTCCACCTTCAAACGCTCGGCTTTGAAACCCCGGTGTCTTTTCCTTAATTCTGCTGAAATCTTCCACCTCATCTTTGGCACCTCCGCTCGTGTTCTTCCCGCTCTGCACTCTGTCGTCAGAGGTCCAGGAACTCAGGCCTTCCTCCGGCCTGGTCTCACCTCCGAATGAGACGATTCCAAGAATATATAATATAATATCATAGAACGTGAGGGCTTTGACCTTGGCAGGGAGCTTGGGCAGCCTGACGATGGCTATGTCCACAGTATCGTTGGCGGGAAAAGAAGATCCGCTGAGCTTTTGGCTCTCGTCGGGTTTTGCTCGCACACGTTTCCCGATCACCATTCTGCTGGGGCTTCTGTAGAACTGCCTCGCCCTCGTCGCAACAGGTTTGGTTTTGTCATGCGTTCTGGGCTCTGTTGTTGGGCTGGATTCAAGGTGGAGGCCTGATCGGAGGTGAGATGAGGAAACTATGCTAGTTGGTGGTGCCGCAGTCGTGTAATTCCAGTGTACCCTTCCAACTCTGCCTTGAAGGGACTGAAACCCCATAAAAGTGTAGATGCTGTGTTTCTTTTTGTATTTGTCTGGTGTAAATCTGCTGTGCTCGTATTTACGTTTGATATCTTCGCTGCTCTGTTCTTTTTGCCTTTGTGTTGATATACTGTTGCTCTCTGCCTCCAAATCACCTGTATCATTCTTCCATGTGTTAACCCTGCTGCTTTTGTGTTGCCAGGTCTGCGAGCTCACAATTTCTACACCTCGCCAGCTCATGGCAGGCCTGTCTGGTTCTCTAACTGGAGGTTTGGCTCCCTCAAGTGGTCGAGCGGTAAAACCAGACATTACTTGGCTTGTGACCTGTGTGGGATCTGGGTTCTTGTCCGGACTGGCGTCACTTTCAGGCAGCAGAGGTTGGACGTCTTTAAGACCTGATGTGAACGGGCTTGGAGGAGAAACGGCTTGGATTCGACCTGAGGACAAAGAGGGATATTTATTATACACCTTTCCTTTGTCGAAGCTGTATCGCCCAGAGTTGGACCTCAGATTTTTAAACCCTCTCAGGCCATAGATGCTTTTTGTGGATCTATTTGGTTCGTAACCATGTGCAGACCCTCTTGCAGTTAACACCGAGCTTCCTGCAGGATACTTCTCTCTGCTTGTGGCATAGTTATCCTGGGAAGCAGCGAAAGGAACCGGGATAAACTTCTCCAGAGTCCTGTCATTGCCTGAGGTGGGTTGCAGAGAGGGTTGAGCAGGAGGATACGTGATGGAGACGGGTTGATATTTCCTAAAACTGTGGCTCTGAGCCCTGTCCTGAGCCACGTTCTTGTCTAGATGCAGCGGATTGGCATTATCTTCCTCTTTCGGATCGTTTCTGCGTAACTTTACAAAATTCGAAGCAAATCTGCCGTGAACTTGAGCGTCGTAGTCCCTCTGCTTCTGTGGCATCGTTGCCATGGCTTGTTGCTCATCACCTGTTACCATAGATGAGGCCTGGGAGTCCTTGAAGAGATACGACTGCACCATTTTGGGTCTTGACGTATCGCCGCTGGTCATCGAGTTCAGCCGCAGGGAGAAATCTGTGACGGACGGCATCTGGGCCACTTTTTCTGTCCTGGGGTTGCTTCTAAAAGCAGATGTGTCCAAGGCGTTGCCGGCTGACGGTGCACGAGAGGCGGTTTGACTTGCAGGGCCGAAAAATTTACTTGGTTGAATCCCGTTGGATGTGCTCTGCACTCCGACCGCAGACAGCTCATTCGTCTCTTTATAGCCGCCGCGATGGCCTCTCGGAGTTGACAGTGAATTACTCCAATATATACCGGGCTGTGACACCCAAGATATTTCCTCGTTTCCGGGAACTTTTACTTCATTGTAAGACTTCGGAGCATCTTTTGAATGCCAAATTAGATTTTGAGATGATACTCTAACAATTGATGGGTTTGAGTTATACGAATTTCCACTTTGCATTTCTTTCTGAGAGAGCGGTTGGTAATGTAATCTGGATTGTGGCCTCTCTGCGCTCTGTCCTCTCTGCTCAGGGTGACTGATGAAACCCTCGCTCGCCGGCCTCACTCCACCTGAGCCGTGACCCCTCTGCGCTCTGATTATTCCTCCTCGGCTCTGTTGTCTCCGGTCCGGGCTGTTTGGATTGTAACTAAAGAAGCCTCCTGTATACCACGGAGGGTTTGATTGATGGTTGGCGATTGATAGAGCTTCTCCAGATTTCCTGCTCATCTCAGTTCCACTACTAGTTCCAGTTTCAGGTGACAGCCGACCAGTGGAGAGGGGATGGTGTTGGTCGTTTGAGGGAAACAGTGAGCTCAGGATGTTTTGCCTCACTCCACTATTTGCTTGTGATGATATGGGACGGGCTGAGGCTGAAAAAGAATAGGGGAAATATGATATAATCTTTCATTCCTTATATTTGTGGCATCACTTATAAACTATAAAAGAAAAATCTGGTTTAAAGTGTTAGTCTTTGCAGTTACTTCACTTTATCACAAATTATCTTATATTTAGCACCACAATGTGATATTTTATCCTCATTTTATACACTAAATTTACAACACCAGGAAATACAATTCCTTTACAATAAGTTGCTATTATTTTACTACAAACCAACACACACACACAAAAATATATATATATATATATATATATATATATATATATATATATATATATATATATATATATATATATAATAGGGGAAGGCCCTGGATCATCAAGCTTTTACTTTAGTGCTTCCACTACCTAAATATTTAGTTAGTGACATTTAGATTTAACATTTAGATTCAACATTTAACATTTTGATTTAAATACGATATTCATATTTAACATTTAGGTTTGATATTCAATGTCTAAAATAAATTCAATATTTTACTTTGACATTATCTTATATATTTTCTTTTACAAAAAAAGGTAAATATGACAAACTTCACAAATAGACTCTCACCTCTTGCAGCATCCGAACACACGATAAACAACATGACGGCTGCACAGAGCGACAGTGAAGAAGACACATGTCTGCGGAGAGAAAGAAGACAGAGAGGGGTATCGCTGTAATGCAGGCGAATCCCACAGTTTCCACTTTTATGATTACATGCGTAAAATGTGATGTTTACCTTGAGCGAGGGGCAAGATTTCCAGACATGGTTGACACTTCCTCCCGGGTTTTATATGACCCTCAACAGATGTTAATATTAGTCACAGAAGTATTGTGGATCCATGTGTTTTACTCGTCAAACAAAGGAGGTGTTGAGGAGCTCTGCTGCTCTGCTGCTGGTTGAGTCTGATTGGAGGCAACGCTGGTCACCTGCTCTCTGGTTACCCACTTCCTGGAGCTGTCTGTGAAGGTTAGTTTTCCTGTTTCAGCCCCTTTAATGTAGAAATATTCATCCATCTATACTGCTTCTTTTTAACCCTTAGGAGTGATTTTGCCTTTATATATCATTTTACAAAAAGGTCGAACTAGCTTTTGTTTGGTATCTTCTTTTTCTGTACAACATTGCCTGTATGGCCAGTCAATTAATTTATCATTTTGACGTAGCATATCAGAATATTGGACCCAAACATACATACAAGACACATCGTGTGATCTGATCACATGATTGCTGACTCCAGTGGGTTCACGGGGGGCTGGAGCCAGAAGACTTCATAGTTTCTTTAAATCTTTGAGATCCTTTCCTCTGCTTGTATTTTAAGTTTTCTTTCAATAGGAGGATCGTTTCGACATCTGACGTGAATTTCTCTAGAATCTAATTTTAATCAGAGCCGAGCATTATGCAATCTTCTTTTCATCATACATTTGCATGCACAGAATAATTCTAGTCTAGACTTGAGTGATGCAGACGCTGACTCACCCACCACTCAGCATGAAGGCACAGAAAACGTCAAAATTTTAACAAGAGCTCATTTATTTTTCCTTAAATATATATATATATAAAGAATATGAAATAAATACATTTATGAAAACAATAAATATCACATACATTTGTGGGCCACTTTGGTCAATCACAGTTTTCCATTTTCTATCCTATTTGAGTGCAACATCTACAAAGTTGTCAACAATTCAACAGGCAGTCAGAACGCTGAAATCATCTTGTCCATGTGTCTTGGCAGCCATCATCATCATCATCATCTTCATCATCATCAGTCCATGTTGGCAGGGAGAACATTGCATAGTAAATACAGTAGGCTATCACATTGTATCCAGGGTATGTGAGGCTGTGGCCTGTTCAGAACATGTAGCAGGACATCATGGCGAGATTCCTCAAGTCATCGCTGGTCATACAGTCTGGAAGAAGGGAGGACACGTGTTAGACACAGATTTAGTCAAAAATATGTCACAGCCTGTAATAAACACAGAAACCTTTACTTGTGTTCTTTAAAGTCACCAAACCCTGTTCAAAAAGTACCCATTTTCAGGGGCGGGTCTAGGGTCCCAGTTGAAATCTGATTAGCCCCTGAAGTGCCCCTGTCTTGTCAGTAGTATTTTTTTTATAAACTGGGCCCCTCTGTGTAAATTGTAGGCCCCTTTATGGCCCCTGATTTATAAATATAGATCCGCCACTGCTCATCATAACTTAACATCCCTTCCTGATGTCAATAGTAATAATAATAATAATATAATCTTGTAAAACTATTTGAACCATGAACTAATGCAGTGTGTACTCACTTTGTCCACCGCCCTGCTGTAAGCTCTTCCCGCTTATCACCTTCCAAACTTTCTTCAAGGACCGCCGGACCTTCCCGCCTCTGGAGCCCGCGGAAGAGTCGCTCTCCTCGGCTTGAGTCTCCTGGAGCGTCGCCCCCTCGTCTTCGTCCTGGTCCGGAGCCTCCTCCGGGTCCTCCTCTTCCTCTTGATCGAGCACCTCCGCCTCCATCAGCCGAGCCAGGACGCTCTCATCCACCCGGAGCTCCGATCGGATCCTCCCCTCGCAAGGGATGGAGGTGGTTTGTCGGCACAGCGGGCAGAGGATCGCGGTGTCCGCCCCCGGGCTTCCCTCGCCGGGTCGGGACAGAGCCAGGAGGCAGCCCTCGCAGAAGGTGTGACGGCAGCGGAGCTCCCGGGGACACCGGCGACCGGCGTTGTAGGTCCGGTAACAGATCCCGCATTCGATGTGTGAGTACATGCTGCTGAGCGGTGGTGTCTGGTTCAGTGGGTTGAATGAATGAGTGAGTGAGTGAGCGGCACATATTTATACCTCAGAGGACACGTGTGGGAGGGACTGGGTTTGAATATGGGCCAGAAAGTCTGAGTGAGTCACCAGGCAACACACACACACACACACACACACACACACACACACACACACACACACACACACACACACACACACACACACACACACACACACAACACACACACAGAAACTGTACTGCCCTATTCAGCTTGTTTACTTTTACTATTTTTTTACTTTTACTTCACTGACACAAAGTAGACCACGTACCCTTATTCGTATATCATTGTTTTCTTTCAGGAACAGTAATACATTCTCTCAGTGTGTAGATTATTGATGAAATTATAGTGAAATTATACGATGTCCCTTTTTGCCTGGGACCCCCTGAAGTCCTAAAATTCATTGTGGACCTCCTGACCAAAGCCTTATACCTTAACCATGACCAATTCATGCCTACTACCCTTCTAACCTTAACCTTAACCACTAACCCTAAATCTAATTCTGACGCTAACCCGAAACATTATTCGGACTCTGACATAAACCTAATTCTAACCCTAAAATGAACCTAATTCTAACCCTAACATAAACCTAATTCTAACCCTGACATAAACCTAATTCTAACCCTAACATAAACCTAATTCTAACCCTGACATGAACCTTATTCTAACCCTGACATAAACCTAATTCTAACCCTGACATGAACCTAATTCTAACCCTGACATGAACCTAATTCTAACCCTAACATAAACCTAATTCTAACCCTGACATGAACCTAATTCTAACCCTGACATGAACCTAATTCTAACCCTAACCTAAGCCTAATTCTAGCCTGATTCCTAAACTGAAGTCTTAACCCTCAAACAACACTTTGTGTGTGAGAACCAACCAAAATGTCTTCACAACGATTGTTATGAATTACAATTGGCCATCACAACTGCAGAAAGAAAAGTACACACATCCATACACACACACACACACACACACACACACACAGACACACACACACACACACACAAAGAAGAACAAAACCCACATCCACATGTGTATCTCCACAGTGGGACATTAAACACATCATGTTGTTTGAATTTCTGAATCATTCATTCACCCACACACGATCCAATAACCACGCTGATAATGATAACACATGAGCAGGTAGAAGAGGAAGCAGGACATTAAACAAGGTCTATTGAGGAAGTTTATTTTTAAATGAAGTTCAGTAAAAGTGTTTGAGGAATCCCCAGCCAGGCAGTCCTTTCTTAAGATTCCTGCACTGTATTGCACTTTGTCAGCCGTCATTGACCTCCCTGACATGTGAGGGTGTGTCAGGCATGACGTCGTGTCAGCTCCTCCCTCGCCATGGTAATCCCCAAACAACCTCTCCCTGCTGCTGGCAGTTGTTCAACCTGAACTCCTTTCATGGTGATTTCCGCTGAAATCTTGGCTCCCCCTCTCACTCTGTCTGTCTCTCTGTGTGTGTGTGTGTGTGTGTGTGTGTGTGTGTGTGTGTGTGTGTGTGTGTGTGTGTGTGTGTGTGTGTGTGTGTGTGTGTGTGTGTTTATTTTCTTTTGTTAATATGTTTTAGACCTTCCCGGCTTTTGTTTGATTCTATTGCTTACTGTAAGTGTGTTAGGTTATGCAAAAACGGCTTTTCCACCAGAGTCAAGGTTATAATTATATTTTTTTTCCCAAAAGTGAGGAGAACATTACGGGAAAGAAAATATCAACAGTTCCAGTAACATCTCCAATAAATTGATTTAGCCTCTAGCAGTGTCTTGTTTGTGTGATTTCTTTGAGGATGAATGTTGTGTTGTTATTCTTTTAGTTTCTGAAGGATGTTTGTTTTCTTCGTGACGTAGTGAAACCTTGTTTTAGTTTGGAGCGATGTTGAATTTCGAACATGTCTCAACATGTCACAATAGGCCAATCAAAGATATAAATACAATGCGTGATGGCTGAATTCCATGTAGCTGCTTCAGTTGTTCCTGCCGGCTCACTGTCACACTGCCATGGTTTCTACTGGAACACGTAAATAGAACAGAGTTGTGTTTTATTATTATTATTTACACCTGATTTTCCTACTACAAGTCCAAACAGCAGTGTCCTGTGAAAACCATGTATCCAGATAGTCATGTATCCACAAACTGTACGGTACTATGTGCTGACAGTTATAATAAACGTTTCCTGTCCAAAACAGAATGACACATCTGGAGAAAAGGTGTTTTCCGTTCAGACAGATGGAAAATGGAATCCTCATTTATTCACAGGAAATAACAACATACTCTTCAGTTGTGACGATGATGTTGTGAACTCTAAATCCACTATGTCTGTTGTTAATTGTGACTCCTGACTGGATAGACGTGACAGAGAAGAAATCAGACCATCATGTGAGGATCAGTTCTGGAACATGTCGTGAGAATTTGAGCAGCTCTTATAATGTCCTCTGCTGAAATAATTACGAGTCATTTCCCCTCAGTTAGGAATGTTCCTAACACAACCATGGTCTCTCGAGGAGGAATCCTACTGACATAGACGACCCCCTAACTTTTCTTCAAAACAAAGCTTCTGTAATTCCCCGACATTTCATCTAGCGCCTTCACCTGGTCAAAATGTTCAACACTCCTTAGCCAAATTAACGTTATTGTTATAAGACTGCAATCTTGTCTTTTGTAGATAAAACATGAGATTTAAATGTTTTACGTGGTGAGTGTAAAACCTTCTCATTCTAATTCTTTTCATAAACTTGTTGTGAAAGCTGAGGAATCTGTCACACAACATGAGACTTAAAGTAACCTCAGGGGAACAGCATTCCTTCTTTCAAGTATCCCATTAAATCGATAAGAAACTGGCAGGGAGAGTAAAATGAACACCCCTGAGTTTGATTACTTTCGGTCTGATAGTGAGTAACAAATAATTACAGCGAAAATAGAAGCTTGGGTGTTCAACAAGCCTGAACAGGCCGAACTGGGGACAAGTAAATCATTCAGAGTGCCAGACACATGCACGTATTCAGGCTGTGGCTCGTGTGACGTTATTTATCTGTCAATAATTCATCTATTTACACTTGAGAGGAACATTCACTCTGTTCTGAACAGCCCCCCTGGACACACACACACTGTGCTGTCCTGTTCTGTCCCCGCAGCTTACTTACCTTTACCAGTTTTTCCGGACATGCCCTAGAATTTAAAAAATGTGACCACTTTAGTTTGTTAAATTACCATTTTCCACATCATTAACTTGACTTGAAACATAGAAAAATATTAATAATTGCACCCTAATCCAGGTTTTGCTATTTCAAAGACCCAACATGCTGACAGCGAGGAAGCATAATAACGTATGGCGCACGTAGAGTAAGATTTGCCAGAGCCTGTCATTTTCTGTCTTGTGTGTCCTGGTTACGCTCAGATCACCAAGGGTTTAATTATCGCTCAGCAAACCGCAGAGAGAGGCCTCATGGGAGGCCAGACGGGGATGAGTAAAATCAGGTGAGACGGAGTGAAAACAGGAGGATACAAGCGAGCCAGGTTTAGGCACGTAGCTGCGGAGTATTAAGGCAGAAATTTGAGCGGCTAATTTGCTCACAAAGACGGAGAGGGAGGACGACTCCCTGCCAGGAAGAGATCTGCACCAACATGTGAAGAAGAAGTGTGAGAGGAAGTGGGCATCAAAGTGCTCTGATCAAAGGAGTGTGTGAGTGGAGGGTAAGTGCGTCTCTTATCTGCTTCTCAGTGTGTAATAATGGACCGCTGCCATACTCTGTCTGTACACTGTGATTGAAACTGGAGGCCGACACAGAGACAAGACACAAGAGGGCTCAGTTATTTACACAAAGCAAACATCCAGAACTGGTGCCAGAGTTGTTGTTTTTTTCAAAGCTTGTGTCTAATTAGATATTTAATGTTTTTCTTTCAGTGAAACCAAATCCTTATTGTTGCTGTATTTAACCACCTTTTTAGCTCTGATTACATAACTATTGTTTTTACTTCTGAAAGAAAAGGTTTCAGGCAAACGTGTTGCCATGGACGAATCCAAAGGAGACCCCGTCTGCTCAGCAACAATCCCCGATGAGGCAGCATGGGTTTCCTTATGGTCCCGTGTGAGCAACAGATAAAAATGTGTTCATATAACCCCAAAAAATCCAATGATGTTTTTAAGTCATATTAAACAAACTTTCAAATATGGCTTCTGTGCCAAGTGAAATATGAATCGGCATCAGATCAGACTGCATAACTCACAGAAACTGTTATTTCGTGAAATACGCTCATTTGTTTTCCTGCTAAAAGTTGGACGATGACATCAACCACTGTCCCCTTTGTCCCTTCATCTGTTCCTAGGAAATATGAAACGTTAAGTGGTCTCCTCCGCATAAGCTCAACATTTCATCGAGCCAACTATCGACCCCGACTCCCTCTCTCAATTTATGTAACTCACTATTTCCTCATTTGTTCCCAACAGACAGGAGTCAGAACTCCTCTGGCCACCAGGGGGCTTTGTCATCGAACACGAACACCCATCTCTTTGGGACATTTGCTGAAACGAGTGACACTCTTTTTTTTCTTGGGAGGGACAAGTCTCAAAGCTTGATACTACTCTCATGTCTCTCTATCCGATAAAAAACCTAGCTCAGCCACTTAGCTTAGCTTAGCATGAAGGCTATAAAACGGCGAGCTAATAAAATCCACCTACAGAAAACTGCAACCTATTTTCCACTTTTGATTTTTCATATTTCGTTGAATATTGTCCTCCCATGAAAAACAAACACATCACTTGTTTTCATCAATTGCCCCCAAGCAAAATTTGATTTTGTTTGGTGGCATTCTGGAATTCTGCCTCTTTTCTGCCGGGAAGAATGGAGGAAAGAATGAGTCACATAGAGTGGCAACAAACAGGGGGAGGGAGTCGGGGTCGATAGTTGGGTCATGGATATTATGGGAAAACATTTTTAGTTTCCTATTTCCGAGCAGCAGACAATGTTGTTTTTTAGTAAACTACTAATTCCTCCATGTTATCAGATGAGACGTAAGCAAAACTGAAAGGTAAAAGTGCGTGTCCATTAGTTTTTTCTTAAAGATGGTTTCTGTCTTTTAAGGTAGTTCTTATTAAACTGATGTATGTCCATGTCTGATGTATGTTTTGTCAGTCTGTTATTACAGTTATCAGATCAAAAAAAAGTTTTATATGTATTTTTGTATTTTCATTTGGCATATTTGACTAGATGCTAGACATAAAGAGAGACACAGGACTGTAAATCTGGATATTTCAATAAATGTGGAACTGATCCTTTAACTAAACATTTATTTGACCCTCACTCTCACGTTTTGGCTGCTTGGTTTGGCTGTTAATTCATTTGAATGCGTCTGGGGCCTGTCAGAGTTGTGTCATCTCCTCGGTGAGTCACCGGTGTAAAACAGATCTAAACGCTCAGAAACACATGCTGAACGTCTGAGCGCAGAGATGTATTACTTCCCTCAACAGTTCCTCTGCTGCTTCGATTGTTTTTGTATTTCCCAACTTCCTGGACTCGCTCTGATTGTGACGTGCGGGCCAGCACACACTACACGGAGCAAGGGGGACAGTGCGTCTGAGGTGGGGGGGGTTGATGGTTGGAGTGGTTAACTGGATGATTGCTATGACTCACACGCTGTGGAATCTGTTAATAAAACGTAGAAGGAACACATAAGGATCCCTGGGGGAGCAGATGCTGGTGTTTGTAAACGCCACGTGAGCTTCTGGAGGTTTCTCACTCTCACAGACTCAAAGTTGATCTTGAAGTTGTTTTCTCTTTACAGATTTTTCCCTCATCCATTAAATATTCATCTACAACTTTCATCTTGCCATCACTGAGCTCCCCCGAAGCTGACTCCGCTCACCCTCGCTCCCACCATGACAGGGGATGTTGTCCCAGTATCCCAGCAGGCCGGCCCAGCTGCTGCATCTGCACCCACCCCTGGGGAGCCCATGGATGTGGAGTGTCCCATCTGCTACCAGGAGTACAACCAGTACAACAAATGTCCCCGCATGCTGGAGTGCCACCACGTATTTTGCACCGAGTGCCTCCAGAGGATCCAGCTCAGCCGTTTCGAGCCACCGGACCCCCGCATCCCACCAGCCGTCCCCTGCCCCTTGTGCCGCCACCTCACCCCTCTAGAATCCGGGGATCCCCTCTCCTTACCCTCCAACTCTCGCATCCTGGCCAGGCTGCCCCCCTTGGCCTTCCGCATGCCTGTGACCATGGCGACCCGCCTGGCCACGGTCACCCAGAGAGTGGTGGTCTCCCTGGAGGGCGAGAACAGGGACACCCGCTTCATCATCCTACCCACTGTGAGCCTGCGGGTGCAGCAGATGCACCCGGACAGGCCGTACGGCATGGCACCAGGCCTGGTGGGCGAGGACGAGGTCATAGAGCAGAGCAAGAAGACCCTGTTCTGTGTGCAGCTGCTGGCTGTCATCTTCTGGGTGCTGTTTGTCTTCACCTGCGTGGTCGGGGTGGTGTTTGGGCCCCATTTCTTAAACAAGAAACTTTAATATAGGAAATACAAGTTATCTCCTTTTTGTAGCAGACGGACTTCTTGATATAAAGTTGTGATTAACTCTACTGGAAGACACTGTGAAAAACACATGTTCAAGTTTGAAATGGGAAATTATTGAGCTCATAAAAGAAAATTAGCTTTTCAGTTATATTTTTACGAATATATTTTTCACCTCCGTCTTTGCTGTTCACTCTTTATGAGGCCAAATCACCATTTTTACTCGTCCCTAATCACTGCTCTTTGGTGAAAATTAGACTGATGAAGAGTGTCCTCTAGTGGTTTATATGGAAATAGATAAACTAAGCTCACACAAATAATAATCAATGATATTTAATATTTTGTCAAATGTTCTTCTCACTGATGTTTATTATTTATTGTCAATCTCAATGTTGTTTGCACTTTGTCCCTGTTTGATGATGTTATTAGAGTCCACAGCTGATGATTGTACCATTACTGAATAAAATAGAAATGGCTTACGTAGCACATTTGAACTGTGTCAAGTGTGTTTATTGAGATAATTACAGATTACAGAAAACTAGGGCAGGTAATCATAATGGAGTGTGTATGTGTGTTTGTGTGTGGAAGAAAGACAGTGGGTGTATTTGTTTAACAGATTCAATTATCTCTTTTTCTCCTTTGCAGTTCGGCAATGCAGCTAAAATATCTGAGTTATAAGTTTCAACCTTATGTGACACAGTAACTCTTCAAAACCACTTTTCAATGGAGCAGTGTGTCCACCCTTGTTATCTGTGGCCCTTCACAGGCTATTTATAAACTCTATCTAGGTGATTTAAACCCTTCATGCGAGACGCTGTAGTGGTTAATCAGTTCCCAAGTCCCTTTTCCAGATGATTCTTTATGGCTGACTGGTGATGAATCTAGCTGAGAGGTCACAGATATATCAGAGTAACAACGTGAAGTGGTTGAAGGCTTATTGTGCTTTCCCCTGCGTGTCTGTGTGCACTTTTTTCTGTATTGTGGTGTCATCATTGAGTGCTTGTTTACCTAAGATATTCAATAACTAAAACATAAAAAGGAGGAAGTTTCTTAGCATTATATAACACATTTCCCACTGTTTGCTCAAAGTCTAATCTTCTGTTTATTGAGCCATAAAGTCACTATCCATCAAAGGACATCATTGATAAAAACAATCCATCATAGCCAATAGCTTATATATTTGTATATTACATCATTCATTATTTCCCAATTAAGGATTGATAAAGTACATCAATCAATCAATCAATATAAATGTAAATATATCGTGTATTACAATATAAATTACAAGTCTATGATTATGATATATGGTCATTTCTATGATAATATTGATATAATTTATAAATATAATTTATCTTATAACTTAAGATAATAATCCAAAAGTTGGAGGCTTAGGGAAAGTGCGTAAGAGGAGAGGGGGCTACGTGCTGACGTCACACGCCGCGTTGGCTCGCATGCAGTGGAGAAAAAAGTTTTCGGACCCCCTCCCCTGTGTGTTTTTGTTGGGGGAAAAGTAGTCGGTGGTCCCGGTCGTGTGAATGTAGCGTGTCCCCTCGGTACCAGGGGGCCTGCGGAGTGTTCGGCTCGGTGAAGACGGACCGACATCGAGCTTTTCCCGGCCGAGTTTCTCCTGTTTTTAACGCTGCAACCTCACTCCGGCTTCGGACCGAGGAAAAAAAACCCCAGTGGCCATCATCGTTTCACCTCTGCCGTCTCGTTAGCCACCGAGCTAGCTAGCGAGCTAACTCCGCAACAAAGTTGTCGCCGCCGCCGCCGCCTCGCCTCTCGGGTCGCTCGCCTGTTTTTCTCGCGGTGACTTCCAGCGTCGGGTGAAGGGAAGGTGAGGTGGGGAAAGGGGGAAAAAACCAAGCAACCGCAGCGATGGCGGAAACCAAAATCATTTATCACATCGACGAGGAGGAGACGCCGTATTTGGTGAAGATACCCATCGCTGCCGAAAATATCACTTTGCTGGATTTTAAGCAGGTCCTGAACAAGCCCAACTACAAATTCTTCTTCAAGTCCATGGACCAGGACTTCGGGTGAGCAGCACTGATTTCACCCCCCCAGCCTGTGTGGTGTGCATGCAAAATGAAGGCTGATAAAAGTTAGTGCAGATGCGTGGGACAAAAGTTTGGGAACAATCCCTTCACAATGTGTAGGAGCTGTTTAACTTTGCCCAAACAATGCTTAGGTTGCAAAATGATGGCTGATTAAAGTTCATATTTGGTACAGATGCATGTGACAAAAGTTTGGAAACAATCCCTTTTATAATGTGCCGTTTTATTTCTGGATAGAAGCTTGACTTATAACTTAGGGTGCTTAGTGGTTTGCATGTAAACTGAGGGGCTGATAAAAGATCATATTTGGCGCAGATGCATGTGACAAAAGTTTGGAAAACAATACTTTATAACGTGCCATACTTTTCTCAGTAGAAGTTCTATAACTTGGCCTAACTACAAACTAACCATGCCAGTGGTTTGGATGAAAAACGAGGGATTATAAAAGCTCATATTTAGTACAGATACATGAAAACAATCCCTAGAGTAGAAGCTTTTTAACTTAACCTGACTATAAACTAAGAATACTCGTGGCCTTCATGCTAAATGAAGGCTAATAAAACATGATATAGAAGAACACCTTTCTATTTTGTACAGATGCATGTCACAACAATACTTTATGACTAAAACCTAACCTTGAGAGTGGTTTGCATACAAAATGAGGGCTTATAAAACCTGGTAGAAATCCAGTAAACGCCTCGTATTTAGTACAGATGCATATGACAAAAGTTGGAAAACAGTCAATTAAAATGTCCTATTATTTTCCTAATAGAAGCACTTTAACTGAAGCTCATTTAAAAGCCAACAATATATCTATCTTTCATGAAATGCTGGGTTTTACTTGTCAAAAAGTCCTGCAATCCTACCCTGGGACCGGCTGTTGTGTATTTGTCACAGGTAATAACTTATACCGGGGACACTGAACTTGAATGAAGTCACCCCAATCCCCATTGAAACAAAACACACCCCTAATCACAAACAGCTAAGTTATAATCACTGCCGATGAATATGCTGAGTGCTTCTATAAATACTGAGGGTATTTAGGCCGGGGACATTTCTCAGAAAACATCATCATTACAATGGGAGGCATTCCCTGTCCCTGCTGCCTTTCTTCACCCTAATCCTCGTCCCTCCCTCCCTCCTTCAGTCCATCATCTTGTGAAATCCTCGCCTTTCCTTTCTCTCAGGACTGAAGCCAGGGTTTTGTCTCCCCCTCTTTAACACTTTGGCCTGCTAGCCATCCTTTGATTCCCTGGCTTCCTCCCGTCCCTCTCCCTCTCCCCCTTTTCTCCTCCAGAAAGAGCTGTCTCCTCTCCTCTATCAATTAATCTTTTTTTTTTTTTCTTGTGTTGCTGCTGTGCATTTTTCCTGCAGAGGAATGCATGTTGGTGGTTTATTCACCCAGTGAGACCCTCAGGGCTTCTGTTAAATGCATTGTAGTCTTGAATGAGCCTTACGCCTGGGCTCTTTGCCTCTTTTTTCTCTTTGGATGGCACCGTGGAAACCTGTGCCAAGCTGAGCAGCAATATCAACTCTGCAACACGGAGAGGAAATGGATGAGAGGCTTTTTTCAGTAGGCTCTTGCCCGAGCTGCCTGGCCGGGGCTGCCCCACATATGGGGATCATTTGGAACTTTAATGGCAGCAACATTAATAACTGACTTGTAGAGATGTCTGTTTTAGAAAAGCTATTTCAAGTGACTTTTAAAATACTTAGCATCTGACTGTGGGTTATATAAAATGATTAAACATGGGATTAAAACCCATTTTGATCAAGTAAACATACAGTTTATCAAATGAAGTGAGCCGCATCATGATGCATGGTGCTCGCCCAGACCACTACGCTATGTTACAACATCATTTTTGGCTATGGGGATTTGTTTTTTGGCTTCTGCCTTATATCTGGCAAGTTTCAGACTGTGATTATAATAGACAATGAAACTAATCCTGTGTAGCCCTACAGAAGAGATCTCCTTAGCCTATACTGAGCATTTTTGGGAAGTGCACATTTCAAGTTCCAGGTGACATTTTCTAATGAATCGTTTTGTTCAAAC